>NC_088171.1:9454556-10111500 GCF_028769735.1 Zonotrichia leucophrys gambelii
GACAATCTTCAGTGCACACACCTATATCCCAAGTGACCTATTTAATCATCATGATGAAGGCAATTCAATGACAAAATGACCTGCATAAAAGCTTCCACTGGAACAGTCTTTTTATCCAAACTTTTATCTGAGCTGAGTATCTAGAACCAACTGCTCTCCCAACTCCCAGTTGAAAGATTAAATATCCATGCCAAACCTCTTTACTGAATGTCTTCACATTTACAGTAGATCATTCCTCTCTTAAATGCTGTAAGTTTTGCCAAATGTATGAAATGTTCTTTTAAATTGAGATCACTAAAATCTGATTTTTCCAGTGAACAGTAATAGCATTTGAACAATGTTTTATCTCTCTGGTCCATTACTTTGATGTGGTGAATGACAAAATATGACTTTTTTTTTTAAATGTACACAAAATAATTTGTTCAAATACCAAAATTCTACAAAGCAATCATGGTCTCAAAATCTTCTTGGAAAAGAAGTAAGAAGCATGCCAAAAATCTACTGAAAGTAAAACTTGATGGGAAATACCTTTCCTTTGCAGATGCTAGAACTGAAAACCTTACATGTAATCATGAGTTTGATTAATCATGAATTTTCCCAGATTCTAGTCAATTGTGTGATATAATTCTTTAAAACGTATCTAGAAATTATTACAAGTAGAACCCTCTATCTATATGAGCATCTGAAAAGAACAGCAGATTTAATTTTAACTATCACCTTAGTCCAGAAGTGCCATCTGACATTTACTTTCCAAGAAAAGCAACCAAAGACAAGGTATGTTCATATTACAACATCCAACAATGCCTCAATCTTGACCAGCAGCATCAAGGCTCACTCCAAAGTGGCAAAACAATTCCATCCATTTTGGAGTATTTTAAACAGAGCAGTGAAACAGATCAGACATTGCATAAAGGCCTGGAGTATTTGTAGCAATAATCACACTTGGCTTCTGGGATGGGATGTTCCAAAAACATTCAGAACTCAAAAGTAAAAACAAACAAAAAAATAATACAAAACACAATTTCCTCCCCTTCAATAGGTGGGTTTTTATACTAAAATCTGATCTCATCTGCCCCCATGAAGAAGCAAACTTCAAAGCACAAAAAATCATCTTTTCCCTGGCATCTGTGGTTCTATCTAACCCATCTTATCTCACAAATACTCTCAAGCATAAATGTGCAGTGGTGATCTGATTGATCTTCAATGGGGTTTATTGATAGCCACTACCTAAGAAAGTAACACATTAACTATTAAAAGTTTCATATAAAGTGCAAATTTTATGTAGCTGGGATACACAAAGCATCTGCTGGAGCCAACAGAGCTCTATCAGCAGCAGGACCTTAGCAGTATGCTAATGGAGAGAATTCTTGGTTTTGTTGGATGGCAGGAAACACAGACCCCACTGAAATCAGTTAATATATTTTTAAGAAAAGATAAATATTAGCTGTGGCTAGATACTTAAGTGTCAAAAGGAAAATGGAGTGGCCTCCATAAGAAAACTGGAAAGACAGAGTGGCTAAAACCTCTCAGCTGTAGATACCTGAAGTGAATGAAGAAGAACAGAAAGTGTTTTCCAGCCAAGATGGATGAGTTAGAACCAGGAGCCCATCACCAGCTCCTTGGAAGCTGAATGCATTAGTTTGGTCACCCAAACTCACAAGTGAAGTGACCTGGGTCCTTCTGCAGTTTGGGCAATGCTGCAGCAGCACCAGCCCAGCCCAGGTGACAGCAGCCAACATTTACACACCACCTGGGCCAGCCCTGCAGGTGTTCTCTAACACAGCTGCATGGCTGTAATCCACCAGTACCTTCTGCTGTGCAATAAAGTCTCTGTTTCTCCACATTATTCTCTCTGAATTAAAATATTCCTTCACACAGCAGTTCCTAAGTTGTTTTTTGTTTGTTTTGCTGTCCTCTGTTTTTTCTCAAGTGAGCCCAAAAATCCCAACTTGAAAGCAGCATTTCAGTTGAGTTTTCCCTAATCCCACCAAGAACCAAAATGGTAACTTCACTGCCTTCATGCCAGTTCCTGTCAATGTAACCAGGAATAATGTTTTCCTTCCAAACACAATTATCCCCTTGTGCCTTTACATTCCATGCCATGCTTCAGTGACTCATAGCCTTTCATATCCATCTTTAATTCATTTTATTCTGAAGATTTCAAGATCACTTTCCAAGTCCCTTTGCTTTCTGACAATTGTCATCCAAAGGGAGCAGAATTCCCTCAAGTGCAGTATCATTAAAAACAAAAGTATAATCATGTGGATGATAAAGATTAATGGGAAAGTGCTACAACTGGTCCCCAGACAGTTATTCCAGTTTAATCTACTGGATATTTATGATTTGAAATTAATTTTGATATGCCTCCCATTATAGTAATTTTTCACTGTATTTCTTTAGTTCATGTATTATTACAATCATTATCATCTTACTGTTCAAAAATGGCTTTGCAAAGTTCCCTGCTTCAATTAAATACTCAGCCCTCTCAACCTGAATATATTTAACTAAGTTGAATATTTTAAGACATTTTTTAACATATCACTTTTAATATTGACCATATTTGAACCTTTCTTGGGATGTCTGTAACCTTTAAAATTCACAAATCAAGCTTGCATTCTTAGGGTCATCTGTTATTTAACCACCCTCCCCATTAGCAATAAACCTGTCCTTTTTCTAATTATTTTATTTCTAGTGCATTTCTTGAACTTTCTTTCCTCTTAACCTCCCAAAAGAATCATCTTCCAAAAAATAAAACCTTGATTGAATCATACAATTTAAAAAAGAAAAAAAGTAATTTTCTTTATTTTAGTACACATGGCTTTTAAGGAGTCCTTTTCTCCCTGTGTACCTGGCCTGTGCAGAATGTACAGCTGTATATAACCTTTACATAAGCACACACATGCCAGCCCCAAATTCTCCCCATCTGTAATTTCAGTTTCAAGGGCTGAAAATTAAGTGTACACTGCAATTACTCTGTATTTAATGGTGTTTTCCTACCTTTTTTAAGCCAGCAAATCCTTCTGATTCCAGGAAGAAAAATGCAAAGGGCATCAACACAAATAAACATAGATTTGAAAAAAGAGAGGCAAGATTCCACAAACCTGCAACAAACAAGAAGTTTACATTATAAATTTCACAGTTAAATATATTACACCTTCCTCCCTCACATATAACAATGTAATGTAAGTGCCAGGGAGTTATGGATATAGCTATTGACAGGTCACTGCTGAAAAATATCCATTTCTCTGCAGAATCATCTTCAAACAAAACCTGGATACAACTTACCTTTCAATAACAATATCTGAAACCTTGGGAGACAGTCTGCAAGCTCAGGTGTACCACCTCCACAACCTCACTGAAGGTTCTTTAGAGAACCACTGCAGAAGTTCTCAAGACAAAAGTATTTTACTACTCTCAGTGAATTTCACAAAATCCAGCTCAGTATACTCCCTTTCTCCCATATTTCTCCAAGCAAACCATGGATTTCAGCATGAGCAATACACAAATGCCATCATCACCTCCAAATCAGAAGAAGACATCATGGTAACAGCAGCCTTCCACAATGGGATGACTGACTCAGTAGGCAAAAGAAGAGCAGCAGATATTTTTATCTCAATTTTCTAAGGCTTTCAACATCATCTCCCATGAACCCCCTCAGAGCTTAATTAATGAGGGATGGGCAAGGTCAGGGGACTCTGAGGTGGAGTGAACAGTGGCTGAGCTTCTGGGCTCCTGGGGTTGTGGCAGAGTGGAATGGACACCCCGGGGAGCTGCTGGTGGCTCAAACACCTTCATCAGGGACCTGGGTGATGGCACATCCCCAGCAAACCTGCTCAAAATGGGGAACAGCAGTGTCCTGCAGCTCTGATGAACCTCAACAAGTGAGACAAATGGACAGGGAGCAGAGAAGAGAGAACTTAGGGAGATTTTATCCATGTACATAAATATCTGATGAGGGAGGAAGAAAGGAAAGCAGAGTCAGATCTTCACAGTGCTATCTACTGAACTGAGGAGAGGCAATGAGCATGAACTGAAAAACTGGCAAATCTACTTACTCATAAAAGGAAAGAAAAAACCAAACAAACTAAAAACCCCAAATATTTTCCACTGCCACTGTACTTAAGCAAGGTAACAGACTGCCCACAGGTTTTGTAATCTCCATCCTTCAACATACTCAAAGCTAAAAGTGGAGGGCCTTGAGCAGCTTCTCTGACTGACCCTGCCTGGAGCAGGTTGTTTCCAGAGGTCTTTCCAGCCTCAACCATTCTGTGATCTGTGTGAAAAATCAACAACTGACTACAACAAGGACATCTGTAACACATAATGTGACATCCGCAGGAACAGAAAGGGTTTAGAAATCAAGCTGAAGTGATAACTAATCTCTGTTAGGGTATCTGCTCCATTAAGATTTTCTAAGCTGAACACTTCCTGAACAGCCAGATTCTGGTGCCTAAACATGAATCCATCATCAATCATCCTACCAGAAGTTTAGCAGGATGCAGTGTTTCTTCTTCATAAAAGCAGAAGCTTATCTACAATTTAGTAGCTAACAGGTCTAACTACTGTCACATGTTCTGAATCCTAAAAAAAAACCAAAAAAGTCTGTAGAAAAAAACAGGTTTCCTTCCCCAAACCACACACGCTTCCGTAATTCTGCAGGGCTGTATTGTATAACCTGAATATCAAAAAATAATATTCCCCCATAATAAAAAAATTTTAACTAACAGCCTTGTTTGTTTACTTCTTCCCATGTACAGGCTTGTTCCTTTTCCTCTTTGAAACTGGCCATTTTGTAAAGAATAGGGAAGGGAAAAGACATTTACTGGATGTCCAGAGTATTCATTATAAAGAGAAATTTCTTAATTAGATCCAAGTGTAAAAAACTTAGCAGTGATTTTTGCCTGTACCCTCTTGAAAAAATGCTTCTACCATAAACTTCCTTTTTTCTTAAATGACAGCATTCAAATCTGAAGGAGAAATAAAAGGTGAAGGTGAACAGGGGCCAAGTGGACTTCACCAATTGACAGCAGCAGGACACCAGCAACCAAACTCAGCCAAACAGGCTACAGAAAACAAAACAAGAAAATTCCAAAAGATGCGTGAAATATAACACTCATTTGCTAAAGAAAACAGAGTGCCTAAAGGTGGCTAAACTCCAGTTAACAAAGAGGGGGATTTTTCCTTTTCAATTGGCTTTGCCAGGAAGCTCCTGTTACCATTCGAGAAACATTCAGGCATGGCAACATCAGCAGGAATGTCATTAACAGTCCTTACAAGGGGACATTAACTCCAGCAGTCTGCACTTTTTTTTTCTTTCCCCCCTAAAAAAGACACCAGAGGAAGAGCAGAAATACAACTTGATGGGGGTAGGAGTCTTATTTCAGCAGTTTTCTCTCACTGAAGACAGAGTGCATTCTGTTACCTAATGCAAAGCTGAATACCTGCTTGTCCTAATTTCAGCAGCTCTATTACATGAGTATCTTACAACAGAAAACAGTGATTAGGAACTGCAGAGAACATTGAGCATTTAAAGGGAGAGGAGACTGGTGCATATCTAGGGTGATTTTTAAAAATTTAAAATCCAGAAATTTACACATTAGTAGCATACAGGAAACACATTTATAGAATATTAAACTACATAGCTACAATACGCACATAAAGTTAAGTAGGACAAAGGCAGTGTTGTTCTGCTGCTCACAGACACATGCATTTACTTCCCTCAAAGTAAGGATCTTCTCTATTTCTTATTGTAATTTGATAGTTTAGAATTCAAATTAAAATAAACACATAAAAATAATTATTTTCTACTATACTGACTGTATCACAAAATTGCGTAAGACACTTGACATCAACGTATAGAAAAGCTTTAAGCAGTCAATTAGAATTTTTTTTCCTTTGCATTTGTAGTGACCAAAAACTGTTCCCCACAAAGAAGTTCAAAAAACATAAAAATTAACAATTTCTCCATCTTTAGCAAACAGATTAGACCCTAAGCAACTTTCCACTTTTCTTATTCATGGCAGTTTCATTACGTTTTACCCCCACCTGGTGGCTGTACCCAAAAGCAGCACAAGGGAACACCGCTGTCAGAACTAGCCCTGGATTAGTTCAGCATGTATTAATTAGCTAAGTGTGTTTATACTGGATCCAGGTTTGGCCTTTCTGTCTAGCTTCAAAAGTTTCAGGCATGTATTTTCTGCTGGTTTATTTGCCAGATGGAATCCTGTAACAATCTACAGGATTAAACTCTCAGTGTCAGCCCCAAGTACATCAGATGATAGATGTAAAAGAAATTTAGAAAAAATAAAGTGTTTTAATGCAACACAAGTGCTCCGATTTGAGAAGATTTTCACGGCAGTACACAAACCATAGGTGAAGGCTGTGTAGCAGAGTTTGAGAGGGCTCCGGTGCCGCTGCCGGATCCCTCAGAGCCGCGCAGGTTTCTCACCGGAGCCCCGAGCGCGGCGATCCCGGCGATGGCCACGAGGGGGAGCCCGAGCCCGGCAAACGGCCCCGAGCCGAGCCCGCCCAAAGCTCACTGAGCGCCATCCCAATGCGCACCTGGAAACGCCAAAATCCTCAACTTCCCTCCCTGTTAGCCACTGCTAACAAGTGATAGAATTTCTATTTGGTAGAACTTCTATTTTACCAAACAGAAATTATACTGTGTGTCCATGAAGCGGTATTTTCAAATATCAGCACACTAAAAGATGGTCACTGGAAGCAAATTCAAAGGCTTTCCTATTCCAGATTTCTCACTGACCCAAATTTTCTGAAGTTACAAGTGACAGTAAAAATTTCTGAAATAGTTACTATATAATTTTCAATCTCTGATGGATTTTATTGCCCTTTTCCCAAAGATGATGCAGACACAGAAGGAAGGATTATCTTCCGATAATTTTTTTCTCATGTTTGAGAATAAAGAATATAAATGTCTGAGCAAGTAAATCCATGTAACAACAGTTATTTACCTTGGGTTTTTTTCTCCCATGTAGGAGACATTCCAAATTAGCAATTCTCCATGACATTTCACAAAGCACATCATAAAATAACTCAAGTAGAAAGAGCCTGTGAAGTCACCCAGCCTGACCTGCCCTTAAAGAGCCAAACTGCAGGTGCCAGAGGCTGCTCAGGGCTTTGGCCACCTGACTTTTGGAAAACTTACAGGGTATTCCAGTGCCTTTTTCACTGTTCAACCATCCCTGCTGCGAAGAATTATTCCATTATGTCCTACAATCACTTCTCACCTCTCATTTCACAAAAAAAAACAAACAAAACAAAAAACCCAACCCAAAAAGAAAAACTCCTTGCAAGTCAGGGATCTGGAAATTCATGAATTTGCTAAGTGTGAACATTATTAGACACTTTGCAAAAAGCATGCACTTTTCAGAGAAAAATCCTCCAAAGCCAAATTGCTCTCTCTTCACAAGATTAAAGAGAACTCCACAGTTAACCTGTGAATTATTTGTACCAGATTAAATATTTTCATGCAGTGAACATACTTTCTGCAGAAATACCTAGAAAAGAATGTTCTGTTTTCACCAGTTATTTCATTGCACATCTTTATCACAATACATATATTACACAATTTTCCTTGTTTGCACATAAATCACCAACAGCTGAATTTAACTATCTCCTCTGAGCTGCCCACAGCTAGCAACTTTCTTAAAACATTTTTTAATTTTGAGAATAAATTTATAGGTATCACCATAAAGAGAAAGGCATAATCTTGCATTAACATAAAGAAGTGTGAACAGCGTGTTTAAAGTTAGCTTCTAGTAGCTCTTATTTACATTAATATTCAAAGCAGTGAATTTAGTTTAATTCCATCAAGCCTGCATAATTCTTTAAAAAAGAACAGAACAGTTAAGACAGACTTCTGTGATATATCACACAGCAGCAAAACCAACTAGCCAACAGCACATTAACAATTAGCATATTAAATGAAAATGAGTTCAGTTTTAAAGTAAAAACATATCTGTGCACGTATAATGAAGACATTTTAATTGAATTATGCTGAGTACTAACCATGAATTAGTGAGCCATTTAACCACTGAATATAGTAGTTTTGTGGAAAAGAAAGCAGGATCTCATTGCTGATTATTGAGAAAGGTAGAAGCAGGACTGCACCAGCTGAAACTGCTAGAGTGAAGGTGCTCAAGAACAGCCTGAAATTTAAAGAAATGTACCACTGTTACCACCAACAAGCTCTGAACAGCAGGGGAAAAAGTAATTATTAAACTACCTGGTAATCAGTGTCTAAAGGCAACACATTCTTATATTGTAAATGGGCAAGAGAAACTGGATTTCCAACACATTTGACTTAAAAAAAGCAAATTTAAAATAGTTTACAGAAGGCATTATAAATAATTTGTTTTTACCAACTACCCTGATTACTCTCTTAGCACATGCATACACTCAATTCCATTGTACTACAAAGGTTAAACTACTGGAGTTCATTAAATATCTTTTCACAAGTCTCTGTCAGTTTTAATTTCCCACATAGACACATACACAAAAAAATATTCAGTTTCTACATTCTTAGCACAATTTTTAAAAGCAGAGCAAAATTCTAACAACTGAAGAGTAAGTACAATTCTACATAAATATTTGAACACCCAACTAAAAAAATAAGTTGGTTTTTTTTCCACAAAGGAGTTATTCAATTTCTCATCTCACAGATGTAAACTCAACATACATTGTCAGAAATGTTGCAAATATTTAAGCTTACTCTTTTCAAATCCCAAATACAACTTACACCAAATGCCATCTTGTGGCATTAAAAAGAACTGTGTCCTTAAAAAAAAATAAGATCAACAAAACTTTCTTACAGAACTCATCTAATGGTATAATAAAACTAGAAATAATTCTCAGTGCAAAATTATGACAAAATAAATAGAACATCCCTACAATAGCAGCATCTATAAGCTGCTTGCAGAAATCTTACTTCTCCTTTATAGTCTACAAATCCATTTTTCATTCATACTATACTTAGAAAGGAAAGTATGAGTAAGTAATTTTAACTTTTAAAATATTCTGTTGTTGTTGTTGGCTTCTGAGATTTTTTTCTTTTATTTAAGGATGTTTAAGCATTCTAAGCCAGAACTGGGAAACCTAACAAACTTCAGCAAAGTGCTCCAGCCCTTTGCCTTTGTTTTCTCATCCCTCCACACTCAAGTCCTGACAGTTATGTCACATGAAGAAAAATCTATTTATATATGTTTGAGAGTTATTGCTTTTAGGAAAATAACATGCACTTTTAAAGAAGCTTAGGCTGAAAGAAAAAAGAACTTTTTTTTTATTTACAACAACACTTTTCTCCAAGCTCTCCTTCCAAGGGGATGCCAGCAGCACCAGGGAGGCCAAGAACACTGGAACACAGAGGGAGCCAATTCACACAGCTCAGCCAACTGAGAGGGCAGCAACAGCCAGGGCAGCTCTGCACAGCCTGAGGCATTCTCAAATAGGAGATATTCATGTCTAGCTTCACACAGCAAGAAGAGATAAGGAGAGAGCTGCTGGCAGACCAGTAGGTCTGGCAAGGGCTGGTCTGACACTTTCTGCAGCTTTTTTACACTGATCAAAGATACCTTCTCCAGAGAGAGCTAATTTTCTTCACAGGATCCACTGCCTCCCTTCCATCGACTGCTGTGGCCACTTAAAACACCTCCCCATCAAAACACCCACATTTGGAGACCTAAATGCAGGCCTGGCACTCAATTCCACCTCCTGCACCAGGTCCTCATGCCATGTTCTGGCCAACTTCATACCTGCCAGCAGAACTACAGGTGAAAAAAGGCCTAGACCAAACTTTCACAAAACTTTTCGTAACTCAAGGTGCCACTACACCAAATCTTTTTCCCTAACCTCTAGCAATCCATTTTAAATACATGTAAATGTTTCAAACAGATTCTTGTTTATTTGGAGGGACAGAAGATTCCTATCATAACACATTCAGGAAAAGCAGTTCTGCCAAGAAGAGCTGTACATACGATATTCTGTTCACGATGGCATCTTCATCCTCTTGCTCATCTGAAAATTAAATGACATCAGGTTATATTCAATACTCACTTTCTTCAGGTTAAAATGTATATAGATAGGAACAATTTTAATTTACAATTCAAATTCAGATGTACTGATACAATCCATGAGCATCAATATTTTAAGAAGGTTCCTTCCTAAAATGAATACTCTCACCTGTCTTTTCACTAGTCAGACTCTTTTCAATCAATGTAACAAAGTTATTTCACTTTACTTAAATATGCAGTTTAGAACTTCTTTGAGACCTCTCAAACATGCTTTCAGACTGCTACAGCCACAGCTTCTGCTAGAAACTGTCCCTTTGGGCACCTCTGGAACCACAGAGAGCAGGCAAGCTGCAGGGAAGTCCAAGAGTCCATGTAAGTCAGCATACTGCTAGAAATCATTTGCAATATAAATGTCTTTTAAAAACAAGAAAGCATACCCAGAACAACAGTGATGACTACTCAGTTGCTTCCCTTTACTTACCCCTCTTCCCAGCTCCTGGGATTTGGGGATGGGGAGGAAGGAGAGGTGGTTATATTCTTGTTATTTGTTTTGCATTTAAGATACCAAGACTTCCTTCTGATACTTCACATTTCAGACCATAATTATTCACTTACTCCTCACTTAATACTTCACTAAAACAATCTTTTTCAAACAATGTCAACATTTAACTCAGATGAACCACTAACACATCATTTATTCTTTACACCCTTCTCTAAGCACATCAGTAGAATGTAAGCATTTCTTAATTTGAAATAATGCAGGCATTTTGAAATAAAAATTTCTGAATTTGAAATAATTTTATACTCAGCATTCTAAAGTTCTTCCTATTTTCCATAGGAGATAGAATACTTTGACTTGATTCTTAAATTTTAAAATAAATTTAAATTCTAAAGAGTTATGCACACAGTTGAAATAAACACATAGCAAATAACCTCATGCTATTTTGAAATTCTTCTGTGAAAGAACCTAGAGGTGTTAGTTTTTTGATGGATATCTCATGGTGTTTTGAAAGACTAAGTAAAGGTCTCTTATGAATCATTTTGGCTAAAAAGCTTCTTGGAAAAGCAGCGAACAATTTGTCCTGAAGAGTTGCAGCTGAGTTAACTCTTCAAACATTTCTCATCAGGAAGATCATAGCAGGCTACAAAGTGTGCTTAAGTACATGCTCACAGAGCTTTCATAAAGCCAGGGCAGCTGCAGAGCAGTTCCTCTCACAGCTCAGGAGATAACTGCCAACAAAAGGTTATAAAAGTGTCCCTGCATCCAACAGTGTTTGCCAAACCAGTTTCCCCTTCCTGTTCTTTCCATCTCCAAACAGCAGCAGCTTTGTAATGTCCAAAATATATATCAGGATCAGAAGGTAGTACCTGTCTCCCTGTGTTTACAGAGATGTACCTTTTTTCCAAGGAATTAAATTCCATTAAAAGTTTACTTTTTAAAACATGAATCCATCCATGACAGCAGCTCTGTCATAACACAGGTCACACAGTTTCCAATAAAGTTCAAAGCACCAAGATCATCATACACAAAAATGTTTCTAAGGCCTGACTATTATCAAGTAGCAAGGTCCCAGATAAGCTGTCAAAAGTCAAAGATTCTGTGATTTTATACTGATTTTTATGCTATTTGTCTTTAGAAAAAATATCAAAGAAAATTACAGGGCTTCCTACAGACTAGTTTTAGAATGGAAACTAGACAGTGCTCCCAAAGGAAAAAAACCCAGAGTATTAGCTAAAGGTATTTTCTGAACTTCAGTGAAGTCAAACAGGTTAAGACAGCTGAAATAATAACTGTACCTGATCAGAGCAGGACTTTTTGAAGAAATAATGCTACTTCCCTTCTGTAGCACTGGCAACCTTTCCCTTTCCCAGCAAAAGGTCAGAACGTGATTTTGCTGCTAAAACACAGCTGAAGATACTTATCTGGAAAAGCTGATGTGAAAGGAGAAGAACAGGATCTCAGGGCAAGGGAGGCAGAAGCATCTACTTGGACATGAACCCCTTTCTTCCATCTCAAAACAATTAACACACAGGCTGCCATACACAACCAGGTCAATCCAAGCTGCCATAGACCAGCACCTAACAAACAGTTCTGTTTTTCCACTTTCCTTGTGGAGATGGACAGGAAAACAATCATCTATTTCTGTGAAAAACAATTTTTTTTTCTGACATATTAAAAATTCTGTGCTTACCTGCTTTCCTTTTGTATCTTGTGATTATAAAGTAGGAAACAATGTAGAGAACAGCAAACAGGAGAAAACAGATCTGGAAAAATAAAATTGCATTTATTAGGTCATGAAGAAAGGCCTAGATTATAATAAGCAGTAAATCTAGTCTAAACAATTTTAAATGGAATTCAGATCAACATCAGCATATTTTATGTAAATTCCAAGACTGTTATATCTTACTAATAGAAAGTTAAACCCATTAAAACAGCTTAATTAGAGCAACAGGTATTGCATCAATTATATGGTCAGCAAGTTTTACTTTAAATTTAAGAGAAAAGATTTATTCACAGTGTGCTTTTTTTGTTTGAGGGAAGGTGAATGGAGTGGGATGGACTGATTTTTGAAGCTTGAATCCACTTGATTTGTAAAAGTTATCAGGCTTTGTATCCCCTTCAAAAGTACCCTAAGGGTAACTGTATTTTACATAATGGGCTCTTGAGGATCTATTTTGGGCTGTGCTGTCAGCACATGTGGAAAGAAACAAACATGTTTACTATCTGCATCCTGTCTTGAATCAAACAAATTCCAGGTGACAACACACAGAGAAAACTCATGCCTACAGTGGATGTCCAAGCATGAGCTCATCGAACATGAGGTTTCCTTCACAGTCAGGAGCCAAGGGCACAACTTCCCTTCTCAAAGGTTGGTGGTTTATTTAGGTCAGATACATCTTCAGCCCACAGTGCCTTGGACCAAGTTGTTTATAAGATTTAGCACTACATTAACAGTACAATAAGATAAGACTAAAATGCCTAAAAAAATGCTGGAAATAATAACTGTAATAATAATAATAACTATGGGAAGGGAATTGAACAGCAGGAAAGTTTTAGCCCTCCAAGTCTTTACAGGTTTTTAAAAAAAAAAAAAAACCAAAACACAAAAACAAACCCCACAGATTTTATTTGCTCCTGAATGAAGCATCAGTGGCTCAACACTGCTGCCTCAATCCTGGATGCCTATGCCTATTAAACACACGAGTCAGTCAGAAATGCAACAAGAAGCAAGCATGCCATTCTGTTTTGGAAATGTACTCCACTGGACAATAGCTGACCTATTCCTTTAAGCTATCATTTGTAGATTTTTTGCCTTTAAGACTCACTGTCTTTAAACAAATCAAAAGCAGAAAGGCTACCCTAAGAGAAAGGGAAAAGTGAAAGTGAAGATAGTGATCATAGCCCTGATAAATCTGCATCTAAGTAACAATACTGCATCCAAACCAGCAAATCACAGGGGAGAATGATGTATTATTCATGAAAGACAGACTTTGTAAGAAATACTGATAAATATAAACTGAAAGGGTTATTTTTCTGGTGTAGTCAGACATTTCAGATTTTAAAAACCAAGTATAGCCAAGTATCTGAGTATGGCATTTGGGTGACTTCCAGGTCCCTCCCTGGGACAACAGTGCTGTAAGTCTGGAAGTGGCAACCCAGCTCATTCTCTGTGCAGGAAACACAGCAGCAACACCCAAAATACAGGCACTGAAAATGAGATTTCATAACTAGATCTCTGAATTCCAATCTTTAATCTGAATAGAGCTTACCACCTCAACTTTTATAAGGATGCCTCAAAGAAGAAATGGTTTTGATAAAGAATTCAGTTCTTTAAATAAGTCATTCTAAAGAATGTTATTAAGATTTAATAAAAAAAAGTTGGTATGTTTTTGAAACAGGAAGAAGAAAACAAACTGAGAACAGCCTTGGTTTTTGAGTCCTCTGACACAGCTCGTCCTGTCAGCACTGGAAAATGCATTGCCAGTGCTGAAAGAGAATCCTTCTCTAAGCTTCAGTTCCTCTGAAAACCAGACCAAGGCTACAGCTAGAGACATCTAATTTTAGGCACCCACTTTTGAAAATCAGGTATCACATATACAGGGTAAGTGAATTCCTTAAAAATCTGTCAGATGCAAATAACACAGTGTAACCTGTGTAAAAGAAAAACAGTTAAAAAGTTAAGCTCATTTCTTGTATAATTTTATTTAAAACAAGAATAAAAATGACTGTGGTCCTGTTTACACCTTCAAATAGAGCAGCTGACCTTTATTCTATCTGTGGTAGCAAGGTTCCAATGAAAATGTGGGTCTGTACTTACAAGGCACCACTGAGATAACTGAGGTATTTTGAGGGCAGAGCAGACAAAAGCTGTCCAGCAACACAAACTGTCAAATGCTGCATTTCTGGTTTAAGATAACAGCTACTCTGTACCCAGCAATAAGGGGTAACTCTACAGCCTGGTGTAATTCTCCCTTTACTTCTGTCAGATTTGAGAACAACTTTGTAAATGTCTGATTCAGTTTACTATTGAAAATTCACAAAATTGTAAAATTGTTGGCAAGAAAATAAATAAATTCTATTAAGTGAAAGCTTTATGATCTTAAAAAAGAACTCAGATGAAAAGTCCTTCATACTGACAAAAAAACAAGTTAAACAGCAAACTCAGAAACATTACTGCAGTCTCAATTTCCACTCAGTGAAACCTCTGATCCTGAACTGTTTCTAACCATGCATTCTGAACAGCTTTCTAAAGGAACAGCTCAAGTCAGCATCCCAACTATTTTTGGAGTAGAACTCAGTTAAGCTGGGGAAAAGGAATGTGTTGCCTATGATAGCTGAAGAATAGGCTCCACTGTCCTGTCAGCACTGCAACCCTGGGCTCCTATTCCTCATCCTGCTGTTTGTTTCAGGATATTTTTGTATTAGGAAAAGAAACCATCCAGCCTTGTTTGTATTTGCTGTAGTTTCAGTTCATGTTTCTCAATTATGAGTGGCTGGGCTTGTATGCAGCACTCCAAGTAAGATTTTACAGCTGCAGGTAACAGCACTGAGTCGTTCTTGCTGCACTGAAAATGCTTCTCCACACTCACATTGATACCTCAGGTTTTAGCTTTTTGTTCTTTCTTTTTTTGTGATTTTGTGCTGCTTTGGTGTGTGGGTCTGGTTTTCATTAGGGGACAGTAAGGTGTGGGTCTGGGTTTCACATTAGGGGATGGTGAGCTCTCTTCACAGAGCAGGCAGACACAACAATTCCTTCTCTAGCCAGGGATCCAAGGACAGCCAGCCTGGATCCCAGGCCCAGGAGTATAAACAATGTGGACTGAGGAGAGAAAAACAAGAAGGATGGGACTCCATGGGCTGGGGTTGTAACTGGACAATTTGTCCAATAACCAAAACTTATAAAAATGTGAGATTTTGTGATCAAGCCCTTTTGGTTCCAACTTGGAGCCATGCAGGCAGAGGCACAGCTGTGGCTCTGGTACTGCCAGGGTGTGGCCTTTGAAGGCTCTACAGTAAATATTCTCTTTGCTCCCCTTACCTCTGTCTAGCCTCTGTTCCAGCTGCTTAAGGCATCAGCCTGAGAGCCACACTGGTAACTCAGCATTAACCTCCTGCCACTGGATCCAGCACTGCTCTCCCCAATTGCTTACAGCAGAGTAACTCTCAAGTTTCAGCAGAAAATTGGTTTGAGGGCTCAAGTTCATCACCACGTCTTTTCTTTTTTTTTAAAAAACCACATCTTAATATCACAATGCATACAATCATCTATGAATTCCATTTCTAATCTCTTAATAAAAAGCACAGTTAATCATACTGAAATAGGGCACTAGTCACAAAAGAACATAATACACAAAACTACATTGATATCTTCAGTAAAAATAAAAATTTAAAAGAGCCTTTATTCTGTTAATTCCATCCTTCCTTCAGAAACTACTGTGTGTGTCAGTATTGGAGGCAACACTGGAATACAATGTTAAATCCAAATTCTATTGCAAGTTGTTTCCAACCAAAAAGAAGTGATTGATGCCATCAGCCATCTCTACAACAACAGCTCACAAAAGGAGGCTGCAAATACAGCAAATCTAGGAAGAGCTGTATTCCCCAGATCCCCAAGTTCTCTGCAGGTTTTTCACTGGAGCTCAAATGAAGCTTTTCCAGGTTTTACTTGGGCAGACAATCAAGACACTGTGCAAAGAATGACCCAACTGTGAAGAGTAAGGATTTCTGATATTCCCCACTTTACAAGAAATAATACCTTTCTATCTTAAAGTTTATTTCCTTAAGTTCATTCCAAATTTGAGGGACAAAATAGTTGTGGACCTGTTGCCATAATTAGACTGGGAAGCTACTTTAAACACAACTAGAGTACATTCTGACTTTACAGGGGAAATACACTGTCCATGTTTAACCAGAAGAAATTACAAGGAGCCCAAGACTTGTCCATGGTTATAGCCAGACAGCCATCCAAAGCAATTCTTAATTTGTAATGTCTTTGTGTGCACGTGCCCTCCACAGCACTCTGTAATTGCAAACAAGACACATGGACTCTGTGCCACACCCCGGGGCTCCTTTTTAACAGATGGCACATTGAGAAATCTTCAAACATCAAGCAAATAATTCACTTACATCTCTTCCCATAGACTAAACACAACTTCTAGCAGGACAAGCAAAAAGCAACCTGTCCTCCCCTGAAGCCCTTAATCTTTATTCAGGAAAGGAAGTGCCTTCTGCTCCTGCTGAGATGACACACCAGGAGAGGCTGCCTCGGGAGACTGCACTACATTCTTGTGTCTCTGGTGTAGGGACACAAGACTCTTCCACACTGTCAGACCCTTGGATCTCTCATCCAGAGGCATCCAAGTATGATCCACACCACACTCTTGGATCTGTGCCACACATCTCCCAGCTCCTGGGAGAATTACCTGCATACCCTGTGCCTCTAAGGGGCCAGCACTGAAGGTTACACGAGCAGGAACAGCCTGAACCAGGTCAAAGCACGCTGTAGTTATCCCAGTGGCAATGAAGATCAGCTGACATTCATTTGTGTGTGGATGATCTTTAAAATTTAAAACTCTGGCACTGGAATTCATGCCTCAGATTGGGAAAGCATCATCTTCTGTTGCAAGTCTAAGAGCTATACTTTCATGCTAAGAAAGACTGTGCTCAAAATGCATAAGGCTCTATTTTTCCCCCTCTTACAAACAAGATTCAATCATCTTTTACAACTGCAATTTGTGAGTATGCTGCATTAAAAGCTGCATTTCTATGTACAGGATTCCATTATATATAATGGATATATAATATCCATTATATAGCATGGAATTATTGTGAGAATAATGGAACTGTTGTGAGGGAGCTGTATTTTACACTAGAAAAAAAGCATTTAGGTGCCTCATTCAGTAATTGATCATCACCTCTCAGTCAGTGTGCCCTGGTAGCACACACCTTAAAGATATATTATATATCTTATATTATATATATATCTTATAATATATATAATATAAAGATATATAATACACGTGGCTGTATTACCTGAAGCAAAGCAAATAATCATGGGAAGTAATTCTCTCTCTCTCTCCAAGCAGCATTCACCCTGTCTATTTTGAGCCACCAATAGAGGAGTTGGCAATTACAGAAAGGATGGTCACCAATGGTCAGGAGGCTGGAACGCTGGCCTGGTGTCCCCATGTTCAGCCTGGGGACAACAAGGCTTCAGGGGTGTTGGGAATTTAGCTGCTAGAAAATGGAAAAGTACAAAACCATGGCTAATTCCAAGTCCGGCACCTGCAAGATAGCAGTGACCTTGGGCCTAGCTGTGGTAGGATAACAAACAGTGAAAGAGGCATGAGAAAAGAGACATGTAACCCCTAAGGTATGAGGAAGAGTTGATAGTATAGTTTAACCAATAGATTGCTTAGCTTACAGAATATTCATAAGCTTATTACTTTCTGTATAAGTGTCTGATGCTCTCTTCAATAAACGGAATTTGCTTATCACTCATATTGAGTGTCTGAGTCTCCCCTCACCGACAAATGGCTCGACCCCGACAAAGGCCCTCATTTTCTCTGTGACACAGGGGGATCTGACAGCAGCTTGCCAGCCCCTATGAAGAGCTCAGTAAAAAGAGCTGAGCTCTTGACCATGGTGATGAGACTGAGTTAAGAAGAAATCCCCTCCATGAGGAGAGCCAAGCAGTGGAATCAGTTGCCTAGCAAGGCTACAAATCTCCATTCCTGGAGGATTTTAAGCCCCAAGTAGTCTGATACCATAGCTGACCCTCCCCTGAGCAGGAGTGCACTCAGCCTTATTTTCTACTTTCCTGACTAAACCAGCATCATTACAAACTGAGTCACTTCATAATTTATACCCTTCTCCAGGCCATTTATGAATGTGTTATTAAGTGTAAGCACAGGCCCCTGTAGGGCTGTGTCAGGGGTGTCCTCCTACTGTGAAAGAGCCAGACATCTTGCAGAACAACTCTCAGCAGCAAGGAACCACCACAGAACTGCTTCACAGAGAGATGTCCCACACTTAGCAATGTTCTTTAACCTAACAACACTTCCAAGCACGAAACACAGATTCAACACAGGTTCATTTCCACTTGAAAAGCATCAAAGCAAATAGGTGATTGCTTCCTCCAACTTGATTGCATGCCAGCATGTAGAACAGGGAAAATCTGGAGGAGCAAGAGAGAAGCAGCAATCATTTTAACTATGCCATGTATGAAATGAATGATCAAGAAATTCCAAAAAGTAGCTCCAAAATGTAAGGGAAGAAAGGAAATAACTTTAAAATGAAGTGGCTGTGTCAGTATTAAAATAAAGTCACTGCTATTACATCCACAAGCATTTCTATGCAAATGATACACAAAACAAGGCTACAGACATAACATCTCCACTTCTAGCTGCTACTTTACAGAATGTGTCCTTATCTCTAAACAGAAAAAACAGCAAAGGAAAGAGAAGGCAGAGATCACTCTGGGTAATACCCCCATGTAGAATATGTCTATTTACATGTTTAAGTGTTGAAAATGAAACAGCATTTTGCCTGTGATTACTATCTACAGAAAATAATAGTGTTGTCCTTCTGGGTTTTAATTTCTGTAATAGAGAACAACAAACACACCATTATACATCCATCTCTTAATGCAGTTGAAGTATTTTAATGTGCATTACAATACCACAAGGCAACTAAAAAGCATCCTCCTACTGTCCTACTTGGCAACTGCTTTTATTTACTCACAGAAAAGATGGCAGGAATAAACAGCAAGAAAGTACAGGTGGAGACAAGTAGCTCTGCTTGGTCTATTTCTAATAACTCAATTGACACCTAATTCTATTTCTAATAACTCAATTGACACCTAAAAAGCAAACAAAGCATTCCACCTGTTTTGGATGTGTCAACAGTAAGTGACAAACCAACAAAGCACACTAAAGAAAACTGAAATCTTTGTCTGTGGTCTCAGTTTGACCTTGGCATTCATTGTATCACCTGCTCTGGAAATCCCATTTTTCCCAAATGAGACATTAACTCTGCTGTGGTTAGATTAAGTTCACTCTAAACCAGCCAGCCTCATACACTTGGCATGACACACTAAATTTAATCTTAGGAGAAAACATCAAATATGTTCTATGACTGTCTATGAGCACAGATTAATTCTGCTCATTAACACTGCTCTCCATACCTGTGATTCCCCTCCATGTACGGCCTCTTCTCACGACTCCTCCCTGGCTTAAAACATTTGCAAGAGGCTGACCCACTTTTTTTGATTCCTAAGTCATTAAGAAATTATAAATGGTTCAGAGGCACGTGCCCAGACTTGCTCATCCAAAATAAACATCCAGGATCCAACAGAAAGTAAGAAGTATTCAAAATATATCTATTTCATAAATATATCTATAAATACATCACAAATATAAATAAAAATTATAAATATATATATTTAATTTCTGTGTATCAGAAATTCTGCTGAAGATAATAACCAGCTTCTACAGCCCTTCACTCAAAAATGTTTTTCAGCACAGGAGCAAGATTTAAAAACACTCTCTAGAATTAACACAATAGCACCAACCTAGATCATTCTAACATTCTGTCCCTGAATGAGGCATTATTCAACATTGGAAAGTCAGGCTGTAATAATTAGTTATATTAAAACTCCAGAGTCATACATTAAAAATTCATTTCTGTAAAAATAACCTCAAAAGCTTCATTAATACAGACTTGGTAAACAATTTATTTAAGACAGCCTCTTTGATAATATTAATTTTCAGGGCAAGATGCAGAAGATCTTAGACAGAGCTAATAAACTTTCCTACCCTAACACATAAAAATACTCTTCCTTGTCTTCTCACACATATATCCTGGAACATTTTTAGGGGCATCCCCACTCTCAAAGCAGAAGCATACTTAAACTGCAATAGCTGTATGTTTTCCTAATTCTCACCAATTATGCAGACTCTCCACAAGTTACCACAGTCTGAAACTCAGCAGATATTTGAGACATGTTTCTATTGTCAAATTCAACTAAATCTCATCAACACCAATTTTTCCCATAAACACATTAAAAACAGAAATTACAGTTAGATAATGGAAAAACTGGAAAATCAAAGCCTAAACAGGCACTTAAAATCAACAGCAGAAGTGAAGCACCATGTTTTGATGACAATTGTGAAGCCTATGCTGGAAACCACACAAGAAGGTAAGGGGGGAAAATGGCACACAACTCACTGCTTCAATCCTCAGCACATGAACCCAGCCATGTGCAAACTTCAGTGCCATCAGCACAGCACACACTGCCTGCTGCAGGGCACACAGGGTTTGGAAATGGAGAAACTGAAATATTGTTCTGTACTTTCCAGTTAATCAAAATTTTCAAAAGTTATTCAAGTGTTCAAATATTAGAACAGTAGAAAGCCCAGGGCTCTCTCTTGAAACCATGCTGATGGTAGTTAGAGACAACTTTTATATCCTGCTAATCAAAAACTAGAAATCTCTGTATGGGGAGCAACACATACATGAATATTCAACACCCAGCTGATAAAACAGCAACATGAGTTTGGAAACATCTTTCTGAGGGTCAGTTGGGTCCCAAAAGGCAGAGGTCAAAGCTGCTGAAAGCATGAAGCAATCTCACCTGTCACACCTCATCTCCTTCCAGGTCACCTCTACCTGCCTGTCACCCTCCAGAGTGACACAACCACCAAGGCTGTTTGTCACTGCAGGCAGAAAAACAAACTCCAGTCATGACTTTCAAAGTCTCTCCTCTTCCTGTGCTAGAAGTTGTTTAAATTCTTGAGCAAGACTGTTCTTAAGAAGGCAGGGCCCCAAGTCATTTGACAGCACACATGAAAGAGTCAGTGGTTTTCAAGGTAAGGGGGAGAGTGTGGGAGTAGAGAGTGATGCAGAAGTTAAGATTTTCTCAATAAAAGTTATCACTGCCCTCCTAAATGAGAATAAATACCCAATTAAATAGGAAAGGCTGAAAGACAGGAAAGGAGAAAGTGCTTCAGTTTAGAAGAAAGAAAAGAAAAAACCACTTGCATAATCTTCAAATACAACCAGTAAACTTATACTGAATGAAATCTTTTCTTTAGTGTTCCTCAACCCAATATTCCATGTATGTCTAAATAACTGAGCCCTGAATTTACCATAATGTCACTGGCAATGGGCTTCAGATTCTCTCTCCACTCTGACTTTACCACCATCTCCTCTGCTACTCTGGTCACCTGCTCACCCATCTCCCAACTCTCTTTAACCCCTCTGAAAACACTGATTTCCAGGTGTTTTGTGTTTCCAGGTATTTCCAGAGGCTCTTGTGCTAATAAACTAATAATATAAACACTCAGCAACCTCCTCTCAGCAAAGACTGAGCTGTTATTACAGCCAGTCCCTCTGCTCCATGCCCAGCCACTCAAACAAAACCCAAGATGGATATGCTTGGTTTAGATCACATTATGAAAAGCTGGTTTTGTTTGCTGTCAATTCTTCCTCTTTTCATTAGATTTTCTCAAATCTAATTACACCTTAATACAAAATTTTCTTAAACATAAGCCTGTACCCTCCATGGAGTTTGTTGCCCTTTTGGTCAACTGCCCCTCCAAAGGAACACACCAGTAACTCAAAAGGAATTATTTTGAACTGGAACTATTTGCCAATTTTTACACTTCAGCCTTTCATGCCTATTTTATGTAAACAGAAATAGTGCAACTCTCTAAAAGCTGTTTCTGTTTTGGGAGTAAGGATCTCTCTGCACTTGTCCATGCCAAGTATTCTGAGATGCTATTGATTCCAGATGGATCCACAGTGCTGATCCCCAGGACCAACAGCCAGAAGATGATTCATCACTTCTTAAAGTTCACTACAGCACCCTTGTTTACAAGTAAAGTTAAACTTTTAAGATTACAGATTTATGCCAACATTGTATATATTCAATTATGTTAAATGTGCACCAATCTTTCAGCTTTATGTCTCACATCACTGCTACAAATACTTCTTTATTCGGTCACAAATATTTCCCAAAATATTTAAGGGGAACAAAAAAGAAGCAATACTGAGAAATCTAGGCAAAATTATTTTATGAAATACAGAAGTCATTTAAGATATAAAGTAGTCCTCAAGTTTTCAGTGTAAGGTAAAAAAAAAAATTGAAAGGCATCAATTTTTTTAATAAAAGAGAAACCTGCATAAGCATTCAAATAAAATCACTTCAGTATTCAATGAGTTTATTCTGATTAGAAGCATGGGTGATTTGTAAGAACATCATCACTGCTGGCAGAAAAAAGGGACTGTGAAAATCTCAGTTTGTTAAGGATGCACAACTGGTCACAGACAAGAGTCCACTGCCAACAGAAGTGCTCAAACCAGCTCCCTCATTTTACAGCCTTACAGAGGACAGATGCCAGCTGTAGCCACACTGAATTAACAGAAGAAATAAAGAAATTAAGTTTCTCAGAATATTTAGCATTTGAAGCTGCACCCCTGAAAACATTTAGTCCTTCAAATGGAAGCATATCACATTTAACATAAAACCCCATATTACAGCAGTTTCAGCATCTGCCTGAACTCACATGGAACACTCACAAGTTATAACAGCACTTTTGTATTTGAATTTATTCTACCAGGACTGATTTTTTTTCATTACATATTTAATATAATGAACTTATTTCCAAATATACTATGTTTATTCCTAACTAATAATTATATGGTGCTAATAATAGAACCTGGTAGCTCTGTTGTGTTCTTTCACAGTTTTCCCCACATTACAAATGCAAGCAGATTGTGTTTATTTTGCCAAACAACCCTCATCACCAGGTGTATGTGTATATTTTTAAATACTCAAAATCCTACATTTTTTTAAGCTGAAAATGAACAAAAAATTTAGCTTGTATTTTTAAAAATACAAGTTAATACTGCAGAATAGAACACTCAAACTGGAAAAAAAGGAAGTTAATATTCTAAAAAGTAAACCCAGGGGACCACAGAGAGGCTCAAGCACTGCACTTGTTCCATTTCCATTTGAATAAACAGTTCACAACAATACCAGCTGAACATGGAACACTTTATAAACAGGCATAATAACAGGACCCAAGGGAAAAGCAGCTCCCTGGAAGTTCAAATATTTTCCATGGATGTGCAAGATCTCAGCAATTATAAATGAATCTAAAGGACCAAGAAGGTTAAACTAACAGAATATTGTCTGGCCTCTTCAACTCTCACACAAATACTGACCAAGTGCAGAACACAAACCCTTTTCTGCACTTTGCCATCAGCTAAAGCTGCTCCCTTCAGCCAGAACTGAGGTGGCTCTGGCTTTGTGGAAGTCAAGGATCTCACTGACTCCAAGCAAACTCTGCCTGTGCCATCACCATTCACAGTGTCCACATTGACATCCCTTCACCTGAATTTTAAAGCTCAGACCCAGACCAAGGCTTGGTGTTTTCAACAACAACTGTCCAAAACAACAGCTCCCCTGCAGAGCAGATTGATGTTTGAAGAGCCATGCCTGCCTGGGGAGGTAACCATCTTCCAGCAGCACAGATCATCCCCATGAAGCAACAAAATCCAAGGTAGATGATTTTGTTGCAAACAAGCACCCTCTTGAAAAACAGGTGCCATACAGACACTCCAAATGAGGTCAAGAGCAAACAGGCCTGAGTTAAATTAAGCATTAAACCACTGAGTCACCTCAAAAGCATATGAAGGATGTCTTTTTTAAAAAATAATCTTTTACTACCCTTGCTCAATCTATAAACATGTGTCAGAAATATTTGGTTTTTGAAGGTGGAATTAGCAGAAGTTGGCACCTGCAGAAAGAGACAGGCACCACCAGCAAAAGCATAACAAGGCTTGAATTTTTTTTTTTTATGTTACACAACTTTATGGAAAACTTTGTAGCTTGCCAGTTCAGAGAATACATGAAACAGAAATAAAGCATTACACTGCAGCTCAACTCAGTGTGCCCTTAGGACTCTGATTCCATCAGAGAGCACAATATAGAAATTCTGTATGCATTCAAAGAATATCTGTAAGAGAAAAGTGAAAAGGATTTTCTTTTCAATTGCATCAGCTTACTTTGATTTCTGTTCACTCATGAATGTCTCATTTTAGATTCCAGTAAAGGCTGTGCCACACAACTAGCTCTTCAAAGGAACTTCTAACAGACAACATAAAATTCTCTTGCTCCTAACAGGATAGAGAGGTCTTCTCTGCTGTAATATTCCACAACTGGAATGAAATGGTTTGGATCAGAAGGGACCTTAAACAACATCTGTTCCCAACCCCCAGCCATGGGCAGGGACACCTCACACTGGAGCAGGTACCTCAAAGCCCCACTCCAACTGGCCTGGAACACTGCCAGGGATGGGGCACCCACAGCTTCTCTGGGCAACCTGTGCCAGGGCCTCACCACCCTTGTATCAGAGAACTTCTTCCTAATATCTAATCTAAACCTACCCTATCCCAGTTTAGAATCACCTCTTTTAATATCAAATGCTTCTTTGAACTGCTCTGCTGCCCCCAGCCCACCTGCAGCTGGAATCAGGGTTTAATGCATGTGTCAGAGGGGAACATGTTCCCTGCTCCAGCTGAGGGCTGATGGTTACACCCACTGCCCACACAACAACCATGTGTTTGCATATTTTAAGAAATTCTATTCACCATGTAACTTCATGAGCAGCAAGGGCAGGACTGGGAAGGAGAGGATTGAACATAATTGCACATGTAAGCAGCATGCTCTGTGTGCTCCAGCTTGCTCAGACTAACCACAAATGCACTCACAGCTCCAAAATTCTCCTGCAGCCACAGCAGGCTGCACACCCAGGTGGGGGTGGCAGCTCTCCATGCACTCATAAAACCCTGTGGGGCTCCAACAAATTAAAGATCACAACTGCACCAAGGTATGACTTAGAAGGCAACATTGTTATTATTATTCCTACTGATTAAACAACAACAAAGGTGGCCTGTGATCAATATTAACATCAAAGTGAAGTTTCAAGAGCAAGAATATTGAGTCCACTGTCCAAACAAAACAACACTGCACCTCTAATATATGAGTTACTGAAGTCCTGTGTGATTTCTCACATGACTACACCAGTAGGAAGATTCACCAACCGCTCTGGAGGGGCTGAAAAAGTCCCTCTAACTTTGGAGGAGTACCTGCAGTACAGATGAACTAGTTCTTTAAGAATTTAATAGACTTCATTATTTGTAATGGTACCCAGGGAGGCTGCACACAGTCATTCCTTCAGACTGAAAAAATCTGTTTCTTACTGAATGAAACCACAATATGTAACATCCAATTTATCAGAACAAGACTCTGGTGAAAGTAACTAGGAGATAATTAGCACACAATGGAATACAAATGGAAAAACAGACATGAGGGAAAAGAAAGAAGATTTGTACATACATTCATGTTTTCATACCACAAAGGTGATTAAGATAATACTTAGAGCCTTCTTTACAAAGAAGTATTTTACTTTTAGTGCCCCTCCACTTCCAGGACATACACTACATCCATGACCAAAGAAGAGAATTCAAAAAAATCCCATAAAGCAGCTGATCTCCTCATACAGCCTTGTTTTGCACTCTTCAGAAAAAAAGGTCCCAGAAATAGAATATTTCACAAGAAAGGTCTTAACATGGATTTGTATACTATAGAAGAGTAATTAACACATTCCAAGCAAGTCTGCTTCAAGTGACCTAACCATAGTGCTACATAAACCAGTTAACCATGGTATTTTAGAGTCTCCCAACAAGGCTGAAAAACACTTAAAGCTAAATTGTGAAATTTTATTTTAATTCAAGAAATCTGTTTCTTTCCTCCCAGACAACAGGGATGGCAAAGAAAACTCGCTGAGCCAGGACAGCACGTTCACAGGACACAGTGCTGCATGTCTCCCTTGCTCAGCCTGTGTTTCCTTCCTGGAATTGAAGCAGGAGAGACATGAGCCCCATCAAAACACCTCTATCAGATCTGAATAGTCCTGAGAACAATCAGAGGCTGTCAGAGAGGAAACTGTAACTGCTCTGTCTGCACGCAGGGTGTAGTGCTGAACCTGCCTATGCAGGGCTGAGGGGACAGCACAGGCACTGCCATGCGCTCCACTGGGACAGCACGGGGCATGAGGGGTCAGGGAAACACCTGAGTTACACACAGCACTGCAAACAACCCAGCAAGGCAGGAGAAGCCCAGTAGGACAAGCCATACCCTGAAATCCCATGCACACCTGACAGGAACAAGGCTGCACCTGAGGACTGATATGTTCACAGAATCCCAGAATGGGTCACAGTGGAAGGGACCACAGTGGGTCATCTGGTCCAGCCGCCCTGATCAAACAGGGTCATCCCAAAGTACAAGATTGCATCCAGGCGTTCTTGAATACCTCCACGAAGGGAGATGCCACAGCTCCTCTGGGCAGGCTGTTCCAGTGCACGGTCACCTGCACAGTAAAGAAATTCTTCCTCATGTTCAGGTGTTTCTTTCCATTGCCTCATCTCCTGGTGAGTGGCACCACCGAGCAGAGCCTGGTCCATCCTCTGGGTGCCTCACCTTTAGATCCTTGTGCACACGAATGATGCCCGCCCGCAGCCATCCCCTGCCGAAGCTGAGCTCTGCTCACGAAGCTGCTGCACCGGTACCTGCTCCGAGAGCCCTCCCATGGAACACACCGGTGCCCTGCCTCACACACCGCATCTCAATCTTCTGCTGAGGGCACTCGGAGAGGAAAACCCTCCAGGGGGTGAGCTAGGATGCTCCAGCTCCCGGGGCAGCTCCGGGAAGGTGCACTCACCGCTCTGCCCACCGAGACAGGCCCCCGAGTCCCGCCGGACACTGGGCGAGGGGCGGGCAAGGACAGCGGGGCAGAGCGGGACAGCCCGCCCGGGGACAGGGCTGGGGCAGAGGGCAGTGACAGCTCAGGGACGGCCCGCGCCGGCACCTACCGTGTACTCCCGCACTTGGCTGTGGAAGTTCTGCTCCCGGATCGTCACCTCGTCCGCTTCCATCCTTCATAGTACCGCGGCCCCCGCGAGCAATGGCGGCCGCCGCCGCCGCGCCTGCTCCTGCCCCGCCGGCGACGAGCGGGCCACCATGGCCGGAGGCAGCCCGGCTGCTCCCCCGGGCCCCGGCAGCGGCTGAGGAGCCCCGGCTCCGCCGCTCTGTCCCCGTCCGGCGGGCGCGGAGGAGGAGGAGGAGGAGGAGGGAGGAAGGGCGGGAAGCGCCGCCTCAGCTCCTCCTGCTGCGTCACCGCGCAGCGACCCCGGCGGGGCGGGCAAGGGGAGGGCGGGGTCAGACCGCGGGGGGGTGTGGCTTAGGGTTAAGCGAAGGGCTGGCGAAGTCACGCCCAGGGGCGGGGCCAAAGGGAGCGGGGAGGCGGGGCCGTGGTGGGGCGGGGCTGGGGCGCGAAAGGGGCGGGGCTGAGGGGCTTGGGGCGGGGCTGGTTTTACCGGCAGGGTCGGGTTTCAGAATCACGGAATTCTTCAGGCAGGAAGGACCCCCGGGATCATCGGGTCCGGCCTATGTCCCAACATCACCGTGTCAACTAGACCGTGGCACTAAGGACCACGGTGTCTTTCCTTAAACACTCCCAGGAGCGGTGACTCCCCCAGCTCCCTCGGCGCCCATTCCAATGGGTAATCTCATTATTTATTCCCTGTTCCCTCTACATGCACGGGCAATCTTCTTTTCGTCTGAGTTTGCAAGTAGATCAATTGTCTAAATATTCACAGAAGACTATTAATCTCGGACACACTATAAATTATAGATTGTGGTTTAGCAAATCAAACTTGTATTTCAATCCAGGTATGTATAATTAGTCTAAAGAAGTTTCAAAAATAAGGATCATCATTTTCTGCTTATTTACAGCTCTTGATACATTACACATGTTGTCAATGCCAATTATAATTCCAATTATATTAATTCCCCGGTCTCTGGCCCATTTTCTTGGTTAAAAGCAGATGGTAAAGTATTTATGAAATGTTAGAGTTAGAAAAATTAATCTTTGACTGATGTATTCCTTGTAGTCCTGAATGGATGCAGAAGGTCCTGCAGCTTCAGTATGGCCACAGTCCCACCCTTGTTCTTTTGACACTTGTGAAGACACAGACAAGGTATTTGCAGGCACAATCATACCAGGGGTGTGACAGGCCAGAAATGCTCCTGTGCTCTCTCCTCTTGAAGCTCACTGCTCAAGGAGGGAGACTTTAGGTGTCCACTGAGGCTGTACATTTTAATGTGGAATACCATTAAAAACAGAGTTGAAGGAGCAGGGAGCACAGTTTTTGAGCTGCTTCTTGGGAAAAGCTGTCCTACTTTACAGCTGTTTTCTGCACAGCACTTGATTCTGTCTGGTATTATTGCTTGTCTGGGGTTTTCTTGTTTGCCTGTTCCCATTTCTCTTCCATCTCCTTTTCTTCTTCACATGCTGAAAGTGATGAAAGCATCCCTAGTTTCCAAGATGAATTTGACAAAGAATTAGGCTTTTAGTTGAAGCTAGTTCTAATTTTGAGTAGAATTAGGTTAGTACTGTTCTCTGCTCAGGAGTTGGTCCAGACTGAGCAGTGTCCAAGGGCAAGGTTATAGGTAGACAAAATCTCTTTTATTATAACAAACACAGCTGGCAAGAACAGACAACTGTCTGACATGTGCAAAACTGACCCCAGAGAAACCAAATTCTCTTAGAGCTGCCTATAGAAGTATTGGAATAGAACAGACAGGATCCCAGCTCTCATCATCTCATATAAAAACCCACACAATAAATGACAATGGTATTGGAGTCAGGCTGTTAGGAACAGGATGGATTCAATGGATTTGTGATGGACAGAGAAATGCTGACACCAGAGCAAAGCCACTCTAAGAACTTGGGAGAGCGGATGGCCCAGCCAAAGAGGAAGAACAGGAACAACCAGAGATTCAGCCAGCAGTCCAAGCCTGAGGTGAGGGTTAGTTCCTGAGCTACCTGGGAAATGACTCAGCCACAGCCAAGAAACAGCAATTCAAGCATTTCTAACTTTGCCTGCAGACATATTCAACACTGGAAGATTGTAAGGACAATTAACTGTATTTTGGTAGCTTATAGAAATTGAAATTTAGAGCACCTGAAGCTTCCACTCCCACGTGGGCAATATGTGTTCTTTTCAATGTACTGAATTTGAAGTAAACCTAAGGAGGAGATATAGTACATAATTTGTTTCATACTGTGGACTGTCAAGTTCTTTCTTCCAGTTGAGCAGATGAATCATCAGAAACAACATACACATTTATATTTACTGAAAAGGCAGGGGAAGGATGGAAATAGCTTCCATCCTTTCTTGGGCAGAAGTTACTGCTCAGTTCTGAGGTATCTACATCACCAAGGAAGGTCAGAATAGCCACCACAGCAAAATCTATTTATACCACAGGAAATTCAGTCTAAAGTAGGCAGCTCTTGCAAACTGATGCATGTATTGATCTGATGGGAGTACAAAAGTAGTAATTGGAAGCATAGTAGGTGTAAAAGTACCAAAGCAAGTCTGTGGTACTTTACACCAGAGAGAGGTTAAAAGACCTCTAGGGTGTTTCTCATCCATATCCCAGACAAAATGAGACAGTGCTGGAGGGGCTGTCCTCAGCCATTCTTAGGACCTCCTCAGTAACCCTATGGGACCTGATGTAAGCGATACATGATTCAGGTGTAAATAGAAAACTTTCTCACACTGGTAATGTACAGATACACACATAAGCAGTAACAAAACCCAGACTCCTTTTAAACTTACATTTGGTGATCCCTAATCCCTCAGCATAAAAACTGAGAAGATTTATGATATTTTGCTCAGTTTATTGCTTTTCAGCATAGTTTTAATGCCATTTTTCAGCTCCAGAATGACCCAGTAAGTAACTGGAACCCTGAATGCCCAAGGAGGGTTTTATGTGCACAGGGTAACCTCTGAGATTTTCCAGAAAAAAATGTTGGGATATTCAAGCTAATAAAATTCATTAAAATTGTTAAAGATGGAAGTTTCTAAAGTTGGAACTATTTCTCTAGGAAGGTTCCCTCAGAATTTGCCAATGGTTTTTAAATTGTTTCTTTAATTGTAAATGCAAAATTGGCACCATGCCTTTAAATCCAAATTTATCTCACAGCATTTGAGTAGGTGATACCTTCTTTTCAAATCATCCTTCAAGCAAATGAAGCTTGGACTAAACAGAAAACAGGAAGTTATTCTCCCAGTTAGTATGACTACTTACATACTTATATTCAAGATATTACCAAAGAATTGGTCAGATTGAAGCCCAAAGCCCACTTTAATATGGTTCCAAGAATGAGCTCTGTCTTTTAGGAGAACTTTGGGTACACACATGCCACGCTTTAGATCCAGCACTTTATACCCAAAAGCCAGTTATGGAAGACAAAAAGAAAGATTCAAAAGTTAAAATATCTTGATCATGGTATAAAAGAAACAAAATGCTATCATAATTATGTGCATTAAGTTTGTTTATTAGGTGATTTTTTTTCAGTGTCTTATTGGTGGTAAGCTAAAGCATAGCAAGAATTGCATTATAACTTTAGAAATCCAACTCAATCAGTCTTGGATCTGGATTCAGCTTAAAATATTGCTGACTGACATTTCATTTCTATTCATATCTTATACTTTTTTATTTCTTTGGGTTTTTTTAGAACAAAAAAGGAGGGCTTTTTTTGGTTCCAAATACTTTCAGCCCATATTTTCATTGAGTCAACCCAGTAACTCCCGGATAAATGCTGTATTATAGCCCAATATATTTATTTTAACTTTTTGAAACAGCAAAGGAAAACATATTTAAATTAAGAATTGCAATGTCAGCATGAAAAAGAGGACATGAACTAGTTTAGTATAGACTCACATAGGTATGTGTTTGATTTTATATATATATAGTCATAAATGTATTGATGAATATATATTCCCCCAAAAAGAAGAAAAAAGCACTGTCAAAGTATTCCCATTTTGAACAAGCTTTTAAAATTAACATTTTAGTAAAAATATACACCATTTATGACTTAAAGTTGATTCACTTGTAAAAAATTAAGTGAGATTTTTTTCAATAACAGGGAACTGGATTTAGGAATGTATAAATCCCCTTCTAATCCTTAAGTTTCCTTCACTGACAGGAGCCTAGAGTCAGAAAACCTGCAGAATTTATTATGGTCAGAGGCAGAAACTCTGCAGGAGTTCAGTGCTGTCAGGTAAAGGAAGCATAAGTCACATCATGAAGCTAGAACAGTTTCTCTTCCATATCTAGGCAGCATGGAGTGACTGAAAGCTTACTTTGCCTCCATTCACCCTTAATGGGTTTTTCATGTCCTCAAATCAAAACAAAGCAAAACTCACACCACATTGCAGCCTCAACTTGATTAGGAATAAAATGAAAGGTAATATTCAAGGATATGAAGCTGCATTTGCCAGCCAAAATTCACCTGCTGTGCAGATATGAGCAAGGCCAGGGTCATCTGTTCCATGCTCTGTGCCTGTGGCTGTTTGAGCTGATTCTTCAAACACGTATTTATTGGTAAAATTCTGGAACTGCTGTCTGGGTCAGTGTTGTTACAGAAGAACCAAAGAACTAAATCAAATTTAAAAAAAATGTGTCCCTTTCATCAGTCTATGTCTGGTTTTAGCTCAGAAATTAGTGTTAGACTCAATCAGCCTCTGAAAGGCATTCAGCTACAGCAGATGGATGAAAAGACTGAAAATTCATTACTTCTCCTTATGGTGTGCTCAATATTTAATTCCTGCTAATCACAATTCTCCTCAAAATCTCCTTTTCAGTCAGTTAAAAAGATTTACTCTAAGTAAATTTACCCTTTGAAGATTTTTCTTAACCATGAACTCTTTTTTTTCCTTTCATCCCTGAATTGTCTCCAAACTTTTAACCTTCTCATTAAAATGCAGACACGAGAACTGAAAGCAGTATTCTAGGCTCAGTTTCAGCAATTCTATGAAGAGATGTAAAATCACCTTATTTTATGCTTTGTTACAGACCATTTAATAATTACAGAGGAAAACAGCACAGATTCAGAGGTGAAAAACATGATTGCTTCCCAGAAGTAAATGGAATGTGCATTTGAAGACACTTGTATCTACTCCTGTCTCCCTGCTGTCAGAGGCTGTAGGGAAAAGGCTGTCTTGTGGTTTTGATTGCCATGTCCACTTACTTCCTCACAGAGAGTAAGGCCAATTTTAGGAACATTTTAATCCAAATGCTATAGCAATCATTTCCTTGACACAGAAATTAGTGGTTTCCTCAGACCTTCACTCATACCAACCAGCAGCAATTTGTAATTTCTATTCTGAATCACTGCCCTGCAGATACAGCCCTGGTTCTGTAGAAAGGACCTCAGCCCCTTGTTCCTGGTGCATTCATGGGCTTTTGACTGAATTCAAGCCTCTTCTGTTTTCTGCTTCCCAAATATTTCAGATTGCTCTGTATGATGAGCTCATCCTTGTAATTTACCACTCCTATTTCCAGTATTTGCCAGCATTTTTGTGTTATCTGCAAGTAGCATTAGCAGTGATTTGTCAACCAGAATAAATACATCCTTTAAAAAAATGTCATTACCGTCTCTGTGGGGCTTTTTAAAGTTTTTCCTACTTTTTTTTCCCTCATCTTTGGAAAGTTCCTGATGTACTAAGTACATAAAATAATTATTGTACTGGTTGCAAGTGTGATGTTTGCCCATATGTAACAGGAGTTTGCCAAGATCATGGGTTGGTTCCATGGCAACACCATAAGGGGATTAAAAGAATTAACTGAGAGTGAAGTCAATATTATTTGTGTTAGCAAATAATCATTAGAAGCTTTAATGCTGTTTTACCACTGGCTGAATTGCAGCACCAAATGTGGCTCTGAAACCCAAGTGTCACAAACAATTCTTCTGTTCTTCCAGGAGGGATGCTCTCTTCACTCTGCTTTCTTTTCAATTTAATTCCCACTCTTGAAGTGCCCATTTCAGATGACCCCAGGCCCTGCTGCCCTTTGGTTTGTTGTGTCCATGGCACCATGACACCGAGCTGCAGACTCTGCCCCTGGGCTTTCTGCTCCAGCTTTGCTGATCACTCACCTTGTTACTTACAGCTTTTCTCTGTCCTTTCAGAATATTCTCCCTTGATTTGTGGGCCAGTCAACAGCTTGCATTAGATATCTGAGTCTGCCAATCTGCTATTGATTCTGAAAGATGTGATCATGCATTAGCTGTATTATAAATGATGAAATTGCAAATATCCACCCATATGATCAGTTCCTGACTACTTAACAGGGCTGTAATCATCGTCCTTTAAAAAAAATTAAATCATTAATCTGCTGGGCCATCTGTGCTTACTCTGAACTATCCTCAAGCTATTTTTTTGTTAGTTGCATAGTTTTGAGAAATGGAATTTTGCCGTTTTTGGAGAAGAGAGGTTGCACTGTGAAGTCCCTAAACAATAATTAAAAAAACATTTGGTATTAGTTAATTTTTTTTTCTCTAAATTCAGCATCTGACTCATCATGACTAAGATGCTTGCACTGTTAAATACCACATGGAAGGCATTTCAAAAATCTATCCAGTATTAACTACAACCGTTTTTCAGTCTGGGTGACAAAAATCACATCGTATAAATTTAGTCTTTGAAAGTAAGCCATGCACCCTTTATGAAGGACTTTTATCCAAAATGCTAGAAATTTTAAAGGAAATTAATCATCTTAATTTCTTAAATTAATAGGTGCAAGATTTATTCTTAAATCATGGATACTCCTTTCTAATTAAATTCAAATGTGTTTAATGCATCGCAGGAGTGTTAAGATAATAAGTAGTCCTTTTCTGGAACTTAACATCCTCGATCCCTGTCAATAATTATATTGGGTGACTAATAAAATATGATGCCAGGCATTTTTTAAATCTTTATCTTCCTCCTCTGTCTCATTAGCAAAATGAATAGGTTTGCTCCACAGGCACCACCTAATCTGGGGAATTCAATGTTGTTCAAGGACACAGCAAATAAATTTCAGCAGGTATTCCTTCCTGCAACAGTCGTATATAAAATGCACTTTTACAGCATCTGCCAGTTGCTGTATAAGATTATTGCCATTGTAAAAGCCACCAAAGGCTGGAAAACCAAAAAGGTCTGTCAGGTGTGATCTCCTGACTAGGAGAATTTTATGCAGTTATCCCATCAAAGACTACACTCCTCATAGAGCTCCAGTGTCCAGTAATTGATCCACAAAAGACATGGCACCCATCCACTCCACCAGTGGTCTACCAGAAAATGCTGACATCAAGAGAGCAAGTTATTTTATAACATAAGACAATACTTATTTTCAGAAACTGGACTCAGCTCTAGCAGGCCTTTTAACAAAAATCATGCCATTAATGTGAAATTAGCTAATTTGTTCTTGAGAGTTTAATTTCCTTTCTCAAGTAGATATTACATTACAGTAATTACACCTGCAAGAAAGAAAAAAAAATGGCAGGCTCCTCAGTCCCTGGGATGATAGATAGTCCTCTGGCCCTCATATAAAAGCAAAATCCATCTCTAGTCACTTGGGTATATCTAAGTATTTGAATGGAGGACTCCAGAGATTTCATTCCGCTTGACAGTAGGAGGACAGAACAAGGAATAGGTTGTGATTCATCCAACTCTTTGAAATATTTTCATCTTTCTAATTTTAGGTCCTGTACACCATACATTGAACTCAGATGATACCCACCCTGCCAGTGATAGCAACTGCAGAGATGCTGCAGGCTGATCCTCCATCTCTGCCTGTGCTACAAGGCCCTTATGTGATATTTGACATTTTACATGTGGTGTGTCACTCAGAATCCCAGAATCTTCTGAGTTGAAAGGCACCCATAAGGATTGTCAACTTCCTGCTCCTTGCAGGACCACCTGGAACTAAACCATGAGACTAAGAGCAATGTCCAGATATTCTCTGAACTCTGACAGCTTAATGCCTTGACCACTTCTCTGGGAAGCCAGTTCCACCACCCTGTCAGTGGAGAACCTTTCTTAACTGAAGTGCAGTATGAACTTCCCCCAACACAGCCTCATTCCATTCCATAAGGCACCTCTTTGAAAATCACTACTACACTGTGCCCCTTGATTTTTTTCCCATTTTATTGAGTTGCAATCCTTGGCCTGAGCAAGAGGAAAGGAACATACAGAAAAGCATGTGGCTGTCCTACAAAATCTCTGAATCCAAGGTTTGTCTAAAGACTATTGTCCACATACTTCATCTTACTCTGTGAGTAATTACCTCACTTAAATTGCAGAGGTAGTACAAAGTCAACACATTTTCAGAGGATATATCCATACTGTTTTACATCATGTGTATTGATGCCTTAAAATTTACTTGCTTTTACAGAAACAATATTTTTTTGCATGGTTCTTAATTTGCTAAACATAAATTAAAAGAGTCCATTAGAAGTCACTATAAGGCACATGGAAAAACCTGAATACAAAAGGGTGACATCATCCTGAATATTAAAACCAACAAACCATGGGAAGTAACCCTGCAGTTTGTAGTCACTGGTGAAGCATTGCAGAGGAAGTAGTTTTCATTGCAGTACCATTAATGCTGCATAGCACATGACAGCTTTGCTGTTTATGCAGTCATGTCTGTTTCTGTAGCCTGACAGCCCATGTCCCTACCCCACACTCTGTCCTGCCTTCCCTGGGGGTATCCAAGTGCCAGCACCCTGGGCATATGCCAGCCTGACATCATCCCCACCTTTAAATCCTAGCCTGCAGCACCCTTTGGTGCATTTATAGGCACATGCCCCAAAATTAGCATAATTAGAATATACTTTCAGACCCATTTGCTGTCTCATTGTGTATTAACACCTGGAAATCATCAACAAAGTAAGAAAACAACTAAACTCTATGTGATAGTTAGTCTGGAATGCATTCAGGCTGCTAGCAAATGTTAGGGAATTAATTATTGAACACTGCTCTTGTCCTAAATAACACTATGGGCTATGACAAACATTTGGATTTTTTGTTGTAGTGACAGACATAGCACCCCAGTGAGCTCATTATCTTTCCAGGTTTACCCAGCCTACAGTAAATCACCAGCAGCACCCTGGTGAGATGAAATTCCAGCCCTGTTCCTTGCCTTCCTCTGTCTTGCAGCCCCACATGACTCCCATCACCACACAGCAGGATCTGCTGATGCATCCCTTCATATTTTCTCAATGGACCTTGAGTCATGCCAGGCCTGAGGGAACATTAGCTTTCCTGTCAACAGCTCTGCAGGAAGTCTCAGATTCCTCCTCTGTGCCCTAGAGCACCTTCTAGAAATTCTGAATCAAAAACTATTTTGTCTATTCAAGTTCTAAAATTTTCACATAATTTGGCACTTGTGAATGAATCCTGCAGCAGACACTGCACAACTCCAAGTTCCCTACATCTAATTGATTTTTATCTTACTGCAGACTAATAACCTCCACAGAGCCTCTGAAAAACCCAAGTGAGGATTTCCTTTGAGCACTTTGTAAAAGTACTCAAGCAAGCACTTGTTGGGCTGTAGTGCTGACCCTGTCCAGCTCTGTTCTTGTTCAATTTATTCCCTCTACCCCTCAGCAGCACTGGCACAGCCATATGTGGCTGATCAGACCTGGGAAAAATAATTCAGCAAAAGTAAAAAATTTAATCAGAATGAATTCTCTGAGCCAATTCATTCTGCATTGACACAACAAAAGGAGTGATGTAAGCGGAGCATAGAGAGCTACTCCAGCCATCACTGTTGTAGAAATGCTTGGGAGCTTCAGTGTACATGTAAAACAATCACAAATATGTTTTTCTGTTTGACCAATGCCATTTGTAGTACTGAGAGTAATAGAAAATGTGAGAAACTATATTGTCCTTTTGCTCTGTAATCACAATCCTCATAAAGGATTTATGAGCCCAGATATAACTACAGACTAATAATTTTCAGACAGTTCTTCCTGCTCTGGGCTATGGCATAAGAAATACATATGCAGAATGCCAGCAGGACAAGTTTATTGCATTTTTTAAGAGTTTGTTCAAAGATTCACTCATGCAGTGGATTTTAAAGTGTACATTTTCACATAATTGAATGAATTTATATATTGTATGCATACTTACACATAGTGTGGGTCTGTGTATTTATGTGTCTATGTGTGGTGTGTGTGCTTATTTTTATTTAAAATTCCCCAAAATATAGTTACTCTGCTATAGTACTAAAATAAGCTTGTACAGAAGAGATCATTGGGTAGCGTCCTCTAGAGAATTTCTTTACAAGAGTCAAATTACATAATTTGTATGCTTAGTAAAGAAAGATATGGGTATCAAGAAAGGTATGGGTATGAGCTTTTTGGTGCCTTTACAAAATCATGGTCTAGTGACTTTTCTGAAAATGGTATTTTTGCCTTTAAAATGAAGTAGCAGCTCATATTATTCTTTCATGTGAGTTTGTATGAGTATTTATATGAAAGAAAAATATAGGCCAATTACTGTTGGAGGGCCTCTTTAGCTTATCATTTTGTTAATGTAGTGACTCTTCAGCTTATCATTTTGTTATGCAGTGCCTCTTCAGCTTCTCCTTTTACTCTGCAGTTTATATTTTATTTCCTTAAGAGAAGCATTGAAGTTTGTGCCCCAAATAAATTCTTTATTTTAAAATGGACAAAATATTTAAATGGCTGCTTAATATAAAACAAGAACTAATAAGCTAAAGTGTTATAAACTGAAATAAATTATTATAGACAAATCTGAAATATACACAAACTAAAGCATTGTCTTTGTTATCTTCCCCTGTTAGATGCATTACTGCATGCACAAAGTCATGTAGATCAAATCAATGTCTTCACTTAAACCATGCTCTGGAAAAAAATGGGAGTTTTGACTATATAGAAATATAATAATAATTCCACAATGTGACCTATAGTTTTACTGAAATAAATTAATGGATGGCATGCAGATGCCAAGATTAAACAGAGTAATAACAAAACATTAGTAAGCACTTTTAGTGTAATTAAATTTTTGATGTATTACAATTTTTAGTGCGTAATTATTTTTGAAGGAACTGGAGAGTAATACTGGATCACACCCTTATTCAATCTAGTTACTAAAGAATAAAGTGTGGTGATACTTTGAAACTCTATTGCAGAATAATGGTGTATTGTCCATCACAGATAATGATGGCAAGGTTTTTCTCATCTGATAATCACTCATAGTGATTACCTAATAAAAGGACAATCCTTGGTACTGCAAGAACCCCTGGTCAGTGCAGAATGTAAGCAAGCATTAAGATGTGCTATTTAAAGCATCTCAGCTTGCAAGTGACCTTGAATCTGCTTCCTTACTGCTGGAGGTTGGGATTGTTCCATGGCTGTGTTCCCAGTCTGCATCAAGAGGCTGCTGATAACATCAATCTTATACACGAGTTTCTAAAACTATTTTTGATGTTGGCCTTGAACAAGTCTAATAATTTCACTTAATCACCTCTGTTTCTACACAAAAACTGGAATCTAGGCTGACTTGTAATTTTTCATTCTTGTGAAATCCGGCCACAGGTTTTCTGTCTGCCATCAAATATCTGGAATCATAATTAGCTAAAATATGTCAGATGGCCTGTGACTCCCAGCATCTTTATTGTATGGAAGTTCACTTTCAGCTAAGAGTAGAATAAATTCTGTTTGTCTGAGAGGTCAGTCCTTGGGAAGAAAAATGGGAAGTGTGTTCATTCGCATATTCAAACATGCAAATTGAATGCATCCAATTTGCCTTATTTGTCTCCTAATGACAATGACCTTTCCTGCTGATGGGAAAAAGCAATTGAAATTAGGCATGTGAAAGGTATGGAAAACACAAAATTCCAGTCTTTTACAAAACAGGTCAGCTGCTTGATCCTGTGAGTTAAAAAATAGTCAATGTCATATTGAACCCCAACTCCCAGTGCTTTCCCATCTTTAGGTTCAGTATCTGAATTTTGCTACTCAGATGTATCTCTCATAACACTTCTTGCCTAGCACAGCTTCCTCTTCACCACTCTGCAGGAAGAACATCTGAACAGTTCTCCCACCACTAATGCAGCTCAGGTTAACACCACAACATCTTTATCATTAATTTGCATAACAAAATATGAAGCTGTAAAATTCAAAGATCAAGTGACCTGCCCAAGGTTACAAAGAGGATGTTACTACATCAGGACTGAAACTCAGTTACATCTGGTCTTTGGTCCTGTGTAGATCAAGTTTCTTTCAATACCCAAATTGAAACAGAAAGAAGCCATGATCAATTTACCAAGAAAAGGAACATTAAGATCACATAGCTGGTGCTGTCTCCTGTGAATGCCAGAGGAGAAAACAAGTCCTGCATATGGGCAGCTCATCCATAGACAGATGTCATCATTACTACTATTGCCATGCATTAATATGCATTAACTATCTCCTCTTCTAGGAAAAGAAAAAAAATATATGTGGCCAAATTGCTACTATGCTTCTCTTCCTTTTAAGCTTCCTCTTTCATCTGCAGAGCTCAAAACCAGGCAGAAGTGTCACCACAAAGGTAACAGATCTAAGAACTGGAACTACTCAAGTGCAGGATTCAGGACTAATTAAACAGCTCAGAATTCAAACCAACAACTTGACATGCCTTAAAAGCAAGAGCACAGTTATTTATTCTTGGTTTTGTTGTTTCTTCTTCATTATGGGGCTGCAGGAGTCCCACATCAGCAATGAGGGCCCCACATTGTGAGGATTTATTTAAACACTTAATGAAAATATTACACCTGCAGTTAAGAATTTACAACTGCAATTATAAGATGAAGAATAAAACTGTCTCTTCAGTTGATTTCTGTAATCATAAAATTCTAAATGATACTAACATGTGCCTCAATTTATGTGTGTGTTTCCCCATGATTACTTAGAGGAATAGGATGCAGCAAGTTAACACTGCCATTCTGAAAGTGCATCCAGACAAATGTGGGTTGTCCTAAAAATAGATTTCTTACCTTTGCCACCGGTAAACAAGAAGGAAATTTCCACTGAGGAAACAAAAATTCAAGCTGTAGAGACTCAGCCATCTCCCTAGGCACACACATACAGCTGTGTAGGCTTTATTCTTAACATTAACTTACTTGTTAGTGTGCTTTGCTTTTTAGAAAATTATTAAGAAAAGCAAAGAAGACAAACCCTTTCATGATAGTGTAATTACACAAAAAAGGGTTTTGTAATTGTTCCTGTTTTCACCTCTCTTTCAAAACCTGTTTCAGACTGGCCAACAGAAGGGCCAGCTGTAGCTGTTGAATAATGAATTCTCCCTTAAAGCAGCATGGGAAATAACTCTCACACAGTAATTTCTGTAATCTGCTAATAGTGTAGTTTCATAACTGTGCTGCTACTGGAAGAAGTTCTCTTCCCTTTCCCATAGCTAGCTACCTCTATTCTGTGTAGCTGAATAACAAAATTAAGTCAATCCAATTTAAAAACTTTTTTGTTTCATTCTGATCAAATCTTGAATTTGGTGCATTATGCTGTGACTCCTGATGTTAACATGGGGAAAAGCATTACCTGGACAAATTCATGGCAGATTGAGGTTGACCTAAAGTAGCTGCAAAACTGCAGGTTTGAAAGATGGCAGTCATTTAAAAGGGAACTCATCACGTGAAGGAGTAGATCAGGGTGGTATCTAGTTTTACATACCACCAGACACAAACTGTAAACACGAGGTTAATTAAGGTCCTGTGAGTACGGCTTTGTTTTGCTGCCCTGACCTTTGCATGAGTCACCTAACGAGGTATCTGCAAGGCCATTGCCTGCAGCTAAGCCCAGCCATGGAAGGCAGCCTTTCACCCTGGGCTGAGGGAGTCTAAGGCACTGATCATCTTGTCCTGATGCAGAAGCCTAAGATGAATTAGATGAGGTTTTTTTTCTCTAAAAGTCATTATTTCTCTTAAAAACAGAGAGCAAGGAGACTGGCTCAGCTGCAGGTGTCTGTCTAAACTGAGGGAGATGATCTCTGCTGTCTGACAGGCTTAGATCAGTGTGGCTGTTTCAAAGGACTTTGAGAGAAGGGTCTGTAACCAGAGATGTGGCAGGCACAGCCCACTGCTGCACTCTGCTTATGGTCATGCAAGTAGAGCTCCTGATCAGGAGCTGTACCTTAAATCAATACTGTATTATACATAATAACATCATGCTTTATAACAACTGGGATTAAAATATAGAATGGCAGCCAAAATGAATTGATATCATTGTCTCAGCACACCCTGGAGAGATCTCCAAATGCTTCACTGTATTTGGCTCAGACACACATGATATTTTGCATGTTTAGCAAAGCCTCAGGAAAAATGCAGTAAGAGTTTTGTTAATAGCTAGGAGCACCTCACTGAGCTGGAAAAGCTGCTGCAGATTGTCTGGAAATGATCACCTTGCACCATGGACCAGGGGGATGAGCAGGAGCACTGCACACTGCTATTGCTGCCACTGCTGCTGTGTCAGTGGCACAGCACCTACTCTTGTCACTGTCTTCACTCTTAGAAGTAAACAAACAAACAAACAAAGAGGTAAAAGGCGACTTTAAAAAAGTGACAGTACCTGTTAAGTTTAGGGAATTTGTTTGTTGAATTCAAGCCTTCCCAGGTATTTGTTCTGGAGTGTTATTCTAAGTGTCCTTTTTCTGAAGTTGCCTTGTCAGAATTAAAGAAATAGCTAATAAAGACTGATCTTCGGGGAACAGAATTCCAGCTGGGATGTTAAAGCTAAGTAATTAACAACAAAGGAGAAAGAACAGAGGGAAAAGGATCCCTTGGTATGCATGTACAGGTTTCTGGTGAAAACTGCCTTCTAAATGACAATACAAGTGTTCATTAGATAAGGTTGGTGTTTAGCACTAAGTCTCCCACAGAGACAATTCTTGGCACAGAAGCTTTGATTATATAAATTTTGTGTGAAAAATGCAAAGTGCCATAATGTGGGACTTTGATCAATGGTGCTAGTCTGATTTACAATTGTTTATTTTTAAACTGTGATGGGCACAAAACACTAATTTATAAGCTCATTTTAATTGAAATTTACCTCTTCCCTTCAATAGCAAGAAAGTAATCTGATTGCATTTTTTCAGTCATCCTTGTGCAACATATTAGATAATCTCCTTATAGTTTAAAACTAAAAATGCTAATGGATTGGGGAAATGGGTTTCTGCTTTCACTCAGCATATCTGTCTTTTTTATGCTTGTCTTTTGGATCATTTATCTAAATAATAACCTTTAGTACCCACTCCCTTCTTCCAATGAACTAAAATATATTAATGATTTAAATCAGTGAATATGTATTTACTCCCTACTTGAGTTCTGCCAGCTGAGGTTTCCACTTTCATCTTCTGATTTTTTGGAGGGGAGGGGGAAAGCTCCAGACATCCTCATGTGAAATGCTCATGGTTACTTTCTAATTTGTCTCAATCAAACAGCCTAAATGAACTCAGACTAATGGCAGATCTCTTTTAAAGAGTACCACCAGCAAGCACTGACTCAAATGGCATTGATTTCAGGGACTAAAAGAAAGGAATTATATTAAAAACTCAGCAAATCTTTCAGTCAGCACATCTGTTGAGGAAGAGAAGAGGCAGGAATTACACCTCAAGGGGAGGTGCTCTGGGTGGAACTTCCTCAGCCAACAAACCTGGAGATCCACAAGGATCCACTTGTGTGGCTTTCGTCTCACAATGATGGAAGGAAGCTCATTTTGTAGCAAGGCAGCAGAAGGAAGATAAATGACCAGCCCAAGGTCTGGTACAAAGATGATGGAAATGTGGGAGAAAGTGCCAGAAGAGATATTTTTCTAGACTTGTGTAGTCAGTTTTCAGCATGCCTGGCTAAGCTGTCTACAGACCTAGACTGCAGGAATTGCTTAGCACACACACACCCTGGGAAAAAAAACCAAAACCAAACCAAACCAAAACCCAACAAAAGAAACAAACAAATAAACAAACCCTCAACAAACCAATAACCAAAAAAAACCCACCAAGATTCTGAGCAATGGAGATGTATCTTTAAAACACTACAGAAACCACTTTCTTCACCTACCAATACCTTCTGCAATAGATGGGACTGAAACACATCTAAAGAACCAGCAACTTTGTACTGCCTTGAGACTCTGGAAAATGCTTTCCAGAAGAAAAGTGCCCTTCCACAGACCAAATTTCAGTTCTGCTGATCCCAGTGGTGACAGTATGACATGGGGCAGTAGATGGATGCTGTGCTGGGTATTCATGGCAGAGTCACTTGCACTCTTCAGAGGCTCTCTCTCCTCAGAATAAACTCATTCTGGCCAGAAGCTTCTATTTTATAGAATCAAAAAGGCTTTGTATTTAAAGCCATGTTCTTACCTTAATCAGGTTGTTTTCTCCATTGATGAGAACAAAGAGCCACCCTTATGAGCTCAGTCTAAAAGTCATTCTGGTGCTGCTTGGATATTTCCTGTGGTGATAAATATTCTCAATAGCTGCAAATTACAAGAGAGCCAGAACCTACCTATGTGCATTATGCAGTCACAAAGGCACAATTTCATGGCATGTGGGAGGGGATCAGGAGACAATAGCAGACAGGCAGCTAAAGGAATTGTGTTCTGCTCATTCTGCTGAGGGCTGGAAAATAATAATCCATTAATATAAAGTGATAGGAAAGGAAACCTGCTAACAAAGATTATCTCAGCAGGAAGCAACAATTGTATATGAACTTTCATTTCCAGTGAATCATGCCATTATGCTCAATTTCATTGCAAATGTGAAGCCTGCCCTCGTGGCTTGTTCTCTGATGTGGGATCACTGTCAAAACAAAGAACAATTTCAAAATGTTCCCTCAGTTCCAAATTCCTGTTTGGTAAGTGATGCTCACATGATGCAGAGATCTAAAAGTGAAATTTGTGAAATGGAAATTGGATTTCCTCCCTTTTCTGGTATTTAGACAACACAGGAATGTTGGAAGAGTCCTTGGCAGGAGTTTCTAATGTATTCATATTTTAGACCTTAAGAAGACTGTATTTACCAGTTACTCAAAGCCAAATTGGTAAATGTAAAATAATAAGCCACAATATTCTGGGATAGGATCTGACATATTTGTTGTAATGTATCTCTTTTGATAAGGCATCACTAGATTTGAATGCTAGATTAGTCTATTAAGCAGATTGGTATTTCTTTAAATATTATTTTTTCTTGACTATGGTATTTATACTTTGTCTGAAATATTGTTTTAATTCTTTGAAATTATTTTTACTTCAAAAACAGGTAATAATAATTCTATTCATACATTTTGCAAAAGTAACATGCCTATTTTAGCCCAAATTTGGGATTATGCAGTTTAGCAAAATACATGCTCTTCACATTTTGCTTTGTGACATGAATTATTGAAGAAGGCAAATAATGGCATTTTCTCTCTTTGAAGATACATGAAATTTCCCATTATTGGAAAGCTCTCTTTCCCTGACTAACAAATTACATTATTAGACACAAGGAAGATGCAAATCTTAGGGTCCTAAAAGCACCTAATATTTTCTCAAATTATATTCAGCTGTATTTATCTTGCATTCTGGCATGCTGCTGGATTACTGTTATCAATAAATCTATAAATAGGATGCAAAATGCATGTGAGCTGTCTGTGCATGAATAAAGAGTGGCCTGGCAATAAATTACAACATAATATATAGTTTAAAATGTAGCAAAAGGAATGCCTTGACAAATCAATGCAACATATTTTGTCAGTGAGGATGAAAGATTCATTATGCATCAGCCTTGAGAAAGCTGAATTTCTGAGGCATGGGTCAACTAGGACATATGATGTAATCAGAGAGTATGGAAACATGCATAGAAAGACAAAAATAATCTTCTGAGTAATAAAGCCATAATAAATTGTCAGGAAAAATATAAGTCCTGTGCAGTAGTTCATTGTCCAAAAGAGATCAGGAGTACCATGACAAACAAAATGGAACCTGACTTATCTGGATTTGGCCCCCACAGCAGGTTCAAGACCAACTCCTTTTCTGAAAGTGGCTCTTGTGTGCTGGCTTTCATTTGTGTTTTTCTCATGTCTGCTAATGTCTAGGCTCATCTTGAGGCTCTTTGTACAGCCAAGAAATTCTTTCCTCTGCCCAGTTTTCAATGAAACTTGGGAAAATTCTGTGTTTTGGGGAGCTCCAGTCATCTGCCAGACATAACTGGCACACACCCAGCAGGCTCCATAAGTCTGGAGTACAGCAGAGACTAAAAATAAGCTTGACCAATTGGTTTTCCTGCTGACAGCAGCAAACTGCCATGGGACATTTAATTTCCTCTGATCACATGGATGACAGACAAGCTGTCACCAGCTGTGCAGAGCCAGGAGGATGCATGCCTGTTGCAGAGGCACAGGCCCCAGCAGTGGCATCACCTTGTCCTGAACTCTGGTGAGGGTGGAAATGCCCCAAGAGAAGTTGGCACCAGTCACAGAATGCCAGAATGGGTCAGAGTGCGTCATCTGGGCCAACGTCCCTGCTCAAGCAGGGTCATCCCAGAGCACACAGCACAGGAATGCATCCAGGTGCTTCTGGAATTCCTGCAGTAAGGGAGACTCCACATGCTCTCTGGGCAATCTGTTCCAGTGCACGGTCACCCACACAACAGGGTGGAACTTCTGTGCATCAGTTCCTGCCCACTGCCCTTTGTGCTATTGCTTGGTACCACTGAGAAGAGCCTGGTCCATCCTCTTGACACCCTCCTGTGACCGTGGTCACAAGGGTTTGCAGGATGAGAGAGAGACGAAAATGTTGAGTCTATGATCAGAAGGTTTGATTTATTATTTTATGATATATATACTACATTGTAACTATACTAAAAAGAATACAAGGAAAAGTTCTCAGAAGGCAAGCTAAGAATAGAAAAGAATGATAACAAAGGACCTCTCTCCGACTCTGTCCCAGAGACAGCTCAGTCCTTGATTGGCCCTTTATTATACACACCTAACATGGGCCAATCACAGGTAGACCTGTTGCATTCCACATCAGCAGATAACAATTGTTTACATTTGTTGTTGAAACTTCTCAGCTCCAGCAGGAAAAATCTTAAGAAAGGATTTTAATGAAAAGATGTCTGTGACACCTTCCCATAGACATTTATATACATTAATGAGGTCCCCTCTCATTCATCTCTTTTAGAGGCCGAACAGGCCCTGCTCCCTCAGCCTTTTCTCATAAGAGAGATGCTCCAGTCCTTTATTTCCTCTTTATACCCTCCACTGGACTTGCTCCAGGAGCTCCATGTCTGTCTTGCCCTGAGGAGCCCAGAACTGCACACAGCATTCCAGATGTGCCTCACAAGAGCTGAGCAGAGAGGCAGCATCACCTCCCTGACCTGCTGGCAATGCCCTTCCAAATGCACTTGAGGATGCCATGGCTTTCTTGGCCACAAGGAAACACTGATGCCTCATGAACAGCTTCTCATCCATCTGCACCCCCTCTACAGAAGACCATGGACATGGATATTGGTTCTGGCACACTCAGGAAGAGACACTTGACCTTGGCAGTATTGGAAGAGGTTTAAAATGTGGGTCTAGGCAGGTGGAGGGGTGGCCAGGGGTTGGTGTCCCTCAGCTTCTCAAGAGGCATCAGCGAGAGCCTCATGCCCCATGGGAGCCTGTGGCCCTGATTTTTTAAGATTTTCTAAGCCTTCTGATGTTTACATTCTTGTAGCAAACTTTCTCACACACTTTCTGTAAATAACTTATTGTTTTGCATTCTTTTATGGAGGAGGAGAAATTTGATGGACTGTTGGTTTGTCCAGTGTCATTGGAGAGGTGGCACTTTCACCACTCAATCCACTGTCACTTTTGGAAAACTACAAATGTTGGAATCAGAAAAGAAACTTCCTTTTTCTTCACCTTGAGAGCAGCGGTGTGTGCACTTGTGTTGTTTCATGTCCTATAGTGACAGGAGCCTTGTGATCACAGCCCAGGGCTGTGATGGACAAATTGCTCCAGTCCCTGGTGTAAGAGGGACAAGCCTTGTATTTTCTTTCTGGAACATGTCTAAAAACTGGTGAAGAGTCTGTAGCATAAATCTATAAGCAGTGGCTGAGGGAGCTGGGGTTGTTTAGCCTGGAGAAAAGGAGGTTTAGGAGCGACCTTGTCACTCTCGACAACCACCTGCAAGGTGGCTGTGGCCAGGTGGGGGTCAGGACCTTCTCCCAGGTAACAAGTGATAGGATGAGGAGACACAGCCTCAAACTGCACCAGAGGATGTTCAGGTTGGACATCAGGAGAAATTTCTTTACAGAAAGGGTGACTGCAATGGACGGCCCAGGGACGTGGTGGAGCCCCGGTCCCTGGAGGTGTTTTTTAAGCATTGTACTTAATGCCGCGGTCTAGTTGCCGCGATGGTGTTCGGTCATAGGTTGGACTCGATAATCTCAGAGGTCTTTTCCGACCTAATTTGTTCTGTGATTCTTAAATACACGAGCACAAACGAGGGCACCCCTACCGACCGAGCGCCTCTGAAGCGGCGCTCCAAGGTCGCGTCCCCTCAGTGCCACGGCCGCCCGCGCCCAGCAGGGGGCGCTGTGCCCGGCATGGCGGCCGCGCGCCGGAAGCGGCAGCCCGGCCCCTCTCCAAGATGGCGGCGCCCAGGCGCGGTGTGGCTGCGGGCAGGATGAAGCGAGGGGCGGCTGCCCGCGCCCACCGCGGCGGGAAACTGGACCGGCTGCGGCAGGCAGTGCAGGATTACGTAGAGGCGGCAGGCGGACAGCCGTCGCTGGCCCTGCTCAAAGACTCGGAGAGGTACAATCGCAGGAGCCGCCGGGAAGCCAGGAAGGAGAAGCGCCGACTAAAGCGGAGCCGCCGCCGCCGACTCCAACGCGGAGAGCTGGTGGAGGCTCCCACCGCCCCGGCCAAGTCCTCTCCAGCCAAGCCCGCTCCAGCGAAGCCGGCCCCGGCCAAACCAACTTCGGCCAAGGCCGCTCCAGCCAAGCCAGCCCAGTCCAAGCCGGCCCAGGCCAAGCCGGCTCCTGCCGCCCGCCCCGGAGCCCCGGCATCGCCCGCCGCTGGGAAGCAGCGGGCTAGGCCGGTGTCGGCACCGGCACCGACAGCCCTTGAGGCCCCCTCCGCCGCCGCAGCCACCTCGGCGCGGAAACGGGCCCTGCTGCAAGCCAACGAGGAGGAGGAGAAGGAGATCCGGCGGCTTGAGCGGCAGCTGGGGCTCGGGAAGCGGCGCAAGAAGCAGGAGGGGCCCGCGGCCGAGCGGCTGCCGCAGAGTTTCCTGCGGGACGGGTTGGGATACGTGCTGGGAGCGCTGGGCACACGGGCCGGGCTCAGCCAGCTCTGCGACAGCAGCGACGACGAGACCGAGCAGGGGGACACCGAGCCGGGACCCCGGGAACGCCCGCCGGGGATGGAGGAGGATGGCGAGGACGAGGAGGATGGCGAGGATGAGGAGGATGATGAGGACGAGGAAGATGGTGAGGACGAGGAGGCTCAGGAAGACGCCTCAGACCCCTCCGACGCGGAAGGACATTGGGAGAGCGAGAGCGCCTCCCCCGAGGACGGCGGAGTGCCAGAGGCCAGCGAGCCCTCGAGCGAGGAGGAGGAGGAGGAGGCAGAGGTAGGATGTTCGCCCCGGATAGCACAGACCTGCTTCCCAAAGCACATCCCGCAACCTGAGCAGAGTTGCATGGCCGCTGTTAGGCCCAGGTGTTCGCTGTCCACTCGGGCCACGTGGAGCGTTGTCCTGGTTCTAAACCGGGACGGCGACACTGTTGACTTGAGGGGTCTGCCAGGTCCTGGAGACACTTGTTAGGCGTGGAGGGAGAGTTCCCGAGCTGTGAGGGTCCCAGGTACTGGTCGTTGGTTTCTCTAGGTCTGGATTGAAGGCGCTTGAGACAGTAGTTCGTGTTCAGACTCAAGTGTTTATTATTTTGTATCAGTAAAACAGTCTCACTACTGTGAGTTTGGCAGCTTTTCATTAGAAGGCACAAAATGGCCAACAATGTCTTGTTCCAAGGTCTTTTAAGACTAAACTATCCAATTAAGAACTGACACTCAGATTATTTCCCTTTTAACCCAATAACTGATCCCAAAGAGCTGCCATGCGGAATTTTCTGCCCAATTACAAAATGCCACCCGAACCCATGGAGAAGAAGGAAGAAGAAGCATGAAGAAGAAACCCAGGACAACACCCTGTGCCCTCCATCTTGCTTCCATCCACAACATACTAAAAATCCCAAAACCTCAATCTCTCACCAAGTGGCATACCTACACTACTCTCTATAATCCATTTCACATTTTGGTGGATTCTGGTCTATCTTGAAGTCTGGGAAACTTTCTCCATGAATGAGGGTCAAAGTCAGTACTGCCCTGGTGGTCGAGGCACCCCAGAGCACACAGAGAAATATTCCCAGTGCCCTGGATTTCCACACCGAGTCAGGCTGGTGGGAGAGAATACCCTACAGCACAAGGCATGTGGGAGCTGTGTGAGAAATCTGCAAATAAAAGGGGCTGCCCTGGCATTAGAGTGTAGGAATATGATCAAGCCCTTCTGCAGAGGGGGCTTTGTTTATTTTTAATGACTGCCTTTGCAGTAGGTGTTGTGTTGAAATCAGCAGCGGTTACACACTGAAATGTTACTTTCTGAACGATCTTAGAGGTTCTGCCAGTATTAGGTCTTGTTGAATGGGTGGAGGAGAGGCGGTCACACAGGGCATTTAGCCTTCATGGGCCTAAATATAACTTGAGTAAAACCAAGACTTAAGATGCCAGGTTTTAATAACCATAACTTTAAGAAAGTTAGAGAAGAGGGGCTTTGCTGCTATCAAGTTTGTCACAAAGGGTAATTTTTTGCCTGCTTCTTTTTTTCATGTTGTTCCTTTGGCATTGATTATTAGATGGTAAGATGTATCCTTAACTAAAAGTTTGTTACTTTAATCTTAAATACAAATGTATATTTGTGTTCAAGTGTTTAAGATACTGGTCTCATCTGATTCCTTGTTTTCTTGTTTTCCTCCTAAGAGTGATAATCAAGGTGCTACAAAGTATGTTCCTCCTCAAATAAGGAAAGCACAGGAGACACTTGATGACAAGAAAAGAGAAGAATTGGGAAGACTGAAGAAAATGGTGAATGGCCTCATTAATAGGTAGTGTAATGAGGAAAAAGTAATTAATCTTTCTGGATCAATGTGACAGTGCTCATCATTCAAGCCCAGGTGGCAAGGATGTGACTTTTCTCTTCACAAACTGATTTTAAGTTGGCAATCATGTCTGCTATTTTTAAGAATAATTATCTTTATTGGTATAAATTCTTCAAAGTTAGTCATTATAGATGTTGAAAAATCTAGAAAATAAATTTAAGATTGGGCTGGATTCCACGCAGCAGTTCCCTGCAAGTGCTAGGTATAATTCACTGTCAGTTGGAGTATGCTTATTAAAAAAAAAACCCAGAAGAAAAGAGGTTTTGATTTGTTGTGGGGTTTTTTTAATAAATTAAATTTCTCCCAACACTACAACTGAGAGGGAGCAGCCCTTCCTAGGTTAAAGTACTGCAGAATAGAAAAAGTAATTAATATTCATTTCAATTTTAGAGTTTTTTTAAAATCAGGAATCTATTGGCAATTTTCATCTGTTACCTGTAAAACATAGACTGGAGTTTGTTCAGTCATTTGAAATTTGATATACCATATATGTTAAATTATGAATTATTTTCATACTTAACTTCTTCAAAGACTCTGATGTGCCACAGTTAAAACTGCTCAAACCAGTCTCTTTTTGTAATAAATCTGTTCAGTAAGCAGATTGACAGTACTTTGTAAATCCTGTTGTTAACACATTTTTACATGTATTTTTTTTAACTACACCAGAATTAAATGTACTATACTTTTTTAGTTTACTAAACACAAAAAAAAATACAAAAAGTTCCTTCCTGTAATCTTATCAGTCTTCAGTCTTTTCTCCTGAAGTCAAGCTAGTTTCTCTAAAAAGAATAGCTGTTTGTTGGGTGAACTCAAAATTGTGGAACCATGTAAGGAGAGTAAAAGTGAACATTGGATTTTGTTTCTCCATAGGCTGAGTGAACCAAATCTGTCCTCCATCAGTGGACAGATGGAAGAGCTGTACATGGCCAACAGCAGAAAGGACGTGAATGACACTCTGACAGACATTCTCATGAGTGCCTGTGTCACTGCAGTTGCCATGCCTGCAAGACTCCTGATGGAGCACGTCCTTCTGGTCAGCATCCTTCATCATAATGTAGGAATTGAGGTAATTCTTGTGCTTGGGACAAATTTTTTATAATAATACACATTGTAGAGTGTTTTCATTAACATTCTGTTAATTGCCTTGTAATTTTTGACTATGTGGCACTGACAAGCATCTTTAGTTGAGTTTCATCAGTATTTTGTGGCTTATTTGCAAGGCTTCCACAAGTGAAAGGGTCTAAGTGCATTGCTTATCTGATTTTATCTCCTCCATCAGTTGCTACTGGTCTGTTATAAACCCATCCTTTTTTCATCACAATCTTTCTGCAACCAGTAGAAAAATTTCTAACCTTCAAAGTTTCTAACTTCAGCTTCTCTTCCCTTTGGCTACACTAATCAGTTTCTGTTCTCATGGATACATGAGGGTATTGGTTTTGAACTATGTATATCCAGATAACAAAAATGTTGCAAATGCAGGAATACTTTTACAATGGTGGATAAACTTCTTTTCTAAGCAAATAATGGAAATCATTAGCAAAATTAAGTGGTTGTAACATGGAATATTAAAAACTTCAAAAAGCATGGCAATTCTTGGAGGCGATTTTGCTTTGTGTTTTTGAGTCTGATGGATGAGGTGAAATCCTTCTTACCCAAGCTGATGCTGAAGCTCCTGATGTCAAAAGGAATATCTTAGCTAATTGCAGTGAAATGTCTGTGAGGAAACAAAGTTGTTTCAGCAGTGTGTTCCTATTAGATTACTCTTTTTTTCTTCCCCTCACATCTCAATGCAAAAGATGTATTATTGCAAGTTTTTCAGTTTGTCATACAGTGGCCTGAATGCTGGCTCTGAGACCATATTAAATATCAGATGGATGCAATTAAAGCAGCTTTCTCCATGTAGCCTTGGCATTAAACTTTTATTTTGTCCCTCTTTGCTGCTTGAAAGGCAGTTCTGACTGCAAATACAATGTTTCTGTAAAATAAGTGTACAATATGCATTACATGAAAGTGTGACTGTGCAGCTGCACTGAAGATTAGGATGAGCAATGCAGAAGTTGCCCTGTGTTTATAAATTTGTGCACCATTGCATAGTTAACACCCTAGCTGGGTCAGAGCTTGTAATGCAGGTCAGTACTGCTGCTGGATTTCTGTTTTTTTTTAAGGTCAGCAGATTTTAGCACAATAATAATGAGTGAGGGTGTTACTTAGCAGCAGTGTATTCATTGCCTCCCTGTGTTTTAGAGCCTGTAGACTTTCTAATCCCAGCCTTTAGCATCAGTTCACTCTTCAGAAATAAATATATTCCAAAATTTCTTTTCCCTGCTGTACCACTGCATCTTATGCTCAGCAACTGTGGAAACTTGGTATTTTGGGGTTTTTTTCACAATATTATTTTTTATCCTTCTGTTAAGGATTTTGTTCTGGAATGCCACACTCAGGAATGTGTTTGCTTTTTGACATGCAGCTTTTCCTGGATGAATGGCTAGCAGTAACAGCATGCTGGTCTGACAGCTGGAAAGATGCTAATATGTGTCCATGAATATTATGTAAATAAATGCTGGTGTATGTATACAGTAGGTTCATAATATTTGTTTTTCTTGCACAGGCTTTAAAAGGCAACTGGGTGTCAAATGTGAGGTGTAAATAACATGGACTTCTACAAAAATGTCACACCACTTAAATATTTGTGTATGTAAATGTAGAACATGCGTATTGGTTGAAAGGAACAACAGTATTTCTTTAAAATTAATAGTGGCAGTGACCCAAAAATGAGTTTTACAGATGTCTGTAAAATCTGCTTAGAGTTAACTGCTGGATTTTTTTTTTTCCCTAATGGAATTGTTGCCAGGTCGGTGCTCACTTTTTGGAAGCTGTGGTGAAGAAATTTGATGAACTCTGTAAAAGTGATGCTGAAGGGAAGGAATGTGAAAATCTGCTTGCCTTGATTGCTCATCTGTATAACTTCCATGTGGTTCATTGCCTGCTGATCTTTGATATTCTGAAAAAGCTTGTTAGCACTTTCACTGAAAAAGAGATTGAGCTGATTCTGTTTCTTCTGAAAAATGTGGGCTTTTCCTTAAGAAAAGATGATGCATTGGCTTTGAAAGAACTGATCACTGAGGCCCAGAGGAAAGCAAGCACAGCAGAGAAGAAATTCCAGGATCAGACAAGGGTATGTGTTTGTTCTTAAAATTTCATATTCTCAACAGCCTGTAATAAGTACTTGGGTACATAGTTTAATTTACAGGAACATTTTCTGCTACATTCTATTCAGGTTCTAAATGACCATTAGTGTGACATTCAGTTATTTGCATTCTTCTTGTTTGTTTTTCTTCATTAGTTCTTAGGATGCAGGTGCCAAAATGCTCATGATGGGTGGGACACGACTGGTTTGTGTCTTATGTAGTGGACAGGTTTTGTGTTTCATGATAGTTTGTACACTTCAAAAAACAGTCAGGTGTTTAGCAGATGAATCTTGTACACAAATTAGTGTAATAGGGATAAAAGCAAACATGTTGTATTTAAATTTTGGTGTATATTGGCAGCTGAGCTGCTTATTCTCACAGAGTAGTAATTTCAAAGTACACTCTTGTACTTTGTGTAATAAACCCACAGCTTAGAATTGACAGAACTGTTTCTTTTCCCCACAGGTTCGGTTCATGCTGGAGACCATGCTGGCACTCAGGAACAATGACATGAGGAAGATCCCTGGCTATGATCCTGAGCCAGTTGAAAGACTCCGCAAATTGCAGAGAGCTCTGGTGAGAACTTGCTTGGCTGGTGTAGCCTTGTTATCCTTAATCCAGGAGTAATTATTTGTATTGCATTTCAGCTTTCTTGGGGATTCTTTGTTGGTGTGTTTTTTGGGGGTTTTTTTGACAGAACGGGCATTTTGTCTAGAACAACCCAGTATAAAAGGGATGAAAGTAATTTATCAGTGCAGGATGTGCAAATCAGCTTAAGAGACCAGGCAAAAACAAGCTAGGTAACCTAGTTCTGTAGGATTTCCTCTCTTAATTTTTTGCAGTCGTTCTGATGCACTTCTAGACTCTGTTGTTGAAAATTCTTATTTTGTTCAGAGTTTAAAATTTTTGTTATTTGAGTTGTACAACACATAAGGCAGTTTGTTGTGTCATTATTTGTATACATTGATGCAATGTCAGCATCCTCTGAATTCTAATCAAATTTTGTGATTGGAAGATGTCTGCTTTTTAGGTTAATATCTCTTTTTTCAAATAAAAAACCCAAGAGCTTCTACATGTAGATTTATGCAACTTTATGCATTTAAAAAATTACATCATATGGGAAACTTGTAAATTCTTTTCAGGTTGCTGATGGAAACGAAGGTTAGGGAGGAAGGTATGAATTTGTATGTTTCAAGTTTTTGTGTAAAAACAATTTTAAGTAATTAAAGTGCTTGTTTTCTGTAAGAAGAAAGAAAAAGTTTCAAATAAAAGCTTTTTTGTTGTTTTTTACTTTTGGTTTGCCATTCAAGGTTCACAGCAGTGGTTCAGGAAAGGACACCCAGCTCCGCGTGTCCCTGGAGTCTTTGCTCAGCGCTGACCAGGTCGGGCGCTGGTGGATCGTGGGCTCATCCTGGAGTGGAGCACCAATGATCAGTGATACCAAAAGCCAGGCTCAGCAAAAGCTGCATGTAGGAAAGGTAAATCCAAATTTAAAGTCTAAATGTTTATGATCTCTTGAAGATTTGTCAGTAAGTTCATTTCAGAGCCCACCAAAAATCGTTCACATGCTCTTGTAAGACCAAGCTTTTGGACTGTAAATTCTGCTCTCTGTTTTTTTTAAACATTGTGCTCATGTGCTTCATAACAGCTGTTACTACAAATATGCTATAGCTTGTTTTTTCTTACCCTGTGGAATTGCTAAGGAGAAAGAAGAGACTTGATTCAACAGTGGATTTGCTAGAAGAGATTCTGACAGGTTGTGGTGTCTGTCTGTGGCATATCTCCAAGGTGATTCCAAAAGTAATGTGATGAGATGGTCATGGTGAATTACTTATGTTAAAGAAGCATGTCTTAAAATTAATTGGCACAATTATAGTAGATTAAAATGTATTTCCATAGTTGAAAAAGCTCCTGATGATGCCTGTGCCTCTGGACAAAAGCTCAGGACCTTTGGATTGGTGATTTGTGGTTTACTGGAGAGCTTCACTGATGGTGTTATTTAAGGCAAACAGAAATAAAATAGCATATAACTTTATTTTCAGGTGAGTTCAAAAATAATGGAGCTTGCTCGTAAGCTGAGAATGAACACAGATATCAGGAGAAGTATTTTTTGTGTCTTGATGACGAGTGAAGACTTCATGGATGCCTTTGAAAAACTTCTGAAGTAAGTACAGAAATCAGCCCAGAACTAAAACCAGGTTGTAAATGCAGAATTTCTGGTCTAGGCTTAAGAGCATTCAGATGATAATGCAATTTAAAAGTGCATAGCTAGGGATCTACACAGGGTAAAAGGGCAGGAGAAGGAACCAGAGCCTGGTGTCAGGATTAATGGAGGCAGGCAGAACTGACTGGCAGTCAGAGGAAAGGAATAGCCCCTGTTGTTGTTGCTCCTGGCTGTAACTGTGATTTGCAGCATCTTCTGGTGTGAGGAGCCTGTGTGTCCCAGCAGAGTGGATGGAAGGCTGCTGCAGGTTTGTTTCCATACAGAGGCAGCCCAGAAGCCACTGCAGAATATCTCTTGGGTTTTTTGCTGGATTGCTGTGATTTCTATGCTACTGCCACTTCTTTGACTTCTTGCCACCTTCTTAAGCCATCTCTGCCCATACTTACATGACCTGGTTGTGCTCTAGCACCTCCACTTCCCTCTTGCAGAGTTTATTAGCTTTGGGTTTGCTTCACATGAAGACCAGTTCCCTTACCTCTTGACAAGCAGCTCTTCAGAAGATGTGATCAGGGAAGAGCTCAAACTAAGCTATTCCTTGTGTTGGTCAGAATATTATTTGTAAGTCTGTAGGAGCTGGGAGGGGACAGATCAGGTCTGAACTTTTCTGTCTCAGCCTTGTAACTCAAGGGTATTGTCTTACCAGGATGGCATGCAATTTTTAAATTTGCTTACCAAACCAAAACAGACTTTGTAATAAAGTCAACTAATATTTGATTAAATGCCACTTTTGCAAAACACAGCTTGGACTTGAGACTGTGATGGAGTCATTCCAATATCTTAATATGGCCTGTTCAATTAAAAGAAATTAGCTGCTGCTGCAGCTCTTGCCAAGACCTGGCAGCTCAATTTGCAAATTGGACTTGACTCTCATCTGTGCTATTTAGGCTAATACACAAATCTGAATACATACAGGCTTGGCAGAAAAGCTCTCTGCAGGCTGCCTGCTGTGTGTTGGTGCTGATGTTTATACAGCAAACTCAAAGAGAGGAATTCTTAAATCTGCCCACATCTGGCAGAGTATAATGGAAAGTACACATAATTGTCAGTGAAGGAACTAGCTTCAGTGTGAACATGTGCTCCAGAGTGTATGGGAGTTTGTATTTGTATGTTTGATGTCTCATGAGGAAGAGCATATAAATAAATATTTTAGCTGCTCTTGTTGATTCATCTGCTGCTAGTTCTGTGGCACAGTTGAGGTGTGGTTAAAGGATAATTTAAACTATTTGAAATCTAGGCTGCTATAGTTTTTCAAGTCCCTTTCCTCCTTACTGCAGATGAAAGTATTAGTTTGGAGCCAGAACAGCTCCCTGAAGTGGCTGAGTGATTGCAGAGGTGTCAGTGAAGAGGGCTGGGAGCATCACTGGTGACAGAGGAGAGAGTGAGATTGGATGCTCTTCATCAGCTGAAAGGCCACACCTTCTTCACAAACCACAGTTTCACTCAGGAGAGAGAATGAATGCTGCTTAAGTTTGATGGAGAGGCAATTTTTGAAGTCATTTTGTAAAAGAATAAAGAATTTGAGAAACTTCACATCTCAGAAAATACTGAGCCACTCATGAAAGGCTCAGCTATCCTATTGGAGTGAGATGTGTAATTCAGGATAACTTTGTGTCAGCAAGTTTTTCCTTACAAAATGATTCTCAATATCTTGCTAAATACTCACTACCAAAGTGAGTGTATCTACTAATATAATTTGAACTGACTTAAAAAGGGATTTAAGAGTTGCTATTTTTGATCTTGAGGCATTGATAGTCTTGGGCTTCAGCTGATGATAACTAACCTACTTGGAGGCAGCTTCTGCTGGTGACAACCTGCTTCAGAGGCAGTTATCCCATTTACAGCAGGATCAAAATATACAAGTTCATGGGAATACTGTAACTCATGAATAATTGAATCAGTGAGGTGGTTTCACATTCTTTATCAAAGAATACCAGGCTTATGAAATCTACACAGGTTTATGGTGAAACTCAGCAATGAAAGACAGTCCAGACTACAATTTTAGATTCTTAGGAGTTCTAGTTCTGTGAAGAAGTGAAGGTAGGAAGAAAATGGAATATCCAAGTGTTGTCACTTGGTTACAGCTCTGGCAACATGAGTATTTCCTAAATAAGCAAGTCATGATAGGAGTGATGATGATCAAGTAAAAGCAGAGTGTTCCAGACCAGTGATTGCAATGTAACTTCCCAAGTCAGCTATTAAATACAAATCTGATGGCTGAAAACCTGCACATTTGTAAAAATTCCTTTTGTTGCTCTGAAATCAGGTGGAACTTGGCTGATGGGAGAGCAGGTGGGTTATGACACAGACACAGCACTTCCAGTACTGACCCCTTTTGGAAGAGCAGACTTCTCAATTTTTACTGCTCATTAGCCTAGAAATCATCCCAGATTTTCCTACTGTAAAATTTAAAATCAAGGGAGTTTGGGCTCAACACAGAGTTTTCTCTGTTAATCTGGGCTGTCTGTGGTCTCATGCAATGCAGATGTCTGGAGCTGTGTACAAAGGAGGGATCAAGTATTGACCAACTACCCTACAGACAGTAAGGCAAGTTCCAGTGGAGTCAAACTTGGTTAGAAAGTTCTCTTGAGCTGTACTAATGCCCTGTGAAACTTGAACTTGAAGCAATGAGAAGAATTTTCTTTGATATTTTTCAAATTCTAATTTGATGCATTTTTCATTTTAATTGGTTTTAATGCTGCCAAGCATTTGGCAGCATTAGGAAGTTAAATCACAGACCAGGTGCATTGTGAGTTAGTCACCATTCCATGCCAGAGTGTCTCAGCCCTCTTTTACACTGCTCAGCTGTTGGAGAGGGAAGGCTGCTCAGTCCTTGGCCTTCATGCTGGGGCAGCCTACATTAGATAGATAGATAGTAGATAGATAGATAGACAGACAGACAGATAGATAGATAGATAGATAGATAGATAGATAGACAGACAGACAGATAGATAGTAGATAGATAGATAGACAGACAGACAGATAGATGTCAGTCAGTCTTTTCTCCAGGCTTTTTTTTTTAAGGTGCTTTGTAATCACTGACTGTATCCTTTTAGGCTGCTGTCAAACAAAAATGAATTTCATGTATCAGGTAGCATGGATTTGACCCAGAAATTAAAAAATTCGTATCACCAAGTAAAAAAACCATTTAAGAATATTTTCTTATCCCTACTAAGTAACACAGAAGTGAAGAGTCCTGGAAATGTTTCTCCAATAGGCTTGCACTGATCCAAAGGCTGGTTTTCCTCCCATGACCATAAGTACAAGCATGAGATGATCACAATGGGACCCTGCAGTTCTTGTTTCACTATTTAGCCTTTGTTTCACAGTTTAACCCTTGTAGTGGTGCCTGTGGGTGCAGTGCTACTGCTGGAACCTCTGTGCCCTCTCTTCTGTTCATGGAGAGCTGCAAACATGCAGTGGGATTCCTTGCCTTCCCTGGGCAATGATAATACTTTTATCATTCCACTTGTGTTTCTTGAGGTCTTGCTTTTGCATCTCCTCCTTTTACACCCATAATGCTTCAGCTTTTCCCCAGAGCCGTACCAGGATACTTGTTTAGCCAACGAGGTGGAGTCCATTAGGAGTTTTAAAGACTTGATACTTTGTAACAAGTAAAATTTAATGTGATGTGTGGAAAGATTTTAAAGTATTACTCTCAGATGTTGACTGTAGTTCTTACTTTGTGTCAGCAAGTTTTTCCTTACAAAATAATTCTCAATTTCTTGCTAAATTTTAGGCTTGGACTGAAAGATCAGCAGGAGAGGGAAATAGTTCATGTCATCCTTTACTGCTGCTTGCAGGAGAAGACATTCAACCCCTTCTATGCATTTTTGGCCAACAAGTTTTGTGGGCATGAAAGACGATTTCAGGTAAAGACAAATTTGTTGCTTCGTTGGTTTTGTGTCATGACTGTGGTTAGGAAGAGATTTACTGAATGCCTGGGAATGGATGCATGCCTTAATCCCAAGGAAAAATTCTGCTGGTATGGCTAAGCATTCAGTAAGGCATACTCATGGTCAGATCAGAATAGGAAATTAAATGCTGAATGTTTTATTTCTTCTGTTTTATGCATTTTAAAATAATTGGAACAGTCTGATCAAGCATTTCTGTTAATTAAAGGAGGGCTTATAAAGAATACAGGGTCAAAAGGTTTGCTATGTTGTTACTCAATTAATGTTACTCAATTAAACAGCCACTTGATTTGTAGGATTATTTTTTTACCTTTGACCCCTAGGTGACATTTCAGTTTAGTATTTGGGACAAAATCAGAGACTTAGAAAACCTGTCAGCTGCTGCCATCTCCAACTTGGTTTCACTGTTGGCTCACTTAATAAGGACAAAATCACTGCCACTTTCAGTTCTCAAGGTTGGTGTGTTTTCTTTTCAAATCCTTCTGTGTTTTCCCTGCATTTGCTAGTTCTATGCAAGGCATATTTTCTGTGTTACTTATCTGGTACTTTAGTTGTTTGTGCGAAGACAAACTTGTTTTAAAATTACTAAATTGTTCCAACTGATTATGGTAATGTTGTCATTTGGGGAAGGGAACCTCTGGTGACCCAGGCATAGAGAAATTTTACATTTCTTTATCAAGAGCAGTTGTGAGATTATTTCCTTTAGAGTATCCAGAGCTGGAACTGAGGCCCCTTCATTAGCAGGCTTTGCCAGTGGTTTTTGTGCTATGGTTTTTAGCTGATGTTGTTTTTATTAGACAAGAAAGTGCTGAGTAGATTTCTTGGATTTCAGAATGGGTAGTCCACAGAATTCTATTAGAAGAGTAACTGGAATGTATTAAACAGGCAATTAAATGGATTGTGCCAGGTACTTACAAAGTATTTATCTAATTGAGAAAGGACATCTGGTATTCTGGTACCAGGAGCCTTCTGTTCCTTAGAAGATTCTTTGCTTTCATTATTGATTGGCTTTTGGAGGCAGCCTTCTCAGGTAATTATTCTGTGCTAAACTCAAGGCTCAGTGTATGCAGAGGCCAGTTGCTGTGCTAAAAGTTCTTCATTTAGGAGAGAAGAGCAGCTGTTTGAAATCCTTGAATTAATCTAATTGTCCCTCTCTGTCTGCCAGGTAATTGAATTCAGTGAACTGGACAAACCCAAAGTCCGTTTCTTACGACAAGTATTAAGCACTCTGTTAACCAAAGCAGATGAGGAAGAAATTACTGACATTTTTATGAGGTAAGTGATCACTGGCATCTCCAGAGAACCCTTGCTGAGTAGTAATTAAGAAGATAAGAAGTTTGCCCTTTTTGTTTGGAATTGCACTGTGCCTTTTCCACACATCAGCCCTCCATCCCTTAAAGTGTGAGCTCTTCCTGGCTGAGTGGGGCCAGTGTGTCATGTGTGTGTTGGTACAGGCTCTGACAGAGATGCAGCTGTGTCATGCAAAATAAGGCTTCCAGATATTCAATGTATCATTTTGGTCAGAGGATTTTCATGAGCAGAGCTCTGTAATTCCCTGTTTCCCTTATTGCTGCACCACCTGTGTGGGGTGGGATTCACATTTTTAAGATGTATCTTAAAAAGCAAAAGGAAAGTGAAACTAAAGAGGCAAATGTTTGGGGTGTTTTTAATGGATTTTTCATCAATGTTCTCTGAAAAATCTTATTTTTGGGATGGAACAGGGTTGCCTGGAGAGGCTGGGAAACTTCCATCCTTAGAGATGCTTAGGACTTGAGTGGATAAGACTTGCAATATCACATAAAGTTTGAAAAAATCAGGTAGTGATGTTTCAGCTGTCGTGTAGCAGCACAAGGAAGCTTGAACATGGAGTTTGCCTTGTTCTTTGCTGTAATGTAATTGTTTACATAAAGCAAGCCTTGGGCTGCAATATTCCATTTTATTGTTGAGGCCAGTTGTATGTCGAGTGTTTGGGCTGCTTGCCAAACCGAGGTAGACTTGGTAATTTGAAAGCTTCTTCAATAAAACTTCTTTTATAGGCTGGATTTTTTTCTGCAGCTCTATTTAAAGAAGATGATAAACTTCTGAAATGGGAGAAGACTAAATGATGGTTTTGATCTGTATCTTTACAGGATATCTGACAACCCCAAACTGCAAATGCTGCGGGAAGGCTTGAAACTCTTCCTCACCCACTTCTTACTGAAGCATGCCCAAGCCCAAAAGAGTGCTGAAGAAGCTGGCTTGTTAAAAGAGAGAGTGGAACTAGCAACCAAGGCTTTAGAGGCAAAAGAACCCAAATTGAAGCTATAGTTATATTTTTTCTAATAAAACATACAGAAAAACCAAGCTGGGGTCTTTCAGACCTAAATAATTGGGAATGAGGAGAGCTGTTTTACTCTAAAGGATCCATTTTCTTTATGTAAACAGTTGCTTCTCTCTCTGTGTTAGTTAGAGGTTTAATTGAAGGAGATACAAGGCCTTTTTGAAGAAAGAGAAAATGTCATTTTGTCATGTCCCTTTTTGGGACAAGTGCTTCATGTTGACTTTTGGTATCTGGAGAAGAGGGTGAATTCCTCTTCTGTGATACTTTGTCAGCAGTGGTGTTCTGCATTGCATATTCTAGCCTTTCATTTAAAGTAATAAAAGAAGCAGCCTCAACTAAAGGCTTTTGATAAGGAGCCCTGGTACTCACCTCAAGAAAGGGGCCACTAGATGGCACAAGCACTGGTGAGTCGGTTGGGGAAGAAATCGACTTTTTCTTAAAGTGTTGGAAGTTACTTGCTAATTCTGTGAATTGATTCCCTGACTGTGGGTCAGGAAAGGATCTTCAGTTGGATTCAAAGCTGTAGCAAAGCAACTTGAAGATCTGTCTTTGCCCAATTATATTGGGTTTAGAGATCACAGCATACTTTTATGGCTATTTTAGCCTGTTTTTCACAGCTTTAGAATTGGAGTTGACAAATCACATGTGTTAATCAGATTTTTCTACACTTAAACAATATCATCAATATGAGTCTTAAGAGGAGAATACCTCCCTTAAGAATTTGTTCACATTTTTCATTTGGATGCTTAAAAAAAATAGGCACATTTCTTTCTGTAACACTCTGTAAATGTTTTTTTTTCTTTTGTCACCTAACCACTACACATTAAACTGCCATTTTTCTAAATGCTTTTGTGTTTGTGTTAGCTTTACTCTGGCTGTCCTGCCAGGAAGGGAATGACCTTAAATTGGGTGGAGAAGGGAAGTACTTTCTTGTCTGGAATGTGCACCTGTGATCTACCTGTGTTGGAGTTGTCAGCCCTGTTTCTGTAGCCAGACTTGCCTCTGATGTCCAATGGGCCATTTACTTTTGGTGCCTCCCAATCTGCCTTTGATACCAACTGATCTTTCCCTGATGGCAAAATTTATTTTTTAATTAAGTTGTTAAATGTAGTATATTCTGCTTACTCAGATGTACTATTTCCAGGTGCAGAAGTGCCTCCCCCAGCAGCCAGGGAGCTGCTTGGTTTTTTCTCACCTTTCCTCTGAGAGGATAGGGCAAGCTTTAGGGAAAAAGGTGTCCTGGGAACAGAGAGACCTGCTTTCAGAATCCTGGGTTACACAGCAAAGTGACAGCAGAAGAGGTTTTTATCAAAATAACAAAGCAAGATGCTTTTTTCAGCCTGTTTTTCTTTTCAGCCTGTTTCATACCACTGGCAGCTTTTAAGTGTACAAAACATAAAAATTCATTGTGATTAAATAAATTCCAATATTTTCTAGCATTCATACCAATTAACAAAGTTTGGGAAGCAGTAGAATTGATGCTATTTTGGTGTTACAAAAGTCACAACTTAAGGGGGTGTGTGTAAACATCTCCCCTTACAACCAGCCATGCCAAACCTTATACTTAAAGTTTGGAGTATGGACTCAGGAGAAAATCTGTGCAAGCCCCTAGAAATAGCTGCTGTGGAACCATGGGACTCTCTGAGTAAAAATTGTTCCTCCTGCACTGCAGCAGCCACTAAATTGCCCTTTTTGCAGGAGTTTAGGTAGACCCAGCATGTTGGTGGTTTAATAATCACACAAATGGAAGCACATTGCTCTAGCAGGCACATTGAGGGGACTGTTTGGGCAGACCAAGTGTATCAATATGTTGGTGGTTTAATAACACACAAATGGAAGCCCATTGCTCTAGCAGGGAGGTTTGAGGCAGCTGTTCTTCTGGAAATAAATTCTGAATCATCTTCCTTAGCCCAGAGGTGCCAGGCTGCCTGTCCCTGCCTGGTGTGAGGGCTTTGCTTGGTGCTGAGAGCTGACCAGCTTTGCTGCTGTGGCAGCACTGCCAAGTGTTTTATGGGTGTGAGCATTCCCTTGCTGCAGCTGCCTGAGGTGGTGCAATGCAGGTGTTGCTGTGCAATTAGAGGAGATGGTTTTAACCTTACAGTTGAGAATTACAATTGCTTTTTTTTTTTTCCACATGCTGAGACTTGCATGAATTATTATTTCTCCCAAAGAGCTCGTATGTTTTGTTCAAAATTAGTGTTATCAGAGCCATTGTTTTGTTTGTGAAGAAAACAGATCTTACCTGCCTGGGATTTTGCATTCAGCAGATTTATGTATAAACATCATTAAAAAAACCCCAAAAACATAAAACCCTTTTCAAGGAAAGCAGCAGAAGTATACTGCCAGCCCACAGTGCTGTAGTCACATCAATGATAGGGTTTGTGGGTGATTCTGTACAAGTCCCATCCTCTCACTGTGATTCAGTGAGTCTGACAGAAATCTGACAATTCCAAGATGTGTGTGAATTCCTGAGTCTTGGATCTTGTCAAATTTAACAACTTTTTCCATGCTCCTACTGGCCAGACTGCCACAGCTCAACAGAGGTGCAGGCCTGGCAGACTCTGCTGTTGATGTACAGAGGCATCTGCAAGCTGTTGCTTCAATGGTTGTTACATTCCAGGGATATAAAGCACGTGTGAAAAAGAAAGCAGAGAGGATTTTGTACTATTTATTGTACTATTTATATGTGTATTTATATTAAAATATATATGCATAATGTATTTTATAGGTATTCTGCATGTATGCTTCCTGTCTAAACATATATTATACACAATGTATATACAAAATTATGCACAATTTTTTGCAGGTATCATACTTCTAACCCTGGAGAAAAGAACTTGTCCCAGCAGAGGTGGCCCTGCCAGAGTCTCTCCTCCTCTTAGCAGGGCTGTGAGGTCTCTGAAAGAGCAGCAAGACCAAATGCTGGCACTTGCCTGTGACGGTGTTCACAGGGTCTCAGGTTGAGGGAAGAGATGAGGATCTGACTCCATGTTTCAGAAGGCTTGATTTATTATTTTATTATATATATTACATTAAAACTAAAAGAATAGAAGAAAGGATTTCCTCAGAAGACTAGCTAAGAATAGAATAAGAAGGAATGATAACAAAGGTTTGTGGCTCAGACTCTCTGTCCGAGCCAGCTGACTGTGATTGGCCATTAATTAGAAACAACCACGTGAGACCAATCCCAGATGCACCTGTTGCATTCCACAGCAGCAGATAATCAATGTTTACATTTTGTTCCTGAGGCCTCTCAGCTTCTCAGGAGGAAAAATCCTAAGGAAAGGATTTTCCATAAAAGGTGTCTGTGACAGTTGCCTTCCTTCAGGACTGCATGCTAAGCTCTGCCTGCCAGCAGAGGCTGCTGGGGAAGTTACACCTGGCTGGGACACATTGTGCTTTGTCTGCACAGAATAAGTGTTCAATAACATACACAAATACAGCCATTGAGGTTTCTTCCTGTTGAGCATTAGTCTGGCAGCCCCGGTCAAACCCCTCTGAGAAATGGTCCCTGATTGTTCCAGTAATGGAGATGCCACTTAAAATGTCCCAAATTCTTCCATACAGCAGGTTTGGGAGAGTTACTTCATGAGAAGAAAAGGGTTTTGGATTGGTAAAAATACAATATGCTGGAAAGCCAAGCAGCTACAGTTGCAACACTAATCCTTACTCCCAGCAGACCCTTGGAAAACCCGGTGTGATTTGCTTTAGATGCATTTAACAAAAAGCCGGATGTTTGATTTTTAGCTGTGTAGCAGAAAATTTCAATTCCCCCTTTAAACAGCACGATCCTCACAGCTATTATGGCAGCTTCGATTTTTGTTTTCTTTCAAGCTGGACAGCAATGTTTGAAACTTTCTCTGTTTTCTGTATCAAAATTAACAGGGCGGTGAAGTCTGGTTTTTAGCTTTGGCCAGAGTGCTGCGCTGATAAATCACACACAAGTCCTTTTGGCAGGGTTTTAACGCCACACCTGAACGAGCCAAGTATCTGCAGGGCTTTTTTTCACTTGACATTTTTCCATTGTCCTGCAGGCCGGGGATGAGGGGCTGATATCAGGGGTGCTCCCAAGGTGCAGAGCAGCGGGGCTGCCCTGCCTGCTGCTGCCCAAGGTGTGCGACCCAATACGGGGCTCACAGCACATCTGGGATCGTTCAATTCCCATTGTTCTGCCCGTGAACTTCGCACATGAAAAGCCACAGCCCGGCGGCACAGCCGGTGCACGACAGTGATTTCAGCTTAATAAATGTGTGAGTGGCAACTCTAATGCTCCAATTTTTGTTGCACTGATCCTAATTGCAGCTTAGTGCCCAGCTACATCCCGTGTGTGTGAGTCAGTTTGGGATTTTTTTTCCTGCAGTTGATAAAGCAATTTTGTTTTCAGGAGACAATTTGATCCTTTAGGGTCACTTTTAAAAGGCTGAGTGTATGTTTTACCCAAGACTTTTTGTGTTGGACTGATTTCAGGGATTGTGACTCTTTTGCTATATGACACTTTTTGTGATTTCATCTCCTGGAGGAACTTTCCTTCACCCTCCAGTAAAGCACAGTTTAGCATGAGGCTTGCAGGTATGGACAGCAAAGCTGCCTGTATGAAACAGCTGTGCTATCCCCAAATTCTGGTGTGACCTGCAGCCTTGCTTTAAAGCTAATTACAGTAACCTTCTCCTAATTTAGATGCATGCACAATTCCAAACTGGATACCACGTGGTTTCCCTAATAACATTTTAAGGAAATGAATGAGCATCTATCAAGGATAGACTTAGGAAGAGCCAGCTGGCACCAAAAAAAATCCTTAAAACTTGTGTCCTAGGACAGAACTCTTAACACACCAAAACCAGCTCACCTTGTGTGTGTGAATTGAGTGGAATTCATTTCAAAGTGAATTAAAAATGACTGAGTAATGGAACTAGAATGAGAGGTACAGAGCAAAATTAAAGCAGAGACCATTTTTGAATTGTTCCTTAATAGTCTTTTATCAGCTACAGCAAAATGGTTGTTTCATTTTCATAAGTGAAAGATTTCCAAGCATTACACATTTTTCATTAAAAACTCCATTATGGACCTTTTACAGTTCAGATGATAAGAGTACCCTCAAATCTCTCCTGGGTGCACAGGCCCTCATGGCTCTGGTGTGGAATAGCAGGAATATTGTTGGAGGCACTGAAGTTCACTGGAGAGCAGCCATTGGTTACAGTCAGGGGACAGAACAATATATTTTTCTAATATAGAGACAATAACCCAAGATATGCTTGGTGTCACCTTGAGGAAAAATATTTCACCTTGATTGCATTTTCTAGGCTTGTATCTTAAAAAAATTATCTTTCCTCCTCAGCCAAAGCCTTAGATTCTGAATGGAATTTTTTTCCTTACTCTGTAGTTCAAATCACCCTTAAAATATTGGCTAGATGGTATTTACTTTCCAAATTTCCCTACCAAAATGGTTTGAAACTGTGTGTAGGTCCCTTGGGGATATTTGTTATGCCAGGGATGATGCAGGTACTGTGTGTCAGGGATGAGGAAGCGGTGCAGAAAGGCAGGGACAGCCCCTGAGAATGCTGGAGGGTTCCTGTGATGGTAAAAGCTGTGGAGGAAGGCTCCTGGGAGCTCTTCACCAGCACTTCAGAGCTTGAGCAGAAGGCAATATATCAGCTCAAAAGCTGCTGTGGGTTTTGAATCAGTTCAAATCTCTTATCTCTGGTCTGAAACCTGTGTGAGAATCAGATCTGGAGAGAGCCTACACTCATCCATGCTTCTGGGCTGCTTCTTGGGAAGGTTCACACTGGGCTTGTGAGTTTAAGGAGCCTTCAGGCTGCCAAGAGCTGGAGAAGCAAACCTTTACTCCTGGCCAGGTTTTTGGCACCCTCGCTGTCTGAAGCTGAGTGACACCTTCCCTGAAGTGGCCTCCTCCAGGGCTGCCCAGAGCTGATGTGGAGCTGTCAGAGGCACAGAAGTTACAGGTTTTGCAGAAGAGCACATTTATGACTTTTCAATGTTTTCCCTTTTTCCTCTGCTACCAAAACCTGCCCTCTAATCTAACCTGTAGATGCAATTATCAGTCCTAGAGATGAAGATCTGGAGGAATAAAGGAGTGGAGGATTCAGGTACTTTGCCATCCATAGCTGATGAAAGAGATTTCTTCCTCCCACCCCAAAGCCAGAGGAACCCATGAGATTTTGGGTGCAGGAATGGCACATTTCAGAGGCACAGACAGGGCACCACACCTCTGCTCAAACCTCCACCATGGCCTTTCCATCACCTGGAACCTCTGTTACACTGAGTGGAATCTGAGCACAGGCTGAAGAGTGAAAATGTGGACAAAATTCACAGGTTTTGTCACAGCAAACCACACACTTAGATAGCTGTTATTCCATCTCCTCCACTGCCATTTCTTGAGGTTTCCAAGACACACAAATAAGCAAAACCAGGTGTGAAGACCAGCCATTTCCTGAGGTGGAGGCTCAAGGAAGGTGAAGTAGCTTGCACACATTGTCTGAGCAAGCCATTTATTGAGGGGAGTGCCCTGATGCTCTGAGCAGGAGCAGATCACTGCTCACATCACCCAGATCTGCTTCTCCCAGCACCCCAGCTCACCCTCACAGTACCACGTGAAATGCTGTTAAACAGCTTTAAAATCCTCAGGCTGTGGTGAGAAGGCCCTTCAGAAAAGCCAGGCAGGAATGAAGGGAGAGGAGAGATCCCTGAAGGAGGGTGAGAGCTGCAGCAGGAGCTGGGAGGGGAGAAGGAGGCAGCCCAGACAGCAGGAACCACTGGCTGATGCTGCTCAAGTGTCATCTTAATTACCCCTGGCAAAAGAACAGTGATTAACATCGATGACTGTGGACAACCTTTATGTAATTACTCATTAACATTTCTAAAATTGCACCTAGCTGCTACAGCAATACATGCTTTATAGATCTATCATTTTGAAGTCCAGAAAGAATCATTAGATGGTCCAGGCAGGCCCCAGCACTCTGCCAGCCACTATTACACTGCAGAAATCAGCCCTGGAGGCAGCTCAGCAGCTCCTGCTTGGCTTCCACGTCCTTTCCAGAAAGGCCATCCAGGGATACAAGCAATGGACAATCTGCCCCATCCCTTGAGGTGTTCTAAATTGAGATCACTCCCCTGCCCCAGCCTTATATCAAAATCCATGCTGGCTGCTGGCTTTTTTATCATTATTTATGGATATTTTATTATTATTATTACCCACAGCCAAGCAGAGCTGGATGGGGACAGGAATTCTCTGTCCCCATCTCCTCTGAGCGGGAAGAGAGGAGGGAGCTGGATCAGGAACTTCTGCATTGTGCATCCATACTGCCTCTCCAGACCTGCCAAAGGGCTCCATTGGCCAAGAACATTCACAGAAGTCCTGTGAATAATAATTTAAAATAGTGGATTAATTAGAGGAAATTGTGATCTGCTTGCAAATATGCTGCAGGCAGAGAAATGGAGCTAAGCCTTGCAGCTACAAAATCCATTGCAAGCCACTGCCTCTGCTGAGTTGTACTAGAGGAAAACATCATTGTTCTTTACTCATTTTAGAGACCAGTCTCAGACTAATCCAGCAAAGTTCTGGGGGTTTTCCAAAAGGAAGTGGAAAACCTAATTTTATAGTAGCTTTTGATGAGAGAAAAACCATTCTGATTTCCTGCATGTTGCAGGTGATCCCATTTCCATACAGGCACCTCCATTTCCTCCTAGGACTTAGTTAAATTAAAGTTCTGTCTTCAGAGTAGGGAGAAGACAGTAAATACTTCCTGGATCTACTGCCCTGTAGAGAACTGTTTGTAGAGAACCTCCTGGATCCACTGCCCTGTAGAGAATTGTTTGTAGAGACATTACACAACCCTTAAGGCAAGAAAAATGAAGCAAAAAGTCCCAGAAAAGACAAAACCACCTCTTCTTAATATGGAGCAACCTCAATCCACTGTTGCTGTGATTCTGGTTGCGTGAGTATTGGTGAAAAATGAAAACTTTGTCACAGTTGCTGAGAAATTCTAAGAGAAATTTGCAGTTGGTATTTAACTCTGGCCAGACCAGACCTGACCATTTTGGGGGGCAGAAAATACTGTAATTTGGTCACTACACAACACCCAAGGGAGACTAAGGAGCTTGGGAGCTTCATGCCTTCCACTCTTTGTCCTGTGTGTTGTTCCTGGGATTCAAACAGCCGACCAAGGAGCTCCTTGGAACAATGAATTAACAAATTCTGTTCCTGCTTTCACAGCTGAAGCACAGGGTGGGTATCTCAGCACCAGGGGAAATTTGGGAAAGGAAGAAGGGCATCTACAATAAGATTCACTGTCCTGGGGCATCTCTGGTGACACCTGGCAAGCCTTGGTGGAAAGCAGAGGAATCGGAGCTGGGACAGGAACCAGGCTGGGAGGATCCACGGGAGCAGCAGGCACACGGTGCCAGCCCCGCAGGTACCAAGGGAAGGAGCGTGAGAGTGAGAGACAGAACCGCTAGAGAGCCAGGGAAATCACTGAGAAATCGAACATGAATGTCTTAGTTTCGGCTGGACCAGTTTGGACTCCCGAAATAATCAATAGTCGTTCTGCTAGCGGAGTATTTCTTTCGCAGCACTTTCACGGAGAGCTTGAGGGAGATTATATATTTATGGTTTCCCATTTGAAAGACTTTTAGCAGGTTTACCTCGACCATATGGATCCTGTTTTGGTTCTTTTGTTTTAGCACTTAATGCTTGTGAAATTGCCAGTTAATGACATCCATGCCTAAAACCACGTTGCTTTTAAAAGCAAAATGCCTACCAAAGCTCCGCGTTCATACTTACCACTTCTCGAGTACAGCAATGAAAATTTTAAGAGATTTCTTACCTACTGCGTCTGGGGAGGGAACCGGCTGAACAATGAAATTACAAACAGCAGTTTAGATTAAAGCCCTAAATCTGCTGGGTCTTGAGGCAGAGCAACCGCACCAACACCAGCGGGGCACCGCGGGCTGGGTGCGGGAAGGTCAGTGTGGGGGAGATGAGCGGGGAGCAAGAGGCTCCTGGAGCAGGGTGAGGGTGCCGGGAATGGGGCCGGGGGATGCGGGGGCTGGGGAGCGGGAATGGGGCCGGAGGATGCGGGGGCCGGGGATGGAGCCGGGGGATGCGGAGACACCCCGGAGCTGTTCGGGGGGACCCTGCTGCGGGCTCAGGCAGGGAGTTCCGCTCCGCCCCAGCCACTGCCTGGGCTGCCTTGTGCCTGATATCGGGGTCCCTCCGCGCTGGGCCCCCCCGGCAGAGCCTTCCCCGCCCGAGGCGCTCCGTGAGCGGGCGCGGAGCTCGGAGCTCGGAGCTCGAGTTCGGAGCCCTCCGGGCCGGGCCCTCCCTTCTCGGAGCCGCCCGGGCCGGGCGCTCCCTGCCCGGAGCTCGGAGCGTGTCGCACACGGTATCGGCCCCGCTAATCACGCCGAGCCTTTGATTTTCCCTGCACGTGGGGACGAGCCTCCGCACTTCAAAAGAGCGTGGGAAATCCTGATTAAAAGGTTTTTCTCCCCCGTTGGGACCGACACCTTCTTTGAAGCCCGTCCAAGCGACAATGCGAACGCACCCAGAGTTAAAGGAGCGTATCTATATTTTAAGTGACTTTAATTTCTCTCCCCCTCTCTTTCTCTCTCTCTCTCCCCCTCCTTTCCTTTCAGTTTTGGAAACACCTGGTAAGTTGTAAAATGATTTACGAAGTGAAAGTGTTAAATGAGGCCACCAGCTGTAAGACTGACAGAGCTTTATGAGTTTTATTAGGTGCCCTATTATGGAAAATAAACTTTAATCCGTCCATAAAAACAGAATCTGAAAAACATATTTGCCCTTTTAGTCTGGAACACTGAAGGTATTCTTGTGAGACGCTGGGCTTTAAAGAGATTAATTTTATTGAGACAGACACAATGCACCGGTAGGACTTTGATACTGGGGCCGTGAATAGCTGCCTGTACCCGCAAGGCTGGTTTCCGTGAGGCTGGGGCGAGTTTGGACACACACCTCTTGAGCATACAGGATATTTCTGGCCCGGTGGGGCACGTCTGCCAGCTTAATTAGTGGGTGTTTAATTGGAAATTAATGACTGGGGGAAGATCTTTATTGTTTGGTGGGGGTGTGTGATCTCAGATATTATTATTATTAATTATTATTATTATTATTAATGTTGTTTTTATTGTTGCTGTTATAAAAACTATGCATTATATTTAATTTATTGATTTTTTTTTGAGATAATAAGTTGTCGTCCAGACTGATACCGTTCAGATTTTTTAAGGTTTAAGCAAGAGGTAAATCCTGCTGATGTATCGCCGGGATTAGGGTGGAGCAGCCACCGCAGCCCTACGCGGGTTTTGCGAGTTCCTACCCGGCCGCTCACCCACGAGGATGCAGCCACAGCCAGCGGCATGAAAAACCACAGAGACACTAACACCGTTATTTTTCTATCGCCTTGAAGTCTCCACAGCCTGTGACCAAAAGAAAATCGTTTAGAAATTTGAATCAGAGCCTCCGACGGGTCTGATTTCAAGGGGTTTCAAGGGGTTAGGTATCGGTCAAGCCTTAATCCAGATTACCCTGATCAAGTCTTTTGACATAAGGGATCTGTTCAGATTTTTGATATATCTGATTTTTGGCGTGTCGCGCCGGGGCACGGGCTGTGCGGGGCCGGTGAGCTGGTTTTGCCTGGATGTCACCTCCAGCCGAGCCACCTGAAGCTCTCCGTGAGCTTCCTGAATCTCATCCCATAATCTCATGCATCCCCCCAACCTGTGTTTCACTGGGCAGATTTTTACAGAAGGCGTTAATAGAGGCCACGCTGTGGCCTCGCAGAACAGGTTAACGCGATTTTGTAGAAAATATCTTTATTAAAATGATTATTATTTTTACCTTTAAAGCGCACGGGAGTGGGAAAGCTCTGTGTTTCAGAGCTCCTCATTCTCATCCTCTGGGGTTAGGATGCGGGATCCGCGTCCTTCCCTGCGCGGCCCTACGCGGAAGCGGAGCCTCCCTGTAATTCATTCACGGGGATGAATTGCCAGACGTCGCCCTGAGCTGGTGGGGATGAGCCAGTGATTATATTTAAATTCGCTATAATTGATTTGGGGAAGAGCCGCGGTGACAGGGATTAATTGATCTGCGAATTTATTGGCGAGATAAACGGCGCGGGCATCGAAAGCCCCGCGCTGCAGCGGCGGCGGGGCGGGGAGCCGGGGTCCCGTCCTCGGTACCGGGGCGGGCACGGGAGAGCATCGCTCCTTTGGGAACCGAGCTTTCCCGGGAAAGCAGCGCTGCTCCCTCCTTTTCCAGGCCCCATTCCCTTGGGAGGGGATGCCTAGGCCATTCCCCGAGCTCCCAAAGCATCGCAGGGCCAGGAGCGCCGCCGCATCCCCGGCACTCCCAGCGCTGCAACCGGGGCAGCTCACCCTGTACTGAGGCGCTCCTGCTGGGAATATCCCCTAAATATCAGACAGCTGCAGCACCGGGCTAAATTCCGATTAGGCTCCTTCCCGAACGCTTCGACACCTCCCAAAGCACCAGGATACCCTGATCTGTGAGCATCCTCCCCTCACACAGCACTCGGACGCCTCCAGTAAAAAACGCCGTTTATTTTCTCCCCACCGTCGCACGGGTGGGAGGACCTGGGGAATAATTTAGCATGCATAAGTAGAGGCATTTTTTTTTTATAAATATGATATACAAAAATAAAGACAGTATTGAGATTTCCAGCAGTTTTAACGTTCATGACATAAACAGATTTCCCGATATATAATAAGAACAAAACATTTCCAATACTCAGCGAAAGGAACACGCTTCCAGGGGGCAGGGGTGGGGGGTGAAGGAGCTCAAGTTTTGTCTGGTTTTCAGTCAATAATAACACTGTATTCACGATAAATCCTCTTCCCCGCCCGGCATGCCGAGGATCCTCTTCTCCATCCCTCTCCAAGCAGGGAGAAATCGGAACAAGGGGGGAGCGGGACCGGTGCCAACCGGGAGCGGCGGCTCGGCCGGAGGAGCCGGACCCGCGGGGCTCACTGGGGCTGCGCCGGGGCTCCGTGCCGGCCCCGGGGCTGTGTGTCCTCCTCGTCCGCCTCGGAACAGTCGGAGGAGTGGTACGGGCAGCATCTCCCGGCCGCCGCCGCCTCCTCTTCCTCCTCGTCGTCTTCCTCGTCCTCAGGTTCGCTGTCGGGCAGCTCCCGCATCCGCCTGCCGGCGCTCTTCTCGGGGGCGGGCAGCAGCAGCTCCTCATCGCCCTTGTCCTCGCCGCCGCCCGCCTTGGGCTTCTCGGCCTCCTGCGCCGCCTGCTCCTTCGCCTTCTTGCTGCGCTTCCACTTCATGCGCCGGTTCTGGAACCAGATCTTCACCTGGGGGACACGGGACACAAACTCCCCTTCATGCACCGCCCGCCGGGGCTGCCCCGCCCGGGGCCGGGGACATTCACTCACCTGCGTCTCGGTCAGCATGAGCGACGTGGCCACCTCGAAGCGCTTGGGCCGGGAGAGGTACTTGTTGAGCTTGAACTGGTGCTCCAGCTCCAGCAGCTGCTGGCTGGTGAAGGCCGTGCGGGGCCGGCGGCACTTCCCCAGGAGGTTGGACTGCGCCTGGGCTGGAGAAGGACAAGGGGAAGCGGGAGGTGAGCGCGGAGCCGCCCAGCCCCGGCCGCGCATCCCCCTGGGAGGCGGGAAAGGCTGAGCAAGGCTGGACCATCCACCGGGGATCGCCTTCAGCCTCCTGACTCCGGGGCTTCCCGGCTTCTGCCGTGTCAGGGGAATCGCCCACAGGGACCAAAAAAAAAAGGAATTAAATTAAATCTTTTAAATAAAGGAAAATATGTCTCTTGATTTCCCCAGAGCCCAACAAACGCGAGACAATAAACCCAAGGCAGGGATCGCGGCGAAGGGGCACGGGGCTCTCCGGGGAGCGGCAATTTGCTCCATTTAATGTTTTAGTTAAACATGCCGCACTCCCTGCCCGCCCATATCCGTTTAATTAGCGGGATTGCAGGCCGGAACCGGGACCGGGGCCGCTCCGCGCCCTGCACCGGCTGCCCCTCGGAGCGTAAATCATCAGCGAGGACTAGAAAACCGTATTGGAAACGGGGGCGGGAGGAAGAAAAAAATGAAAAAAATGCGTGTTTTCCGCATTAAAAAAAAAAAAAAAAACCCTAAAACTAAGGATTTATTAGAGAGGGGGAAAAATACCAAAACAAAACAAAAAATTTCATCCACGAGCAAGCGGGAACTGAGCCTCTTCGAAGGCCCTGACAGCCCAGGGCATGCGACTCGGCAGCGCTACTGCCCATTTCTCAAATTACTTAGATACTTTGGCTTATTCGGTTTAGAAAAATAAAAGAAATCTGGGAAAGGGCGGCTTCTGCTCCCCGGCCACGGTTGGAGACAGCTCGCTAAAGCTGCAGGAAGAATAGGACAGTGTCCGCTCCCGGCCGCAGCGCCCGGGAGATTTTGTCACCGCGGTGCGATTTTCCGAGACTCGTTTTGCTTGGTTATTTATTCCCCTCTGCCCCTTGTTTGAGAGGCAGGACTCTAACAGCTTTCCTAATTAATTTTTCTTCTTGAATGTTCCAGTCTAAACAATCCCAATCCGAGAGAAAACAATGGACTTTTTTGTCTGCGAATGTGTGTGCCGAGCAGGAGAAGGGGAGGGAAAAAAAAAAAAATCACAATTCTTTTCCTGGCATGATTTTCGTAAAACTACACCTCCGGTATTGTTAAACCGACCATTCCCACCGAGAGCTCACACCTCCGAAAATGATCTTGGCTTAAACCAGATGCAAGTTCCCCATCGCCGCGAGGCCTAGAGCTGGGCACGGCGCTTTGCTGGGACTCTGGGGCTCCATCCAGCATTCCCGGCCCTTCCTGGGCCCAGACCTAAACCCTTCCCACTGCACTTCTTTCCTATTCATTATCTCCAGGGAACGCAGAACCCCAAGTTTTTGGCCGATCCCAGATTCTCCCAACATCCCTTTGCCTAGAAGGCCCGACATCATTATTATACTCCCATTTCTGATAAAGGAGAAATAGAATTAAGAACGGTGAGTGAGTGGTGCGACCTGCCACCTCGCTTTTGGGGGGTTACACTGAGATTGGGGTTTTAGGGACACCATAAGGACTCCTGCCCCTGCCCTGGCCTCTGACCAACTCCCACCTCCCCTCCCCGGCAGGTTCTACCCTCCGGGAACAGCGGGAAAGGGCATTTGCAAAGGCAGGGAGCAATTTGTCACCTTCCCATTTAACCTGCCAGGCTGTCCGGGGCTCCTCAAGGGAAGGGAATGGCGATGTGACCGCACACCCCCGTTTCCTACCGCGGAGCGCTATTTCTTTCTTCTAACATAAATTTTGCCAAAAAATAAAAGCGTCTCTTCCAGTTTAAATCTGCAGCTTGCTTAGGGGGGCAGGAGGGGCTTCTATCCCCTCGGAAGGAGGCAGCTGCCGAGCGGGCAGGGGATGGAGGGATGCGGTGCGGAGGGAGGCGGATACTCACAGTTGAAGTCGGGCATCTTGGGCAGGATCATGCCCGCGGTGGAGGCCCGCAGCCACTGGTCCAGCTGGAAGGTGCCGGCGCTGAGCTTGATGGGGTCGGCGGCGGGGTGGGAGGGGTGCGCTCCCTGCACCTGCGAGTAGGGGTACGAGAGCGCCGGGTGCTGCCCGCCCAGCGCCGAGTAGCCGTACACCGGGTGCCCGTAGAGGGCCGCCTGTGCCGGCATGCCCGGCCCGCCCGGCGCCGCGGGGTGCAGTCCCAGGGCCATGCCGGCCGCCGAGGCGTGGTGGTGCGGGTGCGAGCCCGAGCCCGCCCCGGGCAGGAAGCCGGGCTTGGGGACCAGGGCGCAGTGCGCGGCCAGGAGGCGCGGCGGAGAGGGGCTGTCGGTGCGCAGGCAGTCGGCGGGGCCGCCGGAGGGGTGCTCGGAGGAGGATGAAGAGGACGAGGAAGAGGAGGACGAGGACGGAGGGCTGCCGCTCCCGCTGCTGCTACTACCGCTGCCGCCCAGAGAGGTGACCAGGGCCAGCGGCGCGCTCTGCCCCGCCGCCGCCTTGGGGGGGTCGACAGCCAGCAGCGCGTCGATGCGGAAATTTTTGGATTTTTCCATGGGAGCGTGCGGCTGCCCCGGGCCAGCCGCGTCTCCCGGCGGCGGCGGGCGGCAGTGCGGCCGCGCTCCGCGGCGCGCCCCTTCAAGGGCGGCAGGCGGCTCCCATTGGCCCCGCGCCGCTGCGGCCTCGCTCGCCATTGGCTGCACTGCACACCCGTCACCGCCGAGCGCCCGCCCCCTCCGCGAGAACGGCGCTGCGGGCGGCGGCACCGGGGATACCCGAGGGGATAACCTGGGATATCCGAGCGGATAGCACGGGACAACCGAGCGTATAACCCGGGACAGCCGAGGGGGATAACCCGGGATACCCATGGGGAACAGCCCGGGACACCCGAGGGAATAACCTGGGATACCCATGGGGAACAGCCCGGGATACCCATAGGGATAACCTGGGACAGCCGAGGGGGATAGCCCGGGATATCCGAGGGGATAACCCGGGATACCTATGAGGAACAGCCTGGGACAGCCATGGGGATAACCTGGGATACCCATGGGGGACAGCCCGGGACACCCGAGGGGATAACCTGGGACACCCATGGAGAGCAGTCGGGATACCCGAGGGGGATAACCTGGGATATCCATGGGGAACAGCCCGGGACACCCGAGGGGAACAGCTTGGGATACCCATGAGGATAACCTGGGACACCCGAGGGGCACAACCCGGGACACCCATGGGGAACAGGCTGCTCCCCGCGGAGAGGACCCGCCCAGCCACGGCAATGGGTGGCTCTCCGCTGGCTCCGCCGCGTGTCCAATGAGAGTTTCCCACCGTTCCCGCACCCGGTAAATATTTGCCGTAAACGCGCCGCCGGCCGCTTTTTAACGAGTCGGAAAGAATAAACACCTGCGGGTCAGGGAGTCACCCTGCCACCAAATCCCGGGTCTGTCAACAGCCTTATTACACCTGCTTATCTAAGGCAAACAGCCTGGGACAGAAAAGGGAAAGAGCGGGCGAGGGGTCTCTCCTTACCCGGGTCCCGCTTCCCCGGGGGGGCCCGGCAGTGTGAGCGAAAGGTCAGGCCGCGGCACGAAGCGCTGCCAAGACAAACACGTTCTCCTTTCAAAGTTCTCCCCCGTGGAGAAGGGTCTCGGCCGCGGGAAATGCCCAAATCGCGGCTCCATCCCCGGGAGGGGCCGCTCCGCACCGGGGGCAGCGGGGCTGTGCCCCAGGGGGGCCAGGGACACCACAGCAAGGGTGCGCTGTCCCTCCCGGCCCCTGCCCCTGGGGTGGGAAAAGTAAAAACAACGAAAAGAGGAGAGGAAAATGGGAAAGGGGAAAATGGAGAAGAGAAACAGCGTCAGATACAAGCAACAAAATATCTGCCAACTTTGGCCTTGTCTCCTTGCCCCTACTCCGTGGGAGGGAGGCTCGGAGCGCACCTGAGGAGTGTGCACACACACAGACAAGGAACCCTTTGCTCAGTGCCCTCCTGATCCCCTTTCCCCTGCACTTTTCCCCCCACCTTGACCTCACTAGAGCCTCCGGCCACACTCGCACGACAGACGGGCACACACAAGCAGGACAGACATGCGGACACAACTGCAGCAGGCACACGGACACACCCGTGCACGGGCCTGGCAGGATGCACACGCGTGGCACAGCAGAGCCACACGCACACACACACAGAGCCCACGGGCCCCGGGATGCTCCAGCCGAGCCGCTGCCGCCCGGGAGAGCCCAGCACCGACCGGGCACAGCCCGCACACACCGCGGGGGCTGGGGCAGAGCCTTGGAGCAGCACAAGACCCCGGTGCCCCCCGCTCCCTGGGATGGAGAGGGGACACCGAGTCGCAGGGTGGTTTAGTGAGCCGCTTCGGTTTTGTCCGGGGGCTGAGGAGGCCCAAGGGAACAGACCCGGGATCGCGGCCGTCCCCCCTGGCATCCCCACCGGCCCCGCGTTTCCCATTGAGCGTCACTTTGGCCCCAAGCGCGGGCAGCCCCAGAGCAGCGAGTGCCCGGCCCCTGTCCCTGTGACAGACTCCGGAGGAGCAGGAGGGTGGTGGAGCCGCACCCCCTCCTTCCCTGCGCCCCGGCCCCGCAGGGATGAGGGCCACCCCCTCCAATGTCCCCGCTGGGCACGGGGACGCGGCTGTCACCGGCGGGCGCCCCGGGCAGGGCCGGTGCCGGTTCCCGATGCCCGGGTCGGTGTTGTCGGCCCCATGGAGGCTGCGGATTGTCCCGCACGCAGGGACACTGCTCTGGGCACGGCGTGCCGCCCCTTCTCGGGGCAGTTTTGGGGACGAGGGACCAAGCTGCAGGGGAAGCCTCTCCCTGTGCGAGCAGGGAGCCGTGGGCGCAGCGCTGCGCTCGGGGTCCCGCGGCCGGAGGGATGCGCGGCTGGCGGCTCTGGAGGGTGGGCGGTGCCGTGAGCGCTTCTCCCGGCGGCGATGGGGCAGAAGGCGAGGCCGGCTGGTGGGGAACGAGCGCCGGGGTGGCATGGTCCCCTGACCCCGGTACATCACTGCCCCAGGGCCGGCCGCCCCGTCTGGACACCCCGCGCCTTCGGGCCGAGTGTTGCATCTTTTGGCTGATGGATACTTAGTGTTTGGAGAGGAATTTCGATTTCCAGACTTTTTTTTTTAAAGAATACAATTTTTAAATATTCCTTTCCTTTCCTTTCCTTTCCTTTCCTTTCCTTTCCTTTCCTTTCCTTTCCTTTCCTTTCCTTTCCTTTCCTTTCGCAATTTTAAAAGCCTTTTTTTTCCTTCCCCCGCACCGTTCCGTTCTGTGTGTTTGTCCCCACAGGTGCCGCAGGGCATCCGGGCCCGCTGAACTCCCCGCGGCTCCCGCACCTGTGTTGATCCAGTGTATTGCCCGGGAGCCAACAATGCGCGGTTATCTCGGAGATAGCGCAAGGAGCGCGCTCCCCGACACCTCCGGGTGGTCCCTTTCAGCAGAGCCCCCGCTGCCCGGCCGAGGGCAAACAGATCCTATCTCGCCTTTTGAAAAGCCGGGGCGGTGCGCGCAGGGGGCGGCGTGGGGCTCTGGGGTAAATCCCGGTGGGAACAGCGGACCCCGCCATGGGGGTGTCTCTCATTTTTCCGAATTAACTCCCCCGGTTTCCCCAGATCGGCTACAAACGGCAGGCGCGGGCCAGCGTTATTGCCAAAAACACATATTACACTGCGACATTCTGTAAATGAGATAATGATACATAAACCTCCCTGATAAATGTGACATCTTCGGGATGTCTCCTCTAAATTAGCCGCTTGCATTGACTGCTAATAATGGTGAGTTTATGAAAGCAATTTCAGTGCAAAAAGCACAGGGTCTTCTCGGTCTAATCAGCTGCCTCTCCTAATGGATGAGGGGGTCAGGCGGAGAATTATTGACACTCTGCTGCCCTTAACCTGTTTCCCAATAAAGCTGATTAGTTTTTGTCAATTCATCAGCTAACCACTCTCGCCGGGACTGCATCAAAGCCGTATTTGCTCAGGGGAAATCAACAAGTCACAGATCAGATCCATTACGGAGCGGCCCCGGCTGCCGGCGGCTCCCGCGCCGGGGCTGCCCCGGGCCCTTCTGGGGGAAATGGGCTGGGATCAACTGGATCAGCACCCTCAGGCACTTGGAAAATGCCTCTGCCTTAGCAAACTTGTTCCTTTCGTCCGGCAAAGAAGTTGGGGTGGCCGGGAGGGCCCCGGGCAGGTCCCCAAGGCTCTGGGTCTCACAGCACTTTCCCCTCCTGGGGGCTCGGGGGCCGATCGTGTCCGCCCGTCCCTCCCGGGGAAAGGGCGTTTCATGCACTCCAAAATCTCCGAGCTGCAGAGAGGAGCCGGTCTGCAAAGCCCTGCCTTCACCCCAGACCCCACATCTGGACAAAAAACCTGGCCATGCCTTAGGAGCCCGGGATACTTTTCCTAGATGTTTTTTGGTTGTTTTCTTTTTTTTCCCCCCTACAAGCCATTTTCCAAAGTTTTGCCTGGATTGCTTTAGACCTGCTCTTCAGATAATGTGAAACAAAAATTTAAAATTTATTCCTGCTGCCGCTGCAATTCCCGCACCATTCGCGGTTTGTCTGGAATAACGAACGCTGGACAGGTTTTGTTCATCCACAGGAAAACAACAAAAAGCCCACCCAGAGTGCGCTGCCCCTTTAAGCCCGACCGACAGCCTCTCAGTCCACCCCCCTTCAATTTAATTTCATTAAAACAGAGCATGAATATTTCTATTAAACCTAAAATGAAATATGAAGCCATTTAGACTCTGCCTGCACCAATCACCCAGATTTATGACTTTTATTCATCACATCAAGAGCTGGGAAAAATGAATTTTCTTCACCCAGGAAGGAAATAAAAACCCTGCCTTGGTCATTTCCAGAAAGCTGTTAATTTGCCCGTGTGGTAATTACTTTCACAATTAACTAAAATACAAATCAACCTGACAAATCGGTTTAGTTTATATATTAATTAGCCAGTTTAAATTTATTCATTATAAAAAGACAATTTAAGAGGACCCCGGGTGTCTGTTTTATCGCAATAAATTATCGTTAGGAAATGGGGGCTAATAAAACATCACCGCGTGTTTGAGGGCACCGCGCGGGGTTCCGCGGGCCGGGGCGCGGCTCTGCGCGGGAGCGGGGCCGGGGCCGCTCCCCGCCTCCAGCCGCGCTGATTTAACACCCCGTCGATAGGATCATTCGATGCCTTTTAGCTTGTGATCTTTATAAATGTCCCGCTATTAAATTAGAAAATGATTCTCTCCTCGTTTAATTGTATTCTTTCGTTTCTTATTTCCAATTAATTAGTCCTATCGACGTTGCAATATTTTAAGTGACTGGAGTCCGTTTGCAGTTTAAAATATATGGGTCAGCGCGTGCGATTTTAGACTAGGCAGAACTATATAATGTGCGTTTTAACTACTCTTCTCTCATACGTCTTAAACATCCGGCCGAGCGCATCACTGGGAAACACCGCGCGTGTTTTGCGCCCCGGGGAGCGGCGGCCCCGCGGCCCCTTCCGCGCTCCGCCCGTGGCCGCGGGGGCTCTGAAAATCGCTTGGAATTGCGCTGCTCCGTCCGCCGCCGCTGAGGCAAACCGGGCTGTGAGGGGGAAAGCTGAGGGTTTGCTTTGTTTTGCTCAGTTTTGCTTTGTATTGCTCTGTTTTGCTCAGTTTTGTTTTGTTTTCCAGCTCAGTTCCGGGGGCTGCAGAACGCGTTTGAGGCTCCCCCCGTCCCCCCTCCTTTGGCAACTGAGGGGATGTGCAGGGACACTTCTCTCCCCTGCTGAGGGATGTGCAGGGACACCTCCTTGCCCTGCTCCGGTCCTGGGAGTTACACAGAGAATTAAATATGTATCAAATGTGTGTAATGGGGTATTAAATAACCAGCCCTCTCCTGGCTGGGGTGACCTGCAGGGTCCTGCCCCAAAGCACTGCCCAAGGGGTGGGATGGGGATGGGGATAGAGGGGGATGTGTGTCCCTCCTGTGGCAGAAGAAGCTGGATGGGAGCTGGTGCTCTTTCACCTTCTCTGCTCCTTCTCCTGCGTAGGAAAAAACCCCAAAAGCTGCCCTAAAACACAGGTTAGGCAACATGGGTGATCTTAATTCCTTCCCAGGGTCATCCTACCCCCGGTGCAGTCCCCCCCTCCCTGAGCAGCCGCAGGCTCGCTGCAGTCCCACCTTCTCCATGGGCTGGGCTGGCTCTGTCCCCATGCTGTGACACTTGAGGGGACCCCACGAGCCCATGGGGGCACAAGGCCAAGGGAGCAGCCCCCCAGGAGCAGGGAGTGGGTGCAGGGAGTCTGCCAGGAACAGTGCACGGGCAGGTGAGCGTGGCTGGGCTGTGACAAGGTGGGACTGTGGAGGACACGCTTTGTTTCCTGCTCCCCTGTCCCCCTGGGGCTCCTGCTGCTACATCCCTCAGCTGATGTCTCCTCCCTGCTCCATCCCATCCCATCCCATCCCATCCCATCCCATCCCATCCCATCCCATCCCATCCCATCCCATCCCATCCCATCCCATCCCATCCCATCCCACCCTCCAGCCCCTGAGGACCACAGTGGGGCTGAGTGTCTCAGGCACCTGCACTCAGTGACTGGGACATCCTGCGTGGTCCTTCACTGACCTGTGCTTAAACACCACCAAGGAGAATTTGCCTCCCACCCACATCTGGGGTGGTTCTGGACCTCTCCACCATAACTTGGGCAAAGAAAAGCTGTGCACAGGGTCCCTCCTGCAGCAGGCAGAGCTGGGCTTTGCTGTCACTGGTGTCACTGCACTCTCCAAACGGGAATGTGACAGATTCCATAGATCTTGGAGGCTGCCTGGGCTTCCATATTTAGGTGGTTCCCATCTCCAGTCCTGCCTCCATGGGACCCTCTCTCCAACCAGGCAAAGCCTCTTGTAATTATTTTAGAGGAATTATTTGGAAAAATAAGAGATCCATGTGGATGGAGTGTGGGACACTGCCACCTCTTCAGGATACACACAAAGCCTCTCTTCACCTTCAGGCATTCAGCTCTGGCACTCTTTGGTCATCCAGAGGAACAACACAAGTGCCAGGAAGGATAAAAGATGAATCATAAGGGTAGATTAATAATGTGGCAAATACTATTGTTTCCTGGCCAGGGCTCCAAGGGTCCCTCCCATCCATGCTGGGCTCAAAACAGCCCCTAATGTGGTAAAACCTGAACGTGAGCTGCTGTCACTATTGATGGCACCAAATACCACTGTAGTCACATCAATCACAGCGAGCTCCTCCTGTGATTCAGGAGATTGTAATATGTGATTCCATAAGACTCTCATTGTGATTTAGCATTGATTAATGTCTGTTCATAAAATGATATAAAACTTACTTCTCTTCCATTGGAGAGCCCCAAACCACATCCCAGCCAATAATTCAAAACCTTGTTAATGTAACTGCTAATTTCAGAGGGTGATGGGGATGGTTATGGTGTACATGGGCCTGTGCTGAGGGGTCTGCAGGAGGGGCAGGAAGAGGTTAGAGGAATTATTTCCAAAGCAGAAAATTGCTGTCCGGTTTAAATTATTTTAGGTGTTACATGGTCATTCTGCTGTGCCCTCAGATTCACATCAGAGCTCCTGAGGATTTAGTCAGCCCTTTGAAATGCCTGTCTCTAAATGCTCAAAAAATCAACTTATTTTGGTGATAACCTCCACAGTATTTTTACCTGTGGCTTCTTGATTTCTGGTGGCATTTGGCCATGTTCCTCTCTCAGTGAACTGGCTGCTCTGAAGATATTCATAGATCCAGTTTGCTTTCACTGTTTTTTTTCTGGAGGTAGGAGGCTCTCTTTGGCGCAGGGCCTAGTACAAAATAGCTCATGCTTTTTATTTCCTTTTCTCTTCTCTTTTTTAAGACACATACCAGGGATTGCAATGTGCATGCATAATGGTATGTGAGCCAGGAATCATGCTCTTGCAAAGAAAAAAATATCAAATTAGTGGAGTGGGAAGCAGACTGAGAAACTAGCAAAATGTTTAGAGAATTAAAGGAAAAAAAGCTGAAAACTGACATCTGGATAAAAAACAATATGTAATAGGAAGCTGAACACTTGGTGTTTTAATAGAAATAATTTTAATAGACAATAGAGAGTTCACAGGATTACTTGATGGGAAATATATTGATAATACAATTTTTTTCTTTGCAAAATGTATGCAATGATTGCAGTTTTGGTTTAATAATAAATGTAATTTTGAAGAATAATTTGATTCAAACCTCTGCTTTTCTAATGGCATTCAGAATTATTAATATCTGTCTAGCCAGCTAAAGAGGTTTTTAAGAGAGTATGCTGTGTGTTCTGCAATTAGAGTAGCCATCTGCCCTTTATTAAAACTCCATTAACCTTTACATTAAAATACATTTAAAATGCAGACACACTGAGAATATCAGACACAAATAAAATAGATAAATCTAAGTGGTTTCTTTGCTTAAGTGGCTTATTTGTGCAGAACTGTTCAACTTGTGACACCTAAAATTTTCTGGGGACAGATAACAACCTAGAAAAAATTTTCCCATGTTAAGGATAGGAAATAATTACAAGGAGCTAATGAAATTAAAAACAGCTCTGATGAAATTTTCTAGAACATGATCTTGTTTATAGAAGGCAAGAAAATCGTTTGAAGTTCATACTGTTAACTACAGAATAAAATGTTTAATTATAAGAGCAGAATTAAATTGCTTTGTTTCTGCAGCTGATTAAAGTGGAGCTATTTTTGTGGTAGAATGATGCAAACAAAATTATTGACTTTTTTTGAAAATATTAATATATATTGTCAATATAAAATCCAACAGCGCTCACATAGATGCTGCTGCACTGTTCATTGATCCTCATAGGGGTGACTCTCTTAAGAGTGAGAACAATGCTGTATTTTCCCTGTCTGAATTATTATTGACGTTAGCAGAGCTGCTGCCTTTGTCTGTAAATAAATATGCCTAAAATACCCTTTCTAAGACCCGTTTTTACTTGCTCCCGTTTTCACACATTTGATCAGAGTGGACTGAAATCCCCGAATATCTGAAATATCTGCCTGCATTTTTTTTAAACAAAAGTGGCTCAGCCCTTTCAAAGATCCATTTTAAGAAATAATCTCGTTTTTCCAGCCGGGTTAAGGTGTCCCGGTGAGGATGTTTGCACTTGCACTGAGCCCTGATTTACAGCAGGACCGGCCGGGATCAGCCCCTGGCACCGGGCACAGCCTCGGTCACCGATGGCACAAACCCAGCCCTTGGCCAAACCATAAAACCTCCCAAAACGGCTCCCGGGGCTGCCCTCGCTCCCGGCTCGGCTCCGAGCAGGATTTCCCTCCCTGCCGCTGGGTTTTGTGCCTCCCGTGGGATTGAGAGACAGCGGGGACAGCGGGGACGCGGAGCCGGGGCAGGAAGGCTCCGGAGCGCTGCGGTACCTGCGAGGCTGGCAGGGAATGCGGGGCTGGGGACACCAGAGAGAGAGGGGCTGGAGCTGGGGGACACCAGAGACAGAGCTGGGGGACACCAGAGACAGAGCTGCTGAGGCTGGCGGACACCAGTGACAGAGCTGCTGGACACCTTAGACAGAGGGGCTGGGGCTGGGGGAACAAAGGGACAGGTGGTGGCAGGTGAGGAGGGACAGCAGGGGTGGCAGGGCCAGGAGAGGCAGCGCCTGCAGGATCCAGGCAAAGAGGGAGAGGTCAGCGATGGGCAGTGGTGGTCAGTGATTGTTGCCAGTGGTCAGCGAGGTCGGGCAGGGTCAGTGATTCAGCATGACACATGTCAGTGATGTCAGGCAAGTGAGTGAGTGGTCAGCGTGGGTCAGTGGTGGTCAGTGTGTGCATGGTTGCGATGGTCATGCAGTGGTCAGTGTGGTTAGCAGAGGTCAGCAATGGTCAGTGATGGCCCAGTGATGATCGTGTGGTCAGGGTGGCAGTGGTCAGTGATGATCAGTGATGGTCGGCAGTGGTCAGTGATGGTCAGCAGTGGTGAGTGGTGGTTGGCGGTGGTCAGTGGTGGTCAGCGGTGGTCAGTAGTGGTTGGCAGTGGTCATTGATGTTCAGTAGTGGTCAGTGATAGTCAGCAATGGTCTGTGATGGTCAGGGATGGTGAGTGGCGGTCAGTGATGGTCAGCAGTGGTCAGTGATGGTCAGTGTGGTCAGTAATGGTCAATAGTGATGGTCAATGGTGGTTCAATGATGATTAGCAGTGGTCAGTGATGGTCAGCAATGGTCAGTGGTGGTCAGGGATGGTCAGTGGTTGTCAGCAGCAGTCAGCAGTGGTTGCTGATGGTCAGCAGTGGTCAGTGATGGTCAGCAATGATCAGTGGTGGTCAGCAGTGGTCAGTGGTGGTCAGTGATGACCAGTAATGGTCAGCAGTGGTCAGTGATGGTCAGTGATGGTCAGAGTGGTCAGAGATGGTCAACAGTGGTCAGTGGTGGTCAGTGATGGTCAGTGCTCTCTGCAATCAGCCACCCCTGTGCTCAGCAGCTGCTCACAGAGGAGTGAATTCCTGACAGTCCTGGGATTAAATAACCTCATTTTCACTGCAGAACTGATTTAGCAAAAAAATTTGACATGGCAAACCATTTCAATCCACACTGCAAGAAAATGATTTTGCTTGGCTTGACAGAGTATTCTCAAAGCTCTGTTTTCTCAGAAAGCTGTACAACATTTGCAGTTTGCTTTTATTCAGAGCAAACACAAACGCTAAAATTATAGAGTTTCCCAAGGACCACAAATGCTGCTTCCTTGAAGGCTCTGGTCTCTGTGATCCCTGGGTATCATATGGTACAATTAAATTCAGATCCCAGTAATGCCCTTCTAATGACAAAACAGTTGAGAAATTAAATAATGTATTTCCATGGACTATCATGCTATTTTCTTAAAGGTATTTTCAACAGCAGAATTCACAACTCTGTAGATTGAAGGATCGCCTTGAGAAAAAAAGCTCAGCTTTCAAACAGGTTTGTAGTTTTCTTAGCTGGGTTTATATATGGTCCTTATATTGACAGTAGTTTTTGATTAATATTGTGTATAACATTCCTTAATGCATCAGTTGAATTAATTATGCAGAAACATTTGGCCACCTGGACGTACTATTGATGAAATGACATTTTATTGACAAAATGACAATTTAATACTGAGCTCTCCTAAAGCTCTCTGCTGAATAGATTGTTTCAGCAAGTAGAAGAGGGGCTGTGGGCAACTTGGAAAATCCTTTTGTTTCCCCCAAAGTTTCTCAGTAGGCCGTGAGTGCCTCAGGATTGCTACTGGGAGTTGAGTTACTACTGGGCTGCTTTGCGTGCTCAGGTCTGGGGTGGATGGGGCCCTGGGCAACCTGAGATAGGGGGCGGAATCTCTGCCAGTGGCTGAGGGGCTGGAACTGATCTTTAAGGTCCCTTGCAACCCAAATCATTCAGTGGTTCTGTGATTCCATGACTCTGGCGATGGATAATACAAGAGGAGTGGTTTTGTCTTGGGGCCTCTCGCTGGTCACAGTGACCCCGAGAAATATTAGAAAGTCTCTTTTCCCAGCCTGGTGCTCGAAGAAAGAGTCAAAGCTCTTCAGTTCTCAGTCTCAAGGTTGTTTATTGCTCCTTATCTATAAAATATTTTCTCCTGTCCATCTGAGGTCTGTTCAGCAGGACAGTCCAGGCACTCTGCCTGCCCCTGGGGCAGTGTTATGTCTTTATACTAAAAACTACGTGTACAATGTGTACAATTACTGTCCAATACCTATTGCCTGTGTTAGACAGTGAGCTGCTACTCTAAACCAATCTGTGAGTGCCAACATCACAGCAGAAGATGGAGGCCAAGAAGAAAAAGAAGGAGAAAGGCTGGACACACCCAGATCCCTCCATCTTGCCCCCTGAACCCCCATACCAAAAACTCCAAAATCTACTTTTTCACCCTGTGATAAATTCACTGTCATTCTACTTAAAATTTCATGGCTGGCTGATCTTCATCTAAGGTGGTAATTTGCTCCACGGGTCATAATCAAACCCACAGGGGCACCTTGGGCTCTGTGCCAGGGTCTCTGAGCCCCCTGGCAGGGTCTGGGCTGCTCAGGACAGCCAGAGGGATGTGCTGGGTTCTGACATGGTTTCATCCACAGCTTCTGCTGGCTGAGCTCAGTGCGGTTTTCAAAAAGGTACCTGTGGGTCATGGCTCCAATATCCCCTTTTGCCAGGGGCCCAGCTCTGGCTGGTTTTTTTTGACAGTTCAAATGATATTGGTGAATGAGTGGAACTGAGGCCAGGTGACAAACATGGGTATTAAAAAGAAAAAAGAGCTGTCTCCACTTGCAAAGAGCCCGAGTTTGCTGCCCCATCCACACGTGAGAGAGAGGAGTGCTCAAAACTTCCCCCTCTCACCACTCTCTGCACTGTGTCATCTTGCTCTGTGGTCTCAAAAAAGCTTGGTTTAGCTTTTGCCATGCCTTTGCACCCCACACTGTAAAAATCAAGCTGCCCCTCAAAATGATAGATTTAAACTGGGATTTTCAAAAGCTTACAAGTGACTTTGGAACAGGAGTCCTATGAAATTGCTGGGGTCTTCCATCATTTGGGTACCCTTAAAAAATCATATTCTTTATTAGGACCTTAGTTTAACTTTCTTAAAAAATTGGAGTGTAGAGGTGGTCCTGATGATGGAGAATAATATTGACTTTCTGTAGCTGATAGCAGAGATGTGAGTGGGCTGGGAGTTTTCCAACCAGATGTTTTTCTCTTGGAAAATGCTGATTTATTAAAACTGAAACTTTTCATGGGAACATATCAGCACTGATTAAATTTTGTTGAGAGAGATTGCTAGGGTCTGAGCCAGAATCTCTGACTGTAACAAAAAATGAAATCCTTGGATGGGGAATGGCCAGCAGGTCAGGGCAGCCATCTGGAGCCTGTCTGGGTCAGGTAGAGGAGCTGAAGGGCTGTGAGTCTCTCACACAACTCACAAAGCCCTTGGGTTATTCCTTAACCCAAGAATCATCTACTGGGTTTTCATAAAGCAAACTTTAAAACCTCTCCAGCTTGTTGCTGTATGCATCAGGAAGAGTATTTCTTGCCTAGGTTGTTGTGAGAATTAAATGCTTGCAGTGTCTTTGAAAATCTGATCAGATTATTGCCATTGCATTATTAATACTAATTTAGAGAGGAAAGTGCATTGCAGGGTACAATCATGAGGAGCACTTTGAAGAGGATGGGTGAACATCAAGTCCAAAGACTCAATCCTCTGGAAGCAAATTGCTGGTAACTGCATTATGGTGAGTTAATATCAGTAAATGTTATTAGAGTGAGGGTTTCCTCCCATGTCAAAATGATGTTAATACAATATTAGTGATGCAGGTCTTTGGTGTCAACATAAGAATATCAAATGCAAGTGGAGGAAAATTGTATTGGATTGTGGAGATGATGGCAAATCAATGACACAGAAAATCTATGGAGAGCAGTTCACAGTGACACAAGAAAGCGGTGGCTGCATAAATCAGTGCAGGCCAATGGACACTGAAAAGAAATTTCCATGCAAGATTAAGTGGATATAGTTATCATGTCAGGACTACATGAAATAAGTGCTGCAAGATGAGGATATTGTGATGCTGACATTCAGAACAACCAATGCCAACAGCAACTGCTCTCATGAAAAGAAGCAAACAGAGAAAGAAAGGCTCCTCCAGCACAAACCCTGACAGCAGCAGGAGCAGCTCCTGCTCCATCAGGCCTGGGAGCTCCTGGGGTGGATCAATCCCTGCAGCATTTGGGGCTGGGCAAACCCAGACCTGCACAACCCCTCCTGGCTCAGAAATATGCCACAGAGAGGGACAGTAGGTGTCTGTAAGGGGGACATGGCAAGGACAGTCCACAGGACAACATGGGTGTTGTGATGTTGTGAGGGTCCCCAGGACAAGGGGAGAGATGAGAATCTGACTCCAAGTTCTCAGAAGACTCATATCATATCATATCATATCATATCATATCATATCATATCATATCATATCATATCAATCATACCATACCATACCATACCATACCATACCATACCATACCATACCATACCATACCATACCATACCATATCATATCATCATATCATATCATATCATATCATATCATATCATATCATATAGTATCAAATTCTATACTAAAACTATACTAAAGAATGAGAAAGGAGACATCAGAAGGCTAGACAAGAATGAATAATAAAAACTCGTGACTGACCAGAGAGCCCGACGCAGCTGAGCTGAGATTGGTCATTAAATAAAAATAATTCACATGGAATTAATCAAAGAGACACCTGTTGGTAAGCAACTTTCAAGTTACATTCCAAGCAATCAGATAATTGTTGTTTACAATTCTTTTCTGAGGTTTCTCAGCTTCTCAGGAGAAAAATCCCGGCAAAGGGATTTTTCAGAAAATATCACAGTGATACATGGGCAACGTGGGGGCAGCAGCCTCTGCTCTGCTGGATTTTCTGTGTGCAAAGGAGAGAGGTGAAGGATGAGGAAGGAGGGTGATGCTCTGGGGACTCATGGGGTCACAGGGAATAAGGGGAGGGGGCTGGAGGACTGGAGTGGGAGTTGGCAAGGTGATGCTGATGGGAAGGAAAAGCTGATGTTGGAGCCACCCAAGACCTTGCTAACTAGGTGTGTGTTCAAGAAGGTAATCAGTATGTTTAAGGGAGGTGAGTTGATAGGTCCCATCATCCTGCCTCCTTGCAGTGTGACATTTGGGGAGTATTTTGGCTGTGCTCCTGATCCCCTGTCTGTCCAACATTGCAGCCCAGCTGAGGAGCTCTGACACAAATCCACTCAGTCCAGCCTTTAGCCAGAAGGGCACCACAAAATGTGGAACTGGATGGCAGAACTCACAAATATCTGTGAGGCAGATCTCACCTGACACAGCTGCTGCAGGCACCTACTCTGGGAAGGAATTTGGGCAGGAATGAACCCTGCTGAAACATTGCACTTGTGTAAACACCTCCTCAACATGGCAGGCTCAGCCCACCCCATGCATGGTCCCATCTCCCAGCACATTCCCTGTGTTTCTTGGACTCCAGGTGGTCTCTGCTCCGGGTGGAGGTGAGTCTGCATTTTCCACATTTAGTGCACATTTACTGTACATTTACTGTACATTTATTGCACATTTATTGCACATTTGTTTAGTGGAGGCCCAGTGAACTGGGTCTCAGGGAATTCAGTGGGAGTTTTGCCACCAGTGTGACAGGGAATAGGACCAGGCCCTGTGTCTGCAGAGCAGTGTAAGTGTCCTAATGTGCTTAAAGTGTTTATAAAATTACTTAAGTCAGGCACATATTTCAGTGCAGCCCATTAGCCTTTCACATGTGTTTGTGCAGAGCACAGTGCCCAGGCAGGCTGGCGGCTTGTAAATGTTAAATCAGCATAAATATCCCAGCCTCCATGAGGCCTACTCATGGGCAACTCACAGCATGATTAACATAATGCAGGGAAAGAAAATATTGACATTTTATAAATCTGTATCTCCGTAATGCTGCATGAAAAGTCATATCTGTGATACTAATGGACACCTAATTAATGTTCTTACAATGCTTATAGCTCACTGAGAAGCTGATGAGAGAGCCTGTAAAAGAGATAAGATTAAAAGAGAGAAGAGTAGTAGTAATTTCAGTGACATTTCTGGCAGCAGGCTCTGGTGCAGCTCTTGTTCAACTCCTGCTACAGTCACTGCTGGCATTCATGGCTCTGTGGCCTCAGGGCCTGATCCCACAAGGGTGTTGGGTGGTAAAGGGGAACAGAGGGTGCTGAGCAAGAAAAGTCAGATTTGGGAATAAACCAGAGAGATTTTGCTGCTGGTGACATTGGTGGCTGCTGCTCAGAGCTGTCCTGACAGAGCAGAGGGAGATGGAGAGGAACTCAGTGACAGCAATGATAGAGGGAAATGCTCAAGGAAGGAAACACAGAGTCCCCTCCTGGCATGGTCTCCTGCAAGTGTGAGGTTCACAAGGTTTTGTGGGGTCCAGCTAAGTCTCTCTTTTGCTGTCTAGTTAAGTTTCATAGCTGGCTTCCCAGGCCTTGCCATTAACCAGCAAATTTGGTTCAATCTCAGTGGCGACCAGCAGGTCTTGGCTCAGCCTTTGCTGATCTGGGTGAGGAGGTACAGGCCTGAAGGAGCTTTCCTGTAACCTGGAATTGTGTTATTCCCTGCCTCCTCAGGGGCTGAACAGGGGCTTCTTGGTGGGGCAGGAAGGCTCCAGCTGTGTCAGCCTGGGCTCCAGGCAGGCAGGGAGGAGTTGGGGCTGGCACAGCCCATCCACAGCAGGAATGCTGGGCACCCACCAACATCACAGGACATTGGGGTGGATGGAAAATGGAAAAACATTGAAAGCCATCCTTGGGCTAAACCACTGGCAGTGGTCAGGAAATGAAAGCTCTGATGATGCTTTCCTCTAACAGAGCTGCAGCATTTGTAGTGCCATTAATTTGTCTCTGGGACGTTCAGACTTGCCTTCTTTTCTCTGCTGTTTGAAGGATGCAGGTATTTCCTGGAAGTGTAGCAGGTACACTGATATTGTATTCCAGAGAGCATCTCCTTCCTGCAGCCTCTGGAGATGGGGGCACTGGCTGAAATGCTGACCTTGCTGGAGAGCTCTGTCCTGCAGCAAGGCTCTCACTGCATTTTCCTGCCTGCACACACCAGCCAGAGTGCCACTGGCATAAAAGGACTCTGCCAGGCTGCTGCAGGGGAACACAAATAACACACAGCAATGCCAGAACTGCCTTGTGCCATTAAAGGCAAATCCTCCAGTGAAATTACTGTGAGTGCACCGGGAACTCTCAGTACCCAGGGACTGATGTGTGATTTGCAGGCACTAATCCTCCACTCCTTGCTTGTCTCCACTTCCAGGGGTGTTGATTTTGCTTCCACCTCATTTGAGCAATTAGTTTTAGTGGCCAGGACATAATTTGTATGTTGAATAGCCCAAAGTGTTTAATACAAGGCTGTTTGCACCCAGAGGGGTCTAGAATTTTCCTAAAAGATGGCAAAGAGCCACTCTGCTATCTTGAATCACAGTCTAGTTCCAGAACAATCAGCTCTAAGTTGTTTAAGAAGGCTGGGTACATTAAAGTGGCTGTAAATCAGCATAATGAAAACAACAGCACATACAGAAATTCATTACATATCTGATATGCTGGAGTGTTTTTTTTTTATTTGGTTCATTCTGCTTTATGATTGTTTTGCAGCATAAAATTCAGCTGATGGATGTGAAGTTACAAACTGCTTCCACCTCTCTCACAGTAAACAGAAAACATTTAAAAAATAAATAAGTAAAATAAACACCTAAATGTTTTATTATAATAAAGTTACTTGAGGCCAAGAGTTCAATAAGGAGAATTTATAAACATATCATTTCAGATCTTGGAAGAATTTCAACATAATTTGCTTGTGGTATGGTAAGTGAGGTGAAATCCATCTACAAGTCTCTCTGGAGTAATAAATACATGGAAGTGTCTTTTTATATTTGCTGTGGATTTACTGTAGCACAAAAATGCTCCAGACTATCCAAATCTGCATGACTTTAGGGCAAGGAAGAAATTCTTGATGCACACTACTCTTATATAAGTTAAATTCTCTTTCTCCACAAAACACAAACCTTATTCTCTCTTAACTATTTTGACTCCAGTGGTGCTACTCAGAGGGTAAGGCTGAAGAATCAGGCCCCAGGGCCCCAGCTTTCAGCAATATTTTTGAATATGTTGTCATCTAAGCTGACAGTGTAAATAAATTATAATAATTGAGACTTCATTTTATGTCCATTTGTAAATGAACATAGATTTTTCAATTTATCTAAGTAATTAACCTTTATCAGCACTGCTGGCTGGAATGCAATGACCATTTCACACACAAACAGACACAGGTATTTTGGGCTTGGTGACCAAACCACTTTTGAGCAAATTCTCTGTTGTGCAGGTGGATGTGGCTGAAGAGTCACCTGTGCAAAACTCCCCACCACTGTTTTTAGCTGCCTCTGCAGGACACTGAGAGATGGGGCTGCTGAAGGGAGCAGCTCTCCTGGAGCAGGATTGGTTTTCACTTAGTGGCACTGCTGAGATTTTCACCTTTGCTGCCATTCACCACTGGAATTGAATGAACCCTTATTTAACTAAACACAGGAATTTTGCACCTTGTACAAGGAATAGGGGAAAAAAATGACCATTCAAAGCTTCTGGTGAAGTTTTATTTAGGGGAGATGTTAGCAAGTAGAGGTTGGGATATATATATCCCTTGTCCCATTCCTACAGAAATACTGCCTCCTGCCCAAATATCTGGTTTTAGGTTCATTCCCTAGAGCCTCATTGTTCACCCCAAACAAATTTCCTCACTTGGGACAGACAGCCAATGCCTCTCCAGTCTCTGCTGCCATCTCTTTCTATGCCACCCATATGAATAAAAGGCTCAAGAAAGGTCATAATCACCAAGGCCAGCCCTTTTCTTAAACCTGCAGTCAGAACTTTTGTAGGTGGCTCCTGGGAATGGGATCTGCTTGCAGACAGCCAGGCTGGGAGCAAAACAGGCCCCACTTTCCATCTGCAGAGTTGCAATGATCTGGAGGCTTACCCAGGAGTTCAGATATTTTGTCTTTGGAAAGGTTATTGATTTGTCGCCTGTTGCTCTTTCAGATTCAACAAAACCATCTGTTCTGATTTTAAAAAAATTGAAAAAAGTTTAAATAATATTTAAGAGTAGCTCTAGTCTTTAAACATTCAGAATCCTCCAGCACCAATACTGAACCATAGGGGAAAGACAATTACATCAAATAAACATGTTTCTGGGACTTGCACTTTTATTGAATGAAACCAAAGCCTTAAGAATAAACCTTCTACACCAGGCATACAGTAAAGTGGGAACTGAAGGTGATGGACGGATCCAAACTCTGATCCTGGACTGGGCTGTATAAGGAAGGTCAGTTCTCCTGCACGAGCAGCCTGTACAGCAGGATATATATATAATATATATATACATATATATACATATACAGGATATACCCAGAAGCAGGAGGGGCTTGAAGTATAATGCACTAAAATATTTTTAGTAGATCTGGCTAACAAATGTTCAATCAGAGATTATGTAGCTATTTTTGATGACACCCTGGGGGCTGAATCAAGGCCTTCTCAAGGTCTTTGACAATCCCATTTTCCAAGATCTGAGAGAAGTTCCAGGCTGAACTGCTGAAAATCTGCTATGTAATATAATTGATTTTAAAATGAGCTATGAGTTATTCTGGCCAATCCAAGAGAGAGAAAATGTCCCTTCTGTCCTCCTGGCTTGCAAATCATAAGCTAGATAATAAAATACATATCATGACAGAATTGCTTTTCCCTCTGTTTTGGAAATGAATGACTTTAAAACACTGGCAATCTCCTCTTGCCTACAGACTCCCAAACCCATGTTTAAGCACATTAGGTTCTTTTCATTGTGCAAGACAAGGTAAGCATTTAAATGTTTTGGGTTTTGGCAAGCAGGGAAAGAGAATCATCAAACCCTACTATTATTAAACTCTTGAGAAAGCAAGGAACACAGTCAGCAAAAAGTAGCAGTGAAAAGGAGCCACTCCTGAAGAGGAGAAGTGTCGCAGATGACTTTTATGAAAAATCCTTTCCTTAGGATTTTTCCTCCTGAGAAGCTGAGAGGCCTCAGGAACAAAATGTAAACATTGATTATCTGCTGCTGTGGAATGCAACAGGTGCATCTGTGATTGGTCTCATGTGGTTGTTTCTAATTAATGGCCAATCACAGTCCAGCTGGCTCAGACTCTGTATGAGACACAAACCTTTGTTATCATTCTTTGCTATTCTATTCTTAGCTAGCCTTCTGATGAAACCTTTTCTTCTATTCTTTTAGAATAGTTTTAATGCAATATATATCATAAAATAATAAATCAAGCCTCCTGAAACATGGAGTCAGATCCTCATCTCTTTCCTCAACTTAAGACCCCTGTGAACGCCCTCACAGAGAAGCTGTGGCAGAGGAGGATCACTGAATTTACTCTGGAACCACAGGGACCAAGATGGGGGATCTGTGCCAAACCCTAAACAGTGAAGAAGGTCTGATGTCCCATCAGGTCTAGACATGGGAAGGGTGGAAATAAAAAGAAGGAAAAGTTGTCAATGACTGAAAGTATGCATGAAAGAAGAAAACTGCAAAAGCTTTGAAATCAAGTCCCTGGAGGGGATGGTTGCACAGTCCTTTACCAGTTTACCAAGTCCAAAGGATGAAATGAAAAAGCTCCAATTTGATGTGATCAGCAGTGGAAGTTGCTACTGTCAATGAGCAAGAGGAACCAGAGTACCTTTTTCTGGATCTCTGATCTCAACAACCCAAACTTTTAATTTGCTCTTCAGGATGGTGTGTGGCTTGTGTCTGTGGAGGAAGTGTGATTCTTGCCCTTGGTCAGAGTCACCACACAATGGTCAACTTCTGCCTCCTTTCTTTACCAAAACTGGCCTTTCCTGCAAATCATTACATTTGTCCTGCTCAAAATTTCACCTTGCCTCTCTGTCAGCCATGCGGCACACGTCAGAGACAGTAAATACTCAGTGAAAAATTACTTTATAATTTGTGAACATGAGCTGAAACTGCTGACCTAACTATGAAGTGACAGCTCCCAGGTAATTTCTGAATGATCTGGGAAGAGACTAAAAGAGAAAGTTAAATTTGTTCAGCAAAAGACTGCCTACAAATCCTTTATCTTCTCCAGAAACCCCCTCTATAAGCACAGGGGATGTTACCTGTGACTGAGGCAGGAAAATCTCACTTGCCTTATCTGTGGATCAACAGCAACTTCATGATTTGAAGGGACTTGAGTTAACTTTCCTGTATTTCAATGGGTTTGGGTGGAATCCCATGAACTTAACATGCCTGATGGTCCTCATTCTATCTCAGGTGACATTGCAATTGCTTTACCAGTGATTTATGCACAGCAGTTGCCTCAGATACAAGACCCAGGTCTTCTCCACAGCCCTTGTTACCCAAACCTGGCAGCTGCCAGCACTTGCTTGGGTGAGAGACCTGGACCCTTTTCTCTTGGGGCAGGTGAGTCCTGAAATTAATCTTTTTTGTTCCTCTTTCTGGCCAAAAATTCCAACCAGCAGCGAGGAAACATTTTCTTTTAAACTTATGTGTTTCTGCCAAATACTTCACTAACTGGAAAGGATTTAATTGAAAAGTTCCTGTTTGGTTCTGGTGCATCCTGACCCCAAACTCAGCAAGAATTGGGGCATGCACAGACCCAAACCAGAAGGTTACAAATTGGTGCTAGTCCCAAGGATTGTAATCAATTCCCTTATGAATTATATCAGTTTACCTGTGTAGTTAAATTCAGTTAACTGAGTATAGCTTAATCAGAGTCATTGAGCAAAAGCAGCAGCATAAGCTGTGCAAGAGTCAGGGGCTGTTCTTTTGTTCTGCTCACACTGCCTGGGGTAAAGCAGCCCTTTAGTTTGCCAGACAGTGTTAGAAATTAATATAAAGTGTAGACATATGGATTCATTCTCCTCCCAACTATTGTCAAGCAACCTGGGAGCAATTCCACTAAAATCAGTTGTTATGGTCTAAAGGTCAAAAGCTCAGGATTTTTATAAAATTTGTTCTGACAAAGAAAGTATTTCTTTTGTCCCTGGCTGCTTCTGATTTGCTGGGTTGTCTCTGTGGTGCCTACTCCAGTATCAGTGACTGGGTTTCTTTTTAGACATTTTCTCCATAAATTTCAGAATATCCTTACTGGTTTATGTTTTTAATGTGAGCTGGACGTTTGGTAGCTGGAAAAAAAGTCTCTGCTGCAGAAGAACAGTGAACAATTGCAATAGGAACATAAAATGGCCAGCTTGTGATTGAGGAAGCACCCTTGCTTAACACTGGGAAATCTCTGACTCTCACTGAGTTTTAATAAAAATAAGTCAGTCAAAAATAGTGACATCTGTATGTGATCAGTGACTCCTATATCCCTGATGTAGTCAAGTCCATGACCTTTCTCTAGTGAGGAAATGGGGGTAACCATTGGACTTGGAAGTGTATTTGTGGATCTTAAAAGTTATGGAGAGGAGTGGTGACTGCAGCTTCTGAAGAGAACTATCCAAACCCTCCTGCATGAAGTATTGACTCAAAGCCTGTTGAGCTGGACTGGGAATGTTTCTGGAGACTTCCCTGGACTTGGCCCAGAGATCAGAGCAGAGAGGACGTGCCCTTCCTTGGGATCTGTTTCTGAAGTGCCCACACGTGGAAACTTCTTGGCACAGAACTGGAATGGGCCTTTCCAAACATTACCTGAGCCTCTGGTTTATTCCAGGCCCTGTGCTCATCATGGGCACTCTTGCACAGCAGCCTCTGCTGGCTTTGGGGAAAGGTGGGAGAGGTGGAGGAGTCACCTCAGTGAATGTTCCCAGTGTGAGCACCAGCCTCTGCTCCCCAGGTTCCCCCTGGAGATCCATTTACCTGCTGTTATAGTTGTGCATGATCAGGGACACTCCTCCTGGCTGCTTCCCCTGTCCTGGTGAAGTTCTCAGAGGGTTTCTGGAAAAGCTGTTGACTTTTGACTGAGAGGAAGTGTTTGCATTGAGCAAAGCTTGTTCTTGTTTGTTCAAAACTGAGCCCAGGACTCCCTGCAGGTGAGAGAGCAAACTTGCTCAGTGCTGGCCTGGCCATTGAGCTAGGAAGAGTAAAGAATGTTACAGCCCACCTGGCCAGCACCTACCCCAGGCTTGATTTTTATTGAATTCTGTGAGAATTCAGTAAAGACAGTCACTAAGCCCAAGCCCACGTGGATAAAAACATCTCTTGATGCTCTCAGACCTGATCTTTACTTCAGGATCCAGATACAGCTGTACTCCTGGGGACACCTTTCTGTGGGGTCTGTTCAGTCCTGACATTTGGATGCCAAAAATGAAACCCATGAGGATAAGGCTTGCCCTCACCCTTCCAGTGTGATTTAGAGAAGTCAGGTGAACCTTGTTTCAACCTTGTTCTTGGGTTCTAAGTGGTTGTTTCATTTAGGACATTTGACTAAAAGCCCTTTTCATGGAACCAGCTTCTGCAGGAAAGATGCCAGCAATTAATGAAAGATGATAAAATAATAAAAGAAGTAATACATTAACTATATTATCCTTGCACATTTGGGCAGTCTTTTTCATTATATCCTCTTTATGGACACCCTCCAGCAGCAATTGAAGAGGTTCTTTATTGCTGTTCTGTGACTGTTTTGGTTTCTAGACATTAACAAGTTATTTAAATGCAAAAGTTCTCTCTTGCTCATCCATTTCCTACGGGTAGATTTGATTCAAATAACAAAAAAACCCCCTGCAACTTGTTGCAATTACACAATTTCTCTGTGTGTAGGAATACTCATATCAAAAGCAATTTGGATATTTGGGATCTTTGACTTTCTCTCTTCTTCCTGCAACATGAAGAGATGCAAATATTTACACCTTACATGCAGGTGAATACTCTTGACGAAGATTGCAATGCAAGTTCTTTTCCATTACCATCTGTATGGCAGATTACCTTTGTCAAGTGGGCAGTTTGCTTTATCTCTCTCTTTGAGTGACCACATTCACACCTCCCTCGGGAGGGGACATTGCTGATAACAGCTATTGCATGTCACTGCATGACTGATAAAAACTACAGCATCCCATTGGGAGATGTGAGCCCAGAGGGAGGAGCCAAGGATTCCTACCTGGATATAATCTGGATTCTGGAACACCAGCACAGCTTCTCCACTGGATTTCCCAGAGGATCAGCAGCTGCCTCTTCCACTGGATCTTCAGAGGAAGAATACATCCTTCTCTACAGATCTCCCTTGCCCCAACAGAACCACCCCTGACACTTCAGGAAGACTGCAGCCACATTTCCAATTGGACTGCCACCAACACCCTGACCCACAGGGTGTCAGGTTGGGTTCTGACTCTGTCAGTGTTGTTCTAGTGTACTGCATTGTTTATTTTATCCTTTTTTTCCTTTTCCCTATTAAAGAAATGTTATTTCCTGCTCCCACATTTTTGCCTGAGAACTCCCTTAATTTAAAATTTATAGCAATTCTGAGGGGTGGGGAGGGTTTACATTCTCCATTTCAGGGGAGGCTCCTGCCTTCCTTAGCAGACTCCTGCCTTTCCAAACCAAGACAACTCTTCTGGCTGAGTAGCACAGTACTGTGTATCCCCATTGTTCTGATTACTGAGACAGGATTTTCTGGCAAGAGAAAGCAGAGTGAGCCCAGCAGCCCACAGGGCAGTGATTTCTGAGCACCTTAGAAACTGCAATCTCTATCCCTCCTGGGCGAGGTGGGAATCACACTGGCACTTATGGGCAGATTCCTCTCACACAAATTCCAAGGCTCACTAACTCCTTGGTGCTATCTCCTCGAACACCAACACAAACACCAATTTGGAGGCACCATTCAAAGCTTGACTCTGCTTTTGTGCAGAACAGAAATATCTCTCCAGGCAATTCTGACTGCTGGCATCACAACAGGGCATCTGCTCTGAAGGGCTGGTTTTGGAGCCCAGCTTCAGCAGGCAGGCTGGATTATTCAGAAACAGGAAAGGTTACTATGGCCAAACCTAAGGAGAAAACTGAAGGGGGAATTGCCTACCATCTTATTCATTCATCCCACTTTCCCCAAATGCCTTCTGACAGCTGTTTAAGAAAGGCAAGAGCAGAACCAGGTCTGGGAGGAGGTGACTCCTGTGCTGCCTATGAACCACAGCTCTGTTTGCTGCAGAGTATGTTTGTGTCCTACACAAAAACCAAATGCTGCATCTCATTTTTCATTCTGCAATTACCCTGTGGCCACAGAGGTTGATGAAAACTGCCAAGGTTCTCACTGTTATTTTTATTTAGCCTATTTTTACCCACCTGCACATCTTCCAAAAGACTTGTTGTACCAGATCCATATATTTTTAAATTCTCAACTATCAAACAGTAGTTTGCCATTTTGGAAAAAGAATGTCAATGAATTGTCAATTCCTTATGTTGAGTAATTGATTAATTGGCACACTTATATCTAAATCAGCAGCAACAAATTCTATAATTTTTAATCTTGACTTAAAAGTACTAAACCACTTCTAATCGCCACTGTTGCTGCTGTAAAATGACTGATTAAACTGCATTCATATCATGATCTTTGTTGCTTCTGAAAAGTCTAATTGAAGCCAAATCAGTGACTCAGTGCCAAGAAAGAAGACCTTGCTTTTGCTTTCTCTCAGGAATTATTTGGATAGGAATGTCTGCTATTTCCCCCTGTCTGTAGTGGACACTGGATTCTGATTTTAATTATTATTGCAATGCTATTTATTGTCTATTGAGTCTCAAGGTGCTCGGTATTTTACAAACACAAGACAAGACAGTTTTAATCCCAAAACTTGAAGGAGAATATGGAGAAGTAAGTAAGCACAAAATCATGATGAAGAACCACAAAAAATACCAGTTTCAGAGTAGGAAAACTTTCACAAAGTTTTTGCTAGGCATCAAAGCAAATGGGAGCTGTGAGGAGAAATTTAATTTTAATTTAATTTTTGCAATTTATGCAATTATTTTCTAGCAATTCAAAATCACAAAGACCCTGGAAGTCAGCTTTAGCCTGACCTTTGTATAAATTCCTAGGAAAAGGGATAGAGCCCAAAATCCCAGGGTTATGGTGAATCATAAATCCTGGGGGCCACAGGCAGCTGGGATCCATGAGCAGTGGAGTGCCCCAGGATTAGGATGAGCGTGTCCAGGTCTCCTTTGTTCTCCTTCCTTCTCCACTCTGAGCACAGCCCAGCCTGGCTGGCTAATCCGGCCTCTTGTACTATCATCATGTACCTACAGGATTTGTGAAGTGGTGCTTTAACCTTGTGAAAAACAGGGTTTTCTGACAAAGAAGCAGAGCAGACCATCAGGATCCAGACAGGCCTTCTTTGAAGCTGGGGGAGCTGGGGATGGTTTCTGACAGACAAAATACCTCCACCCTTCCTGTGTGAGTTGTGCAAACTGCTCAGAGACTTGAGTGGCAGCTTCAAGCTGTAAAAACCTTAAAAAACCCCCAACAATCCTAAAAAGAAGTAAAAATAATAAAGGACCCAAATCCTGCTGGATTAAGCTGAGGCCCAACTTCTAAACTTTTGGGAACTAGTCAGGAGAAAACCCATCTAACAAAGTCACAATGCTTTCCATCCCAGGTTCTTGGATTCTTTTTCTGGTTTATTCATTATCAGCCCAAGTTCTGTAGCTGCAGCTTTATTATCATTCTAATTCCACATATAGTTTGCAGGTGAAAAAAAATTTTGAAACTGTACCAGATGTGATCTGAAAGAAACAGAAAAAAAGGAGCTCAGACCACCATAATTCTGTAACCATGAGTTTAGATTTTGTAAACTTTAGCCTGCTTATTGCATTTGACAGTGTTACATTGTAAGGGGCTCTGTTGCCTCAAATAGTCTCAAAAACCTAAGAAGCCTTGTTTTAGCACAAAATTGATTAAAGGAATCCAAAATAACTGGAAAACCACCAAACTTATCAAGACCCAGCATGAGCAACATGAACATTCCTTTTGGTTACTTATTACAGCTTCCCATGATCCCAAGGACAACGCAGGGAGCAGCTGAGTTCTGTAGGATTTTGGAGACAGGTCCTGGAAAGGCAAAATGAAATAGGGAGAGGAAGGCCACAGCTCTTAGCATGCATTTTTCTCAGCAAATGCAGGGCAAATGCCCATGGGTGCAGATTAGTCATAGGTGTTTTTAAACACAGGGCAGTGAGAATACAGGGGATGGGCACCTGAAGGACAGGGGGATCTCATCTCATGGACATCTGAGGTCTGGAAGGACAGAACATCTCCTCCCTGTGCTGGCAAAGCCCCACATTTTGCTGCTTCATGGTGTGGGTACTGAGTGGAACACAAGAGCTCTTGTGTAATTCAAGACTACAGTGTAATTCTGCTCCTGGGGTCAGCACCAGAGCGCCAGAGGGCTCTGGGTGAATGCTGACATTCACTGCTGGTTTTTGATGTTTTTGAATCACTGAGGAACACAGTTAAAGCTTTTCAAAAGTATTTTAGTGTCGCTATAGGACACGAAAGAACACAGGCGCACACCGCTGTTCTCAAGGTGAAGAAAAAAAGGGAAGTTTATTTTCTGACTCTAACATTTATAATTTTCTAAGAGTGACAGTGGATTGGAGGGTGACAGTGCCACCTCTCCAATGACACTTGACAGACCAACAGTCCATCAACTTTCTCCTCCTCTATAAGGGAATGCAAAACTATGAGTTATTTAGAGAAAGTGTGTGAGAAAGTTCGCCACAAGAATGTCAACATCAGAAGCTTAGAAAATCTTAAAAAATCAGGGTGACATCTTAGGTGTTGGGGTTTTTCTTAGGAAAGGCTCTTGGGGGGTTTCTCCTATGCCATCTTTGGTTAATTTGCAGGGAATTTCCCAGCTGTGGCAGCAGCCAATGGTGGGCAGTGAGTGAGTGAATGGGACAATGAGCTCAAGAGGAAATAGGGCTGTGAAGCCGGCCAATTTAATATCCTCCATGTAAAATCTTGTAGATGAGAAGGAAACTCCAGCTGATGGCCATCTTTCATCAGACATTTCTGTCATTTGAGGTTTCCTCTATGAGGATTAGAAATCATAAAAATATGGAGTATTAATCACAACTAATTTGATTGTTAAAATGACCTCTATAATTTCTTCAGGGTTTTCTCTGCTTCCATAACACCCAATTACTCCATCTTGTGCTTTAGAAGCAACATGAAAAATACTCTTAAGAACAGCTAAAGAACACTGAGAGAATTTGTCTTGTTTCTTTAATAAAAGGTTCATTCTACTTCATTATTGCCTCAAAATTAGCAGAGATCATTGGTCATTTCTGGTTTTCCTAGATGAGGCTGGGTAATTTGGAAGGTGGGTGCTGTGATTTCTCTGATCACAGGTGCCAGGGTGGGAGTAATCTGTCTGCAAGAGGGACAGTTGATGTTTCAAGTACCAAACACCTAAAACTGCAATGAGGAAACTGTGAAAACCAAACCCACCAAGGGCCCCTGGAGCGATCTGATAGATCATGTTCACAGCTGGGGATGTCCTGACTCACCACCTGCGAGGCACCACAGATTCCTGACCCAGCCTGGAGCTGGCTGAAGTAGTCTGAAAAAAAGAAATAATAGCATACCCTAAAAAATTTTCTCAGACTGCATAAATGCCTGAGATTTCCTTCCTTGTCATGAAAAAAAAAAGGATGCAAGTTCAGTTTTAAAAGAGAAAATTTCAGGAAATCTTTGTGTAAAGGGATAATCTTTGTGTAAAGGGATAATTCTTGGCCTTTACTGAGACTGTTTTATCCCATTTCCTCCTTTTTTTCCTCCATGTGTGCCAGGTAATCACATCCACAGAGTGATTTGTACAATAGTCAGATATCAAATACAGCTAAAATAGCTTAACTGGAAGAAGCCATGATGGGACCATGGGAATTTTTGGCACCAGCCCCTCTGCACCATGGAGTGATTGTTCATGGAAAGGAGTGGGATTGCTGGTGGATTTCCTTGGGTTTATTTCAATGTCAAGTCCATTTCTCACAGTGCTTTTTGCCTTCAAACCTGTGGCTGAGCATCTTCACCATGGCCCTGGAGCTGCCATATGAGGTTGCTGTAGCAATGATGGGCTCAAATCTGTGTGGGGGGATCCCCCCATGGAAATGGAGGAAGATGTTCCTCTGAGTGACTCAGAAAGATCTCTTGAAAGACCTTGCATGGCTTAAAAATTCTAACAAAATCCATGAACTGTTGAGAACTTCTTATTGCTAGAAAATTATCATCCTTGCTTGATTTGAATTTCAAGTTTTCTCCAGTGCTGCGGGAGCTGTGATTTTGAAAGATGGGAATCACACAGAGCCATTCACTCTAGGACAGGGCAGGGAGACAGAAAAAGGGCAAGTCTGGGGCTCAGACTGCAGTGATGGGCTGTAGCAGAGGGGCTGCTTCGGCCAAGAGTGTAAAACTCAGTGAAATGCTGAATCACTCAACTGGCAAAGCTGAAATTGATAAAATCTGTTATCTCTGCTGTTCTCTGTGTGGCTTGTCCTGGAAGAATACAGTTCATAGCTTATCCTTCACAAGTAATGAATACAAAACCAATTTTGTGATGCAGTATTTGCCGTGAAAAACTTTGTTAGAAACCAATTTTGGAAGTAATTTTTAGCAGATACATTTTGGGAAGGCTGTTATATGGCAAGCTCTGGAATGTGAAACTGTGGTGACTCTGTGAAAGCCAAAATGTACACATTAGTAAACCTTAAAATAGTCCCTGTCCTAGGCTTTAGAATAATTTACAAATGGATCATTTTTCAACCTACAGACTTCAGAAACTACCTTTAGACAGATCCAGAGAAGAATTTTATTTGCCAATAAAATTTTCCAAAGGAGCTGTTTCAAAAATGGCTAGAACATAATGTAATGGCTTTATCTAACATTTTCATCTAATGCTTTTAGTTTCCTATGACTAAGAGTTTGGGACAGTGACATCTTATTATTCATGTATTAGAAAACAATTTCATTCCTATTTTAAAAACAAATGTCCATATAAACCCAAGTGCTGGGCTGTCTTTTAAATATTTGTCATCAAATCCATTAATCCTCTGGACCCTGAGTCCATTTGTGATTAATCTGTCACATTAGACAGCATCTTTTCTAAAATAGTAATCAGTGGAACATTAAGTGACAACATCCACATGATGATCTGCAGATTGCAGAGGCAAGGCCCAAAAAGATATTAGTGAATGAATTTTCAATCTTTCTCCAAATTTATAAGATTTTGAAACTGCCAACATTTAAAAATAGCATACTGCCATTGCCATGAACATAATTAAAAAGGAACAATAAATCCATGGAATTGGAGATGCTACATTAGCAGATTCACACAACCAGAATGTACCTTCAGTCATTGTTTTGCTACAGAACAGTAGCCAGATTTCACAGCAGTAAATCTCTGAAATATATTTTTGTACCTTTAACAGTCCTTTACATATGGATGCTTCAGTACAGGGTAAACATGTCCAAACCCTCTTCTTAAAAAACTATTTTTATATACAAATCATCTAAAAATAAAAAGAAAAATAATGAAACCCCCAGAAGAAAATTTTGATTTTCTTATATTATACAAGCTGCTAGACAAACACATTTGTAAATTTTCAGCAAACTTACTGTAGTTAGCTACAACTTTCTATAGCATAAAAAAAACTAAGTTCCTGTTTTAAGGGCATATCTCAATTCAACTGTCAATGGAGAAACATCTTGGTGGTTTCACAATTAAATGCCTCCAAAACTCCATTTGTAATCTTGTCATAGAAATCAATTTTACAAGACAAATAATATGAAAAGTCTTTGATTTTTTTTTCAGCACAAGAAGAATATCAACTGTAAAGGAATGAAATTTGAATAGCTAAATGAATTAATCCAGTTTTAATGTTAAATATTGAAGATGAACATTGTACTTCTTTTGGATCATGAAAAATTGCATCATTTGCCAGCTATGGTCTGATAATAGGAAGGGTCAATGTTCATACCAGCTTTGAATTAATTTTATCTTAGTACTGTCATCACTACAGAGGCAACAGATTTTATTATAAACAATAGGTTTGGGGTTTTTTCAGTTAGCTTCACTTGAGTTATTCTGTGAACTAACCTTCAAATTGTGTCCATATTGTTCTGCATTTATTCATTTGTCCAACAGAGACAAGTTTTATGTTTCATGGCACTTGTAAAAGTTGACCTGTTGAGCAACTTCATTCCTAGTGAGCATGGAAGCAGTTTGGACTCCTGGAGGATTTGTAGGGAGGCCCTGGCAGAACAGAGCTGCTCTGGGCTCACTTTGCCTTGTGCCTGTGTAAGAACTGAGTGTGGACTGGGCTGCCTTGGCCTCTTTATCCCAGTGGCCTAATCAACTTGAGTTCCAGACATTATCCCTGTAAATTAAAAGTTTCTCAGTGTGGATTTGACTATGACTAGAAACTACATTTCAATGATGCCTAGCTTTGCTGTAAATACCAGCCACCTGTCTATTTTCTTTTAATTCCAAAGTGTTTGCCACTTGGTTGCCTGGACACCAATAATCAGAGCTTTTTTGAAGCTTTTTTTTCATTGAAAAACAAAACACCAATTTCAGGAAGCCTCTAGATGATCTACCACAATCAAAATAACTTGAATTCTTGACATTTCTCCCTCTTGCCTTGTTTTTCCTTACCTGTCACTTTGTATGTTTTTACTTTTTGTTTCCATATTGCAGCAGTGCTGGTCATCCCTGAGCATTTCCTGATCACCCTTTGCTACAGAGATCTGCTCATCATATTTCATTATCAAATGCCAGGTAAAATACATTATATAGGCATTGTAGGCAGGAGACTTGCAAGGTTAATGCAAGTACAGCAATAATTGCTCTTTGAATATAATTATATGTTCCTTGTATTCACTCAGCTACTTTCTTTTCCTAGAGACCAAGGTTATGCTGTGGAAAATGTTATTCTCCATCAGGCCTTGGTACTGGACTTCTTGAGATTAATGTTCTTAAAATCAAAACACAATCTATAGAAGATGTCATGTCTTGGAAAATTGTTGCCAGAGATACTTTATTTAGTAAATTAGTAATCAGCAGTGACACTTTGCTGTAGCATATCAAGTACAGCACAAGATTGCTCTGCAGAACTCTCATTTGAGCAGGAACAGTCTGAAACTCAATAAAGAGTTTTTCTTGAGTTCAAAAGTTAAACATATCCCTAAAAATTTGATTCCCTTGTCATTTTGCATACTAGATAGGTAGTGTACAGTGCAGGGCCAACAAATGCATATCAAAGGCTGTATAATTTTTTGCATCCTTGGGTGCTTTGTTTGCTTCTGTGGCTCCTGAGGGCAGGAGATTCACCTAGGAATTATGTCAGTTTGGTGTAGAGTCAGGAAGAAAAATCATCATGGCAGTTTCTAAAAATAACTTAATTACAGCTAACAACTAGCTAATATTCAAAACCTCATTATTCTATCTCTGTAGTCAGGCAAGTAAATATCTGAAGATTATCTGTGGTGTAGTACCTGGTGACTCCCAAACATGTTAAACACACCATGTCATTGTGATTTAAGAATAAAGTGGAGGCAGGGGATTTAGCTGGCTGCCAAATAAATAACAATAAATAGCACAGTCACCTGAAAATTATTAACACCAATTCTAAGCAATAAGGAGATCAGCTCCATGGGCCAGTCTCCTTCTGAAACAGATTCATGACCTTCTATTCACTGAAAGTTAACTTTTAAATATACTTTTTCCAGGAAGCCTTCCAAAGGCAATCTACCCTGGAAACAAACCTGATTTAAAAAGCTTCACACAAACAAATGAAAATAGCAAAAGCAGTACAGTAATTGACTGCACTTAACCTGTATATTTTTACTCTATTTGTTTTTTTAAACTTTCCCTCATGTTTAGGCTTTACAGTATTTTGGATGGTGAAAAAAAATCAAGAGGAAGTTGTCTGACATAATCTGTCTGCTTTGCAACATTGCATTTTCCTTAAGATTACTGTAATCAGAGTTTAGTGAAGAAAAATTTCAGTCAAGCAGAAATTGTCTAAGCTGAGGGGTCACTAGAGATGTTCTCTAGCACCTGTCCAGCCTGGGGCTCTTCTTGTACAATTTTTCTTTCAATGACACACACATGAGGAATTTGCCAAAAGTAAAAAGTTGAGAAGCACTGTTGATACTGAAAGGGATCTGAATATCCAGGACAAAGAAAGTACTGAATAACCAAAAGTGCTGGAATCAAAAACTGGCTTGAAATTTCATTATGCAAAAGTGTCCTTCTTTAGGGGAGCCATCAGAGGGATTTCTGCTGTAAATTGAACTCACCAGCTGAGAATGTCTGAGGAGAAGGAAGATCAGGATGTACCAGTGAATACCAGGACCATTAGGAGACAATGTTATGCAGAAATGAGAAAAATGAATGGAAATGCTTTCACAGAAATACTTCAAGGAGCACAAGGAAAGTTTTAATTTGAGAAAGGAGAATGCTCTGCAACTTGCCACCCAGCTCTGGTCAGATATCCTGATAAAAAGTGTGAAGAAGGGTTTATGACATGATGCTGGGAGTGGGGAGCTGATCATACAAGAAGACACATTGGTTCCTAACAGTGGCCTGAACAAGCCCAGTTTTGACCACCTGTCAAACTGATCCTGCTCCCTAAACCAGCAGAAAACACTTCGTATTTTCTGCTGGGTTATTGATTTAATCACCTATTTTACTTATATTGATTTAATCACCTACATTGAATAGTCAGACAAGAGCCAGAAGCAGTTGCACAGGAAATATACACATGAATAGGAGAGAGAGGAGGAGGAAGAGGAGGAGAAGAAAATCAGGGATCATCCCTTTCAATGGCAAGAAGCTGATGGATTGACTCAGCCTGTTCCTGGCAACCTCACCTAACTCAGCAGAGCAAGGCTTGCTCAGCCTAGAAAAACTCGACAGGGCAGAAGGGAGATTTTGTCTTCCAACATTGAACCAGATAAGACAGAAGCCAGTGCTGTTGCAAGAATAAATGAACATAAACAGGCCATGAGCAGAGCTGGGCTGCAAGTTAGAAGAGTGGTTTTAGGCTCCATACCAGCCAGATTCTGCAGTCCCCAATGGGATTAGTCAGGAATATGGGAAAGACATAAACACTGAGGGACACCCAGTGAACACTCAAGTAAAAATCTTTGAATGGAGGGTATTACTTTTTCACCCACATTTATAAGCATGCACCAGCAGGATTCTGCTGTTGGAGGATGTCACAGAGGCCACAAGGATAGGTGGGCTCAAACAGGGAATGTACAAACTCCTGAAGGGGAAACACATCAGTCTCTGCCTCAAACAGTTGAAGTGTTCCTAGGATGGAGCTCCATAAATTTCTGCAAAGGATTGCATGTGAGGAACGTGAGGCAGCAGGGGACCAGAGTGCATGGTGCAGGATGCCTTTCCAAGTGCTAGATCCAAAGTGTATGGATCACTGCAGAGGCAAATGAACCAAATTCCATGCGCTGCATTTCACAAGAGACCAAATGAGCATTCTCATCTGGCCAAAATATTTCCTTGCTTAACACTAGGGTATTAGATAGTGCAAACCAACACAGCTTGTAGGCAAGTTTTCAATTTCTCAGTTTAAAAAAAATTCACTTTTATTCTCCAACATCCATCACTTTGCTGTTATTGATTTCAAATGCTGTAGAGACTAATTGGTAAGCATAGAAAATAGAACTGATGAAAGTGAGTATTTAACACAAAATCCAGTTGTGTAGATATTATATCCATTATTTGATTAAAAAAAATTAATTTTCACATCACGGGTTTGTGTTCCAGAGATACATAATACATAAGATCTAGCAAATGGCTGTACCACTGTTACAGAATTCTACAAAATACCTTATTGCCAAGACAAAATATTCAAAAATCATGAATGAGATCCCAATAATCAGGACACAGTCTTAAAATTATATTTCAAAAGAAATCAAGAAAATTCTGACTACATTAAACTCAATGACAAACCTTTTGTAAAGTCAATGACAAAATCCATATGGGATTAGTCTTAATTGCCTTTTGTTTTTTATGAGCCTTCAGGACTCACCTACTTGCCATTTCCAGTCTCAGTAATCAAAAAATTAATTTTCCTCCTTAACTGACTGATAGAGTTTTCCCATAGTCTAATAAGTCCAGGAATTGAGGCAATAAGAGAAGGACAAGTTATCATCAGGTTTGTGCTCCAATTATATGTCTCCAGTCAATTGGAGAGCAAATTTTTCTTTTAAACTCATCCTGCAGGAAAAGGGTAGTGTCTCACAGGGAGATGTGATGAATTGCACAGGAGTGCCCTGGAATTAAGGGCTGGGAGTGTGGTCCAGACAACCCTGAAGAGGTGGAAGGACCAAGCTGGGAGGGAGAGTGGGGTGCAGATCCCACCTGAGATGTAGAAAATTTACAAAAGAAGAGGATTACCCTCGGAAAATGTTTAATTTGGGGCTACTTATGCTCAGTTCAAGCTTGACACCTCAAACAATGGCAGTGAATTGATGCAATTTACAGAAGATGGATTTACCTTCTGCTGATGTTCTCTGACTTTATCTTTTAGACTTGACTGACTTCATTCCAGGCAGCTGCTTCATACAGGAATGGTGATAGTGGAGCAGTGAAGACCTCTCTAAAGGCTGGAAGAACCCCATAGAAAATAGCTGGAAATATCTGCTTGGAAGATAAGAACTTAGCCTAAGAAGAGAAAAAAACCCCCAAATCTGCAAATCTGAAGAAATGGTAATGACGGGAGGGGGCCAAGAGGGACAGAATGTTTTAAACTAAAAATAAACCTCAATTCTGAAATTTAAATATATAAAGCTGTCTATTAAAAAATAGTACCAGATTACATCTCTACAGAGCCAAATAATTAATAAATTTTAATAACCTTAATAAATTTGGATTTCATCAAAATCTTGTTGCAAATCATTGACTGTTTCAAGCAAGGACTATGAGTTCTTAAGGGAAACCAGCACCTATGCTAAAATGTACATTGCTGACATCTTTCCCAGGTACATCAATTATAATTAAAGTGTAATAAGAATGCCAGGATGGACTTCTCAGGCACTTTCGTGCTGGAGCCCTAGCATTTAAAATTAAATCCATTAATTGTAACTACTGTACGTTTGTGATCTCTCAGATAGAGTACAAACTAATTCATTGCTTTTGCAGCCATGCCAGTCTTTGTTAATTAAGGTTTGTGATTTATTTAATTTGAGCAGGGATGTATCAGAGTGCCCCAAACTGGACTGATAAAAGTTCATTAGTTTGTACTGTTTAAGACAATTTGGAATCTGATAATGAAAAATGTTTCTAGGTGCCTGACAAAAATTGATTAGCAAAATGGTCTCTAATTGTTTAAAGGAAAGCTCCATATTTTCTTCAACCCACCCATCTGAAAGTTCATAAGTTAAGAAGCTCTTCTCACTCTGAAGTGGCTCTGAAATACATTTGAAGATAAAAGGCTAATTTTAAATTATTGTTGGCATTGCTTAGGGGAGGAGGGAGCCACTGTGCTGTCATCATCTGGAAGGCCTTATTTCTTTCTTCTCTTTTCATACACAGCAGCCAACACCAAAGTTCCTGAGTGAGAATCAAATATTAACAAAAATGTTCCTCCAAAATTGTATTAAGGTAGGAGTTTCTCTGCTTTGCAAGTGTGAAAGAGAGCTGAAGAGTGTGGGACTGGTATGACCAAGTTGTGGCTTAGAGGAGACAGAAATGATGAGATGCTGAGATCTTTCTGTTGACCCTTTATCATCAGAAAGATCTCAGTAACAGAGCAGTAATCTTGCCCACAGACTGGAGAGTCTCATGGTGAGGCTGGCACTGGAAGAGTCACAACAGTGATCCCAAAAGGAGCCCAGAGCAATCAGAGGAGATGCAAACAGCCACACACAGCCATCAGTTTGGTGAACTGAGTCACAGAGTCAGAGAAGAGCTGAGGCTGGAAGGGACCTGTGGACAAAGCAGGACAACAGACTGCTCAGCACACTGTGCAGTGCAGGTTTGAGTGTCCCCAAGGATGGAGGTTTCACAAGATGCTTCTCTGGGTCTCATCCAGAGTGTTTCACCATCACCAGCAATAAAAGTTTCTTCCTAATATCTAGCTGAAAATAATCCAATTTCCCTTGCTGGAACTTGTGTCCATTGCAACTTGAGTCCTCAAGATGAGTTTGGTTCCACCCCCACTATACACTCCAATTAGATGGTAATCAAATGCAGGGAGGTCTTTCCTTCAGCTTCTTCTCTCAAGGCTGAACGAACCAAATCCTTCCAGCCTCTCTTTGTATCATACATCCAGTCTCCCATCGTGCTGCTGGTCCTCTGATGATTTCCTCCAGTGTTCCAAAATCTTTCTTGCCCTGAGGAGCCCAGAATTGCATGGAGCTCTCCAGATGCACTCTCAGAGAGAAGAGAGGGCAAAGAGTGCAGAGAGAAGTTCCATCAAGCTGCTGGCTATGTTCTGGTTAGTACAGCCTGATACACAGCTGGTTTTCTGTGCTGCAAGGGCACATTGGCCACTCCTGTTCCAATTCTTGCCCAGCTGGAGCCCAGCCCTCTCTGTGCACAGGTGTTTTCCAGCTGCCTTACTTGGTATGATTGTACAGCAGGTTCGTGGAAGTGCTCAGTATTCAAACTACATCTCCCAAATCCTGTGGCACCTTCATCTCTTCCTAATGGCACTTTGAAGATCCAAATTTACTGGAAGAGATCAAAAGAAAAATATAATTTCTGTGCCTTTTTCTGGAGTAGATGTTAATTACAGACTTCAGAATTGGTTAAATGGGCATTATGCAGCAGTCTCTGATACTTTTCACAACATCCTTCTGTGACATTAATAATAATCCTTAATAATTTCATCGCTCATTTGTCATTTAGGTCTTAAAATCTGTTTAGAAGTGCCTCAGCATCATTGCTCCTACTTTAAGGATAAAGGAATTTTTTTCTTTATTGTTTTATTTTCTTTCTTTCTTTAATTTTTTACTGGCTCGTTTTCAGTCACATAGAAAGTGAAGTGACTCCAGCTAACTTCAGCCTTGCACATGGCAAGTGCCCAATTCCATAATGAACTTTCAGTCAATCAGCACATCCTGAACCCCTTGTAAGGGAGGAGTTTAGAAGAGGAAGGAAGCAACTCCCTGTGTGGAGAGGTCTAGATGAAGAGGTTAGACCAGATGCCTCATATTTAGACAGCTAAAATTAGATTACACTGATGTCACTTGAAATGTAAGAGTAGGTAGGAGTAAAATTTGGGAACTTTTTTCTGAGGCAGCATAAACTGTTGTAAAGTTCTACTCAGTTCCTACTGCGTTCTGTGTACCATGCTCATTTTCATCAATGGCAAACCTGAATGAATGGATCTGAGCCATGCAAAATCTAAACTTAGAGGAGAACCTATACAGCTCATATAGGATTAAGCTAAAACACCCATGCAGAAAATGAGTCTGAATAGCTTGAATGATACACAGATGTAAATCAGAACAATTGTTCAGGATCCCACAGCTAGCTGTAGTAAATTTTCCAGAGTAATTTTAAATATCAGAATATTGTTGTTTCCTCTTAGTTATATAAACTGATATAATATCAGTGCCTTTTTTTTTTCTTTCTCGTAATTATTTTCCACCAGATCATAATTTGTGTCCTTAAATACTATTTGAACAAGTCTTTAGAACAGGAATTTACTGCCTGCCTTTAATTTCAATCTGCTTCCTGATGAAGGCCACTTCCACCTCATAAGAACTGGTCAGGGAAAATTTACTTTCTGAGTGGACATGGTATTAACAGGTGTTTTCATTGTTTTTTTTTCACTCACAGGAGCCCAGGCCTTGTGCAACAAACAGCCCACCTGAGTGCTCATACTTAATGAATAGAGGTTGGGGTATACTGGGATCTTCTGCTAACATTTGTAATTATGAGTAATTTGTTATGAAAGACCTCTTTAAATTCTTTTGTGGATTCCTGCATGAAAACTCATCCATAAATCCTTGCATCAATTCATGCACACATGCATGTGTGCCTGTGCTTTTCTGGATCACAGGGAAGCTCAGGTGATGTAATTCAAGAAATAATCTGGTCTGGTTTTTTCTCAAACCACATGAAAGATTTGATTTCGACAAGGTTCTTGTTTACATGGGCACCAAGGGAGGGTGAAAATACTCCAACCAATTTAAATAGGAAATTAAATGGAACACATTTTAACAACAGCTAGATGTATACTCACACATACACACATTTCTCTCAAGATAAAATCAACATGTTGGAATTGCTAGGAATGCCAATTTTTTTAATGCTTATGTTTAGGGAAAGCTTCCAAGTGTATCAAAGGTGAGCCAAAGATAGTAAGGTAAATATGAAGTTATGTTTGTGTTCACTTGAGGGTAATCATTCTTTAAAACTGGATTTTCAATCACATGTAAGAATCCTGAATGCTCCTTTCCTATTAAAATAAATAGTTTGAGTTTTAGGCAGACTTGAAAAAGATGATCCTAATCTTTACTATTTAGCAGCAATAGCATTGGGATTAAATATGTTTATATTTTAAAACCCTAGAAAACAAAACAGAATTCATGGTTAAGTAACATTTGCCAAATAACATCATAATGTCCCACAACTACAGCTCTAAAACTATAAAAAGTCCTTACCTTCAGTGCTCCCCAAAAGACTGGATTCTGAAAATAAATGATCTTGCACATCAGAAGTTGTGAATGAAGTGTAGGCACATCTGGGGGAGAAATTTTGCAATGTAGCTATTATAAAGGAGCTGAGACTATAGGCTAACAAATTCTTCATCTTAGAAACTGTGGATATAAGGTTCCTCCTCTCAGCAGCTCAACATGCCTTAGAGGAGTAAGGTGTCAATACTGAGAAAGGAACCACTTGTTTGACTTTTTTACTTCCTTGAGAGCAGGGACAGCAGGCAACCAACAGATATTTGTAGATTTCTGATGGAAACCCCCAAAATCTCACTGAGCCAAGCCAACAAAACATGGAATGATGGCCCCAGACTGGAATCCAAATGCATCACTGCAGTTTGCTGATGTGATTAGCTCTGTAGTACAGGATGGAGCCCGTCCATTTTTCAAAACTGGGCCAAAGCCTTGAACAGTTGTTTTGGTAATGTAGATGAGCCTTTAGGTCTTAATAGTTCCTACAATTACTGCTGAATCTGGCCTTGGCTCAGGAATAAACTCCTTGTATTGAAAAGATTTACTATCCTAACTATATCTGTATCTCAATTTAATGAAAATGTTAAGGATAATTTGATGGTCTCTTGCCAGTGTAATTTTAAATAAAATGTCTTCATTCCTTGGCAGTGTCTATTGGCACTCAGGTTTAACTAAAGGAAGTGCTTAAGTGAAGTGCTTTTTACATTACAGTCTTGCCAGTATCTTCTTTGATAGAATAGATTTAATTTTCAGTGTTTTACTCAGAGTAAATAAATTAAAAAAAAAAATACCTCCCACCGTCAATCCATATGGTAGCAAACCTTACTAAAAGCATTACTAAAAATCAGATATTGGCCTATCACAGCATTTGGACTAATCTCAAGCCTCATCTCCTGTAAATTAAAGGATTTCTAACTTATTTACTGTTCATTTTTTATGCACTCTTGTAAAAAAAATCTTTCTGTACCTTGGGAAATAATGTAGGACATAATGAGGCGCTGTCAGTGCATCTTAGATTTTTATCTGACTTCAGCAAGTCAGCAAAAAAGTTTAGGACACTTTATTATAATTGCATAGGGAATGGAATGTAATGGTGAGGTGGTGACAATTTGGCCATCATATCCTACAGAACTGAGCAGTTGCCAAATACAGTCTTGATTGTTTACCCTGTCTAAATCAGGAATGTGTGTACAGCATGAGGCCAGAAGGACAATGCATCAGAACTTAAATTGTTTGGGGATAGTCTGAGAATAGAAGAAACATTGTAGATATAAAACAGTGCTCATTAAAAGGGTAAAACATGAGTAATATTTATTTTCCTTCTAAAATTTAGGTGCCATTGATTTGTTTTAATATGCAGAAAAAGTATTTACAAACATTAAAAAATCTCCCTGGCAGAGAGAATGTGCTGCTACTTACATTAAGGTACCAGGAGCTCATAATTTTAAGTTTGTAAGCCACCTCCATAATGTTATCCTTGGCACCCAGCACAACAACTCAAGATCTTTGTCACTGTTGGGAAGGAATAATTTTTCTTGTTATTATTGCTACCCACCAAATCTTCATTCCTCTTTTTCTTCTGCTCAACAAGAGATATTTAGAAGTGTCAACAAGAGACTCACAGAAGATGGCTTTGCTCCGAGCCACTCACAGGGAAAAATGGAAGATCTTACAACAGCCATATGGGCACCACTGATTTTTCCTGTCCCTTGGCACCTAGAAGCAGGCCCTGGAGACACACTATAGATAAGTTTCTCTGTATTATGGATTGAAACACAATTTACCCATGTTTTCTACAACTGTCACTACTTTTGTGCAGCTGTTTTAATTTCTATGGTGTGTATTTGCAAGAAAAAGATGGTATTTGCACACACTTGGGAAACTTGATTTCAGGGAGTGAAGAAAATGTTGAGGAATGACATTTTTTTAATAGACTGCATCTGACAAACAACTGGACCAATCCATCTGTACCAGGGAGCAGTGTGTACACATGTGTGCAGAGGCAAAAAGGTACAATCACAGGGCAGAGAACTGTGACCAGGAGAACACAAAAAGTCTTGTGAAATGTGCAAAAAAGAGATGAAAAAGATGGGAAAGATTGCAGCAGGTGAGTAAACACAGCACATACACAAGGGCAATATTCCCACATCCTTGAGTGTGTGTTTGTGAGGGGCCTGGATTGCCCTGAGCAGCGACATCTGGGGTCCCCACTCACTCACTCATCCCACTGCTCATCGGTCCCTCCAAGCTCAGGTGTACCTGTCCCCAGCCCTTCCTCCTGGATGCACCTTGGACTACCTCACAGCACTGTGGCCTCTCAGGACTCTTCCACTCACCCTGCCTGGGGCTGAACCCTGTGTCACCACTGCCAGGCTCTGCCCTCTCTCTCTGGATCCTGTGGAATTATGTTATGATTTGAGAGGGCCCATGCTGGGGGCATCCACTTTGCTTCCTTCATGAAACAATGTGTTCTTGCTGCTCCCTGAGAATATTAAAGCAGTCCTGGCCTAGAGGGGCATATGCAAATCATAGAATCACAGAATGGCTTGGGTTGGAAGGGGCCTTAGAGATCACCCAGTTCCAATCCCCCTGCCATGGATAGGGACACCTCCCACCAGGCCAAGCTGCTCAGAGTCCCATCCAAGCTGTCCCTGAACACTTTCAGGGATGGGACAGACATCCACAGCTTCTCTGGGCAGTCTGTTCCAGTGCCTCACTGCAGGCACACAGTTTGTAGGATTGGGAGTGGGGCTGGGCCCAGCCTCATCCCCCATGGGTACAGCTATGAGCAGCAGGTGAACAGCATTGAAGGCAACAAGCCATGGAGTGCTCAGGGGCACTGACCAACCACCAAAGGAACAGAGGGCACACAGGTGCAATGCATCAACAGGAGGGTATAAATGGTTGAGCTAGAGAGCAAGAAGGGTAGACACTTGCAGCCTTTTGATGTGTTGTTATTTTGTATGGGTTGAAGCTTTCTGAGACTGTATAGTGACACTGTGTATTGTGGCGGTCTCAACTGCAACAGATGCTGTGGCATCTCACCACCCTCAATGTAAGGAGGTTTTTTTTCTAGTATCTAATCTGAACCTACTCTTTTTTGGTTTAAAGTCATTCCCCCTTGTCCTGGAGGAATGATGTTTTATGGTAAAAATGTTCTTTCTGTCTTTATTGCAGTCTCCCTTCCAGTACTGGAATGCCACAATGAGGTCACTCCACAATGTTCTCTTCTCCAGCCTGAACAATCCGATTCTCCCAATCTTTCCTTATGTGGGAGGTGCTTCATCCTTCTAATCTTCTTGGCGGCCTCCTCGGGACTCAACCCAACAAGCTGATGTCCTTCCTGTGCTGGGGATGCCAGAAATCACCAAGACTTCTCAGACACTCATCACTTGGGCCTGTGTCATTTGCCAACCACTTCTGCAGAAGGTAACAGCCAGGGTCAGCAGAACATCTTGTGTCTTTCTGATACTGGAGCTGGAACATGTCAAATGTGTATCAGTGAAAACCCTACTTCATAGAAACTCTGCTCTCTGCAGTTTCATGTTTCTTTCACTTCTTACATAAGGTGAGATTGCATCCCTAAACTGTCTTTGCTACTGATAAACATGGCACAAACTCATAACCTAACAGATTGCTTCTGTGCTAATGAAAATTAATTTAATAACTGCTAGGGACACCTAGACTAGTCCTTTTTTGTATGAGATTTATAAAGTTTATCAAGGCCAAAGTCAAATTGAAAAGAATCTTGTCATGTTTGGAAAAAAAACTTACTATCATTTCAATATAGAGTGATGGGATATTTCATCAGCAATGCAATGTGTTGAAACTATGGACAAACATTTGACATGGTATTTCACAATATCCTAAACCCCATCTGCATTTGTAAACAGTATTTAAGGAGGCCAGGCTTGCTTACACTGAGACGATGTTATCTGGGGAAATGCCAGGCTAATGCTTACTCTTGCTAAGCCCTCATTCCCTTATGAAAAGTCTGAAATTTTAAAACTTTGACTCTTCCGAATCATCCAAATCCAATGAAATCTGAACAAATATTTCATTTGCCAGTCAGCTTGACAACAGTAAAGAGCATTATACTCTTGGTGTGAACAGCTGCAAAGCACATACATCCTCTCCTGATGTGGGTGCTTGCCATTTGTTTGTTGTGATATGCTGATGTGAGAATTCACAAGCTACAGCTCATGAAATCAAATTTCCACTGAAGGGAATGAAAGCTGGATTTGGCCACGTATATTTATTTACCACCTTGAGTTGCAGACTGAGTAACTGCTTTTTGTTCCTGTTGCTGTCTGCACCACCTTTGTATCTGGAGAGATACAGTACCCACGGTGAAAAAATGGAGAATGGGCTAAGAAATGTAAAGCAGCCTCAGGTGTAGTTTCATGTTTGGGTCTGCTACTTTTACATTACAGCTTTTTTCTTTTTCCACTCCTCATCAGCTGAGATCCCATTCCTGAGCCCACCTCTATCATGTGTATTTTCCCAAGGGTATTGTCGTGGCTGTGTGTATTGTCATGGCTACACAGAAGCCTGTATTGGTGTGTTCAGTCTTCCCCCTGATCAAGAAGTCTTTGCTATAAGGTCATGTCCATCTCTTCATGGAGAAGAAGAGGCTCAGGTAAGGCCAATGGCATCCTGACCTGGATCAGCAATAGTGTGGCCAGCAGGAGCAGGGAGCTCATCCTTCCCCTGTACTTGGCACTGATGAGGTCCCACCTTGAGTGCTGTGTCCAGCTCTGGCCCTTCACTTTGGGAAGGATGTTGAGGTGTTTGAGGGAATCCAGAGGAGGCAACAAGTCTGGAGAGGGGCTGGGAACACAAAGCCTGTGAGGAACCCCTGAGGGAGCTGGGGGTGCTCAGCCTGGAGAAAAGGAGACTCAGGGCTGCCCCCATCACTCTCTGCAGCTCCTGAAAGGTGCCTGTGCTCAGCTGGGGCTGGGCTCTTTCTCCAGGCGGCACTAACAGAACCAGAGGACACAGTCTCAAGCTGCGCCAAGGGAAATATAGGTTGGATAGTAGGAAAAAAGTTTTTTATGGAAAGAGTGATAAAGTTCTGGAATGACCTGCCCGCGGAGGTGGTGGAGTCACCATCCCTGGATGTGTTTATAAACAGCCTGGATGTGGCGCTGGGTGCCATGGTTAATTGAGGTGTTGGGGCTGGGCTGGACTCGATGACCTTGGAGGTCTCTTCCAACCCAGTGATTCTGTGAGTTCTCTGAATTCTTATCTCTCCCTACAACCTCCTGAAAGGAAGGTATAGCCAAATAGGGGTCGGTTTCTTTTCCCAGCACAGGACGAGAGGAACTGGACTTGATTTACACCGGGAGATGCTCAGGTAGGCTATAGGAGTAATTTTTTCACAGAAAAGTTTGACTAAACATCGGAATGGGCTGCCCGGGGAGGTGCAGTCACCGTCCCTGGAGCTGATTAGGGGCTGGATGTGGCACTTAGGATGGAGGTGTTTGGTCAAAAAGTTCGACTCTATAATCTCAGAAGTATTTTTCAACCTTCTTTATTCTGTGATATGCTACTAAAAGTAGAAATTATGTGTACACAAATGTGTGTGTGCGCGTAGCAATTGTGTTCCCGTACCAAATGACGCTCAGGGCAGCCCTATGCCAAAGTCCGGCTGGACCCTCAGCTCGATTCTCGCCCTCAGCGCGGCCCGTCTGGGCAGGCTGCGGCAGCGCAGCCGCACAGCCGGCCCTGCACACGCGCGGGGAGCTCCGGTGGAGGCCGGGGCAGGGAAGTTTCCCGCAGAGCAGGGAAGTTTCCGCGGAACACCCGCAGCCGGGAGAGCCGGGACAGGCGGGACAGCCGGCGCGGGGCGGGGCGGCGGGCGCGGCCGTGTGTCGGGAGCGCGCCCGGCGGGCGGCGGGCGGCCGCCATCTTCTCTGCGCGGCCGGCGGGAGCGCTGCCTCTGCCCCCTCCTCCGCTCCCTCCTCCTCCTTCTCCCTCCTCCCACTACGCTCCGCCGTCGCCGCCGGTCAGGAACGGGGCGACCGGGATAGCGAAGGCCGCGGGAAAGGCGGGGGACGGTGGAGCAGCTCCGCGGGGGTGGGCGGGCCGCGGGGCGCCAGCCCGGGGGGTTCGTGCGGCCCCTCCGCTCGCCCTGCCGGCCGGCCGGGCCCCGCTCCCCATGGGATAAGCTGTAAACATGTTCAGCTTTGAAGGGGATTTCAAAACAAGGCCCAAGGTGTCCCTCGGAGGAGCGAGCAGGAAGGTAAGGAGCGGCGCCCGGCCGTGCCTGTGTGTGTGTCGGTTCTGTCGCCCCCCGCCCTGTTATCGCTGCTTTTACTGTCGGGCCTTCAGAAATGGGAGCAGCGATGACTAAGGCTTAATAGAGGGGAAAAACCCTCCCCTCCTGATGATGTGTTTATCTTTGATCTCCCTGCCTCACTGTTATTATTATTTTTTTGTATAATCAGGCCACACCATCCCAGGCTTGTAGTGTAGTAAGAATTGTGGGAAGCGAGGAAATGTCTCCTTGGCTCGTCCCCCCCGCAGGCGAGCGATCGATCCCGGCTGCCGTGGCCGGTGGCACCTCCCCGGCAGTCGCTCTCCGGGTCTTGCAGGGGGAAAGGACTCGGAGCCCTCCTGTCATTTCCCTGCGGAGGGAATGCCTGGCGTGGAGCTGCCTCGCCGGGGGATGTGGGACACACTCAGCCTCACACAACCCCGATTGCCGGGGGAGGTCCATCCACGTGAGCCGCGGCCGCCGCGTTGGTCTCTGTCAAGTTTAGGTTCAGTCAATTTGTCGTGCGCAGGGTTAGTCGCAGTTAATTGTCAGCTCCACCAGGCTATTTGATTTCCTCGTGTTTATTGATGGGGAAAGAAGCAGAATGATTTATTCAGATCTTGCTCATTGCACAGGGTCAGCAAATGTTTAGTCGAGCACTGAAGGGCACAGGACTTCGGAAGAATGACAGAAAGGACAAAGTGTTTTTAGAAGTGGCCTGATCTGTAGGGGTCACTTTAATTCACCGTGAAAATACCGAGTCTCCCCGTTGTCATTGGAGATGGCTGTGTGGGAAGCCAATGAGTGTTTCCATTAGTATTTTTGAATTTTAATTGGGTAAAAAAATAAGTTTTTATTACTGTGCACTAAAAGCAAGTTGGATCCTTGGAAACTTTTAAGGTTTGGCAGTACAGTGAGGAAATGAGCAAAAATACTGCAATGTGTGATACTAAAATCACAGTGAAGTTTGCATTTTGGTGTATTGACTTAATATGAAGAGATTGTATGCAGAACTGTACTTGGATTATGCAGATTTCCTCTGATTCATCTTCTGTTTATCTTAAGGCATGTCTGTTGGTTAGGTCACGTAAACTGGCATTACATGAGTCAAAATGCCATAAATACTCCCCAGCTTAAGTAGGAGTTGGCAGAACATGCCCTGGTCCTCAGCTGTACGCTTCAGGTACTTTGCAACTTTTGACCCTGACTTTGCTCATGGTGTTTCTTGCTGAACATGTTCCCTCCTACAGAAGTGAGGAACTGCCATAACATCTTCTTTTACACTTAGCAATTCATGAAAACGTATCAGAATTATGTCTATTTTAATTATATGGGACAAATTTATTAATGTTATGCAGGCATAAATTTCCAAGGGCAAATATTAGCATGTAAAGGACTGGAAACTGAAATTGATGCATAACCTTCACTGTGTGCAGCAGAGGTTGTGGTTCATGACGAGATTGATGCTGACTGGTGCACAGATTTCATGATTCTACATGGGTTCACTGAAGTGCTTGTGCTGCATCAGTGCAAATCAGTTACGTGCAGCTTTGGGCAGCGTGGTTACACAGACATCCTAGGGTGTCCTTGAGAGAGCTGCTGGTTTGCAGAAGCTGGGTACAGTGCTAAAGAAAGAATTTATTTAAACAGTAATAAAAATTACTTCTAAATGCAGTTTAGCTGAACTTCTGTGAAAATGTACTGCAACAGAGATTGCTTTGGGAAGTGTCTGTGAGTACCATGTGATGCCTTAGGATTTTAGCTTTTGAATTTTTCAGATTCTATACTGCATTAGTGCATTAGCTCTAAACTCCATAAAAACTGCAGTTAACTGTCTTCATATTTTGGTTAGACAAAACAGTCTGTGTGGGTCTGTTATCCAAAGACATCCTACAGCCTCAGGCCCTAAAAAGTATAAACAAAAGTGATTGGGGGGGAGCAAACTGGGGGAATAGAACTTCATTACCTGGAGCTGTAATTGGAGGATTAACCCCTGATATATAAACATACTAAAATGATATCTGTCTGAAAAACTCATGACCATTGTCCATTTTGGGTGTAGCCCCTTGGGGAGGCTTTATCTGCTCTTAATGTACCTGAAGGCCCTTCATTAAATATACCTGCTTTTATATTTTAACTTTGTCTGGTCTCTGTTTCTAGATAAGCCTGCATTAGTCATCATGTGAGTTTCTCATTATTTCATATCATGAGCTCCTTGGGATCATGTTCCTCATATGTATTGGCTTCATTTTTACAGAAAGCTGAATTGTAAATGATTTCCTTCGAGCTTTTGGTAAACATACAAAACACCCTCATTTTTTTTGACAAGTGCCCTTGCCCTCCCAAATGGTGTATAACTTTAGAAGGGTCAATGCTGTACCTCTCCATGCTTTTGGCAGCTGGCTGCATACTTAGTGCTGCCTGTTGATTCCTTTGGTGGAAGGAGGCATCATTCAGAAACACTGGGGCCATGCAGGCTGCTTAGTGCTAACAATAACTCTGTACCCAGTTTGGGGGAGTTTCCCAAAGTGGTTGCACCCCTGCAGAACAATGACAAAAACCTCCTGTTTGAGGAGCCAGTCAGTGCTAAGGGTGCCAGCTGATGTGAATACAGCTACACCAAAACAGTGATCAGCAACACTATTGCAAGTGTGGTTTTGCTGATGGAACTGCAGCTCAAGCAGTGATTGTGTTGGTCACAGCTCCCGTGTGCTGACACCTGTCTGGCACTGCCCTGTGTGTCTGTAGTGTTCCCTTGGGCCCCACAGAGCCAGACTTCAATAAGTTCTATCAGTAGGAGCACAGTGATAGAAGTAAAATTGGGGGCTTGCATAATTGTGGCAGCTAGGTACTGAATCTAATATGCCTTCTCATCATTAGCTTGTATGGAATTTCTGAATTACAAAACCAGAGGGCTTTGGGTCTGCTTTTGAGCTGTTTGTATCATACTCATGTGTGTTATGGTCTGAATTGTGCATGCTCTTGGGAAGCACTTCAGTCCACCCATACCAAGCATCACTTGATTTTGTTCTAGTCACAGGCTGCAAATGAATGTTCTCAAAATTACTACCTCAGTGACTGATCCTTTCAGAATATTATTGTAGCATTATAATAATGCATTGTACAAAAATGTAGGTGGTATTGCCAGTGCTTGAACTTTTCCTTTTATACCTACTTTCAAGAATCTGCTGATTCATCTGGACTGTTGACCCTGTTGTATGTGTTTGATTGTGTAGATACAGGTTTTATTTACAATGTGATAATCTAATTTTAGAGGGCTTTATATATTTATTTTTATTTGTGGGGTAGTTTTATCATCACCTTTAAAACCACACACACCTTTGTGTGTGTGGAAGATGCCAACAAGTCCTGGTAAAGTTGTCTTTTCAAATGGTTCATCTGTAATACAATTTCTGGACAATTGTATTATGACAATACAACCCAGACTTTTCCTAGAAAAACATTAACAATCTGATGCTTGATTTAGGAGATTTGATGGTCTCTTAAGATGTCTGCTCAGACTAACTGGTCTGAGGGTTGCAGCACTAAGAGCCTCATAAAGCAAAGAACCTTTAAAACATAGTTCTTTGCTTTATGAGGCTCTTCAGAAGAAATTTTCAAATTTATTTTAATTGTACTGGCAAACCATATTTTTGTGCTTCTTAGGTAAAGTAGCCTCCAGAACTGAGTGCTGATATTGGAGTTGTGTCTTGAGTCGCTCATGGACGTTTTGTGCGGGGCAGTAAGTGTGCCTGGGAGGCTGTGGGGGTGTCAGGCAGGAAATGCAGGGCTGTGCATTGGGGGCTGCCTTGGGCTGCAGCTCAGCCTGCCCTCAGCCAGCCCCACTGCGAGGTGCTGCCTTCACCTGGCTGCTCCATCCCTGTGTCTGCACTGAACATATTCCTGCCAGGTGCAGTGTCACCTGCCCTTCTGGGCACAGCTGGCTGCTGCCACTGAGTTTAGCATGAGTTGAACACAGCACAGAATTGGTTTGACCACATCAGCCTGGCTTGGGACACTCAGGCCTAGTGTTACTCCATTAATTTCAGCAATGTTAAGAAAAATTTGAGGTAGCAATGCTTTAGTGCATCCATGCAGGGCATCCCCAGGCCAGTGCTGAGAAGTGCAAGGGGCTCTGTAGTCCCACATTGTCTGATTAAGTTGTGAAATGTATGAGTGACACCTTGCAAGTCTAACAGGAAAAATGGGTAAAAGAATATTAAGTCAAATGTTCAGTATCACTTGAGCTATCTAAACCATGCTTTTACAAATCCCAAGACTGTTTGTAATAGAGTATTTTTTAATTATAATGCATTATGAGATGATTTTAAAAACCACCTCCCTTTTTACAATTTGTGATACAGATGAGTGAGCAGGGCCACAAAAGTGAAAGTGAAAGCAACTTCATTGAGTTTGGGGTTCTTTTTGATCTTTGGCTTTTTTTGTGGAAGACACAGAAGCTTACTAATGAGCAAATATTGATGACTCCATCTGTACTTTAACAAGTCTTAGTGATTTCTTTTAATTTGGACATTTTACTAATCAGAGAGATTAAATTTACAGAGTTTTAGATTTTAATTTAGTAGTTTCTGATCTGCTTTCTTAAATTAGTAGCATGACATTAAACATAAGGTTATTGTTTATATTCCCTCTGCTTTCAGCTGAAGTGCAGAGGTAGAACTCCAGAGACACCTTGTTTGCTCTGTTGTCCATATTCTACACATGGAATAACTTCTTGTGGAATTAAAATTTTACAAACAGTAGGCTGTAAAATTGCCAGTGCATGGAGAGGTCTGCCTATGTTGGGATTGGCTGTTGTGGCAGATGCCTGTAGGATATAAGCATTGATGGGACAGTTAAAAACCAGTTTTGTTTCTCTCTTACTGATGGATTGAGGAAAATAGTTAATAATTTCAGGAAGGAATAATTTCTATTATAACTTATTTGACCCTACACCATGCCACAATGGAAGTGAAATGATGGTAAGGATTTATAGGATGGGAATTCTAGATTAGAATTACAAATTGTTTATTTTTGAATGGAAAGAATTGCAGAGCTTTGCTCCCTGCAGACTTTGTCCTGTCAGGCACACGGTGTGTTCTGTGTGCAGGTACACACCTCACCCTGGCTCAGCTGGGATCTTGCAGTGTCACAGCCCAAGTCTTGAAATACTCCTGGAATTGCAGATCTGTGCCATGGAAGTATGAGGAGACTCTCATAGTGTAAAATAATGGCTGCCTGTCAGTAGGGAGCTACACAGTTAATGCATCCTTAATTCTTGGGCATTTTTTTTCTCTCTGTAACATTTGAAATTCTCCTCATTTGAAAGCGAGCGACAAAGATGGAGTTGTAGTTAGCTGACAGCAGTGATTACACTGTTCTTTTCAGTTATGTGCTATTTTTTCAGATTCAAATCAAGAATTTCTGCTTTTCTAAATACATTTTCTCCCCTTGTTCCTGAGAAAATGATGAGTCACAGAATGGTTTGGGTTGGAAGGGGCCTTAAAGATTACCCATTTCCAACCCCCTTGCCTTGGGCAGGGCCACCTTCCACTAGAAATAGCTCACCTACAGCTCTGTGAGTAATGTCAATCTTAAAAATCATAATAGGGACAAACTGAGCATAAATGCAAAAGCAGCTTTCTTGCATTTCAGTTGCCTCTAGAGCCTCCAATCAAATCCTGGCTCCCCCTTGTGTGGTTTTGGGGGTACCATGATAGAAGAGGTTCCAGATCCCCTTTGCAGGGCCAGATTCCTCTCCTGGGCATAGCTCACACTCCCTTCTTCTGCAGGATTGTCTGCTCTACATATAAACTTACCTGATTATTTACATCGTTGTTAACAACAATCACAAACTGGTTAAAAGCAGATTTCAGGCTGCTGAACATACTCAGACATGTTCAATGGAATTTAAATTGTTGAGGTTCGGTTCAAGGCATTGTAAGCCTTTTAAAATGCAAATTTCTTCTACTATTCAAACTAAAAAACCCACTTGGAGTTCATCTTGTCTGAAATAATGTCAGGAGATTGAAACATTGTTGAGAAGATGGGGGATGTTTCCTAGTGGCCATGTTTATTCTGTAAAAATAAATGTTAAAATTTTTTCCATTTATTGACTGGAGTTACTGAATACTTGTGTTGAAAGGAATTTTATTCTAAAAATTGCTTAGGTCACTTCATTTATTTTGGGAGTTGTTACTGATTTTTATGTGGTTCAAGTTCAATTCGGCTGTAAAGTCGTGTTCCTCATTTTAAGGAAAGAAAAAAAGATTCAAGTTCCTGGATTTTGCAGATGAAAACCACACAAGTTTTTATAATTGTCCACAAAAAATTAAAAAAGGTCAAGTGTTTTTTTGTTTTTTAAAGAAAATTTCATAAGAAATCATGCCTTGTACTTTGCATGACCTCTTGTAATGTGAAATACGAAGTGTTCTCAGCTACTAACCAAAACAAACTCTTAATTTATAAAGAAGCATCAAACATTTATTAATAATATTACATTTTTGCTTCAGTGTGTTGTTATTAATTAAAAAGAAATCTGTGTTTAACTAGTACCTGAAAATAATTATTCAGTTTCATATTTGCATCTGGGCTTATTTAGGTTTTAAATTTATTTGCTATGGGATAGCCAGTAAATAGCTGTCCAAGAGTGTTCAATTTCAGATTTTAGGAGTCAACAAATATTAGAAGTGTTGAAGAGGATTTAATTATGTATACATTTTGTTTTTTATAAATCTGGATTTTGAGCCAAGTGGGCTGAAAGTTTTTCTTTCAAGACAAAGTGTTCAAATGCAGAAGGAAAAGAGTAATAGTTTCTATATTAATGTACATTATTCAGTCTTTGGCTAGGATATCTGAAAGCTAGTTCTGCAAATGAACTTCTGCAACCAAAAAGTGTATTTCAGCAAAACAGGGATAAGAAAAGAAATTGAATTAAAGTTTCTTTTTTGTATGATGGGTTGAGCTGCTGGTTTTGAAGCAGTGACATTGACATTGTCCCACTGTCAGATGTGGCTGTTCCCAGCTGCTGCCTTGGAGCAGTTCAGCCCCCGGAGCCTGGCTGTGATGAACAGCGCAGTACATGGAAATGGATGTTATTCCCATGGACAAATTAACATTTCACATGTTACTCAGCATTTCTTTGGTGGCAGTCACACATTTTCCTGTCTGTGTGCTGTCCTCCCTCTGCTTCTCTGTTTTCACCTCTTTCCTCTTTCTGTCTTACCCTCAGAGTCATTTCTGTAGTGTTGCTCTGTGTTTTGCTGTCACGTACTTCTCTGCTTTCTTGTTCTTTGTGCTGTGCCCCACAGAAAACTTCTCAAATGGGGTTTTTCATGGTGCACACATGCTGGAGCAGGAGGTTGGTTGTCTTTTCTCTGCTGGAGAAGGCATCAGGCAGGAAAGGGACAGCCAGATGTGTCCTACACTGTGTGAACACTCATGGATGGTGCATTCCATGTTCTGCACTTGGGAGGGCAAGCCCTGAAGGAAAAGGGCTGATAAAAAGTCAGGACTGTGATTCAGGGAATGGCTTTCACCCCTTTTGAGTTAGGGGTGTGACAGAGTCAGGACAAGCTCAGGCTTTGTTCCCCCTGCCTTGTCTACCTGCCTGCCTTGAAAGAAAGACTCAACACCAGACGTGTTCCTGTCTGGCAGGAGAAGAAAGCCTGGCATGAGCAGCCCAGGAGCAGGGCAGGGTGGGGAGCAGGAGTGAGCCAGGTGGGATTTTTGGGGGGTTCCTGGTCCTCCCTGCAGTGAGGGGCTCTGGCAGCAGCCAGGTGGGATTTTTGGGGGGTTCCTGGGGCCTGTCCTGCAGTGAGGGGCTCTGGCAGCAGCCAGGTGGGATCTTTGGGGGTTCCTGGGGCCTGTCCTGCAGTGGGGAGCTCTGGTAGAGCCAGGTGTGATCTTTGGGGGTTCCTGGCCCTCTCCTGCAGTGAGGGGCTCTGGCAGCAGCCAGGTGTGATCTTTGGGGGTTCTGGGCCCTCTCCTGCAGTGAGGGGCTCCGGCAGCAGCCGAGGTGGCCGAGCTGAGGCTGTGGCTGTGGGCAGTCAGAGGCTCTGCGGGGGCGTTGTCAGACGGTGTCACTGCCGTTCAGAGCCAGCCACAGAACAGCAGCTGCTGAGTTCAGCTCCTTTCACAGTGCTGGCTGTCAAGGGCCAGTTCAGGGAGGATTTCAGAGGTGACTGCAGTTAACTCTCTTTAGGAAATTATTTTGCTATTATGCCCTTTGTATTGGAAGAAGATTATTTTGTGTTTCTTTTTATCTCTTTCCTACTGCGGGTTTGTTTTCTTTTGCACGTGCATGGTTACTTTTTAATTTCTGAAGGGGCAGTGTATTCCAGCTTGGTTTAATAACTCTTTAAGGGGATGTATTTTTATTGAGTTTAATTTAAATGTGTTCTTTAGTCATAGTTATGATCTGTGTAGGTCTTGTGAACATGAGTAACAGTATTATTTTACCCATATTAACTTGTTAAAGGTGGGATGTACTTATACCTGAGTATTTTATTGTCTTAGGACAGTTCTTCTATTTTGCTTAATTTGTACTCTAACAAATTGGCATTTTTCTTTACAAGTACTCAAAGCAAGTATGTGGCTGACTAAAAACTTCTGTTAGTTTCAGAGTGGACTGAATTAGAGACTGATGGCTACAAAGAAACCTTGTTCTTCATCAATGAAAAGCTGGTGATACACTAAGGATACACTGCCCTTTTACATCTCCCTCCCTGTCAAATGATTTTAAATTGTTTGTTTCTGATTGTTTGTTCTCTGACCACTTATTTTCCTTTATCTACTAATAATTTGTATTGTCTGTCTTTGCTTGTGTTTTTTCATACCATTCTCTTCTCTATTCACACGTAGCAATTTGTGTTGCTTGTCCTGTATTTTGTTCTGCTTTTTCTTTCTGCTTTCTCTCTGAAGTGTAAGGACAAATTACAAAACATTTTTTCTAAGCAGAAATGCACTTTACATGGTGCTTTCTGCAGTACAGTCATTTCTAAACTGTGACGTTTCACCACCTTCTTTAGTGCATCAGGTATCAGCTGTTGAAAAAGTCCTGAAACTTTAAGCCATTTCTTGGTTATTAATTTAGTATCTTGTTTTGTCTTTGTGTGCCTTTCTGAACTGCCTGAGTGTGGATACATCATCCCTGTGTATGGATTTCCTTGAGTTTGTTTGTCCTGTGTTTAACACATGGAGCAAACCCTGTCTTTAGAGGGCCATAGCTGTAGTTAGTGGTGTCTTTGGCCATAAATACTGTCTTTAGAGGAAAGATGGTTAACCTTCTTGTGGGCTTTTTTTGTTTTTCACTCTTGGTGGTCTGTAAGAGTGTTTTCTATCCCAAAGAAACCGAGAGAATCATGAAAGAAACTGAGAGAATCATGACTTTGCTTCCTCTGTATCTTCAAAAAAGAGGTGCTAAAGAGTTTTGCACTCATTTTTTGTATCTGCTGATAGACACTGAAACTATTCCAGCACAGTTGTTTTAGCTGTACTTAAATATTTTATAAACATTTGTTTGCCAACTTCAAATTGATTTTTCTGTATTAAAATACAGTACATTTTCAGCTTGAGTGTTTTTTAATTTCTTAACTTCTCTAGGCTAATATGGGCATACAGAGGAGAACAAAGTTGTCATTTGTGTCGGTGTCAAAAAATGAAAATAGTTTTCTTAAGTCTGCTGTGTGTTTTAGACTGGATTTGGGAAAGATGAAAGCCAGGGTGCTTTCATCTCCTGTTGCCTGCAGTGGGAACTGAATACTGTGCATCAAAATTGAGTTATTTTGTATATTTCCTTGGAAATTACCCAGAATCATCCAGTAAGAGACTCTTGCAAATAAAGTTTTGTTTATATATTGTAATCTGTGAATACTTGTATAAGATTGTGGTTTAAAAGCTAATGCATGGTTTTTCTGTTGTAATAATATTGGGTTTTGAGGCCTCATGAGTACTTTAGTATTCCTGTCTTTTGCTCTGTTGGTGAGATCACTGTCCTGAAAGTTTTGATGCATAACCTTAATTTGGGTGAAGAGTTCAAAATATGAAAAGAAAAAATTCCTGCCATTTATGCTGTGTCTCTCTTGACATCTTTTCTGGGCAAGCTTTGAGAAAAAGGATAAGTAAATACAAGAGCTTTGGCCTTTTTGTAAGCTAGACAAAAGCAAGGGGCTTTGGAGCAGGATGGGATTGCTCTGAACGTGCCACAGCTTGCTGTGTGCACCTGGGCCAGGGGTTTGTGTACCCTCCAGGCAAGGAAAACACTCAGACTTTGGTGTTGTTATGAACAAAAATTCAGTTGATTTTTTTCCTGGGAGAAAAAAGTTACGACTATTGCTGGGCTGCTGCTTGTGTTATGGTAATTACGGGTCGTTGTTGTTAATAGTTGTTTTTGTCTTAGTAAAAGCCCTGGCTGGGGCGAGGTAATGGCCCTTCCCCGAGACATTGAAGGGTGGGGACCTTCCCGAACGGTGAGGAGAAGAGACCTGGAGGGAGGGGGTTATGCAAAGTGACTCCAAAGACCAGAATGCTTTGTGGGACCCCGACTCCAAACGCACGGAGAAAACCCCAAAAACAACGAGCCAAATAAGAGTTGAGAGACTGAAGTGATGTCTGGACGTGAGGAGCCGAGTGCTGAGCCTGCAGAGATGCGGAGTCCCTCTCGCCCTGACCACGGGAGTCGTCCCCGGCGGGCAGACCAAGCCGAATGGGCGAGGAGGGACAACACCTGATGGGGACATCAGGCCCTAAAGGCTCCCACGAGGACGGATCCCTGAGCTCTGCCCCTCGTGGACAGAGCTGCGCAGATCCTCCTCCTCTGAGTCGCCCTGGGACGACGGGGACTGCAGCCCTGCCGAGCCGCCCAATCCTGAGCTGATCACTTTTAATAAAGGCATTAAAAAGGAGAAGAAGTCTCCTGGCCCTGTTTATTTCAGGTGTGATCTTGTGGGACTGGGACCTTTTTGTGCTGCAGCTCTGCCATTTGTAAATGGCTGATGTTTGCCAGGGTGGGTGGGATGCTGGGAGCACAAACACGGCCAGGGATCAGTACAGTTTGCTGCTCTTTGCCGCTCCCTTTTCATAGGGACAGAACTTCCTCCATCCCGTTCCTCTGGGAGGGCTGCCTGCCATGGATTTGTGAGTTCAGAAAATGATTAACACCCACTTCGCTCTATGTTTTATGTGCTATGCATTTTGAGCAATCCCTGAAGTCTGCATTAAATGTCCTGAACACGCTGAAGTGTGTTTGAATGAAAATGCAGTGTTATCTTTGTTTGTGTCTTACAGGAAGAAAAGGCTTCTCTGCTTCATCGAACTCAGGAAGAAAGGAGAAAACGAGAGGTAAAGTAGCCTGTAAGCGTTTGCTGCCTGCTGGATTTTCCTTTGATGGTACATTTACAGTGCAAAGTACTTCTGCTGCTGTCATACTTAGTTCAGAAATGTTTTCTTTGAGTTTGCAGGTTCTGTATAGTCTTAAAGTATGCTTGAATTGGCAAAAGAATTTAAGTGCCTTATACAGTTCCTTAGAAGTGCTTTTCATCTCAAAAGATAAGCATGCACTGGGTGTAAAGGGAAATTTCCCTTTTATTTTGGTGTTTATTGGATCTAGTCTTTTTTGAGAAAAGATAAGGGTTTGGCTAGTAAATTGCAAATTTTACCTTATTCATAATCTGTTACTATGGGTTGGTCTCAGCAAACTTTCTTCTGCTCCTGGTTCTGTTACGTTTTCTTGGCTGACCTTTAGTACTTCACTTCCCCAGTGTGTACCTCACTTCTGTGAAGGTAAAATCAGAAGTGATTCTTGAATTCCTTGAAAAGAATTCAAGAAACCTGAAGTGCTTTGAAATCACCTGATAGTGAAGGACCAGTGAGAAGCTGATGTGTGAGGCTTTAAGCAACCTTAATACTGATTTATGATGGAAGCTTACTGCTCTGGAAAATTCAGGCTGGAATAGTGCAAAGGAGGAATAGGCACTGAAATGAAGAACCCAAAATTTAGCAGTATGGAATTTGAATCAATACGTAATTTTGTCATTTTTCCCTCACCCCTCCCATATAAGTAAAAAACCCCTTGGTGTTAAATACTGATAAAATACATTAAATACATTAAAAAATGTAACTATGCAGGTTTCATGCTCATAAAGAAAACAGGTCTTTGGCCCTTAAAGGTGTTTTGACCCATGCTGGATTAATCTCAAGTTCTGCAGTTTCTGTGGACAGTTACTGCTTTTCTTTTTTTTCTCTGCAACATGGGCCTGTAGTTATGGACTAAGTTCAAATATGAGAGTACCAGGATTTCATTCATTAGTACAGAATTCCATGTTAAGAATCATTATGATCAATGAGTCTTTAGCAACACATGTAAAAATTCTTCTTTGTGGTCCATAAACGCATTCAGTTGCTTGTCTCTGTCCTGTGCAAAGCTGATGCAGAGCCCCCCACTCATCCCAGTGCAGGCACACGTGTGCACACAGGGATTTGCTGTGGCATTGAGCACATTTTCACCAAATGAATGGCTCCTCTGAGAATAAAATCAGCTGTGGCTTTTCAAAACTGCCTCTAGCAGAATCTTAGCAGTGACCTCAGACTTTAAGCCTGTGCAGTTGGGAGTCTCTACTTGACAATTGTGTGTTCTGAGATAAAAGCTGTACCTAGAGAGGACAAGTTACCTGTGTTTTAGTTGAGCCTTGCATTATGGTTGTGAAGAGACACCACCTCTCTGAAACTCTCTCCTGATTGCACTTTTACTGTCAGTATTTTGGAGAGAGAAATAACCTTTGGCCTATCAAAATTTTGATTTTGGTCCATGATATAGAGGCAGTTAGTCTTCAAGAATTTGCTTATTCAGATAAGTTACTTTAAGAACCAAGGTTTTCCAAGAAAAATAAAATAGGCCTTGAATAGTGATTTTGTCTGATGTTCTCTCTGGTCAGTTCAGGTCCTGCTTTTAACTTGGATGTGTCTTTATAGAACAATAAATTGGAAATCAAGGATTTGGGACTTGAAAGTTTATGTGAACTTTCCAAAAGTATTTTGATGAAATTTATGAAAACATTTTGGTGTTTTGTTTTGTCTGATGACCCTCAGAATTATAGGTTCAATATAGTTTAAGGATTGATTAGTTTAAAATTCCTCTTTTTAAGCAGGCTTCTTGATCTTTGTACTTTTCCTTCAGCCACTGCTTTGTAGCTCTAGGTTCATGAGCAACTCTTTATTTCCCCTCTTTCATTCCCTAAGAAACCATATGGACATTGTTAGAAATATAATGACAGTAGCCACTTCCCATAGATATTTATTGTAATGGGATATGCCCAGGGTGTTGTCAGGGAACCCTCCAAGAGCTCTTTCCACAGCATCTCAAGCAAGCTGGCTTTCAGTTCCTCAGAGCCATTGTTAAAAGGTGATTTTTGCTACTCTTTCCACTTTCTGAGGGAGATGTCATAAAAGGAATCACTACATATGTCTGGTTTTGGAGAAGAGACTAAGAATTTTTATTAATTTATTTCTTTTGCTTCTGTGCCACAGTGAGCTTTAAGCCTCATTTTCCTTTTCATGGCAGTACTGTCTCCAAATAACTGATTTTTTTAAATTGTTTTCCCCACATCTAAATTGTGCCAGCATCATAATGCTTTTATATTATTTGAGTGAAAACAAATAAGTGGATTGTCAGTGTTTGCTGCTCCGTGCAGAAAGAAGAATGATGTAATTGAATTTGGTGAATCCTTCAGAATTTTTCAACAGAGTGTTAAGACTTTGTCTAATAAAATGCATTAACAATAAAGTGATGCAAAATAATAACATATTTATGTTGATTTCTGTAGTATTACATACTTACTGTGTATTAAATACTCTTTTGCAATATTTAATGGTAAATTTGTATTTAAAAACGAAAAGCATTCTCACTGATGTATGTGTATTGGGTATGAACATTAAATTTTCTTTGACTAATGATTGCTGCTTAATTTTCATTAAAAAGCCATATTAATACAAATGTACTGGATAAAGTGGTAGAAATTAGAGTCAGTCCTGTGATGCTGATTTCAGTTTTCTTGCTCTGTTTTACAGGAAGAAAGGCGGAGGCTGAAAAATGCAATAATAATCCAGTCATTTGTGAGAGGGTACAGAGACAGAAAACATCAAGTCAGTACCTGATTATTTAATTAGAAAGATGCTGAATGGTTTTGTTGAAAATGAGATTTTCTTGTAAAAAATAATTTCATTGAAAAATTGTTTTGAGTATTTGAGAAATTGGAAATTCTTTTTTGCCTCTTGGCATTTTCATTTCAAACTCAGTATTTTAGTAAACAGTGGCATTTTCATTTCAAACTCAGTATTTTAGTAAACAGATATGTATTCTGCAAAGCATGGATGTGACTGGACCTGAGTGGGATTTTGCAGTGGTTTTTTTAGCTGATGAATTGGATAAAAAGCATTAAGTAGTAAGAACTTTCACACACCAGTAGAGCTTTTAATTTTTTTTTTTCAGTTTGGTCAAGGTGGTAGTTTGGGTCAAAAAGTTGATTTAGGTTGCTGTTGGATAGATTCTCCCAAGGAAGTTCTGTTTAAATTTGTTAATTTGAATGAACTGTACTAAAATGTTTGATGTGATAATGCTTGATAAGCAGCAGATTTGTTGCAACTGTGCTGAGTTACAGAATGGAGTTATGGCTTCAGCTGTGATACCATGTCTATGTTTTGATCTCTGTACAAATATGTGTTGTATCTGTTTTACTACTTTGCAGCCTCACTGGATGGGAAGCTGAGGTTTTGCTCTGTTGTAAATCACAACCATTACTGATGTATTGATGCATGTTTTGTTTTTAAGTACTCTATCCAAAGAAGTGAATTTGATCGCTGGGCTAGTTTGGCTCAGTCTGGAGGAGCCTTTTCCACTGCTCATGGAGCGAATTTGACTCTCTTAGTTCGCCAGTTGCTCTTTTTCTACAGACAGAATGAGGACTCCAAGCGTTTGGTGAGTACTGTTACCTACCTTGATCTGTGGTGCTTGCACCTCATGCACTTTTAGAGTAGTGTTTCACTGCAAAGTGCACTTTTCACTGCACTCTGCTCTTTTTCATTTAGTCACAATAACTTAAAATTAGATTTTACAAGTGTGTGTGCCCACACACATATATATAGTATGTGAAATGAAGCCTTGAAAAATCCTATGTGTATTATTTACAGTAAGTTTTAAAAAATACTATACATCTATTAGGATTTTAATTTTTAGACAGTATTTCTACTTAGCCCCATGGTCATTCCCATGGTGTTTGGGTGGTATTTTTTTCTCACTGTTCGGTATTGCTGGCATATCAATTGCAAAGTCACTGCCAGCTTCACAAATGTATAAGTGTGATTTGTAGTGGCTGGTAATAATGGACATTAAAGAATTATGGCTGTTTAAAAAGAAAAAAATTACCAGATGGTGTAGTTCAGTCTTAACTTTGAAAGTTTAGTACTTAGTGGTTGTGGAGTTTATAATGAGAAACAGTTTTCTTTTTCTCAACTGAACATGATTCAATCTGAGTTTGTGTTTTGTAAGTCTTCCAAAAGTATCCATAACAGCATTGAAATATCACTGTCTGAGTTGTCATAGATAATAAAAGTTGTCATTATAAACTGTAAACTTGTGCATATCTTGTTGCAGGTATGGATGTGTCAGAATTTAATTAAACAGAGTTCTCAGTTTGTTAAGCAATTGGATGGTCCAGACAGACTTACTTGCTTATTCCAAATAAAAAGACTGTTGGGGCTGTGTTGCAGGTAATTTATTCTTTTTCTATGTGCTAGTATTTAAAAAGTGTTCAGAAATTATGGTAGGCACTTGTTTGTTTCTTTTTGTAGCGAGTGAAGTATGAAATGTACATTATTTTATGTAGAGGACTGTTTATATTATATATGTGTCATCCATGGTGTAGGATACCTGTTCCTGTGTAGAACAATCAAATGTTCTGAAGCTCTGTTGACTTGCAAATTCAACATGTGCTTAAGGGATGCTCTCCTAGGATAGGCCTGAGTCTGTTCTTAACTGTTTTTGTTTAGTGATATCATTGACAATATTTGTGGAAATCAGGTTTTCTTGGGAACTGATAGTGTTTAGATGTTATTATCTGAAGTAGATTAATGTTCCAAGGGTATCCTTTGAATAGATGTTGTTTGAAAACGGATATAATTGAATAGGGCTTTCCTCACTCTTTATTTTGAACTGAAGGCATATTGAGCAGTCACATTTTGGCTTCAACATTAAATTTATTATTTGTAGTGGGAGAATCACAGAAGGGTAAATCTTTTAAGGTGACTTGAATATCTGGCAGCTATTGCTATTCTGTTGTTAGAAAACAATATATTTGTTCTTATCAATAACAGGGACTAGTTACACTCTGCAGAACTTCAAAATACTTGTTTTTATGAAAGTTGTTTAATTTAAGTCACTAAAACTTGTGTTCTTATAAGTGTAGTGTGTAAACTGTATGTATGATAAAAGGTGACACCAGATTCTAAAGAAGACTTGGGTGGTGGGCTTTAAAGTCCTTGTGCTGTGGGACACAGATGTGGTGCCACTGCATGGAATTGTACATTTTCACTACAGTGGAAATTGTGTTTTTGTAAATGCAGCTCTTAATATGGATAAGGAAGAAAACACATTGTTAGGACAAGTCAGTCCATGTACATCTTGCACTAAAAAATACTTTGAATTCTAAATAGGCTCTTAGTCATCATAATTTCTGTGGCTACTGATAGCTGTTACATAAGCAGCTTGTTAAGAGGGAGGGAATGGTTGTATTTTTAATATTTCAGTCTGTAATCAAAGTCATACTGTGTTAGTTATGCACATGATGTTCCCTAACACCTGTTCCCAGCCTGTGCTGCTCTGGGGCTTTCATGGCTTCATTTGTCATGTGTGGTTAGTGGTACATGTTGCTAAAACATGTATTATTCTTTGCTTCTCTCCTAGTTTATGCTGTAGACCTCCAAATTTTCAAATCACTCAGAGCAAGAATTTAATAGGATTTAAAGGTAAAATGCCATATTTATAGCTACCTGAAAATCAGGAGTTATTATTATAAAGATGCCAGCAAAAAGATGTAGCTAAACCACTGAGAGCACCTGGAAACCAAGTAGATAGAAATAAGTTACTTTAAGGTGAATGTGTGGTGAAAAATGAGAAATATCTTGTTAAATAATTTTAATTTCATTTCTAGGCTACTGCAAAATTGCAATGATGACAGTCTGAATGTTGCACTTCCTATGAGAATGCTTGAGGTATTTTCATCTGAGAATACGTATTTGCCTGTTTTACAAGATGTCAGCTTTGTGACATCATTAATTGAACAAATTTTGCACTACATGGTTCAAAAAGGTGAGTGGCTAGGAACCAGATGTTCTGGGAAGTAATCAAAAATTCAATGTCTGAAGCTCATATTGTTTAATAAAATTTTTGTCTTTACCACAGACATGATGAATAAAGTGCTGCATACGCTAACATATGCCGTAGGAGGATGTTGTCCTTGTAATGAGGTCATGGCTTGAGAAATTGCTGCTTGATTTCTTTGGAAATTCTCTTTATAAATTGAATATTCTACTGAGTTATTTATAGAGACTTGTAGCACAACTTTTGATAGTAGGTGGATATTGCCTAACAAAATTTTATTCCAGAAGATGTTTAACACACTCTCATGGACACACGCACTGTGGCAGATCTAGGCCTCAGTTGTGTAAAAGTTGATAATTGTGTTGCAGTACTGTTCTCTGTAAATGTTAATATTCATTATTATTCTAGATTGGCATTAGCTTTTCACCCTGCCAGCACTCAGACACCTTAGCAGGGATGGTAGCCTGGCTTTTATTTCTCTCCTGCCATCATCAGCAAAACTGTTTGCTGAACTGCAGTCAGTGACACCTGTGCAAACATACCAGAAGTTAATGAATTGGATAGTTAGCACCAAAATGGTGTTTAGTTGCAAAGAAACTTTATTGCTCTGGAAATGTCCAAAATAAATTATTTTGCCTTTTTGGTATGGTGGCTTGAGTTCACATAACTTGTGGATTGTGAGGAAAGACAAAAACATTCTGAAATAAATCTCTTGGATCCAGCCTCTTTGGTGTAAAATGCAGAAAGTCCATCTTCCAGTCATTGGAATTGGTTATTGGAATATTTCTATATAATATTTACAGTACATTCAGTGGACTTGACTACCTAATCCTGTTGCTAAGGACTGCATGTTGAAGTCACTATGAAGAAAAAAATTACTCTTAATGTAGCACATTTATTTTACTTGCCTTGCCTTAACAGAAACTATGTTTGTCACATTGGTTTTTATATAATAAATATGCACGTATTTATTCTTTTAGTGTAATATTCTGTCCTCACAACTGATATATGAAAGTTTGAGATTATAGAATCATAATTTTTTTCTAAATTTAGCTTTCTGATTGCTTATTATGAAAACATAAAGAAGTGGTTTTGCGTTACTGCAAGTGTTCTGTCTCCTGATAAGTTTTGATGCTGAACTTTTAAAGGATCTGTTTCCAGTTTTCATTAGTGTATGTTTTTGGATAGAATTGGCCTTTCATGTGTGTCTGCTCATTGCTAAGCCATTCCTTTATGGGACTTCTACTGTAAAAAGTTAGGTGGTCCCTGAGGAGGGTTCTCAGACTGGACTCTCAGTGGTGTGACACTGTTTATGCATTTACAGTGTTCCTGTAATTGTGGGACTTGTGTCTCAGTGTGGGAGTTCATTGAGCATGAAGGAAGTTGGTGTAAGAATGAAATCACGTGGTTCCATTTGTACTTCAGTGAGACAAAAATAAATTCCTCTCTATACATGTCTTTATGGCATGGGTGATAATGCATTTTATTACTGTCTGAGAGGGCCCTGCTCTGGAAATAGTGATTGTATTCTTCAGTCTGCTAAGGCAAGGTGGTCACAGAATTGGGACATTCTGCCAGCAGGCCTCTTGCCTGTATGGTGCAGTCATGTTTTGGAATAGAGTGGAAAATTCTTCATTTCTGGAAGAGTGAAAGGACAACATGACTAGAGTAATTCAAAGGAGAGGAGAACATCCTTGTCATAAATCATTATTTTAAAAATCAAAGTATTCACTTCATTCACTTCATCAGTAAGAGCTGATTGATCTTTCAAAATCAAACTGACTCTGAATATGGTTATCTATGAATGATTTTATAATGTGATGTTTCCAAAGAGATTGCTGATACAGTCTGTTAATTATGTGAATGTGACTTGGACTATTGTAAAATGTCTTCCTAAGTCAAGCTTCATGTAATGAATTAGAAAGTATTTTTCAACTTCATTTATTGTTTTATATGGAAAAGAAGAAAAATAATGCTGTGTTTAAAAGTGATGTTTTTTGCTTGCAGGCTACTACAAGTCGCTTTATTTGTTAATTAACAATAAGCTTCCCTCGAGTATTGAGTATTCTGATGTTTCTCGTGTCCCTATTGCAAAAATACTTCTGGAGAATGTTCTGAAGCCATTGCACTTTACATATAGCTCCTGTCCAGAAGGTGCAAGGTAAATAAAGATAATATGAAACATTTGTGTACTCATTTGCTATAATCACATGTGCAGTTTGTTGTTGTCTAGTGTCCAGCCATTTGTTCAGTGCAATTTGTTGATTTATTTGTACAGTAATGATTTTTTGGTGGCACTGTACATCACTGAAGCAATGTAGTTTCAGGTGTTTTTAAGAAAAAGGCAATAAAATGCTGAATGCTGCAATAAACAGAGCACAGAGAATAGCAGGTATCAGCACACAGGAATGAGGGTGTGGAAAATTTAGATGAGAGCAGAGATGCAGCTAAGGGTAGATGAAAAGAATTTCAGAGTTCAAAAGAACTTTGTGACAGATGAGCTGAGGTTTATGGAGAGAAATTACTAAGGCAGCTTGCAAGCAGAGAGTCAGGTGTGTAGACAGAGAGAACATGAGTTCAGGTTGTATCACATGCAGTAGGATTTTTTGTTGCAATAGGATTTTGTGTAAAAGGGTTTTTAAGATGTATTTTTTTCTCAATATTATAAAAAATGTATTTTATTTCAGATTAGTTTTCTTCCAGTTCATGAAAAGCTTAAAGGATAAAATTGCATGTAAGATCATCAGGAAGAGGATTTAGTCTAAGAAGTTAATTTTTGAGAAATCTGATGTACTAGGATGGAATTAATGGAGCACATCTTTGCAGTCCTCTTGATGGATGTGTTCATACTTGCAAAATGATCTATTATTCTATTGGTGTAATTGTGGGAAATTTTTCCTGTATTTTCTATAGCAACAATTTTTCTTCCTTTCAGGCAGCAGATTTTTGCAGCCTTCACAGAGGAGTTTCTGGCAGCACCTTTTACAGATCAGATATTCCATTTCATCATTCCAGCGCTTGCTGATGTGCAGACCGTTTTCCCTTATGAACTCTTTCTGAATGCACTATTATTAGCAGAAAGTGGATGTTCAAGAAGAAGTGATCAAGCCCCATGGCTTTTCTACTTTGTGTTAACAGTTGGAGAAACATATTTGGGTGAGCAAGCTGAGTGGACAATTCATGGATTTTTTCATGTTGGAGTTAATATGTTATGTATTTCCTCAGCATGGTTCATTGCCAAGTAAAAAGGACAGTTTGTGGATAAAAGTGTTGGAGAGATCTGTTCTGTTATCTGTTCCTACCCTTTTCATTGTAAAAATGCACTAATTTAGTAAGATTTGGCATAACTTGTTTTGGTCAGGTATTTCTGATAAAATACTTTTGTAGCACACTGTGCTCTCACTGATGATGATTTATTTCTCTGTATGTGCTCTAGGATCCCTTTCAGAGGAAGGACTTCTTGTGTATTTGAGGGTACTCCAGACTTTTCTCTCTCAGCTGCCTGTGTCTGCTGCTGGTACAGATTGTCAAGATGCAAACAGTGATTCTGAAGATGAGGATGAAGAGATCAGTAAAATGACAACTACACCAGTAAGCAGTGCACAATTCCTGTCAATGCGTTTGTGCTGCAGCAACAGCAGCAGAGACAGGCACAAACATGATCACTCTAAGTCCAGTATTTTTCTATAGGAGTAGAAGGGAGCCTGTTTGCTTCTTAAAAATTGATGTCTGTTCCCTACAAGCAAATGGAATTGATTGTTTACATTAAAGCAACCTCCTTACTATAACAATAGATCCAAAACTACAGATAGTATGTCTGTGCAAGTACAAAGCTTCTATTAAAAAAAAGGCTTAAAATTGCCTTTTTACATTTGTATTTTACAGAGATTTTCTTACTCTTTGTATTCTGTAGGTCCACAATTAAATTGAGATATCATGAAATACACTGATACTCCAACTTAGTGGGTTTTTTTTTTTCCTCATGGAAATAACTACAATTTTTATGCTGTAGAATAGGTCAGTATATACCCACTAACTCAAAGCCCTGAAAGGGAAACCAGCATCTGCTTCCTGTAATAATACATAGAGACACTGTTATACATAGGGCTTCTTCACTATAGTTTAAAGTTATTTATAAGTCTGTGCTGACTTTGGCCTCCTGTTACTCATATCAAGACTTTGACTAACCAAAGTTGAACAGATGTAAATTCAGCATTTTCTTACTGGCTTTTTTGTAGTCTTTCAGAAGACACAGCCATTCAAAGGATATAGTGTGCATGCTTTCCTTTTAGAACTGGAGCAATTTCACCATATTTAAAGTCCATTTAAAAAAATCAGAAGAGCCAGGGAGTACTTGCAGCATTTTACTTGAGTGGTTTTAGATGCTGCATGTTACTGTCACACCAAAATCTTTACCAGTTTAGTGTGAATAAAATACTTTTTTTGCCAGGCACACATACTGTCTGCAATGTAGATATTGGCAGATTGTACTTAGAGATCAGTGATGCTTGAGAGGTGATTAGGTAAAAACAAAGCAGTAATTTCTGTTTACAGATAACTTACACTAATTCATAAATTAGGAAAAAAATCTGCTCTGAGAAGGCTTTATATAAATAATACTCTTTATTGCAATATGGTTTTTTGTGTGTTTTTCCTGTGATTTTTTGTACATGTTATGTATTTTTATGCATGCCTGTCTTGCAAAAAAAACCAAGGTGAGTGGGTAAGCAACCCCTCTTTCTTAAAAATCTGTAACTGATTCACTTGTGTCCTTCAATGAGCCTGAGAGCTTTGCTCAGAGGAAGTTAGGAAAAGGTTAAGGTGGACTCAGTTACATGCCAAGAGAAAGCATTCCTCTTCACACACTGCTGGTACTACCCAGACATGTAGTGACCACCCTGAACTTTGTTGTCATTTGTTAATCCAAGAGATGTGAATGTGAAAATACTCCTTATAAAGGAATTTAGAGTCAACATCCATTTCTGGGTTTCATGTAATGCTGACTGATGGCAGTGGAGAAGAGATGATTATTCACATGTTTCATGCCACTAAAAGATTTTGCCTAATTATGTGTAAGTATTACAGAACATACCTATAGTAAAGGCAGTATTTCCACTGGCCTCAGTGAAGGGTGGATACCAAAGCTCAACACTTACCTGCCTGGGACTTTAAGTTGGTTCCTGGATCTGATATTTTCAAAACCTGGATATGTATATGTGCTTCTGTTTTATTTATTGTACCAGAAAACTTCATTCTAGTTAAATTTGGAAGTATTTTTTAATAGAAATGGGGATATCATTAAAAAAAATTAAAAGTAAACATTCCTTTGGTGTGTTTGTAGGGTGATGGGAGAATATCAGTCCAGTACATAACTGAGGAGTGCCTCAAGAAATTGGACACAAAGCAGCAGACAAACACTCTGCTGAACATGGTGTGGAGAGATTCAGCCAGTGAAGAGGTCTTCACCCTGATGGCATCAATTTGCCACACACTCATGGTACAACACCGAATGATGGTGCCAAAAGTCAGGCAAGTAGAAATAATAGTCATCTTCAGCTGCAGTACATCTAAAATTTTCTTAGATAGACTTGTTTTAAATTCCTTGTGGAGTTTTTTCTGTGTTTTCTTTTATAATTAACCAAAATAAATTAGAATTTCAGAATTTAAACAGTAATTCCAGGCAAACCAAAGAGTGGATTCTTTGTTTCTTACTTTTCTTGCTGGTCACTATCCCCTCTCAGGATTCTTGTAAGCATTTGATCTCTTCCCTTGCTCAGAGCAAGTGTTGAGTGTCATTCTAGTAGAAATTGGACTACCTTGTTTCTAAAACATTCAGTGCTCTGAATTCCCCAGTCTCTCTGGTTAGCTGAGCACTGAAACCAACTCATTCACACCCTTCTTTAGTATATGCCAAAATCTCTTGCTGCCTATTAAAATAATTGCGAACTATTGAAAATTGCTGATTTCTGGGGAGGGTTTGGTACCTGAGGTAAAAATAAAGGGCATGTTCATTTGTGCAGTTAATTAATTAATTCCTAACTATTGAAAAGTGCTGGTTTTTGGGGAGGATTTGGCACCTGAGATGAAAATAAAGGGCATGTTCATTTGTGCAGTTAATTAATTAATTCCTGACTATTGAAAAGTGCTGGTTTTTGGGGAGGATTTGGCACCTGAGATGAAAATAAAGGACATGTTCATTTGTGCAGTATTCTTTTACTAAGATTGTTCTGACATTTGTGGTTTGCAATGGGAGAAGATTTTTGACCTTTTTATTGTCAGACTGAGACCCATAAGTATTAACACTGTTCTGGTGCAAGTAGTTTGGAGTACCTGTGTAGTTGCTGGTAGTAAAGTAAGTATTCAGGGAATGTTGTCAACATAATTCAAACTGCATTGTAAACAGTGATACAGAAAACTAATTAGGTGCTATCTTAGCCCAATGGTGTTTATAGCTGCTAGAGGAAGTGAGATGTCAGTGAAACTGTGATTGCTCGATTAGGGTAATTAGTTCTTTGTAGACTAATTGCATTAGAGCAGGATGTGAGACCTGAAGATCATAGCAGCAGTTGAATTAGTGTGCCAGCTTTATTGTTGCAAGTAGTACATTGCCTTGGATAGTAATTACTGAGCTTAAATGCATCACTGCTTTGGCTGGGGGCTTGCTGGTGAACTGTGTGGAAAAGGGTGTTTAAGGAATAAAGAAGTCACCCAGCTTTAATTGTAGGAGTATGGCATCTATTTCCTCTGAAGAGCTCTGTTGGGTCTTGGCAATTATTTGTGATAACAAGCTATTTACACATTGGGTACATTCAGGAATTATGAAAGCTCTACTCAGCATCTTCTAGTAGAAAATAACTTTACAAATTGTGACTTTTGAATAGCTGAATTTTAGAAATGAGTAGGAGATACTAAGATATCTCTCAATTATACCAGTGCAATTACTTTTGTGGTCAAAATGAACTTATTTTACACAGATATTTGGTAAATTAAAGTAGACATTTAATTACTGGTTCTGACTTAGAAGTCAGCTGTAAGTGCTGAGTTTGCCCGGGATCATCATTTCAGCAGCTGTCAGTCTTTTGTCCTACTCTCAGTGCATTTTAGGCATGGCCTAGGTTACCCAGTAGCTATTCTAAACATAATTTTTGAGTATTTTTTGAAGGACAGATGATGCTTATTTGTGGAATTTAAAAATATAATTGAAAGACATTTTGTCATGAAGTTTCACTTTTTTTGTCTGGTGATTTTTTTTAATGCCGAAATATTTTTATCAAATGTAATTCTAGTCTTTTGAAAGATGCTGCCCTTGCTTTGAAACTTTTACTTAATATCCAGAGTGAAGTATATCTACTTAATAAAACCATGTAGAAATAGTTAAGCAAAAATAATTTATCTGAAATTATTTTTAATGCATTCTAAGAGCCAATAGTGCTCTTTTATTTTGTGTTTGAAATCATACTGGGTTTAAAATAGGAGCAGTTAAAAAGACTTAGTTTAATAGCATATCTGTCATATAAAGTAATGATAAAACCAGAAGCTTCAAATCTGAAAAATGGGATGATAAATACAGTAATAATTGAAAATAATTTTTCAGTAACAGGAAAATTGAGCTAAGATCGACACAAGATTTTGAAGGGAACAAATGACAAATATCTCAGTATTGTTTTAATAGTTCTGAGGTTTTTTTTCCTTCTTGGACAAAGATGAGAATTTCAGAATATAGACTTGTGTCACTGTTATTGCTGAATGCTTTTTTTTTTCCTTAAGGCTTCTCAATACTTTTATAATTTGACTGATGATTATAATATACTTTTATAATTTGACTGATGATGATGATATTGTGTAATGTTAGGAACATTGGTGTTGCTGAATCAACTCAGTGTTTTCCTTGATTTTGCAACAGAGACCAAGTCCAAAACAAGATGCCCACAAGTATAATGTAGTTTTGAAAGGAGCAAGCCTGTGAAGTGATTTTCTGATGCTATAGATAGGGTGGTGGGATCCAGAGGTGGATAACTGAAAAAACACATTGCTTTGGGTTTTTTATTAGGAATTTTGATGAATTCTGAAATAATTCTGGAAATATGCATTCAAGCCAACTTAAAGAAGAAGGTCACAATACAAGAAAAACCTGTAAAAACTACAAATACAAAAAAAAAATGTAGCTTGTGTTCAGTAACCTGGATTAGAGGTGTAAAATGAAATCCTGATTGTAAAGGAGCAATTAAGAGTTCTGCTTGTTTTCAAAAGGGATGAGGCTTTAATCTTTCCAGGATGAAGTTGATACATATTATTGAATACTGTTTCTAAAAAAAATAAGGAGAGATTTTTTTTTCTTGGACTGTAGTTCTTCTGGAGAGACTTGCAGGACTATTTCATCAAACCAATGCTTTAAATAAGTAAGTTGTGTTTCTGTAAGATATTTTGGGGTGTAATTTAATACCTTAGACTTCAGCTTTATTCCAGCTGGTGTTAAATGGTGGTGGAGGTTGTGCTGGGACGTCAGTGCCTGAGCAGTGCCCCGAGTGCAGTGCCTTGGGGAGCAGCTGCACAGTCCCTGTTCTCACTGCTGCCATTACTGCAGCTGCTCATCTCAGCCTGAGGCTCAGCCCTTCTCTGCTGTGGTGTGAGCAGCCTGTGCTCACATGTGTGCTGAGATACCCAGGCTTTATCCAGGCTGTTATGGTCATTCTTTAGGCAGCGTTCTGACACTGCTGTGTTTTTCTTAAAGCCAACATCATTGCATCTGCAATTTTAATCTTTTTTTAAGCTTTGCTGTATGTTCATGGTCCAATACAAATAGAGGTAGAAGCATAAAGCAGCCTGAAGATCAGGAGAGTGCATTTAGCAGTGGCTGTGCTGCTGTGTCATACCTGTGACACCTCTCAGTTGAGCAGTGACAGAATCGGAACGGTTGGATGGATGGGCAGAATCTAATGGGATGAAGTTCAATAAGTCCAAGTACTGAGTCCTGCACTTTGGCCCCACAATAACCCCCTGCAACGATACAAGCTAGGAACGGTGTGGCTGGACAGTGCTCAGGTGGAAAGGGACCTGGGGGTGCTGGTTCACAGCAGCTGAACATGAGCCAGCAGTGTGCCCAGGTGGTCATAAGGCCAATGGCATCCTGGCCAGTATCAGGAACGGTGTGGCCAGCAGGAGCAGGGAGGTCATTCTGCCCCTGTACTCAGCACTGGTGAGGCCTCACCTGGAGTATTGCATCCAGTTCTGGGCCCCTCTCTTTAGGAGGGACGTTGAGATGCTTGAGCCTGTCCAAAGGAGAGCAACGAGGCTGGTGAGGGGCTTGGAACACAAGCCAAATGAGGAACGACTGAGGGAGCTGGGGTTGTTCAGCCTGGAGAAAAGGAGACTCAGGGGTGACCTTATCACTCTCTTCAACTTCCTGAAGGGTGACTGTGGTGAGCTGGGGTCGGTCTCTTTCTCCAGGCAACAACAGACAGAACAAGAGGACACAGTCTCAAGCTGTGCCAAGGGAGATACAGGCTGGAATTAAGGAGGAAGTGTTTTACAGAAAGAGTGGTCAAATACTGGAATCATCTACCCAGGGAGGTGGTGGAGTCACCGTCCCTCTAAGAGTTTAAAAAAAGACTGGATGTGGCACTTGGTGCCATGATCTAGTTGAGGTTTTAGAACATGGGTTGGACTTGATGATCTTAAAGATCTCTTCCAACCTAGAATTTCTGTGATTCTGTGATTTCTGTGATTCTGTAATCTCTGCCCCAGCAGCAGTGACCTGTCGCAGGCTGTATGAGCTCCTCTCATTCTGCTGTATTCTCTTCATTAACTTAAATGGTCTCAGTGGGAAACTGAGCCCAATTTATGACCTAGACTGAAAATCTTGCCTTTAACTAATTAACTTGTAGTGGTGCCTCAGCTAAATTAAGCTTAATGGGTCATTTAATCTGTCCCATTGCACAGGAGGAATTTGACACTTTTTTTAAACCAGAGGTGCCCAAAATGCTAATCTGGCAAGTAGACATAAATCATGTGGCCTTTGTGGACAATTAGATACCTAGAGAGAGAAACAAGGGTCTAAATAAATGATAGTTATGTACTTACTTTTGGGAACAGATAATTTAATTTGGTGTGATTAAAATTGATACTTAACAGGAATCACTAAAGTGAATTTAACTCTATCATAGCCTGAGGTTGAGGCAGTGCGTGTTTTTGCACTTGAAAAAAGTTTTTCCTTTCTGGTAGCAGAGAAATGTTTCTTTCTTCGAAACAGTTGTGCTAAATCTTAATATTGGACTTTACAGAAAATCTATTAATGAATCCATTACATAAAACATGTATAATGATCTCATAATGAAGAAGTTGGTGGCATTCAGTGAGATTTTCAAGAAAATGCAAAACCTCCAGATATGAGGAATTTAAACTTTAGCTGCTTCAGTTTTTTTTAGAATAGTGCAAATATTGAAAATGAAACCCGAGTTAGATTTTATAATTTAACATAAAAATCAAAATGCCTGTAATATTTTTTATTTCTAGTTCTTTTTCTGTTTTTTTTTTCTTTTTCTTTAAAGGAAAAAGTGGTCAAGACTGTTTGACACTCAAAAAGATATATATATATATATATATTAGCTGATCTTGAAACTTTGTGAATTCCTAAGGCTTTTTCCTCAGGGTGTATGAGCCATCCCTGTACTCTTTTGCAGTTTATCAGGAATTTTTGCACTGTGTCATTTTAATGTAGCTCTACTTGGAAAGGCTGTTTTTAAACAGGTGAACATCTTTTATCTGCCAAGGAAAAAGATCAAATAAGGTAGATTTTGACCTATTTTGATTCTCCAAGATTTTTTTATAACTTAGCCGTTTTTTGCTTTTCACAGTGCTTTTTTTTTTGTCAGTGTGAAACCAAAAATTTTGAAACTTTATTATAACTGATTTTGTGTAGCTACAACTTTCCAAAGTCATCCTTGCATTTTGTGGTGGGTTTCTTTTTTGTATTTTTTGGTTACAGTTGTCATTTTGAACTTTGAAAGCCAATTTCTGTACTTGGAGTGGGAAGGTAGTTGGTTTTTTCTGCCATCTTTACTTTTGCAATGGATTAAATTTCAGGTGAATCTAGCAGTGCAAATCTCTTTAAACACACAGCCCAATTCACCATTCTGTGCTCAATTTCCAGTTCTGTGTTTGTTTTCTGGTCACAGCACAGAAACTTTAGAATGGAAGCTTTAGAGCAGATGAATTCATTTGCTTCATAGTTACAGTTATTTCATATTAATGAAACAGGCTGTTGGTGCCATCTTCTACCTAATGTGCATTTTTGTACTTAACCAGATTTTCAGGAAAGGGAAATGTGAAAGTGGAATTAATTCAGCATTTCTGGATCTGAGCCATGAAACAGAGCAGTTGCTACAATTGACTGCCTGAATCACGGATATGGAATAAAAATGGCTAAAACTTAGGCAAAGGTTATTATTATAAGCTCTTAAGGTTTGTCCTTTTTTCCCCTTCATTACTGCTGAATATTGCTAGAATGAAAAAATGAATTACATTATGATAGGTTCATTGTCCATAATGTTTGTTCATTTCTGCTCAGACTGGTACATAATTTCCAGGGATGATTGAGAAATTAACAAGTTTTTACTTGGAAGCTGCGTGAGACCTGAAGGCAAGGTGCCAAATTACTTTTCATTTTAAATGTGAGGCTGAAAACTGAAGGTCACTGTGGAAATTTCTCATTTCGGAAACCAAGACATCTGAGCTATCATACAGATATTTAAACAGTAAAATACAAATCCTTATTCTAAATTAGCTAGGTATGATAAGGCTGTCCTTACATGTTAATGCATAATTTTTGCCAAATGTCAAAATAATATGACTTTAGAAGGGAATGGAATTCTCATGTATCAAATTGAGGTTGAATTTTTTTGAAAAAAACACAGAGTAGAATTTAATTTAACAGCAAAGCATATCTTAAACTGGCATTAGCTGCAGTTGCTTCAAATTTGACTTGGACTTGGTAATGTTCCCAATGTGCAATTTCTTTGAAATAAGTGAAGCTCCCAACTCTTTTTAAATGTAATGATCTATGCATTTAAAATTCAAAGAGGCACAGTGCAAACTCAAGGCTGCTTGTTTCGTTTCCCATCTTCCTGCATGGCCCTAGTGTATTTCCAGAACTCCCTGTAGCTGTGAAAGGCTCCTGTGTGCTCAGTGAGTTCTGCTGCCTCCTGCTGCTGCCTCCCAGGTCTGTGTGTGCAGCCTGGGGGCTGCAGGTGAGCTGGGAGCCCGAGGAAGGCACCAGCTCAGGGTTGAGCTGTGGGAAGGCAGCAGGAGCAGCCAGCTCAGGGGTGTTGGTGAGAGGGTGTGTAGGTGTTCTTGTGTGGGAGTTAAACCATTCTCCAATGTTTTAAAACCTTTAATGATATTTTACTTTTTTTCACTAATGAAATGTGTGCTTCTTTTCCTTTTGCCATCTGGCAAATATTTATTTCCATGTGGTCCACAATAATACTTTGTTTTGTGGCAGCAGATAGCCTCCCCTGCCTGCTCACATTTCCCAGCCTCCCATCTCTTTTATGCCTGGTCACAAGAGAATTTTGATGTTGCAAAACTCTTGGCTACTGAGAGATGTTGATCCCAGTATTTCTTTTACTTACTCCCTAGTAGGAATTAGGAGACCTAGGGAAGTAGCATCTAGAAAAATTAACTGAATAAAGTTCTTTGATACCTGAAAAACTGACTGTTTGGTCAGTGAAATCTGGTTTGGTTCTTAGAAGACATTGTTTCAAATGATTTTGTCTCATTTGTTGTTTCCTATGAGGGGAAGAAAATGTGCTAGGGATGACTTTTTAGTTTTAGGAAGCTTTTTATTTCTCTTTTCTATAAGAAGTTTTTGATAGTGTAATCATGTCTTAAGTAATGTGGTTAAAGTCAGTCCTGTGTATAACTGGCTTGTGAAATGACACATTTACAAACTAATAAGAAATTTTCAAATAATAAGCAATTTTCAGTTTACAGGTGGATTAGTGCACATGTAGCAGTCCTGACATTGTTCCATTGGTGTTCAATTTCTCTCTGCCAAGCTGAGTATATCAGTAAAGCTGCTGTAGTTCTGACATAAATGAAGGTATTTTAATCTACCTTCTGTGAAAAATTGCTGTTTGTTACTGTCAGAAGAACCACAGAAGTGACCTATTAACTAGTTTAGTGTAACTTCCTGTATTAGAATTTAAAAGGTCTCAGATCATTAATTCAGTGATTCATGTTAATATATGTTGAATTCAGCAAAAGACTGGAAATGTGGGTTTATATTGTAGGGTTTGTTGCTGAAATAATGAAAACTGTTATTTATATTGTGTGGTTTGTTGCTGAGATAATGAAAATTGTTATTTTTGATATAAGGTTTTATATACTCGATTGTCAGCTTTTGGGGTTTTTACCATGTTTGATCAGAATAAGACCTTTCATGTGGAAAAAGTAAATTTAAGTTGTTAATTTCTGAAAAAGGCTTGACTGGAAAGTTCTTATAGAAACATTTGTGTTTTGTGAATTTTGAGTATTTTGGATGACCCAATTAATTTAACTTTTTTTTTTGCAGGCTTCTTTATAGTTTAGCCTTTAATGCCAGATTCCTGAGGCATCTTTGGTATTTGATATCTTCAATGACTACACGGATGATTACAGGGTATGTATTGTACCATCTCTGGAGCTGATTCTTTGTTAAAGTAGAATATCTAGTGAAGAGGAAATGGGACAGTTAGAGATATGGTGACTTACCTCCTGTGATTTCATAAAACTGAGCAAAATCTTGGAAATCGGACAGAATTAAAAAAATACTTATTTAAAATGAGTTGAATATTTGGTAGTTCTTGCAGTGCTTACAAGCATCAGTGGAGCAAACACTGAAGCTCCAGGTGGAGCCAAATGTGTGAGTTTTATCTCACATGCTCTGACTAGTCCATAAATAGATGGTGGCAGAAGCACTTTCCTGGAGCTGAGGCAGTACAGGTGTGTTCAGTGCTGACATGCAGAGGATTATTCTCTTTGCTTTGTGACTCCAAAGTATCTACAGTCTGTATTAGTTAATGCCCAGGTTTATTTGCCATGCAGACACTGAGGTACCAGTGACAAGAACTTGTGAAGAGTAACTGTATTTTCCAGGAATTGAAAACAATAATTATTTAACTGAAAACACCATTGTTGTATTGCTGTTGGAGCTACTACCATATTATTTTACCAGCATGCTGAAGGTAGTACTGTCATAGAGTATTTTACTAACCCTCTCTTCTGCACTGCATTTTGTATTTTAAGGTCCATGGTGCCACTCCTTCAAGTGATTTCAAGAGGCTCTCCAATGTCCTTAGAGGACTCCAGCCGAATTATCCCTCTCTTCTACCTTTTCAGTTCTTTGTTTAGTCACTCACTTATTTCTATTCATGATAATGAATTCTTTGGTGACCCAATAGAAGGTGAGTTTCAAACATGCTCAATAGCAGTGCTTTGTAAAATGTTTTTGTGTGGGGCTTGGGGCCTCCCTGGGCAATGATTTGCTGACATCTGGGACGAAGGATCTTCTGGCCTGGCTTGCTGATGGTCCCCTGAGCACTCAGCTGTCAGCTGGCTCTTTTATGGTGATTGCACTTAGAAAAAAGAGAGAAAAATTAATGGGCTGCACCTTGGGAACCCTAGCTTTACACAGGGTCTGATATGGAGGTTCTTAATCATGATAATTTTTAATGAGTTAGTGAAGAGAGTGAACTTCTTCTGGACTGAACCTGTAGTTTAATATATAAATTTAACATGGCAGGAATCACAAAAGAGATCAAGGTGATATTGTAATTAAAATAGTTGTGACTACACACAATAATAATATTTGATCTCCTTTCTAAATGTTTACTCAATCTTTTTTTTGGGTGATTTTTTTTCTCTCCATTTAGATTATATGTGTGAATATTAAAGTTGAATTAAATAATTAGGGTTTTTAAAAGTAATTTAAGGAAACTTAAGCTTGTGTTTCATGTAGTTGTAGGTCAAAGACAATCATCAATGATGCCTTTTACACTAGAAGAGCTTGTAATACTGTCCCGCTGCCTTCGAGATGCCTGTCTGGGAATCATCAAGCTGGCTTACCCAGAAACCAAGCCCGAGGTTCGGGAGGAATATATTGCAGCATTTCAAAGTGTTGGAGTGACAAAAAACACAGAAATGCAGCAATGCATACAGACAGAACAGAAAAGGTGGATTCAGTTATTCAAGGTAAATTCTGGCAATTTTCAGAACGTAGCTGTATAAAATTGTAATGATTCTGCTGAAGATATAAAATTAAAAAGATCTAATTTTATTTTATTGCTGTTGCAGCAAGGAATATGGATTTGGGAAGATTGCTGTTTGGCATATATGCTAAACTTCAAGTAATTTAATTCTGATAACTATAACAATTTTTTTTCCTTCTGTCAACTCTTAATTTTCTTCTTGCTTGTCTTGTTTATGAAACAGTTACTGTGTAAAATATGGGGTTTAACTTGGACTCCCTTTAACCAAGGTGCTTAAGCATGTTGTCATAACTTTGTATAGGTGTGAAATTCTAACAAAATCTAATGATTACTCAGGTACTTCTGTATTAGAGACTTCACTATACTGGTACTGTGTTGTATTGGATTCTTTGTAATCTCCTAGAACCTGTGGGTATTCCTCATTTTGGGTTTGCTGGAGCACTAAAGGGAAGGTGAATCTGGCTTAGCAAATATGAATTTAATGTATGTTCTTTCTGGGTATCTACCAGTGTTTTCCTGCTGGTTTTATCTGTGGCATCCTAGCTAAGACATGAGTTAAGAGAAGCTGAAAACGTTAGCAGAAAAAAAACCCTGATATAACTGTTGCTGAGAAAAAGGAGTGCTTGACTTGTCATGAAAATTCTGCAGCAAACACATCTAGTCAGCTAAAATTGCTCATTAAAGAAGTGGGAGCAGAAGAAATGCATTTTCCAAATTGAATGCTAGATTTACAGTCTGTTTAATACTGGCGACCTCTCGCACACTAATGTTCAGTTCGAGTCATCAGCTGTCCCTTCAGGTCTTTTATCACTGCTTTTGTCAAGCTATCTATTTAATTGAAAGAAGTTAATTGAATGAAAATGATCAACTAAGCTTGTATTAATATTGCTAATGGAACTTTCTTCTTGGCCATGTTTGGAGAAAGATGTCATGCTAGACTTTAGGAAAGGCCCATTAAGGCTTGCACTTAACCTGATGGGCTAATTAAGGAATGCTTATTCATTCTACAAGTCTAAGGTAGCCTCTATCCAGCCTATTCTGCCTGATTTTACAACACATTTCACTTATGAGCATAAGCATTAATAGCAGTGAGGGTAACTGATAATGTTTTGATTGCATTGAATACAGTCCTAATGCACCACTGAATCTGTAATTTGCACAGATTGATCTAATATGTGTTTGCACAATGTAATTTAATTACTTGTCTTTAAATTGCCAAATAAACTTTTGATTTAAAGGTCACTAATGAAACCCCCAATATGTGTTTTTTTCTGAGAAAGCTGTCAGACCAGGGGTATTTTTATGCATGCAGTTTGTATCATGCCTCGTTTTTGTTTGCTTTAGTTTGTTATGCTTAATCAATCTTTGTGTAAGTTGGTGGATTTCAGGTGAATTTGATCACATTTTGCTGTCATTCAGAGAGCTGTAAAGTTCTGAGTTACTTTGTCCCACTTTGGCAGTCTGAAATTAAACTTGTAGTGGAACTGTCAAAACTGGGTGTACTCTTATTATGTTCAGGAGCCAGAGTTGTCTTGCATCAGCTGAACTGGAAATATAAATCTTGAGGGTATCTGGAAGGCTCCAGTTCTACCCCAAAAAAGAATATCATAGCAAAGCTTCCCTTGTGTGCTTCTTCAGAAGCATGTTTGTTGTTACAGATGAAAATTGAACATGGCTAAAGGTAATGTCACCAGGAAGACTCCTGTGTATAGCTCTGAGTCTTTCCTGACAGCAGCTTCAGAAAATTGCTTCCTGCCAGTAAGCAGGCAGCAGTACCTTCTTCCAAATCATTAAAACAAAGCTAAAGTAATTAATTATAAATTCAAGTAGAAACTGCTTTTTCTATCTTTTAACTGTGTCAAATATATATCAAATATATGGGATTTATCTTTGCTAAAGCTTTTGCAAGCTGCTGGTAGAAAAAAGCACATTCCTTCCTTATCATCTGTGCTTTTAATTTCTCTTTTTTCTTCTAACTCCTTACTTTTGTGTATTTTCAATACCTCTGGTGTCTAATAAAATACATATGTGTATATATGAAGTGAATTAAATTATATATAAATATATATGTTTATTATTATTATTTAATATATTATATAATGGTAAATCTGGAAACAGTGAGGCTGCTGATAATGATGTGCATATTTGCTAACAGATTGGAGGTCTTTGGTAAGATTTACATGTGAAAATGTCTTCATGCAACAGAAGTCTCCCTTTTTGGCTTTGTAGAATGATAGTGTAGTCAACTATACAGATTCCATAGAAAATCTTAAATCCATTTTCATATACTCATAACTTTGTTCAACAGAAGACTTATTTCACCATCTTGAGTTAATCCTGTGAAATTTTGCTGAATTTTGCTGAATTTTAGTTTTAAATGCTGCTTGCACTGGATACTTTATTGGAAAGAAATCTCCATTTTAATATTTTTATTGCAGTACATCTTCCCTTTCCATGGAATACATACTTAGGAAAAATTTTACAGGGAATGCAGAGTGTGGGTGGCAGCTGGGTTGGTGTTCTCAGTACCAATACATTCTGCAGGAGAAACTCCAATTTCACCTGATCTGATTCAGCTTCCTTTAAGGTTTCTTTAGCTGCTTGTAAAATAATGTGTTTTCAGATAGTCTTTTCTGATTTTATTTTCATTTTAAAAAACATTTGCCTCACTTAGTGATAATGGGATCTGAGAGCTTCAGTGATTTGTGTAACCTGCACTGAATTTTATAAGGGAAAGGTGATGAAAATTCCCATGCAATCAGACAGTTCACTTAATAGCATTCTTTGTTCTGTCTTGAATAAAGACATTACCTTAGAAACTGGATGTTAAAAGCTCTTTTGTGTAGCATCTAGACCCAGAATCCTTTGGAAGGCCCATTGAACTTTGTTACTGTTGGCACCTGTCTATTAAGACTGTATTTAGCAAGATTTTTTCTATGAAAAACCCTGTGTACACTTTTCTTACTCATTTTTCAAGTGCTGTACTTTGAGTTTGCCAAACAGATGGCTGATCATTGTAGCAGTGATAATGTCTTTTTAGCTTAGTAATTTACTATTGTATTGATTCCACTTAATTATGTTTTATGTAGTGGTGGGTGAACTTGATTCAGCTTTGGACAGAAGGCATGCAGCTGAGTATGGCAGCTCTGCTTGAGGGGGAGAATTTGTTAGCTTGGTTTCTCTACTTTTTACTTTTTTTTTTTCTGGATTGGAGAAAATGGCCAGGAAAAACACTAAAATTGCAAAGATGCCATGATAACAATTTTTCTCAGCCTCTCAATTTTGCTAGGAAGATAAAAGAACATTATATACATACCTAATATACATTATATACAAATCATTGGATACTTGATTTGGTGTTATTTTCTTTAAATAAGGTGTTTAATGTTGATAATGATTTGTTTGGGCTTCCTTGAACTGGCATGCAGCACTTCAGGTGTGCAGTACTGCTAAATCCTATGTAGTGCTAGTTCCTAGATTTTGGAATGACATGTTGATAAGCCAAGTTTTTTGATGTCTTGCAGGTGAACCATGATTACTTAATTTCATTACTTAATTTAACTCTAACAGCAAGTTTTTGTGAGTTAAAAAAAATAAATGGCAATTTTATATGTTACTGATTTTTAAAAAAAAACTTTTGCTTTGCGAATTATTTAATTTCATTCACAATGCTTAGTGTATTCTGAATGTGTGTGTTTCTGACACCTAGGTCATCACAAACTTAGTGAAAATGTTGAAATCTAGAGATACAAGGAGAAATTTCTGTCCACCAAATCACTGGCTGTCAGAACAAGAAAACATTAAAGCAGATAAGGTAAGAGTCATGTCCTTTTCCACAAAGCCCTGCTGGTGCCAAATTTTCAGTGGTCAGGTGTTTGATTCCTGACAGTATTGGTGATGTTGCTGTTGCACAGATTGTATGGTTTAAAATGTGGAATAATGTTGCTTTTCTCTAATGTAAGAGTCTTGCCTCTGTTAAGAAACTTGTATGTTAAAGCACATTTCCAATCAGTAAAGGAGAACTTGCCCCACAGTGCAAGAGTGTAAACATTGCATTTATAGCAGAGGAGAAGGGGGAATCTGGTAGCACATAGTTGCATCTTCTCATAGTAAAAATGCTAAATTAAATAATTGCTCTATAGTGGGGAAAATTCTCTTCTAAAATAAAAGAAAATTCAGCAGCATTTTCTGTACTTACCTCACCTAGAAATGACTTTATTTTTCTAAGAGCTTTTGAAAAAAATGACATTGATCTCAAAAAGTGAGTATATGTGTGCAAAAGAAAAAATAATACCTGCTGTGGACTAGATTCCTTTGAATCATGACACATGCTCAGTGCAAAATAAACAGAATATTTGATATCTCAAACTTCAAATTTGGCTTCTCTAGTGTCCTAAATACCAGAACTGAATGTAACATTGTGTGATATTTTTAAATACAGGGCATTTATATTGTACTGTTGTTAATTGTGCAGCACTCCTGTAAGGCACAAGTGTAAGGAGGGATCAGCAGAAATGAAGATGTCTCAAGATGTGTCAAAGGAAATATAGGTTGGAAAAAGGTTTTTATGGAAAGGGTGATAAAGTTCTGGAATGGCTGCCCAGGGAGGTGGTGGAGTCCCCATCCTGGATGTGTTTAACAAAGCCTGGATGTGGCACTGGGTGCCAGGGTTTAGTTGAGGTGTTGGGGCTGGATTGGACTCAACGATCTTTAAGATCTCTTCTGTGTGATTCTGTGAATTCTGTGAATTGAGGCATTCAGACACACTCCTGCATGTGACAGCTCTGTGTATTTAGTCTGCAGCAGTAAATGATGATGTGTAATTAGTCCTGTTTAACTGTGAAATCCTGTTCATTTGTGAGGTCACACAGCTGTACGTGCCATCGGCCAGACATGTGTGGAGAGTCAGGAGGATGGGGAGAATAGGACCCCTGCAGTCCACTCTGGATGGTAAGACACTGTCCATGCAATTGCAGCTTTGCTAAGTCAAAATAAGAGATTGCCTTATGCAAAGAAATGTCTTCTCTAGAATGCAGTTGAGTATTTTGTAGCAAAATCTTGCTAGCCAAAAGCAAGACAATCTTTCATAATTTTGGTTAAGATAGTTTTTAAGATTGTGTACTTGTATGTATGTGTGTAAATCTTTATAATATGTAATGTTATTTAATTTAATAATTTCTTTGCCCAAGCTACCACTGGCATTGATGAGGTGGAGAAATGATGTGTTCTTAAAATAATGTATTAATTTGTATAAAAGGCAGTTGAATTGTACAGAAGATGTAAAGCATTGAGATCTTGCTTTTACTGTATACTCTAAAGAAGTATTTTTGTTCTGTATTAAACTGCAACAAACAGGCTTTGTATGGTAAACATTAATTTCTGTTTATAAATATTGTGTCTAATTAGATAAGGCAGAAATGTAAACCTCTGAAGTAGTCAAAATACCAGGATTTTATGGAGCTTGCAGAGAAAGATTAGAGAATGGGACAAATTTAGCAATCAGGGTAAATTTACACCAGATTGTTCCAGTATGCTTTCTCATGTAGACAGTCGGTTTCTTCCAGCTTTTCATACCTTTTCAGCTTCACTATTCTAGAATTTTACCTCTCTGTGATCAGGTAAAATAATCATTAAATCACTGGCACTTGTGCGGAATTAATAATGAATTTAAAATGGGGCCTTTAAGCAGCAAAATGACTCATCTGCAAGAGTCCTTGCTCTCTTTCAGGATGATGCAATCTGCTTGAGTTAGTTTAGCCAGATCCAGTAGATCATGGAGGGACTGTGGCCTTTGAATGCTGCTGTAGGGTTGTACAGAATTAAGAGTTTTGGCCAGGGTGGAAGCCTAAAGACTTCTGGTGATAATTTTTATTTGAGTAGCTACAATGGTAAAAGTTAATTTTGATTACCTTATTAGTGTAGTTGCCAGATAATAACTAGTTGGCTCACTTCAAGTACTGCTGAGAATTATTGATTATATATTTTTCCAGTTGGTTTCTTTCTTTGGAAGTCACTGCTTCTCCACATCAGCAATCCTTGTTTCTTTCACTGACCTGCATGACTCTCCACAGCTGTTTATACTGTCTGGATGTTCTCCACTGCCAAACCTATTCCACATTTATCACTTCCACATTCTCCTGCTCTCCTTGCCCTCACACCTACACTACATTGAGGTTTTCCTTCTCCAGCTGCCTCCACTTCTCTCCATTTCATGCCTCTCCTGCTGTGGGCACTTGGGGGATGAGGAATGCCTGTGCTGTGCAGGTGTGAGCAGCTGTGTGCCCTCCTTTTCCTGGCTGGCACACTGAGCACTGCTCTCCTGGCTGTTGCTGAAGGAATTTCTCCTCTCTGGCCTGTGAAAATTTTCACAGTATTTGGTATTTTCGAATTTCCTATTCTCTGTCAAAGTTGAAGTTTGGCTGATGAACTCAAGAGGTGTGTTGGAGGAAAGATGGCACAGTGTGTTCATGTAAACCTTGTTTTCATACAAAGTCAGGCTAAAAAGAGAGTGCAGCCAACATGAATGTGTGAAAACAAGCAGGTAACCTTGTGCACATGACTTGTTAAATCCCTCTTGACTCCATATGGGTTAAAGCCAATTAGCATGAAAGTACTGCTGAATCACATATGGCCATGTTTATTTGTGCTTTTTCATTTACTTAAATGGCAGACTTGTGAGTTCTAAATGCCCTCTGTATTGATGACTCCATCCCATATTTCTCTCTAAAGAAAGAAGCTGTGATGGAGAAATGCAGATAAAATTGACTAATTGACTGAAATAATTGAACTGTCGAAGTCATGTAGTAGTTTACCTTTGCTGTACATGCACTTTTCATTTAAAATGATTTTAACTGTTAGCTTAATAGGCTTCATACATTGACTTTAATTAAAAATGTTTACTAAGTAAACTAAAGATAATCACAAATCAGCATTTTGTCAGAAATTCCAAAGGCTTGCAATGTTGAAACCTGCTCCCAATGAATATATATCAAGATTAGTGATGTTTAGGGTCATATCCTATTAAATTGGTCCTTAAAATATCCCTACTCACGTGCTTTGAGGATATAAAAAAGAAATAAAAAAGAACATTGAAGTGTTCAGTCCAGAAGATTGCAGAAGATGCTTGTCACCATGGGTAGAAGCCAAAGAAAAAACCTTGAAACTGTAATTAAAAACTTATAGACAGGGTAGTGACATGAAGCATTTACTTATTTTGTAATGCACTCTATGTGTTCAGACTGGAGTCTTTTTTCAGAGGTGATTATTAAACATGAGAATGAAACAAGCAAGGAACTGTGGGTGTTGTTACCTCTGTAGACTGGAGTCAGGTGGACCTTTGGCCACAGTGGCTCATCAGTGAGCAATACTGACTGCACTTAATTGATTTACAGTCAGGTATGTGCTCACCAGCTGGGTTTCCTCCCACAAAGTTAGAGCAGGATTGTCATTTCTACGGTGCATCACCAAAAGTTCAGTTGTTTCCTAGAAATACCCTGTGAGTTCAAAGGAGCTGCACAGTAGTTTGGGAACTGCATGAATGAGTCTCTCTGCTGTGGCTTCTTGGATTCTTCTCCAAGATTTTTATCTTAAATACATTATACATGTTCGTGATGGTGTTTTCATTGTTTCTGCAGTCACTGGGATTTAATGTGGTCTCTGTGACTTTACTGTTAGGGGAGAAAACTCACTGAAATAAAAGTTATCTTTCTGTTGGTTTCCTTAGATTTGGTTTAATTCTTAAAGTTTTTACCAAAAATGACTTGATTGAAATTAAAATATGTAGTTGAAAGCACAGTAACTGTAAACTATTCTGAACATGAGAATAGGAATATTGTCTATTCCTGCAATGAAAATTCTAAATCATCAGTTACTAATTGTCTTCTGTCATGCATTTTTTCCTAAGCTTAAATGTCAATAAGGAGATTTTTTTTCTGAATAAAAATAGAGGTACAGAAGTACATATTTTTATATGCATTTTGGTTTTGTATATTTTCACTACTTATATTTCAGTTTGCCTGTAGCAACTAATGTTTAAGGAAAGGTAAGGCTTTGAGTGAGTATGTAGTAAATAAACTATTTTAATGTATGTGTTTTTATACAAAGTAGATTGATACAAAAGAAATTGTTTTAAAAAAATGTTCTTTCCAAAATTTTAAAAATTGTTATTTCTGTTTTAAGTGGGTTTGGAGCCAGCACCTCTTTCTGTATCTGAAGAACGACAACTTGCAATTCTGACAGAGCTACCTTTTGTAGTTCCTTTTGAAGAAAGAGTAAAGGTACCTAATTTCTAACTTAATATGCAATTGGTGTTTTTTGTTTTGAGTAAGTGTAAAAAGAGCACTTAGTGAAGTAGAAACTGGATGGATTCCCTACAGAAGGATATGGCACTCTGCTCTGTTTTTCTGCAGTATTCATGCAGCAGCTGAACATTTGAAGTTACTGACTTCTCTTTTACTTTCCTGTTGCCCTTAATAATATTTGCATTAAAGTTAGGAACATTTATTCTGAGGCAGCTGAGAGCAGTTTGCAGTCCTGGCTCAGAGATGGCTCTACCTTGTGGCACCCTCTTGTGGTGGCACAGCCCCGGCCGTTGTGTGCTGTGCCAGAGTGCAGGGCCACAGCTGGGGACTCAGCAGCACTCGTGTGCCCACATGAGATCATGGATCTCCATTCTGGGAAATCAACACCTACAGATTGAGTTCCTGCATTCATAGCTGAGTAGCTGAACTTTACTAGAGTGTATACTTTAAACTTGCAAGATTGTTGTACTTGATTGATTGGATTTGCTTATGAATGGTTTTGAGATTTTATAGATGTAATTGTTAGTTCCATTATCTATTTCAGTTTGCATCATTAATATTCTTAAAGCTTTTTTTTCTGTTAAGCATATTTTTTTAAAACTGGCTTAGTTTTCAAAAATATTAATTATTTCAAAACTGCTCCCTAAATTTTCTTGGAAATGTTACTTTTAAAGACACCATCAAAGGAATTAAGAGTAATTCAATAGGGAAAGTCAGTCTTTATTTGTCAAAACACAGAGGCAACTTTGGTAGAAATGTGTGATTTTTTTTTTCTCAGGCTTCTATGAAACAGTTGTTCCAACAAAACATCTTATTACTGTATGGCAATGGCACACCAGGATTACAGGGAATGATAGGAACTGATCTCGAGCAGGGGTCTCTGTATCATGACTTAGTCACTGCCTTCCAGCCTCTGGAATTCTTAAAGCTGTGTTGAGATGCATACATGTTATGTTTTTGGAATTCATAAAGCTTCTTTTGGAATTGGAATTCATAGAACCTTGTGTGCTTTTATCACAAAAACTGAAGTAACAATGGCATGAGAGCTTGGAGATGAGGATGAAGCTCTGTAGTTCAGAGAGGAGATGCTGTTACACTGTGTTTTGGAACAAGTGTGTACAGTCCTTTTTGTGTAACAGTGGGAGTCAGCATTCCTTGGAGTCTGCCAGTGCCTCTACAGAGCAAGTTGCAATAAGGGAAGAAAATACCATGGCCATAATAAGGGTTTTTTTTTCCCCCTTTTGGTCAGTTGCTGTCTATTGCTCTGTAATTTAATGTGATAAGCTCAGTGGGGCATTTCCATGTGCCCTTTCATTTTTGGACTTCTCATGCCACTTTTACCTTGACTCACCAGATGACAGATGCTCTAACCAGCAATTGCAGAGTCCAGTTCCATGGTAGGCTCTGGAGCTTTCTGGCCCCAGGCAGTGTTTTCCCATTCAACCTTAAGGCACATTAAGGTGCACCCTTCAGTCTGTGGGAGGAAATGAATCCAATTTGTAGCAGTGCCTTGGTTGTCACCTCCTTAGGCCATACTTTGGTCACTTTGCCTCTGGTGATGCTGCTTCCATGGTGTGTGCTTCAGTCAGCCTTGCTTGTTTTTCTCTGTCTGAAGTCATTGCAGATGCTTCAGTTATGCATTAGAGTTCTCATTTTCAGGACTAACATCCATGAACATTGGGTTGTGTAGGGAGTCAGAGTCAGTACCAAAATGAGTTTTTCTATGAGATGTAATACCAGGTGATTTTTTCTATCTAGAGTTGAGTAACAATAATTAATAAACTGTATCTAGGGCTGCTTCAGGAAGGAGAGTGGTGATGAGCATATTCTCATGCTCTGTACATAAAAAAGTTGCTTGTGACTACATGTCTGGATGTTATAAAACTGTAGAAAAATTAAGGCCAGAAGGCACCTCTGGAGGTTCTCTAGTCCCCATCCTTCCTCACACAAGAATAACTTCAGACTTGGGTCAGCATGCACAAGGACTTGTTCAGATGAGTTTTGACTCTCTCCAGAAATGGAGATTTCACAAACTCTCATGTAACCTTTTCCAATACCTAATCCCTCCCATTATGAACTTTTTTCTTTATGCCCATCCCTTGTTTCTCTTTCTGCAGCTTAGGACTATTTTCTTTTGTTTTCCTGCTTGTGTACCTTAGGAAAGATTCCTGCTTTGTCTGTACTGTAATCTTCCTGGTTGGAAAACATCTTCTCCACTAGCAACAATTGCACATAAAAACAGTAGATTTGAGACCTTACTCTACCTTTGTTTGCTGTGATCAGATTTTCTCTTTCATGGTCATTTTTTTGTTTTTAAAAATCCCTGCAGACTGTTACTTCATGTTCTGAATTAAAAAATGGTCTGACATATTACTGGGAGATTATACCCCTTGGGAAATATGCTATAGTATTTATTGAATATGGGAATGATGGCAAGAGAGAATATAGTAATCCTACACTTGATGGATAGAGGGAATATTATTTTACATTAGGCAACCCCCTCCCATGCTACATCCTGGTATAGAAAGACAGTGAGCTGCAGTTACTTTTCAGGGGAGCAGTTTCCTCTTGTGAAGACTTGAAAATGGACAGTGTGAAATTCAATTTGTGCTTCACCTGGCATAATTGTTTTGAATTTTTATGATGCTCTCGTTCTTTTTTTTTTTTAAATATAGTGGTAATATCCATGATTTTAATCTGAATTATTTGTTCTCTGCTTATACAAGGGGAACTAGTGCCTATTTTCTTATTACTGAGAATGTTCCTAACCATTGCAAACAGCAACAAAAAATTATTTACCAGTATTTAGAATAACTTCTGTGTGAAATACTTGTGGGACTTTTTTTGTTTGTCTTTGAATACTTTGTATTTCAGAACTCTAAAAGTCAGGGAGAGGAAACTGGAAGCACTGGCACAGTGTCTGTATATGTGCTTCTTTATGAAAAAAAACCCTGAGGATGTTATTTTAGCACAGAAAAGTTCTTTGCATTTCTGTCCCCCTCCTCCTCTTCCATAGGTCATGTATTAAGTTTCTGCAGCTCAGTGAGAGAGTAGACAAATAACTTGAAAGTGAGTGCCAGAGGCAGCTCAAAGGACAGTAACAGTAATAAATAACCATCTCTCATTGAATATTTAGATCTGCACAATGACATGATTGCTCTTTTCACTCATTTAAACAGATTTTTCAAAGATTGATCTATGCTGATAAACAGGAAGTTCAAGGAGATGGGCCATTTTTGGATGGAATTAATGTCACTATCAGAAGAAATTATATTTATGAGGATGCTTATGATAAACTTTCTCCTGAGAATGGTAGGTTTGCAGTTATCAGCTTGTTACAAAACTTTATTGTTCTTATTATGTAGTTCCATGTTTGCTTATTTGACTGGTATGCTGTAGGTGTATCAGCTCTGAGATGTGAAAGTTCTTAAAAGTTAAATTTCCTTGTTTTTACAGAAGTAATTCTCACCCATATTCTTTCTGATCATTGCAGTCCAAATGATCTCTTTACACCCTCTTCTTATGGTGCTTTTCTTCCCATTTGCTCGTCCAAATAATTGTAGTTTGTATATTTTTCTATATAATTCATTAGATATTATCTGCTTTGTTAGTCTTGGCTGAGAAATACATATGGACTGAACAGGATTTGCTTGGTACAGTATGTCTGATAATAGTGCAGGGCTCTTTTTAATGATGGGATGTAGTACTGTAAATTTTACTACATTGAATTAAATCACATGTTTGTGTGAATCTGTGATCTTGTGCTCACAATATTTTATATAAATAAAATTTTCAAGTTATTCCTTGGTCTCTTTTAGGATTTTGTAAAAAAATCCTATTTTGTAGGATTTTTTTTTCTTCCCCTACCTATGGTATTATCCTCTTCTTTTTTTGATGACTCTTAAGATGATATCTTTTCTACAAAATGAGCATTTCACAAACTGAATATTCCAAAAGTCAAGCCAGTAATAGGAGTTTTGCTACTGTTTACTAGCTCAAATTTTATGCTAACATAAATAGTTTGTGTGTGTAGTTACATGTGGTTTTATCCATACAAAACTGAAGCAGACAATTGCATTTGAGTTTGTCTCTCTGCTTTCCCTGCAGAACCTGACCTAAAAAAGCGCATTCGTGTTCACTTGCTTAATGCACATGGTCTTGATGAAGCTGGCATTGATGGTGGTGGAATTTTCAGAGAATTTCTGAATGAACTCCTCAAATCAGGATTTAACCCTAACCAGGGTTTTTTTAAGACCACCAATGAGGGGCTGCTTTACCCTAACCCTGCTGCACAGATGCTGGTTGGAGACTCCTACGCCCGACATTACTACTTCCTTGGGAGAATGCTTGGAAAGGTAAAACCTGTGGTCTGGAATACAAAGCTATAGCACTACTGAAATTATGCAGTAATGGGTTTTTCTAATTAAGAGGGAATGGGAAAAAACAAAGATTTTTCCCAGACTTGAGAGCGTAACTTTCAGATATTGGGTATGAATGTTACTACTAAATTTCTGGTTGATTTTAATAAATTATATATTTGGGAAGTACAGGAAATTTGTGTTATCCTGACTGCCAGTTGAGTTAGGTAGCAATAATTAATAAACTGTATCTAGGCCTGCTGCAGGATGGTGAAGTTTACATATGTGTGCTTCTGTGTATATCCTCATGCTTAAGGTTAAGTTGATTGAATTCACCAGCTCTACTCTGCATATAGTGATTTTCAACCTGGAACTTTTAGGACTATGACTGCAGTTACATTTCCATCATTTGGAATACATGAAATGAATGTTTTAAAGTTACTAGTTGTATGAGGCATACCATTTTTGATAGCATTTAAAATTTGCCATCAGCATTTAAAATACTTAAGAGGCACGTGCAAATTACTTTTCACATATTCTGTTTGGGGTTTTGTACATTTTGCATACTTCTTGAGTTTTAGTGCTTGATAATTTGGTGATATGAGTGTTCAAGGGCTAATAGATGCTCGTTGAGCTAGATGAAAAATGGAGGGAGAAGAACAAAGACAGAAACCATTACAAACATTAATTACATTCAATTTTCTTTTATGGTCAGGTTTAAAACTGAGGCTATTTCATTCTAAGTACTCGAAATAATTTTTATAAAGCTAATAATTGTGAAACAAAATTTGGAATACAAATTCCATTTCAGAAAAAAAAAAAAAGTATTAAATGCTACTTAGCTGTCTAATACTGAAGGTATTTCAGATGTAGAAGTCCCATTTAATTGTTTGCAGTATTTTGGGGGCTAAAATCTTGCTACTGCCTTTCAATGAGGTTTTTGATGTCTTTGTAGTATAGCTGGAAGTGGTTTCAAGGGATGTTGTTGGCAAACAGTGAATTGTTGAACCAGTGCTGTGCTTGGGAGTTGCCAGTCAAGTGATTTAGATCAAACTGCTGCTTTGTAAGCAAATACCCTGCTAATGCATCCCAGCTACTGCCATATCCAAATCTCCTAAACAATGAAATTACAAACCAGCCATTTCAATAAATAATCTTTGACTGATGTTCCCACTCCTGTTGCAAGATGGATTCAGTACTAAGACAACAGTTGGTAATTATGTCTGATACTACATATTCAAGCTTCATTTCCTTTCTGCATGTGTAAATTTTTGGAGTGGGAAAACAAATGCTTGTGGTATTGTTTAGGGGGTTACTTCAACCCAAAAGTGTTCTGTGTATATCTAGGAAGGGCTCATCTGTCAGGGTAAGTTTGAAGCATTATTTAAAAAATAATAATTTTGAGTCTTCAGTTTCCTCTGTCAAAACAACACATTGCCTTCTGTAACTGAATTTCAGATATTAGCATAGAGAGAGAAGTTGCAAAATGTGTTTTATCTCACAGAGTGCTACAAGTAGACTTTTTTGGGTTTTTTTTAATCAGAAAATCTATTATTTAACACTCTGAAAGCATAAATTGTTTTTGTATTTGCAGTATGTGTAGATAAGGTAAGAACTGACAGTGCTACTTAATAATTACCCTTGCCCATGTGCACAGACACCTTTTTAGTGGTGTGTTCAGAGACTTGATGAATTAAACAGAAAGATAAGGCACGACCATCATATTCCAAACCTGCTGGTATTGTGATCTTGGTTAGGTGATTGAATACCCACTCATCCATTTTCAAAAATGTGCCCATTTTATGCTTTGCACAGGGCTATTTGTGAGCAATAGGGAATTATTAAAAGCCCCTTTGCAAACAAAGTAGATAGAATGCAGCGGAAGCAATGAGGCATCCACAGCAATTTCTTATTTGTGGAAATCAGTGTGCAAAGAGTGCTGCCACCAAAAACTCTCACGTAAGAGGCTTCAATGTTATCAGAAAGCAAATACATTAAAATATAATAATTTATAGAAATTCTCTGTCTCTTGGTAACCACTTCATACTAATATCCAAATGCATTTAACTTTCAGCACCATGAAGTTATACCTAATTCAGTTTTTCTTCTCCTCAGGAGGTTTCTAACAGCTTGGCATCTTCTTTGCTCATTGGTCAGTTCAGAAGCAGAAACATCTTAAAATATAAAACATATCTTGATAAATGGTATATCTAAAAATAGAAATAATTTTAATCCTGAATAAATTACTGACTTTGGGGTATCTTTCTAGTTAATGAAGAAATTAAAATCTGTGTACAAAATGTTCATGCAGCTTTTGTAGTCACTGGATAAGCAAAAGGTCTTGTGGAAATAATACTTTGTGGTCATGTAATTGCATATGTTGTCTGAAATCATCCTTTAAAAAAACCAGAAATGAGTTTGCTTAAACAGCAGCTACTCAAACACTTCCAAAGTTTACATTTTCAACTGTCAGTGACTTTACTCTGAAATGTAAATATTACCTTAACACTGGTGCCTTTTAGGCATTTTCCGGTCTCTTCCTTAAAAGTTAAAGCTCAGTTTGCTGCGCGCAGTGAGAGTCTCCTACAGCCAGAGGGATTGCAGGCTTGAACCTCTCTGTTGCCCCCTGGAAGCACAGCTGGGACTGAGCCCCAGGCTTTGCCTGAGTGTCCAGGCAGGGGAGTTCTAACCCCAAATCCTCTTTGTTGTCCTCTCTGTAAAGTCAAGTCTTCCTGTCCCAAGTGGTGTCCCAGAAGGATGGATGTGATCCTTTTGCTCTCTTGGTAGTTTTGGGCTGTGGGCAGGCTCCTGGTTTGGTTCCACTTCCTTTCCACATGCAGTAGTTGTTGTTCTGGCTGCACTAAAAATCTCCCCATGTGCAGACTCTGCTGCTGCAGGTTTGGGGTGTAGTGGAATTGGCACAGGCTGCCAAGAAGCAATGAAGCAAGAAAATTTGGAAGCAACACCTGAGAATATTAAATAAGGGTTTTCTCCATGGTGGTTCTTGAGTTGTCTGCTGCAAACCTGAGCAGAGGGAAACACTGGTTAACCATTCAGGCAGGAACAGTGTCCAGGCAGAAGAACAGTGAATTAAAATCTGAATTTCACCATGTTCTGACCTAAACTCCCAAACATACTTCTCCATTTCCAGTTTACATTTGCATTTATTCAGTGATGTTACTGTGACAGATGTGGTGGAAAAGGACATTATTTGCATTTGGAATTCTTTGACATCAAGCTGCTAATTCTTAGGATAATTTACTTAAATTTCATGAAGTATCTGCATTAGTTTAAGAATATGGCAGGAAATCCATAGATAGATTAGTATGATAATTTTTATGGTTTCCTCTTCTTCCTTTTTGACATAAACCTGCTAGTTCTTGCATTTATTTTGTTTTACAGTGACTGTCTTTGCATGTTAAGCAGAGTGACTCTGACAGTAGAGATTTTTGTATTATACACTCAGTGCCTTTGAATTTACTGAATTCTACCTCCTCTCTTATTCCAGAATATTAAATAGCACTTGTGAGTCACACATTCATGTTGCTGAAGAACATCTATTTTTGAAATAAAATGTTAAGTCCCCTTTTCGAAACAATAGAACCTGCAGTCCTTGGGAGATACTACGGTTTTCTGAAAAGATTTAGATTTGTTTTGCCAAGACCCAACTTCTGCCTGAAGTGATTGGGAAAGCAATATGGAGAACAGAATGTCTTTTGAGTTGTTTTTGAAGTGAGTCCTTCTTTTGTGGAACCCAGTAAAGAAGATTCATAGAGGAAGCAGCAAGGATTGAGGAAAAACTAATGTGTTCATTTTAAATTTTAGCATTATTTTGATGGTGGATACAATCTTGGTTTTGTTATTTGATCTTTAATATTTAATGGCATATAGGAGGTCAGTAATTTGCATGGACTTGTGGATATTATATTGATGAAAGCCAAAGTTGCTTATTTTTGTATGAGTTTTTGTAGTTTACTGATTTAAGATCTAACAGACTGCTGCTCTTTGCACACATCTAAATGTTACTAAATATATGTAATTGAAAAAAATAGATACATGCTAAGTCCTTGAGTAAAATGAAGCTTTAGAAGAGTAATAGTAAATCAAATAAAGATTTTATTACACTACAAATAAATGAATGGGACCTAATTTTTGATTAGATTATTCTTCTGTGTATTAGAGAGGACGCCTTATGGTTACTGTTTGTAACTTTGAATATTGTGCCTCTGTGGAAGGTACAATTCTGAGCTGAGCAGTGTCTGTAGAATCCAGTCTGCACAAAAACTAAAGTAGTTCTTAATCATTCTCAGGCCTTATCCAAATATTGATTCAGGGGAGTCTTCCCACAGCAAGATCTGCATCAGATCCTAAACTCTTTAATTATAAATAAGCTGCATGTATGGAATTAAAACATTCAAGGAGATGCTTCTAATAACATACTTGAGTGCCATTCATGCACCAAAAGCTTGTGGAAAGAAAACAAAGCAAGAAAACTACAATGAGAACTGGCTTTTCATATACTGGATTGTTTGGTGTCAAGCATTGCACTGCCACTCTGACTTGGAGGGTGGTGGTTTTTTCCTTCTGATTTTTAGCCTCCTATTTCAATTTTCTTATTGTTATCTTAATTAGACCCTCTTTGGCTTGATTTAAGTCAGTACACCCTTAATTAGTTTGTTCTGCAGCCACAATTGGTATTACTGGTACCTGGAATGGTAGGTATGGGATTGGTGATACTGATGCAGAGGAGGTAATCGATTAAATTCTTGGTTTTATTAATTTCAATTAGCTCTCACATGACTTTGTAGCTTCAGCATTTTACTTAAGAGCAAGTTAGCTGATGATCATTTGCCTCAGAAAATCCTGAATCATCTGATATGGAATCAAAACAGGAATTCACCATGGAAAGTAGCATGGTCCTTTAATGATATACCTACAGTGCAGAAACACAATCCTGAGAGAGCAGAATTGGTACCTTATGGGAGCTATTTCATGATTTATGAATGCAGATGTAAACTAATTTGAATCTACTTTCTGACACAGTTCTTCAGCTTGACAATTCCTTTGTGTGCTGGTGCATTTAACAAAACCAATTATCTTTTGATTACAAATAGCTATGTTAGTAGTAACCCTGTAAATATATGTCTAGTGCTAAAAGACTACTGAAATGTGGTATTTTAACTCTAAATCTTTAGGGAGGAAAAGTGTTTATTGATGGATTGTGATATTTATTGGGTCATAATGTATTTAAATTTTCTTTAATGCATATGTTAGTGATTGTTTACCGTGATAAAGTGCATAGAGGTCTCTGCAAGGAGTTCTGCATGGAAAGAATTACCTCATGTCAGTGGTCACTCCTCAATTAAAAGTTCCATTAGCAGATGATTCCTGCTTCTGGTTTGTGTACTGATTGCATTTTATTGCCTCTAAATCAGGTTCCTGGACAGGGAATAAATAAACAGTTAGAGTGTGTGGTAATGGTATCCTGATCTTTTTTCACAGTTGGGAACACCTACATCCATTTCAATCAATTAGGTTTGGAATATTTACTGAAATTCTTAAATTGGCTTGAACTTTAGAAATTACTTGTTTCACTGCTATTAAAATACAGATTTATCTTAGAAGCATATCCAGAGGTTAGTTAGATAGTATTAAGTGTTTCAGTATGTCAGAAGATTAAGCTTAAATAAGGAGAAGTTTTCCTTTTATCTTCAAGTTCTTCCTAAATTATGTTTAAATTTGAGACAAGAAAAATCTATTAAGCCTTTACTGAACTTCAGTAATGAATAACTATCAGTTATCCAGTGCATCCACAGGTATCCACAGTGCTTTCCTCTCTCATAATTCAAAACCCCCAAAATGACATTGATAGCAATTTATGTCATATTTATGGCATAAGTTACAGAGATAACTGTTCCTATTAAATGAGAAAGAAAGTATCAAGCTGATGAAATTGTAGTTTTCTGCACGTGCTGGCATTTCTGAAGCACTCTGTTTTAGTAAAAAACATTAATGTTATTAAAGACATCCTAAATTCCTAGAATAAAAATATTAGCATGACTTTCTATTTTTAAATTAAAAATTAACTCAAGGACATTATAGTTGATATGATCCAGTGAAGTCTTTGGGAATGGATCCTTACATTCTCCAGGTCCTGTGTTCAGGAGTTTGGTCTGTGCTGCCACACCCCTGCCGTCCATTCAGGGATTTGTACCATCCTTTATGCCTGAGTCTTGCCATCTCAAATCTCTGAAACTTCTATAAGCTTGTACTTACTGAACTTCAAATTCACACTGAGTGGGAAATCTGAAGTAAAACCAATTTTCAAAAGGCTTTTTCTAAAAAAAAAACCCAATAACAGTAATTTTAAAATGTAATGATATTCACAATGCTGCAAGGGTTATTGAAGCTTGCTGAAGCCTCATTACAGGCATCAAGCTGTGGAATTTTGGACTCTTGTTCTTCTAAAAGACAGAAGAAAGGCAAGCAATGAATTTTCACAGTAATACAGGGAGGATAATGCACCAGATTTTCCATTACTGTGGTGATACAAATGCATCTAAACATCTGCTACTGCTCAGAGGCTTGGAAACAGTGGCTTAGAGCTCCAGGGTAACAGGAAACATTGCATTGGGACACACACCGGGGAGAAATAATTTTATTTTACTGTATTGGCATTAGAAACAATATATTTTGGGGTTTCCTCAATTTTAAACACATTATTAAGCACATCTTTAAGAATTTCTTTTATCTAGAGATTACTAAATGTTAGCTCTAAAAATGCTTCAAAATATGAGTACATGTTGATTTTAATTTAACATAAATTTTTAATCTTTTTTATTAGGGTTGAAAAGTCTCTGCTGCCCCCAATAGCTTTGTGAGTGTGATGAAATATTTCTAGGATATAAATAATAAGGTAGAAGGAAGTTCTAATGGTTTTGCTATTTTCCGATCATTTTTATTAATGGTTCTGTACAGCTTTGAAGATCTATTGCACTCTGTAAGTGCTAAGTATTATTTAATAGTAACTGTTTAAAATTACTGAAATAGAAAGGGTTGTGGTCTTGGGGACTGATTATGGAAATAACTGAATTTAAGTCCAGTCATTTATTGCTTTATCCCATCTTTCTAGGGATATGACTTTAGCATTGTTTATGCTTTAAAATACAGTTCTGGGTTGTGAGGGATTAATGGAAAGTAGCAGCAGTGACTGATTATTTTTCTTAAGAAAGATTTTAGTTGAAATAATAAATGAGAATTAGTTGTAGATCTGAAAATGTAAGTGAAGGCACTAAAGCTGCCTTACAGGGAGGGAGGTTTAATTAATTCATCTGTAAATTTGTTTATGCAATTTGTTGAACCTTATTCAGTATGTTGTTGTGCTTGTGTAACTTCTGCTGTATATGGCTAATCTGGTTGAAATTACTCCAGTAGCTTACATTTTGTCCAAATTTAAAATGTGGTGTGGAATCTTCTCTTTCTGAAGAGCAGTTCCCCAATCTTGGGGTCATACTCGAACAATACCTTGTATTGGAGTGCAATACGCTATGGATTACTTAAATGGTGTTGTGATAGTTACATCTGTAGTCTCTGTCAGGCACAACTGTTATTTTGTTGGAAGAAGGAAAGGATGACAGTTCTCCTTGTCCAGAGAAATGTCATCCTTCTCTTTTTGTCACTATGTGCAGCTGTCCTTCAGTCCAGATCCTTCTTCCATAATGTATTACAGAAATTAATTGCATGCCTCTGTTCTGAAAGGTGCTTACTTTAAAGAATTGTTTCTTGTTCCTCCACATCACAGCTGTGTAGTGAGTGCATTCAGTATATTTGTGTCTGAAGATGATATTTTCATCACTTCAAATGCCCACATTGTGATCTGTGTCACCAAACTGAGTAAAGGCCAGTCCCTGTAGCAATCAATTACTGTGGAACTGCACTGTAATCACAGGTGGCTGAGGGTATTTAAAAGAGGAATAACTTCAGACTGCATGTGAAATGAAAACTTCCTAACCACAGTAGGCTTTCTCTTACTTTGTTGTTTTTAATATTCTGTTGTGTTCTGCAGTCATTCTCACAAAGGGGGAGATAGGTGGGTGAAGTTTCTTTCACTGAATACTATTTTTTCCTTAGTGAAATAATTGCTCTTGACCTTTTAACCAGAAAAAAACCCCTCATTTTAACCATCTCTTCAGAAAATAGAAAAGATTTGACATAATTAGAACACTGGGTTGTAAAGTACTAAAAATAATTTTTTATTGCAATACAAGTTTTTTTTGTTTAGTAATTTCAGAAGCTTTTAAATTACTTTTTTTTTTTATATATATATATAGAGATGTCAGCTTTTAAATAAAGAGCATCCATAATCTACATGAGTTTGAAAGAGTGTTGGGAAATCCAGCTTGGCCTTTTCAGCAGACATTGCCTTTTAGCTACTTGGGAATGTGTCACCCTGTGAGCATCACCGTGCTTGTGGGATTGCCCTTGATGTGAACATCACTGCCTGTGCTTCAGAGCAGCCTCTTACCCAAGTTTGTACCTCAAATTGCCCTTCTGTCCAGCTGGAGTGTTCATAGCCCAGCCTTGCAGGGAGGCAGAGCTCTGCAGGGTGGGCTAAGGTTGTTGGTGTTGACCTCCACATGTGAACATAGAAGGTGGAAATCTGATGCCATCCATGGCCACCACTTGCTCCTTTCATGACTTCCCATCTGCACTCTCTGCCTTCCACAGGCCTGTGCAGTTCAGGGGCTGCAGGGCAGAGCCAGTGGGGTCAGGGGCTCAGCTGGGAAAGCTGGGGATGGGAGCTGTCAGAGCTCAGCATAGAAAGGCATCAGTTCCATTGGTGGTTGCTGCACAGTGAAAGGAAGCTTCTGAAAAGGTGAGAGTATTCGAAGTTTTAAACATTAGTTTTAAAATAGACATTGGTTAAACTGGGTGAACTTGCTGGCTTTGAGCTCCTGGAGCAGTGTATGGACAGGAAGCTCTGATTTAGCCAAACAGAAGAAATCTCTGTCCAAGAGCAAGCCAGTTTCTGCCATCAGTGTTGTTGCTCATTGGCTGTGAGAGGAAGTGTCGCCGGGAATGAGGGCCTTTGTCGGGGTTGAGCCATTTGTCGGTGAGGGGAGACTCAGACACTCAATATGAGTGATAAGCAAATTCCGTTTATTGGAGAGAGCATCAGACACTTATACAGCGAGTAATAAGCTTATGAATATTCTGTAAGCTAAGCAATCTATTGGTTAAACTATACCATCAACTCTTCCTCATTCCTTAGGGGTTAGATCTCTCTTTTTTCATGTCTCTTTCACTGTTTGTTATTCTGCTGCAGCTAGGCCTCAAGGACATGCTATCAACACAGGTGCAGGACTTGGAATTAGCCACAGTTTTGTACTTTTCCAGTCCTTAGCAGCTAAATTTCCAACAAGGAAGAAAGAGAACAAGGTCTGTGTGGAGAGCTTGACCATATATTTTATTAAAGGACTGTGTAAATGTAGTCTAATGGTGCAGCTTCACACTGCAGCTGACTAATCTGACAGAGCTGCTTTCCTCTGGGGAGGTGGTCACCATTCCCTTCCTGTTGCTGATCTGGGCTCCTGCCTCCTTGATGTTGATGTTGTGGAAAGCCAGTTCAGAGTTCAGACAGGCAAAAAACTGAGTTTAAACACAGGGTAACTTACAGCTTCCCAAGGCAGTCCAGTATGGAAAAACAAGGAAGGAGGGGAGTCTCCCTCTTGGCCTTCAGATTTAGCATTAGTAAAATCCCCATCAGGGTGGGCTTCCATGGGCAGCTGGCAGGTTTTGCTCCTGGTGAAAACAAATTGTTCTGCAATTCCCGCCCTGTTTCAGCCATGGCTGTAAGCTGGAAATTACTCTAATTTAGAAGAAACTTCAGTGTCCCTGCTGTGACCAACACACACCCACCCTGCAAACCCCAAATCCAACAGCCCAAAGAAACCACAGCAGAAATAATCTGGAAGTTGTGAACCTTATTCAGGTTGTAGTGACCCTGTAGCCTCCACTGTCCAACTGCTCTACTTGCAAACAAACCCAGGGCAATCAGCAGCTGAGGGTTTTGTTGCCCTGGCAGCAATGTGTGGAATCACATTTTTAGCAAGAATAGGTAGTCTGATCAGTTGTGCTGCCTGAGAAACAGAAAAGTTAGATGGAATCCAGAAAATAAAAGTTTCAGTTATTTACTCATATTGTACACAGCACTTCTCAGCATCTCTGCAGTGCTGGGGCTGTAATGGTGGCCTTCACCTCTTTGAAGTAAAACCCAAGTTCATCATGACTTTATTCACCAGAGTTTTAGTGCATTTTTTATTAAACTTTATTAGGATAGCTTGACTTTCAAACTAATTAAAACACTACTGTTTGTCTTCTTTCCAAAAATACTTTATTTTGAATATTGCAATCACTTAGCTAAGAGAGGGAGTAATTAAAGTTATTCTCAAGTTGCACAATTTAGTTTATTTAAAAATGCTTTATATAGTTTTTAGATGAAGTTATAAATGTTCACTTTGGAACTACCTGAAGATTAATAGTGATGCATTTGAAATGCATTATTTTTTTATTGATTCTTAATGTAGTAAATTACTGAAGTTATTTGGCAGCAAACAGAAATAGCCAGTGATGTTGTTCACATTTATTTTCCTGATAGCATCACAATTTGCATTAATTGCATTGCAGCTGCACTCACTTATATTAAAAAGCTTCTACCATAATTAATCCTTTTTATTTCAAATCATTTTGGCACAATTTCTTGCAATAAACACTCATAAAAGACAGACACTTGAAAAATAACGTACAAGTTTCTTCAATATACCTATTGCTGTTTTCTTCCTGACAAGGAATTATTGATAGGCTTCTAGGATCAAGTGTTGCAAGTGGTGAAGACTTAAGACCAGTTTGAAAAATGCTAAGTGGATTATTTTGCATAAAAAATAGACAGGTTTTGAATTTGTGTAATTAACCTGTGTTTAGAAAATACCTTGATTTATGTCTACATTTGTATTTCAGTTGCATACATTATGGAAATTTAATTTATAATCCATTTAGCTGATGTGATCATAGTTTTTAGTGCTATCATTTATTAGTCCTTGTATATTGAATGCTCTAAAGGCTTAAACCTGCCTTGTGTAAAAAATTACACCTCTGCATTTACATTTTATGAGTCACAGATGGAATTCCATTTTAAATTCGGGTAGCTTTGATATATTTAAGGAATTACAATAGCTTTATTGTTACTAATGCAGGAACAGCAAACACTGACCTTACACATTGCAAATTAATGATTTATCCCTCTAGTTTGCTTTTAAAGTCAGCTATACAAATGAGGATTTTGACTTCTACACCTTGAATAAATCATATGGCTCTAAATATAATGCACCCTTTGGCTTTGAACTCGTTATTCTCAGGTTTTTTTTGCAAGGTCTAACTCACCTCATAGAAAAATGTTCTTTCAGAAGTTTAAGGAATTGTGTGTATTTTTCTTAAAGTCTTTGTTGCAATATCATTGAGTGATTAAAGCTGCATCTATTCATCTTTTCTTAGTTTTGGTTTTTTTTCCCCCTCAGTGGGATTCCTTTTCAAAGTTTGCAGCAGATTATGAAGAAATTCAGTAACACCAAAACTCTGCTCTTGGAGACTTAAAAGGGAGCAAACAATGATGTTACAGTGATGTTGTGTTGGTGATGCCTTGTCTGATCAGCCTGGCATTGCTATTAATGTTTTGTAAAGATTTGGTTGTCACTGGTAGAGATGCTGATGTGGCAAACAGAGTGGAAAGTGAGAAGGGCAGCATGTACCAGGAATGGGCTTTTTAAAGCAGTGGTGCTTTATTCAGAATAGCCCTGAAGGGTGCACCTCTCCTTCTGAGAGCTACCATAAGTACTTTTTTCTTCTAAGCAAGCATTTATTACTGAGTTAATAAAAAACAATGCAAAGATACTTTACATTACATGGAAATGTGCTCATACAGTGGATGAACCTAGAGTGGTGTGGCTGGAGTTTGAAAATTCTGATTATCCAGGGGGATAATTTGAGGTTGCAGTCAGAAGATTTGGGTCAGGTACATGTTTGGTTCATGAATTTTTTGACATCTGTAGCAGTGTCAGGCACAGACAGGATTGGACCTGTGGCACAGAACTGGTCAACCCTTGGCTTGGGAATGAGGATGTTTTGGTGATTTTGTGGCATTATAGCAGTGGAGTTCACCAAAGGTGTTGCCATGAATCTCTGTAACATCCACCAGATAGTTTTTATTAGTTTAAAATGTACTGATTTCACAGAGTTACTCTAAGGGGATGACAGTTCTTCATGCAGTGATTGATATGAATGGAATAATGCTGCTTGTGATGGTGCAAATGGAAGTAGAGGTGTAAACTTCTTTTGTAAGACATTCTTGATGCAGTTGCATTGTCCTTTAGCAAACCTTAGTTTTCCTGAAATAAATGCAGTTTGGATAAAGAATAATGACAGATAAGCAATGACCTTGCATTTTAAATCACAACATAATTAATTCGTGAGATTTGGGACCTTGGTATTTTGCAAGAATATTCACATTTCAGATTTTGGATGAATATTCTTAAATTTATGCAATATTTGAGCTATTTCCATGCTAGAAGAGCCTACTCAGGCACCAGATTAGGACAGAATTACTCAAAAATTGAGAAACCTTCTGAATTCTTGCATCTACAAACAGTAATATCTAATGTGCTTTTAATTGCTTTATTTTTCAGGCTCTTTATGAAAATATGCTGGTGGAGCTGCCATTTGCTAGTTTCTTCCTCTCAAAATTATTAGGGACAAGTGCTGATGTTGACATCCATCATTTAGCTTCACTAGACCCAGAGATGTACAAAAATTTGCTTTTTCTAAAGAGCTATGAAGGAGATGTGGAAGAACTTGGACTCAACTTCACCGTGGTAAATAATGACCTTGGGGAAGCACAGGTAAGAATGGCTTTGAATTTTTATTTTCTTTAGTTTCTTTTTTATTTTATTTTCTTTTTATCTATGACTGATGAATCTTTACTATCCCTACTAATTAATTTTTTAATTTAAATATGATGGGAAACAGCTGTTAAAGGTGCTGTAAGTCATCAGTTGGAATTGTGGTTCAATATTTGGAGTTGAGAGTAGCTAACTGTGTACTTTAAAAAAAAACTTTTGATGATTACTTAAAGGTCTGGTCTTTTAAGGAGTAAACTGCAGTGATTTTCTAACAGTCATACTTATAAAGTTCTATTGCTTGAGAATCTTTCTTGAAAAAAAAATAGTTTCTTCAATTGCACTTGTAATAATAGCAAAACTTAGATGATGTGTAAACTACAGAAATACTGCCTAGTTCTAGAGTTGCAGGTAGCAATCGAACAGGTTTTAAATAATACTGATAGGAAAGACTCTTTATTGTGAGATAAGTATTGTCTCATGTATCTGTAATTTACAAAGTAAGAGGGCCTGAAGTTTGATCAACCTCAATTTTTTTATTAGCCCCCACCCCTTTTTTTTTAAGGCTTGAGATACCAGATTAGTCAGAGGGGATGAATGGTGTTAGTGTTTCTGAAAAGCAGTTACTTAGGTCCTTAAGTCTGAGTTTTTAATGCAGTTGCACCATATAATTTGTTTACAGCTTTTATTTGTTCTGTTGTGTCTACTGAAGATCACTCATAGTAGAAAATAAATATCACTAGAGCTCTAAAAGCCTGCCTTAGTGTGCTAATGCAGGTAACCTCCTAGGTAAAGTCTTCTGTCATGCTTCCTCTTTCAGTTCTGAGGATTTAAAATTGAGGATTCTAAACTTACACTTGATTATGGCAAATAATGGATGAAAAAAGTAGAGCTGACCACACTGTGATGAGCAGCAGATCTGAATTCAGCTCCTGTTGTGACTCAGGAACAGACTCCAGCAGGGGGTGAGCAGTGCTCTGGGTTTGCTGCTCAGGGCCAGGACTGAGCACATCTCCAGTGAGGGGCACTGACCTGTCCTGGAAATGGGGAGTTGAATTCTCTGAGGCTCCCTAAGTCAGGGCAAGTTTGCTGGCCAGGACTTCTGCTTGAACAGAGTCAGGCTTGGATTTTATCTTACTCTCCTGTCATTCATTTCCTGTCATTGTAGAAGATCCTAAAATCTGGATTGGGTTAAATTTTAAAATAGTACCCTCAGATTTGGGATTCCTAAAGCACACTAAAGGGGAGAGGTAACATTTAATATTAAACATGTGCCATATGTAATTTTCCTCCCTGAATTACACTACCTATAGGTAAACATCTGACCTGCACTGTCTTTAGAAAAACACTCAAAAACTTGAGATAAAGGTGTGATGCAGATGTACCCAAAAGCACATTCTGAGTGCTCTGTGTGGCTGGTACTGAGCTGAGCACACAGAGGTTGGGTTTTAGGGAGCAGAGCACACCAAATGGCAGTTTCCAGTATTATCTGGGATTTTTAACAGTGAGGGGAAAGTCTGAATTCTAAAACTATTTATTTAATTCTCCTTAAAGTAATAGCTTTGTTGGTCACAGCTAACACAAATCCAGTTTAGCATCTAACTAAAATGAGGGCTTTGGCTGCTGTTTTCAAGACTTATGATTTGTAGTTGTTTGGCCTAACTTTAAAAGCAAGATTTAATGTATTAGTGAGTTACTGAATAACAAGGTGAAATGTAAGTTAAAATAAATATTTTGATGATGGTTTGCTGGTTTTATACTTGAACATTTTACCCACAAAGTATCAGCCATCTTTTTATGAGACTCACTGCCTATTGTAGTTCAACAGAACCCATTGGTTCTTGTCACTGTCTTCTGCCTTTCAGTGCAACAAGTCTCTTTTTATACTTCATTTCATAACCTTATACTTCATTTCATAACCTCATATGGATAAATACATTTTATCTGCTGTTTGACTTGTAACCATTGCATACTAATGGATTGTGCCAAGGTAAGGCTAATTCACTTTGGGAAAAGAGCTTAATTTGCACTCCTTAGGTTGAATGTACATTATATGTAGTTTTCAGCTAAACAACCACTTTAGTGTTTAATAAATTAGTGCCCAATAAATGCATCATAAATCTATCATTGTAAATAGCTCTGCTCATGGCAGTGTCCATCCACCAATTGTGACACAAAAGCATTATCTGCAATGAAAGACACATTCAAAAGGGGCTCTATTGCCTCTGTCAGTAGTAGAAGGTAGAAATTCTATTATCAGTGTATTGATTCCAATCCTGTAATGTGCTTTTAGACCCCATTAAACTATTGTCAAAGTGCATTCACCAGAAGTTGAAAAAGGTACTTAATAATTTGCACATTAGACCTGCTAATTAGGGGAGCCATGCCATCAACCTTATCTTCCAGCCCCAAATAGCTTTTGATAAAGATCTATCTAATGCAGTGATACCAGCCCACATTTCAGCTGTTGGGTCTCCTGCAGAAAATGGTGGCCAGTAGCAAAGTCTCAGAGGAGGTCAGCCTGTGGTTACAGGTCTGTATATTGATTTAGTGTTTCCTTTTATCTTGTAGATGAGATGCTTAGGAAAGGTCTGTAAGAATAAGGTTAGCAAATTCAAGAAAATATCTTCTCTTCTCAGGCCTTTCTCCCTCCCCTTCTTTCAGTGAGGAAAGCAGGTTTTGTGGCTGCCCAGGGCAAGAGGGAGATGTAAACACTCATTCCTCTTCCTTCAGAAATGCTGGATGCTGCACTCAGAAACTCTGCCTGAGAACATCGGTCTCACACTGATACTTGAGAATACATGGATCACAAGCTGAGTGTGATCAGAAGATTCCATAAATAAAGTGTGAAGGCACAAATCCACAGAGAAGCACTATAATAAATATTCAGTTTCTATGAAATCCATATCATACAGAACTTGGTTTTGGGACACCTTGGGCTTTTTAAACAGATGTGAATGCCCTTGCTGTCTCTGAAAAGATGCTGACTCACCAAAGGGGAGTTCTTTGCTTTTAAATTTCTTTGGGGGAAAATTTTGAAGCCCTAAAAAGAGTTTTGAAAGTTTGTCTTGACAACCTCTTTACTAGGATGTGGTGGCTTAGCTGAATGATTTTAGAGGTTTTTCAGCAGCAAAGAAATTAAGCTGAGGCTGAGCCTTCTCAGGCAGACTCCTAACACTTACAGAAAATGCATTTTTAGGCATTCATATGCAATCTCCTACCTGGAACTTCTGCATGGACATCTGGAAGGCAGATGACAGGGAAAGGGAAAAGAAACTTTATCGACTTCTTTTCAAAAGGGGGAAGAACTGTAGGGGTGATGTGAACAAAAGTGATCAGAGGCCAAGAGAAGATTCACATCTTGTAGGAATTCTTGAATATCTATAAGAGCTGTATGAAATTGCACTGGAGGTTCTGTGATTCTGTGAAGAGATAAAGTATCTTATGTCTTCATCATATGGGACTTTTCTGTCCCCTTTTGGTGTTTTCCCCTTCATTTTGAAGATGCACTTTGTGAGCTGGGAATCAAATTTGTCTGAACAATCTGAATACTCACCTAAAGGATATCTATGGTTTGATTGCCTTTAGTACATGCGGTTTTGATTACAAACCAAGTTAAAATGCTTTTTGTTTGTTTGTTTAAACTTAGATCTGCAGAACAGATACATGACACAGGGCTGTGGTTTTCTCGCGTGGCCATCCCCGGTAACCTGGGTTATTGGCTTGCTCCATCTAGTGGCCAAGACTGGATGGATAAAATAAAAATAAAGCTGATTAAGTGTTTTTGATCAGTTAAGTTGTGCTATGGCCTTTTTGAAAAGGAACTCTTCAACAATCATTCCTGACTTCTAGAATTAAGAGGGAATTCTACGATAGTTCCTTCAGTGCCATTAACACACTGAGTGCATCTACCTTTACTTAAGTTTTATGCTTACCATGTGTTACTGGTTTCTATTTTACATCCTTCTTTGCCTTTTTGGCATAACATATTTATTATTTGTGTTCTGTTATCCCTTTTTCTTTGGTCTTAGATGATACTTTTACACAACAGTGGTAAAATTAACCTCACACTGGCAAACTCTGAAAATTGATAGTTGGGTCTCTGGAAAACCCCAGGAAATGCCCTTAACTGAGTGCTGTGCCTGTACTTGTGGCAATGCAGGGCTCTGGGGAGGAAGGGCAGCTACAGAAATGTTGCTGGATCAGAAATCAACATTTGCTACTTAAAAATATAAAAATGAAAGGAATAATAGGATTTAAAAAACAAAACAACTTTGTCCTGTTTTCTAAAAATAGTGGAACACCTTTTTTTTTCCTTTATTTTGAAGGAAGAACTTTATAGGAACAGAACAGCTTTTTATTATAGAATGAATACAGCTTTCCTAACATCCCTAGAGCACTGTGGAGCCAGTGCTATTACAACGCAAATGTAAATTAATCTGTGTCCTGATTTCTGTTTGCTGGCCTGCAGGGAAGGTCAGACATTTTGCTTCACCTAGTGCTGGGATGAACTTAAAATACAGAAGTTTTCTAGAACACCCTGCCAGTAGTTCCCTTGGGCTGTTTTAGGAAGGAGGTCAGTTCAAGCATCTTTTAGTGTAAATACTGAGCTCACAGAAACTGTTGTATGCACATGGAGTGATAGCTGTTAGTGTATTGTTGGGTGTGCATATTCTTAAGAGATGCTTGATGAGTTAGGTGATACAAATATGCTTTAATGCATTTTAATGGCCTAATTCAGTGTGTCCATACCTCAGAGAGAGGGATTGTTTTAATTGGTGCCAAAAACTCAAGGGGTTCTGCAAAACAAGCAGAGAAGGTTTGTAAGTGGGTAGATAGTGAAGTGTTAGTAATACTGAGGTCACAACACTGATCTGTTCATGTGGAACATCTCTGGTTGCTCTGATCTTGTAAAGCTAAAGAGGATGAGAATTTAAGAAGTAAGAGAAAGCTTTCTGGTCTTGTTAGGCTTGGTAAAAGGTATTTTATAAGAGGAAATTAAAAGAACTGTCTTTAGTTCTATGTAAAAGTCTCTGGAAAGATGAATGAAGTTCCTGCCTTTAAGTAATACATCATGGATATATTTGAGGAGGAAGGAAAGAGCTGATTAAACTCTTCAACACTGAAATAAGGATAGTAGATATGAACAAACTTTACCCATTGGATTTGAAGTAAAAATTAGAATACTTCTTGTCAATAATTGGATTAATCTGATGATTAACTGTTCAGCAACAGTAGTAAAATTAGTACAGTGGATGAAGCACAGAGAGCTCAGCAGTGCAGGAGCCCCTTCCCATCAGCTGTTTCCACTGTGGTATGGAACATGTCCCACACTTCTATTAATACTCCATGTGGACTTTACCAGTAAAAATACCCTCAGGCCAGCCATTGGCCCCAGGCACTGGCCTGTCCCTTCTGGAAATGATCCCTGACTGTATCCCAAGCCAGGTGCTGTGATGGATCCCAGAGAGCCCTCCTGGCCCCTGTGGAAGGAACAAAGTAATCTGTATAGGGTGTGAAATGGTGCCACCTACACTGACACCTTCCTTTTGCTTAATTCTTGCAGGAGTAGGGTTTAAGCACTATCAGTACCTGCACACAGACATGGTGGAGTACTGATGAGTAGGAGCTAAGAAAAGCCAGAAGCTTGCAGCTGAAGGATTAAAGTGGGAAGTAAGACATATTTTTAACACCTGCTGTAATTCAGGTTGTGGTAGCTTATCAAAGAAAGTGATAGATGCAGAATCACAGGATTGCACGTCTCTAAAAATGCGCTCTAACTCATCTGTGGATTTATGGAGTTGAATACAGGAATCTCTAGACAGAATCCTTTGGCCTGTGATCTGGGAGGTCAGAATTCACAGATCTTAATGGTTTCTTTTGTCATAAAGAGCTATGAATCAAGAAAAAGTCTGAATGCTCAAAAGCACTGTGAATTTTTAATCATACCATTTTGCACATTTTGCTTAGTACATGAACAGCTTGCATTACTAGGTAACATGTTAGAAAAGAAGCTCTTCATGTGTTTAATTCTCTGTGCTCTAAAGATCCCATTATTACCACATACTGAAGTGCACTGTTGGTTTAAATGAAGAAATTGCTGACTCTAGAGTGTAGGGAAAAACCAACAGTTTTCGGAAGAGTTTAGAAGGTGATGGCATTACGTTTTTAGGTTTTTTAAATTCTTCTCTTAAGTACTCTAATAATACCTTCCAATTGGGCTGCTGCTTAACTGAATTAACCCCATGTAGTAAAGAGTAGAATATGTGAAGGCCTATAGTGTTCTAATTACAGCTATCTTTGAACCTGGTTTATATCTTAATGCAAGTACAGTGTCTTTAGTTCTGGAGTTTTTCTTTAAAAATTCTCCCATACTGAGGTACCTTGGTGCACTTGAAGGACAAAAGTTGAGCTTCCCAGTAAGACTTGATTTGTTTGGTTGTTTTTTTTTTACTTTGATTGAATATACTGAGTACATTTTCCACAGGATGAATTGTGAATGCTGAGCTTGGGATTTTGACTCAGCAGTACCGCAGCCTCCGGCCGGGTTTCAGGGTGTCCCCAGCGGGCTGCAGTGGATCCGGATAGCCCAGCCCTGCTCAGCACAGGCTGTCCCAGTTCCCAAGCAGTTCTTAGCCTCAGGCAACCTTAGCAAGCTTAAGTGATATCAGCTCTTTTAGTGATTATCAGCTCATTGTGATTTCAGCTCTTTGCTTGCTAGGTGCCAGTAGGCAGACACAGGGAGAGAGAGGAGAAGGCTGTGTGAGGTTCCACAGCAATGTCTTTATTGAATCTTCTGTGAAGGTTCTCAGTGACAGCTCTTCTCCTGAGCTGGGCAAAAGTAGAGGTTTTTATAGAATACAGGGGTTTTAGAAATTGTCCAATAGTAAGAGTCAAAGGAAAGTGGCCTATAGTCTTACAGAGAGATAAGCAAGGGTCCAAAGGGGGAAGAGAGGGGCTTCTAAGGTCCAGTCATCATGACTAGGCATTTCCTATCCTAGGCTGCTGACCCCCAGGGAGCCCTTGCAGGCTCTGGGGCTGCTACACAGCAGCCATTGCTTTACCATAATGTGACCCTGCAGAATTCACCAGCAGCAGCTGGGGAGGAGCCCAGCCAGTCAAACACAGCTTGCCTAATCCTGCTTTCTGATGACAAACCATGGGGCTGTGTGATGAGCTGCATTGGCAGTGGAGGTCTCAGTGCACAGAATGTGCTCTTACACATAACCAGAGAAAACACCTTTGTACCTCCTCCTAATCTTCTGTCTTCTTTGAGGTGAATATTCCTGAATGTGTGGTAGCCAACTTCAAAGGGATACATCACTGACTAGAATGTTTTAACTTCATAGGGATACATCACTGACTCGAGTGTTTTGCAGCCCCATTTCCCAGTTAGGGCACAGAAGTGCAGTTTGCCAGGTGATGAGCATGGCTGTGTTTTAGGTGGTTGAGCTGAAGCCAGGTGGGAAGGACATCCCCGTCACCAGCGCCAACCGGATCGCGTACATCCACCTGGTGGCCGACTACCGGCTGAACAAGCAGATCCGCCAGCACTGCCTGGCCTTCCGCCAGGGGCTGGCCAACGTCGTCAACCTCGAGTGGCTGCGCATGTTTGACCAGCAGGAAATACAGGTACTGTGCCTAAAGCTGCTCACAGCAACTGCCCCTAACAGAAATCATTGCTCATTTCTGCCTCTAATGGAACGCTCTCGTTTCCTTTGCCCTCAGGTTCTGACTTCTGGTGCACAAGTTCCGATTAGTTTGGATGACCTTAAGTCTTTCACAAACTATTCAGGTAAGCATATTTTACATAAATAAAAAAAATCTGTTATGACTGATTTGGGAATAACTGAACTTGCTTTTCATTCTACCTTTTAAAAAAAAAAGTTGCAGGGTCATTCTTGTTACTTTTGGCCAAATTCAGAAAATTGGTTAAAATTACAACCCAGTTTTATAAATGGTAGGAAATTGAGATACACAGTTTATTTTTTTCACATGCTTAAATGCAAGTTTATAGCCAGAAAACTTGAGGGCATTTATTTTCTAAATTAAAATTAGACTGTGTCTGATCAATCTGAAAATAAGTCTGCAAATTACTTTGGGATAGTAGTTTCTACTGCCTCATTTAGATACTTACCATTTCTCAGACAGTCTGAAGAGAGGTCATATATTTTGCTTTTGAAAAATGAAGGTATCATACTTAATTTGTCCCGTGCATTTATCATGAATGTAATCAAAAAGTAGCTACCAAATCATGAGTTCACATCTAAGCTTACCTCAGGGTGAGCAAATTCATTCAATAACATCCTGGGTCGTGCAGATTTTGCCCACTCTTGGAGTGAAAGGCAATAATCTGAAGTTACTAGCTAAATACTAAACTAAATTAATTTAAAATAGGCTTCAGTGAAGAAAACTGCATTTAAGAAGCTGAAGGATAAAGTAGCACAGCTAAGCAATGAAACTGAAATTGCAGTGATGGCAGATATGTAGGTACCAGAAGTTAACAATACAAGCCTGCTGGCTGTAATATTTTCCCCAGACCTTCAAGATTGATGCTAGGTTTTCTGAAGAATTTATTTATTACGTAGAACTATTCTAGCTGTAAATCATTTAAATCTCATTGTAGGTGGCTACACAGCAGACCATCCTGTAATTAAAATATTTTGGAGGGTTGTAGAAAGCTTCACTGATGAAGAGAAACGCAAACTGCTCAAATTTGTAACGAGCTGTTCTCGACCACCTCTTCTGGGGTTCAAGGTATGTCCTCTGACTTCCTGGCAAGCTTTTAGAAATGCTGCAGATGTTGGTTCCAGTTTTTCTTGTCTAGGAATCTGCAATTTGAGAATTCTCATCCATGACTACAGAAACAGCTTCAATGTTTGCATTTGCATGTATAATAAGTACAGTTTTAAAATATGTAATGAAGTGTTCTTTTGCTTTCTGTTTTAACTATGAAATTTGATAAGCCTGCAAATCACTGATTAGGGCACTTGCTGTGTGTGATGGAAGGTCCTTGCTGCCATTTCATGTTGTGCAGAAGGAGAGTTGCTACCAGTTTCAAGCAACAGGTTGGGTTAAGCCTAGTGTCTTCTAAGTCAGGCAAAAGAGAAGTTAAAATATGAAAGCAGTTATGAAATTTGATCCTCTTAAATTAAGCATTTGAAGCAGGACATGTATTTTCTTGTAATTGCCATTTATCTGCTTGTAGCTCACATCTCATTACTCTTAGCAGCAAAATATTCAGCTGCAGTCCAGATTGCTATTTACAAGGAAGCTTAAGTATCAAAATCTGCTGTATTGCTGATAAAACTAAAGAGAGGCCAAGGCAAGGTGAAGACATTTTGAAACTAAATTCTGGTGTTGTTCTACCCATGAATTTCAGTGGACTGCAAAATTTTGGCTAAGAACCAGCCATCACATCATTTCCTCTAAAATGTGGGAACATTCAGTGCTGTGTGGTGGTGTTACCATGTGGATGGATGGGCAACATCCTCCATCTTCAGTATCTGTAATCTATAGCTCAGCCACACTCCTTTTATAGACATCTAGGATTGGAGCTGGCACTTTCAGTTGCTGATTGGTCTGACTGTTCATGTGTCAGCTTCAGGATAAAATGAGTCATGTCTCAGGCTCCCCAAAACATGCTAACCAGATCCCCTTTAACAGTAAAGAGTGTCCATAGATAGGGATATGGAGACAGTGGACATGGCTGTTGAATCACATGAATCCTGTCTCTGGTATTTATCTATTGATGTGATTCCTTATTTAAAAATCTGCAGGCTTTTCTCCTAAACCCCCCAAGTCCATGCAGATATCACTGTGCAATATTCTAGCAATAAATAGGATTTTACAGGACAGCAGGAGGAGCAATTGGAAAACTTTGGGATGAGACCAGGATAGAACAGTGCACATCAGTCACATAAGGAAGGGAGAACTGGGAAACAACTGGGGAAACCAAGTAAGCAGAAGTTCCCATTGGTTGTCATCCTCTTTAATTACAAGGGGAGAGGAGGAAATGCAGATGTAGGTACCCAGCTTTGAGGTATCCGGTGTGACATTTGAAGAGATGGAGGAAGTGAATCAAAATTCTAAAAATGTTCAGGCTGACAGTGGCACACTCAAAAGCTAAATGTGGAAAGCTGCAGTTGGTGTGTTCACTTGGGAGATGGGCCACAAACTGCCTGTAGCAGACATGGCTGGGAAAAAATGAGAATTAGTCACCAGACTTTCAGCATGAAAGCAGTAAGTTAAAAGATGAATTCAGTGTACAAGGGGCTTGCATGCTCAGCCACAGGCAGCAGTGTTGGCAGAGGAAGCAGCTGAAAGGGCATTAGAGCTGCTCTGCTGGCTCTGAGCGGGACCTCAGCTGGGGTGGCTGCAGCAGGACCTGTGAACAGGGATTTGCCTCCAGAGCAGGGGCTTGCCTGGAAAGGCAGTGGGTGACTGTGTTTGTTATCAGCAGAAATGTGTTGCTAGCCCCTGACAGGGCATTGTTTGGAGCTTGGGAAATGCAGAGTGGGAGGCCACAGGAGTGCTGAGTATTGCCAGGCAAGTAAGCATGAAAACGTGTTTATGTTGATGGGAGACATGAACACAAACCATCTTCAAAATCTGTGTGCACTTCCAGTGTGTGTGCTGTATTTTTCTGGGAGAAACACAATTTCTGGTTCTCTCTCTGAAGTTTTCTGTGTATTTCAGGTTCTCACTCTGAAGTTTTCTATGTATGCATTATATTGTGGGACCAGCATGTTTTCTTTAAGTCAGTGCATGTTAATTTAAGATTAGGAAATATCTTGACAGTCATAGCTTATAGATAACATAGTCTAGCTTTGCATCATTTAAAAATGTTCAACTTTCATTGCCAGAGTCAGGTTCAGAATAACATTTACTAAAGCTAATTAAAGTTTAATAAGTTTAATAAATGCGATTGTTACAGATTAAAAAAAGAATTATTAAAGTGTGGTTGAAAATTGTTAAGTTCCAATCAGGTCACATAATAAATTGATGATACTTTTCCCTTCCAAACTATTGCAGTTTCCCAGTGTACAGTATTTAATTATGCAACAAATGGTGCCCTTGGCATGACATTTCAATTTAGAACTCCATTTTTCCATTTTTAAAGCTAGAGTAGGGGAATTCAATTAGCATTTTGAAAGGAACACTAAAAATGCAACATTTTAGCCATGAAATACTTTTAAGGCCTCCATTTGAACAATAATTTAGCTTAGAATCTCATTGACCTTTTGCCTTTGAAGCTGGAATTTTTTTCCAGTTTCTGAAATCAGAACTTTTTTACCTCAGGCAAGCATTTGATAAAATGAATACTGTGTTGCCAGCAAAAGCAGTGATTTGGAGGTAACAAATAAATATATTTTTCACTATACTACTTTTTGGAAGATGATAAATGGGATATTATTAAACCAGTTAAATACTACATACAAAATGTCTTTAAAGCATGTTCTTCAGATCAGTAGTTAATGCATCAAAGAATAATCAGGGTTTGACAAATTTTTATCATTACAGACTCACTATGCCCATTGATATTATGTTTGTGTAGCACTGCAAATTTGTACCATAGACTGTATGAACAACAACAAATCATTATGTTTTCCTTAGAATCACATAAATTGCTCTGTGTGTTCCAAATTAGTGGATCTTGTTGGGACAAGGCAGAGGGAGACTACACAATTCAAGAGTGGCTTTGGTGGTATGAGGAGTGAAAGAAATGGCACTTGAGTGTCATTGTGACAGGTTTTCATCCAGTGATTTACTTTGTAGAAATGTGTGCCAGCTGCTACAGGGCAGTTTTGGCTTTTGTATACCTTTTTTTGATATGTGGTTGTTTTTTGTTTTGGTTGCATTTCCAGGAGTTATATCCTGCATTTTGCATTCACAATGGAGGATCAGATTTAGACAGGCTGCCTACTGCCAGTACCTGCATGAACTTGCTGAAGCTTCCTGAGTTTTATGACGAGAACCTGATGCGAAGCAAGCTCCTCTATGCCATTGAATGTGCTGCTGGATTTGAACTCAGCTGAGTCCAAGCCATGCTTGTGTGGATGACCTGCAGAAGAACGAACCAGTGCCTACTCTATAAGCAGCACCCATACCCAAGCAGTTTTAAGGGAATTCTGTCTACATTTCTGCAGCTCTTGTGTCTTACCAAATGCCCTCAAATAGGTTTCATTTCTAAACACGATTTCTTAGTTAGCTTCCATTACTGAATATTGCGTTGACACTGCTTTATGACTGAAAACAATGAATGCTGTGTGCAGCGTGGCTGATTTCTGTGTTGATGTGGAGAAAGAGCACATTTAAAGAACAGTGACATCTCAGTGAAATTAACCAAAGATGAAGCTTTGGCTTTGTGCTGTTCAAACATAAATAATTTTGCAAACTGGCAATAAAGTTGTGTACTGTGCGGTGCATTGGGATGAGACAGGGCTAACATCCTGTAATTAATCTTGTAGAAGGAAGGCAAGCAGATGTTTGCAGATATCCCAGAATTGAGAGGATGAAAATGCTCATTTCTGACAACCTAACATTGTAACTTATATTGTAGAGTTGTTTACAAATCATGGAGAGATGGGCAATCACCAACCATATGAAATTCAACCAGGGCAAGTGCTGAGTTCTGCACCTGGGACAGGGCAGCCCTGGCTGTGTGGACAGGCTGGGCAATGAGGGGCTGGAGAGCAGCTGTGGAAAGGGACCTTGGGGTCCTGCTTGATGGCAATTTGAACATGAGCCAGCAGTGCCCTGGCAGCCAGGAGGGCCAGCCCTGTCCTGGGGCATCAGGCACAGCCTTGCCAGCTGGGCAGGGGAGGGGAGTGTCCCACTCTGCTCTGGGCTGGCACAGCCTCGCCTTGAGTGCTGGGGGCAGGTGTTGGTGCCACAATATAAAGAAGACATTGAGCCATTAGAGAGCATCCAGAGGAGGCCATGAGGGTGGTGCAGGGCCAGGAGGGGAAGCTGTGTGAGGAGTGGCTGAGGTCACTTGGCCTGTTCAGCCTGGAGGAGACTGAGGGGAGACCTCACTGCAGTAACACCACCTTGTGAGGGGAAGAGGAGAGGCAGGCACTGATCTGTGTGACAGTGATGAGACCTGAGGAAACAGCATGGAGCTGGACTGGGGAAGGTTCAGGTTGGGTGTCATGAAATGGTTTCTCACCCAGAGTGTGGTTGGGCTCTGGAACAGGCTCCCCAGGGCGGTGGTCACAGCCCCAGGTCTGCCAGAGTTCAAGAAGCATTTGAAAAATGCTCTCAGACACTTGTGACTCTTGGGTTGTGCTGTGCAGGACCAGGAGTTGGACTGGATGATCCTGATTGACCCCTTCCAACTCAGCATAGTGCATGATGCTCTGACAGTTGTTGCAGATCTGATTTTGTTTCATATTACCTTCCCTCAAGATGGTAGACACTGAGATAAAATGGGTGTAATATTCCATTTGTGCTTTTTGAAACACTTTGAAGAAAACAGATTTGCATTATTTTAAGTTCAACCTTTGCTGCATCATTATCACTTGGACACTGTTCTGAATGGATGTGACTTTCCAGGTTTTCTCTGTCCTGTTCTGTCTTTTGTGCCTGTACAGGTTTGTTGATGGTTGGTTGGTTTTAAATGAATCAGTCTCCTATTGCATACAGTACATATAGAAATCACCACTTTGGAAAAATATACATGTAATAATTATTAAAGTTATTTGAACCAAAGTTATCAGGCTTTATCTTTTATATTTGAAGCCTGTGGTGTTCACATTCCTTTTCCCTATCATTTCTTTCCATCTTAAATGCCATATCTGTGCCGTAGACACTAAACAAATTAACTTCTCTTTGTGATTAAACAGCTTTTATATCCATTTCCCTGCAGTATTTCTGCTGAGAAAAGTAAGTGGGAATATGCTGCTTAATGTAATTTGATATCTGGGGAGAAAAATTGCTCTCACATGGAAGGAGCTGATCCTCTAACAGTAGGCACATCGTAGGGTTTCGTATGCAAACTCCAGGGAGTTTAGAAAAGGAGTTATAGTTCAGACTGTAAGATTCATCAGTCCATCCCTCTGAACTTTACTTTTATATTTTAAATCATCAAAAATTACAATCAAATTTGTATTCATCTCTTATGCAAAAAAATATTTTGCTGTTACTGGAAACTCTGCTGGATTTCCTATTTAATAAGCAGTAACCAGCAATATCCTTTTAAATGTGGGGGAACTGAGTGGTTTTAAGATGTTTACTAGTAACCATATAAAAATGTATAATTTCTTAATTTGGGTAATAAATGAAGTGTTAAAATACTATTTGTAGTCTTGATGTACAGAAATAAAATTATTGGTTTTCTTTTTGGTTTTGCTTTAGGCTTTTTATTTATGTTAAATGTTACATGCTCAACCTATTCTTTATCCCAAATTCTTTTCTTGTATATTTTTCTACATAAATTATGAAACTTGTAAAGAAGTTGAAGAGATCAGTAATAGTGAAACTGCCTCCTCCTAATTCAAAACCTGAACACTTCTTTTAGATAGCATTATTTATTTTAGAACCTAATGCTTTAAATATTTTGAAATTATTTTTCAATTCCATTATTTTGCTACATTGAGTAGTGTTGTATCTGTATTTTGTAAAATTAAATTAAATTTTTCTATTAAATATTTGTATTTTGAAGATTGTGTTGGAGTCATGCCAAGTACTGGTGACTGGTACTGTCCACTTTGTGCTTTTGAAAAGGAGCCAGTGCCCACTATTGCTGTGTGTGGCCAGGAGAGCAGGGGAGCCACAGGGAGGGTAGGCTGGGGGAGTGTGACTGCACAGGGCTGTAATGGCAGCAAGCACAGAGCTGCAGAAACCTCCAGGAGAGAACCTGAGTTTGCTGGCAGTACTGTGGTGTTTCATTTCTTTGTCCTGCAGCACTCAGTGACGTTTGTGTCCTGTAGATGTGACACTGGCACAGGCAGTCAGAGCAGATGTGTGTCCCTGTGCACAGGTGTGTGCAGCTGCACCCCTTCAGATCCAGGCTGCACTGAGGGCACAGTGGGGCTTTCCCTGGAGCAGCCAGTGCTTGCAGCTCTGCCAGCTGCTCTCAGGCACGCAGGGTGAAGCACGAGTTCTGCTTTTCAATGATCTATTGCTGGATGTTTTAAGGAACAGGAGGTAAAGGTGTGAGAGGTAACAGTCACGTCCTGGGGAGCAGCGGGTTAGAAATGATCTCTTGTAGCACTTACATAGCAAGAATTGTTTCTATGTGAAGCTGGATTTTCTGGATTTTAAAAGAAGAGCAAACTGTCCCCCAGTGGTGATGCTCCCAGGGTTGAGGTAGGCAGAGGCAGGAGCACTCTGCATGCAAGCAACCTGGAATTTTATTGTAGATTTGATCATCAGAATTAAAGCAGTAATAATTATGAGTTTGGGGTTGGTTTCTGTACAAGACAGCCCTTCCTTAAAGTACTACAGTGTTTCTTCCTCCTAGTTCAGTACTTGCTTTTGAAAAAGCAAGCATTTTCTGATTGGTTTTTGTTTTCAACCAGGTTTGGGTTTGTAGTTTTGTAACCTGTTCTACAAACATTTTTGTCAAGGTCTGTATGATAGAAGAGTTCACAAATTTTTCACCTCTACAAAGTTCAAAGGCGTTAAAAGTGGAATAAAGAAATAAAATTAGCACTTGGTCTCTTTCTTCCAGTGAGAGTTTTTCCAGATGGGGGTTCAGTCCTATTAGGTAGATTAAAATAAAATAAAGCACAGCAAACCAAACCAGGAGTAATTGGCCTTGTACTTAATCTCTGTTGTCTTCCATCATGGTCCTGAAAGCCAGACTTGTATAAATGTAACAAAGCTGATTTCTAGGGAACATTTCTATATCTTTAGAAGAGGGAAGATTTTGCTCCAGTTCCCTGCATAAACACTGAGCTGACAGAAGTTTGATTTGAATGAGGAGGATATCTTCAGGTATTTTTTGGGGAGGTGCTCCATAAAAATAATAAAAAATGAGCTTCCTGATGCTATTAGTAGCAGTGTTGACTTTTTTTTTTTTTTTGGCATCACTTGAATAATAGAGCACAAACATTCTCAATAAATTCTGTCAGAGAAAAAACTGAATGCAGTGAGTTCATACATTTCAGTTTCTACCAAAAACTGTTAGTTAAATACCAGTTACCACATATTCTTGCCAGCACTGAAAAGCACTACAGCACAGAAAAAAAAAAAGGAAAAAGAGGAATATTTGTTGGACCTGTAATATTTGCTAATATACATGAATCTGTGTTAATAATGGTTTGTGATGTAAATGCTTGTTATTTTTTTTTCATGATGCTTTTGCCTGTCAGTGAAGGAGAGAAGAAATTAACATGGTCTGTAAAACTGATCAGGATATCTATATTTTTATTGACTTCTGCTTTTGTGAATAAAATAATTGGAGTTTTCTTGAAACTCTGCAGAAACACTCATTTTTTTGCAGTAAATTGTGCATTTTCTTGTTAAAAACTGATGGTACTGAGTAAGTTTTAAAAGAATCTAATATTAACTGCTTCTTGGTCTTGATAGTACTGATGGAACTGGCCACCCATGGCAGTGATGGAGTCACACTGGTGGAGGAATTTAAAATTCCTGGAGATGTGTCACTGAGGGATGTGGTTCAGTGCTGGGATTGGCAGGGCTGGGTTAATGGCTGGCCTCAGTCATCACTGTTTTCCAAACATTCCTATTCTGCTTTGGGATGGTTCCTACCTTCAGCTTTCGAGCTGTGATTCCCCACTCTGCCAAGGAAGCTGCAGCTCTGAGGGTTACCTTTGTTCAGGGTGTCTTCCAAACAATGCACTTGCTCTGCTTTGTAAAAACTTCTTCAGAATCTTTGGAAAGAATAAAACTCCATGGATAGAAGTCTGAGAAGCTGTAATTGATATTGAGGAATGCTACTCTGTCAGCAAACACAAAAATTTCAGCTTCTTCTGGAATTCTAGCACATGTGGGCTCATCTGAAGGTGCAATTTAGTTTTTATCTCCTTTGATAATTAGACTTACCTGCTTCCCTTTGCTCATTTATTATTTTTATTGCTAAATACACTTTTAGTTCTACTTTAACATTTATAAAGTTAGTATTGTGCATATTTCTTTTTGAATGTTTAGAAATAGCAGCATATATGCTTTACCTGCTACTAAAAATGTGGTGAACATAAAACTACACGAAACTCCTCTTGTAGGGCATTTCCTAATTTGTAACATTAATAAAAGCACAAATGCCCATGTAACTGACCTGTTTTTCAGTGTGTATCTGGTAGTCTGGAAAGGGCATTACATTTCTCATGTGTGTAGAGAGGCAAGAAGTGATCGTGAAGTTACACAGGCTGAATCCATTGAAGGGAACACCAAGTAGCTGAAGTCAGGGGAATGTCTGGAGATCACCTACTCCAACCCCAGCTCAAAGCAGGGTCCAGCTACAGCAGGTTGGGCAAGACCTTCACCTGTGGAGTTCTGAATGTCTTGGATGGAGAATCCACAGTTTCTCTGGGCAACTTGTTTTCAGTGTTCAATTGACTTCACAATAAAACCTTTTAAATCAGGTTTAAACACATTTCTTATTTTCCAGTTTGTGCCCATTGCCTCTTGTTCTGTGGGGCAATATTAAGGAATCTGAGCCTTCTCCAGGCTGAACAACTCAGCTGTCTCAGCCTCTCCTGCTATGACACAGCTTCCAAGGCTGTAACCATCTTTCTCTGCCTTGCTTGTTAGTGACCCCAGCAGCATCTTCAAAATTCCTTCTGTGGCCTTTGATGTGACTGGGGACTGAGTTAAGTGACAGTAAATCTCTTCCTTGTCACATTCCTGTGGTTGTTAATCAGTGGCACTTACCAGGTAAGGTTGGATTTAAGATTTTGTGGCTTTGCTTTTTCAACCTCCACTGCTGCTTTGACTTTCCAAGGATTTTGCAAATCTTTTATCAATGTAAAATAACAGACTGGGTAAAAACTGAGTTCTGAATTATTTTCACAAATTTTTATAGATAGGATGCTAAACATTGATATAAAAACCATAGGACCAGTGTTAAATCACCTAAATGTATATTTGCTTCTGCCACCAGCAGTGTCAAACACCCAAGTGCAACCTCTTGTGCAAACTCTTCTGAAGGTTGAGTAGCCCAGAATTTAGCAAAGCACATCAGACAACAGGAGAAACATGGGAATTCTGAATGGCAAAAATGGGGCATAATAAAGGCAGGCACAGATGTCCTGCAGCTTGATTTTACACTGTCAAGGGATGAGCTCTTCCTGTGTGATGGTTAAATCACTGCCACATTTATTGCCAGAATAGTTGCTCTCCAGTCTGGGTCTAAGCCTCCCTGTCCACAGCTCTGCAGAATCACATTCTGTTTGCAGAGTTGGTTCATGTATTTATAGGAGCAGCATGCTCAAATTTCCTACTATATTTAACATCATTCTTTTCTGCATTCCCAGAGCAGCTGTTTGTTCATTCTGTGTAACATTTAACTGAAAAGTAGTTTTGCATTATTTCTATTTTATTCCTTGTTTATAGTTACACATAGTTCTTGATTGCTGAAGAGAGAAGCAGGCATTCACCAGATGGTGTTATTTCAGATCCTCCTGCTACTGCTGCTTGCCCAAATGTTAGACCTGGGACAAGCATTTCTCCTCAGTTGCTATGTAGTTTTGCTGTATGTTGTCAAACAAACCTGCTGAAGGAAAAGTTTCTTTTAGCCCTTGTGTCTTAAGAATTATTTTCATTACAGCTCTGTTTTTCTTTTTTCCCCTTTTCACTTTTCAGGCAAAAGGCAGCAGAGCTCAAAGTTCTGCAGAGATACTTCAGGTATAATTATCTGGTAGATCCATCTGGCTATTGAAAAATTACATAGAATTAACTGATATTTCACATTGTCATATGAAGAAAAAAGCATATCCCTGATCAAGGTAATGAACATAAATGCTGATCAAGCTGTCCTTGCAAAGAATAAGCACTTGGCATAAGCTGTGAGATCATCTGACTGCCCCCAGTAGTTGCTGGGTTGTTGTGTGCAGACCCCAAATAATCAGCAGAATACATCTGATATTTCAGGAGGAATTGGCAAAAATATCAACTATGCTGAAGTGTTTTAACCACTTTCAAAAGCATCCACTTAGCTCAGGCTTCTGCACACAAAGAGGAGTCCAGATAAACTTGCAGCCTCTAGATTACCTAAGACACACCGTACCAATGAAAACTGAGGTTGTGTTTGACAGGCCAACACTGGAGAATGCAAGGGAAAATGGGTTATTTTGTGCTTTTAATGCTTCTAGTGAAAGTTTCAAACTCAAGGTGTATTCCCCATATTTCAAGTCTAATTGTTTCTGATAAACTATCAGCAAAAAGTTAATGCTTGTATTTAATTAAGTGCCACTTTCCAGAATTACTTTGCCAGCAGTGCTATAATTAGATGACGTGAGAACAGTCTTTGATACATATGCTCATATTCTTTGTTAACACCAAAAATAGAATCTGTAAATCTGTAAATAGAAAAACGAGATGCATTAAAGCAGCAGGGCAGAGCAGCAGGCTGGGAAGGCTACAGCCATTACCACCCCAGGAGGATTAATATTAATGTCTCTCTAATGCAGCATTTTTAAGCATTTCTTGTGTTCTGATGGGCTTTATATAATTGACCTCCACAAATCATAAAAGATGGTTTAAAAAAAGAATCTGGGAACTATGTGAATTGCCAATACCTCCTGGAATGCTGCCACGTGATTTCCATCATTAGGTTATAGCTACCAGTTAGGGCTGAATTCATCTCACTGAGCTTCAGGCATCTGTGGGGTGGCTGTGAGGCACCTGGGGAGAAAAGGCAGCCCCAGGACAGAGCTCTGGCAGGAGGCTCCTTCTGTACTGAGACACAAAAGCAAAAATTCCACCCTCTCCAAAGAGGATGGGATGAACTGTGCCCTGGAGGTGCCCTCTCCTCTCTCTTCACAGTCAGTGCCTCAAACTGGATGTCTGAGACAGCTGAAGTTGGGTGAAGTGACCAGACCTTTCCCTCGTGTTCCTAGAGGAGAGCTGAAAGTTCTCAAACAATTAAGGTTCTTTGATAGCAGTGTTTATCCTGACTCAATGACTCAGCACTTGGATATCAGCCTGGATCTCTGATACCAGCTTTAACAGACCCACCAGAACTTTTGTTACTGGAATGTTGATGCTCTGCCAGCAACATCAGATTTAATGTCCCTTAACACAGTGCTCCAGGCTTCTGCTGCAAGCAGGGAGCCATAAAAACAGAGGACACTTTGACTTCATACTTCTGCAAATACCTTTGAAGGTTTTCTGAATCTAAAAGCTTTTCAGTTTTATTAATCCTATAAATAGAACTAATTAAAAATGTTAATGAGCCAGTTATGTAATCCTTTTGGATTTCAGCAAAACTTTCAATAGTGTCTCTCCCAGGATCCTTCTGGACAAAATGTCCAGCACACAGCTGGATAAACACAGCCTGGGCTGGGTGAGCAATGGGCTCAGGGTCAGCACAAAGGCTTCCAGTGGAGGGGGTCACACCAGGCTGGTGTCCTGTCCCCAGTGGGCTTCCACAGGCCCCAGCCCTGTGGAACAACATCCTCACAAATGACTTGGATGCAGGGCTGGAAGGGACACTAAGTGTGCCAAGGACACTAAACTGGGAGGAGTTGCTGCCTCCCTTGAGGGAAGAGAGGCCCTGCAGAGACCCAGACAAATCTGAGGGCTGGGCAATCTCCAACCACATGAAGTTCAACCAGGGCAATCCTGGGTGGATGTGCTTCAGTACCCCCTGCAGTGCCTCTTCTGTGGGTTTTGCCATGTGCTATTTTAATTGAAATCACCTGCCTTTCCCTGGAACAGAGAATAGAAAATTAAATATCATGTCATGTGCACAATTGGAGCAAACTTTAAAAAAGTAAATAATTCTTATTATTGTTCAGTATTAGAGATAATCTGAGCTATCAAAGATTGTAATTTAAAAAAAAAAAGAGGTGCCCTAATAAATTATATTTGTATTTGGCAGCTCTGTAAAATGCCCATTCTGAGAAGTCTTGGGAAATGCCTTCATATCTTCTTCAAAGAAAAGCATAAACCAATTAAAATATATTTTTGATTTAGTAAAAATAATTATACAGTCTTTTGTTTTCATCTATAACTTTGTTAGGAAGCATTTATTTACATTCTCAGTGTTTTGCTGAGGCACTTTACCTTCTCATACCTTCCTTTCTCCAAATGCAAAATTGGTCTGTAAGCCTTCCCAAATATTATTCCTATATCAGAAGGATGCTGAATCAGGGCTATTCTGTCTAGAGTCAGAACAGTGTTAGAAAATCTCTGGGCAGATAAATGTAATGATAACAATTGTGGTTAAAGAAGCCATGGTCGTTTTGCATTGATGCAGGCAGTGTTTGGATTCCGACCCTCTAGTTCCATGTGGAATCATGCTTCTTTGCCTCGTTCTTGTTTGCTTGGATAAAAAGAAAGTTTTATGGTTGGCATCCATCATATCTTAACTGTAAATATAAAATCTGTTCTTTAAATTATTAAAGGAAAGAAACTGCCTTGTGCAACTTCTGTCTTGTTTGCTGTAGCTCAGGCTTTAGGACCCTGTGACCGTGTTCACAGGGGTTCCTGAATGAGGGAAGAGATGAGGATCTGACTCCATGTTTCAGAAGGTTGATTTATTATTTTATTATATATATTACATTAAAACTATATTAAAAGAACAGAAGAAAGGATTTCATCAGAAGGCTAACTAAGAATAGAATAGCAAGGAATGATAACAAAGGTTTGTGGCACAGACAGAGAGCCCGAGCCAGCTGGGCTGTGATTGGCTATTAATTACAAACATTTAACATGGGCTAATCAAAGATTTACTTGTTGCATTCCACAGCAGCAGATAATCAAAGTTTACATTTTGTTCCTGAGGCCTCACAGCTTCTCAGGAGGCAAAATCTTAAGGAGAGGATTTTTCAGAAAAAATGTCTGCGACAGGACCCTTCAATTTTTTTCTCCCCAGTCATTAGTTATGAACGGTTGGGGAAAACCCATTATTTCCACATCAAGAAATGTTTAAAGGATTAAATCAAAATTTTATATGGTCTCCTCCCACACCTCACAGTACTGACCTGCCTTTGCCTTTGCCAGGCTGTGAATGCTGAGGTGTGAACCTCACCCATAGGAAGAGCCAGTCTAACCTACAAATCCTTTGGCTTTTGTCTTTCCAAGTGGACCAGCGACTGGGATCCACAGCTCCTTGCTGATGAGAAACTAATAATGGATGAGGTATCCCTCTGCTCTAATTTTGAAGAATTATTTCCATAACCACAACTTAGCATCAACAATATTTCTTTTGAAGCTTGCATTTCCCCAAAGCACCAAGCCTATACTTAGGGTTATCCTACTACTTGTCCTGCAGATTGTTTTAGGTTTTCTTCCCCTGCCTTATTCCAAGGTGGCTTTTGTCTTTTTGAGCTAACTCCACTTCCACACAAACGCTTCCTAAATAATGAGTAGACTTTTAATTGACTTTATTTGGGAAGCATGCATTTTAGGCGTGGAAACTCTCTAACTTCACTTTGGTGATGTATAAATTAATGCCTCCACTTTTTAAATAAGGGGCAAGAAATATAATTTTACAGCAATTTAAAACATGGATAAATACTACATTTTAAAAATAGAATAACAACTTTGCTGCCCTATACTTTGCTTTCAGCCATGGCACTCAGAAGACCACATACTTGAATATAACACAAAGGATGCTCCAATACAGTCACCCAGTGAAGGGCTGTATCCAGGTGCTACATGCAGGGAGAGGAATCTGACTTCAAAGGAATTGTGTGCCAGAGTTACAACTTTTGAGACTACAGCTTAAACACACAAGGGAAAAAAAAATTTGTCATCTCACCTTGAGCACCCAGACTCACCTATTCAAAGAATGTTTCTTAAAATTATTGTTTTTTCAGCTTTTCCTACAGCACCACACCCAGGCTTTACTTTTTGCATTTTCCCTCACATAATCCCAGAATGGGTCAGGCTGAAAGGGTCAATCTGGTCCAACCTCCTGCTCAAGCAAGGTCACCCAAAGCACACGGCACAGGATTGTGTTCAGATGGTTCTGGAGTATCTCCAGTGAGGGAGAGAGACTCCACAGCTTCTCTGGGCAATCTGTTCCAGTGCAGTAAAGAAGTAAAGAATTAAAGTAGAAGAAGTAAACAGTAAAGAAGTTCTTCCTCATGTTCAGGTGGAGCTTTTGTGCCTCAGTTTCTGCCCATTGCCTCATCTCCTGTTGCTGGGCACCACCGAGCAGAGCCTGGCCCATCCGCTTGGCAATCCCAGTTTTTGAGAGTAAGGACCCCAAAGGGGAAGAAATTTTGTCATTGCACTTCTAGCAGCCAAACTCACCTATTCAAAGAATGTTTCTTAACATTATTCTTTTTTCTTCTCCCTTCCCCTCAGCTGCCCACCCGAGCACTGCTGCACAAAATCACATTGTCAGAAAAAAACCTCTGAGAGTCCAGCCCGTGACTGAACACCAGCACTATGCCCACCAGACAAGCTGTGATTCTGTGGAACTGGGAGCAGCCATGGCTGTTTGCAGCCCATGACCGAACACAACCGTGCCCACCAGACACGCTGCGATTCCGTTGAGCCGGGAGCAGTCACCGCTGTTCAAAACGCGCGGTGCACAAACAAACCCGCCATGACCCTGCCCCGCCCGGAGCCCTGCCCTCCCGAAGCCCCGCCCCCATTGGAAGCCCCGCCCTTCCCGCGGCCCCGCCCCGCCCCGGTGCAGCCCCGCCGGCGGCCGGCAGGGGGCGCTCTCCACTCGCACGGGACACCCGGCGGGGCCGTTCGAGAAGCTTCCGGAAGCGGCGGGGCGGAAGTGACGACGCGCGCTGGCGGCGCTTCCTGTTTGCGGCCGCTGCCGTTTGTCCCGGCGGGAGGGAAGCGGCGGGAGCGGCGGCCGCGCTGAGCAGACACCGGCGGGTGAGTGCGGGGCGGACGGGCCCGAGGCCGCCCGGCCGCGGCCGTGCGGGAGGCAGGGGCAGCGGGGAGCGGGCGCTTGGCCGGGCCGCGGTGCTCGGCAGCGGCGTCCCTGGTAGCGGGGCCTCGCGGCCGGCGCAGGCCCCGCACTGCTGGATCGGCCCCGGCTGCCGTGCGGGCTCTGCCCGGCCTTGGCGGGACTCGGGGATCGCAGCGAGCTCGGGGAGGGAGCGGCTGCCCTGGGCTCCCCCGGCACTCGGAGCGGGACAAACCCCGAGACGTTCGGTGCCAGCCCGCGCTGCCGCCTGCTCGCCGCGAGGCAGAAAATAAATTCCGGCTTTCCATTCCTTGCTCACAGTGGTGTCAGTTCCCAGGGGATGAGGCCGAGCCTCGTTTCGTTAAGCAGACCTTCTCCTTAAAGCGCTTTTTGTCGCGGGGTACTGCCTAGGCGGCTTGCGAGCGGTGCTGCGTTCTCCTTTTCTACAGTCCCTGAAAGGAGAGCGGGGTGAGCTGCGGGCCGTGAGAGCCCGCAGTGAGAGCACCACAGGAATGGCCTTGAGATGAGACGGGGGAGATTCAGATTAGATAATGTATTAGATGTTTGAGTAGATAATGTGTTAGATATTTCGCGTTTAGGGTGGTCAGGCATTGGAATAGGTTGCCTAGGGCGGCGGTGGAGTCACCATCCCCGGAGGTGTTCGGGAGCGCCTGGATGTGGCGCTGGCTGGGTTAGTGATTAAGGGACAGTGGCGGTCGCTGCTGGGGATGTTTGGGATGGATGATCTCAGCGGCATTTTCCGCCCCTGATGATCCTAAGCCAAACGCGCTGTGTTTCCCCCGATGGAAGCAGTTCAGATGCGTTCGCTCAGTGTTTACTGCTCGGGGTAGGGGCAGCAGGGAGGTTTGTTGTGGGTGAGGTCGGCAGAGGTCGGGTGTTTTGAGTTCGCTGTTGCCAGGTTCCGAGCCGAGTTGAAAGCTGACACTGCCAGGTAAGGAACGCTGTTTGTCCTCAGTGTTTGTTGCGCTTCGGAGGGGGCTGTGGGCTGGGTTTACAACTCGGCGTTCTTGTTTGCACCAACACTTTGTGTTGTGTTGCTGCCTGAGCTCTCCTTGGCTGCTCAAAACGTGTGCTTCAGCCGTGCTAACAAAGGTGTTAGAAATAATTCTAAATACTGAACAAATCAGTTCTAAATTGTAATAATTATAAACTGCTACTTATTTAGACGCGGTAACATGAAAGCTGGGTTTATAATGTTCAAATGGTTAGGCTTGTGTCACTGCATAGTCAGTGATCAAAGTCAAGAGTTTTTAGGGTATAAAGTGTCAAAAAGTGATAAGAACAAGGTGCTGACACAAAGGGAACAGCTGGGATGAAGAAAGGCTCTGCCTCTCCGGTCCTGCAGCAGAGGTTGCACTCACTGCTGCCTGCTGACCTTAATTTTTGTTTACTCTTCAGAGATCCTTGTACTCCAGTTAGGGATTTTATGTTCAGCTGGCGATCAAGAGCCTAGTAGTGAAAATACCATTTAGTTTGATGGATTATGTTGTCAAAGAAGATTTGTTTAGACCAATGAGTAAATGTATTTGTTTGGACCAGTGAGTAAATGTATTTACAGATCTTGTCTCTGTGATTACTTTTTTATTGCAAACAACCAGAATTTTACCTATTGCACAACACTGTTCTAACTTTGTGTACTCCCCTCGGCGCCTGTGCTGACTTCTCAGTGGAGAATAACAGTGTGTTGAAAATGGAAGTTAAATTAGTATTAAATTTTCTTAAATAATCTCTATTGGAGTAGAAGTTTAAATTGCTGCTTTTATTGGCAGCACTGTTTAGACTGCAGTGCTACTAATAATGTAAACTAAATCTGTAAACTGCAGAGTTCCATCGAGCTTGTCTTTTAAGTACTTGTGCTTTCAAACTAGAGCAGATTCTTACCCAGGCAGCTTCTCTCTCTGGTATATTCTCTGTCCTTCCCAGATCGATGCAGTTTGCTCATTTATCTTGGCTGGGTTTGGGAAGAAGGCAGGAAGGGCTTTACTTCTGTGAAGTTTTAGTTAGAGGGCTAACGAGTTTTGCTACTGATGTTTTTAAATAGATAAATAGATTTCTTTACCGACTGTGTTCTTGCTTTTATCCATTAGAAGTTTTGGAATGTATGCGGGGAGAGGGAATAACTTATGTTAAATCATAATTATCTTATGTAGGATACAGGAGCTCCTAACAGTACCCGAGATATAAATACCAGGTTTTTGGTTTGTTCTGCCCCTGTGCCGAGCTCGGTGGCGCAGTGAGCTCTGTGAGCGGAGCTTGCGTGGGCCGGGGGCGGTGACTGCGGTGTCCCCGGGCCGGAGCTGCCGCGGCCTGGCCGGGAACGGGCGGCGATGTCAGCGCGGGGGCCGGGCCCGCTGGGGCCGCTGCCGGGACGGGACAGGACAGGAGAGCACAGCACAGCACAGGACCGGAGGCTCTCCAGCCTCCCAGAGCGCATCCACCGCTTCTGAGCCGTGCAGTCAGGCTCGCTTTGAAGGGAACTCGTTGCTGTAATTTTCGACTTAGCTCTGTGAGGTTTATGTTTAAGCATTGTGCTCCTTAAGTAGGAAGTGCTCCATTTCTCTAATAGCATTTGTAAAAGAACCTCAGTTGTGTCCTGGAAACATTTAATGACAAAGCTTTTCCTTTGTCTTATTCAAGCAATGGAAGGATTAGTGAGAAATTACTTAGCTTTGTCAAAACTTGTTGGATCTTGCATATGATGATTGTATCTTTCAAGATAGATTTAAAATAAAATTATATTTGAGGGTGTTAGTAGTTTAAATTCTATTTTCTTTTGTATGAAATACATTTGAATGGATGTTAGATTTTCCTTACTTTAGACTTAATGAAATCATTCTGCTTTATTTATTTAAGTGCTAGGGAAGAAATAATTCATGCATATGCATTTCACTCCTACAGTTTCTAGTTGTAGGTTTTATGTTTTCTCTTTGTTCTGAATACTGAAATCCCCCTGGTATTAGTGAGGACTCAGTACTTAACAAGGATCTTAAAGGCCATATAGTAAGTCTGAAGCCATTCATAGCTACATTGCAGCTATTTTTTATTAAAACTTTAATTTTTCTGATTAGAAATTTTTTTCTCTCTTAAAATGTAGTCTGAATCTGTGACAGCCTATCAAAAGTTGCTGTTTTCTTTAATGAAGCTTTTTTTTCCTTTTTCTTTGGCTTAAGTAAAGTTATCATGACTCAAAAACACTTCAGGGGAAATGTGTAGAAACTTTGAACTATTTTCTTTTCCCTAAAGGATCATCTGTTTGCATGTGATTATTTGCCTAAAACTTTCTGGGCCATGTCTTTCAGTTGAGGCTTTCACTGTTTTTAATTGCTTACTCATAGACATATCATATATTTTTTAAAATAAGGTTTTATTATACTTTGTATAAAATAGCCTTTTATGGTGAGTTTTAGGAGAGTGACAGTGTTCCAGATATTTGGGACACAATTCCAAATTTGGACACCTGAGTTGTTTTGGAAAAGTGCTGCTTTGCTTTAAGGGAAGATCATGAATAAGTCCCCCTTTATCAGAGATGAGATGGATAAGCAGGAGAGTCTCAGCCAAGGGGGTGAGGGTGGCCTGTTGACTGATCAACATCCTTCCCTGGTTTTTGTTAGCCAGCTTACATTTCTTTCACAGATGAAGATTTTGGTATTTCTTCTGTTTCCATTTTTGGTTGGTTCACTCTTTTTTAATGGTTTTTCACTTGTTGCCCTGTTCAGGCTTTCCATGTGCCAGGCAGCAGTGCAGAGCAGGTCTGTAGTTCCTGCCAGAATTGTCTTGCTGCCCTTGGGGAGCAGAGCAGGGGACAGGACTCTGCAGCTTCCTGCCTCGAGGGGTGAGGGTGTCCTGGTCAGGGGCCTCTTGTCTGGCTGTGGTGGAGTTTTGTTGTTGCTGGCTTTTCCACAATGGAACACGAGCTGCAAGGTAAAGCAGCCAGCCCAGCTGCCTTCTCCCTGGTGAACTGGTATAATAATAACAACAACTGTATCCAAATCCACTCTGCTGTCTGACATACAGGCAGGATGTTTGCTGTAAACATGAGATTAAACTAAGCTTTTTGGAATGTGCATTTTATTAAATTCATCTCCTGAGGATACTGAGGGAGTATTAAAATAATGAGCATAAACATGGCTATTTAAGTACATCGTATTAATTTAAATTATATGGTAAATTGACATTTTTCCATGAAACAATAAATTTCAAGAGCCTGTGAAGTTAAACTGTGACAGTTTTTCTAAGCTTAGGTAAGTAAAAGCTAAAAGTATTGAAGTTGTTAATATGCTTTAGTCTGCTCTGTGTATGTATAAGTGGGAGGAAAAAATTAATGCTGGTGCCTTGTTTAAATGTGTTTGTCAGGTTTATTAATCACAAAACGTACACAGGTTTTCTTACTCTGTGTTCTTGTACTCATAGGTAACTTTATTTGTTCCTTAGCATTCTTACTCTTAAAAAATGCTCTGGTAAACTTTGTGTTGGCACAGTGGATTTTTGTGAGTTCACCCTTCAGAGCAGGGTGTTTGTTCCTGCAGAGCTGACACCAATCCTTCAGTTAACTCCATGGAAAGCAGCAGGTGCTGGCACCTGGGTGCTGTGGGGCCTGCAGAGGATGTTGATGAGTGCCTGCTGTGTGAGCTTTGTGAATCAGGAGTTTGGAACTCCATCCTGCTCTCCAGGTGACTGCTGCAGTCACTGAGCTCGAGCTGTTCTGGCATCTTTGAGGACTCTCTGTGCTGCCCCTTGCTTCATGGCCAGAAATAGATAACTTTTTCTGACTGAGCTGACTGCAAAGGTCGCATGCCCCTTGCTGTCTGAATTCCCTCCTGGCTGCTCTGAAGAATTTCTTGTTTGGATGCTTTCCCCCATTCCCTGTTTAGTTTGGGGTGCTGCTTTGTCATCCCTGCTGCTTGTTTGTCTGGTTACTTGCTTTTCTCTGGCATCTGATCTTATCAAAGTTTGGAGTTCTCTACATATCTGCCTTCTGTAATGCTTCTCATGCTTTTTATGTAGCTGAGGACTGTGCTGTAAAGAGTTTATGGGCCAGGTTCTGGGTAACTCAGGCTGAGCTGTGTGGGGAGGGCCTGAGCCTGGTCCTGTGTCCGTGTAGTTCAGGGCCACTGTAAACCAGAGCAAAGCTGCCTTCCCTGTGATGCCTGAGAAATCTATAAGCTATGGAAACCTTTGGTTCACTTCAGCATTTGCCTGTTTGATTTTCATGCCCCAAAGAAGGAGTTGGAGTAGCTGATAGCACACTGTAAACATAGTGCAGTTCCCAGCTCAGGGAACTACAGATTTTTGTGAGCAAACACAAAGGCCATGAAACATCATCTTTCAGCTGGTTTATTTTTTTTTTTTTTGGCTTGTATTTTCTTCTGAAATTTTGAAGATTTTCTGTGGATGGAGGCAGGAAATCAGCTAATGTGGGCTGGTTTCTTCCTTGCTTTAGAAAAACTCTCAAGTGCCTATTAATGAGCCTTGCTTGTATATTTGGAGACAAATTATTTGACAGATTGCGTGTTTGGAGAAGATTTTTGTCATGTCATTGTGATTAGGACAGTTGGGTGGTTTCTTGCAGAGAGGTGTATGGTTTGCATCTTTGAAACATTTAGGCATTTTCACCATGCACATTCCTGCTAGCCTTAGAAGTACTGATTTATTTCTTTTTAATTGGCCATCTTCTATTTTCTAAGTCAATGGTGATCCATATTCTGCTTTATTATAAGCTGAGGGTGGCTGTTCTCTTGAGTGAGTGTTTTAAATAATTCTGTCCTGAAAAGATTGCAGATAGAGGTCTTTTCTAGTTTGTGAATATTGTTGGATATTTTGGGGGAGGGGGGTTTTGTGGGTGTGCATGGAGTTTTTTTGGTCAGTCTTGGTGGCTGTTGAGGGGCTAAATACTGGCTGACATTTTTTTTCTTTAGCTGGACAAAAGAAGCTGCAGATGAGTTTTTTTCTTCTAAATATTTTTAAAACCTTTTTACATACAAAAAGTTCCTATGATAACTGAAGTTTCAGCAGTACAGCTTATACTTTATGATAACTAGTAGATAGAAATAACAGGATATTAGAGATGAATGCTTCCTGTCACCTGACTTGGGTGACACTTTGATTAGGAGAAGGAGAATATTAAGAAAATATTAAGAATTTGTTTCTTTAGAAGGTTTCTGGCTGTTTTAATTCCAGACTTTATGCTAATGACAAGTAAAAACTGAGCAATAGCACTCACTAAAGACAGAATATGCAATCCCCAGACATTTCTTTGAAACAAATAATTTCTCCATCTTGAAGGAGTAGCTTTTTAGGGTCAGAGTCATCTGTTAAGAGGTGATCATGCTTCTGCTTGGTTTTTTTTGTCCCAACTTCAGGTTTCTATTATCTGGGATATATGGTGTTTATATTGAGTCTGAACTTCACAGATCTGTAGCATTGCTTTTAAACAAGCAGGAAAGTTAAAAAAAAAAATACTGTGTTGAAAACAATATAACTACCTGTGTGCACAAAGTTCTCTAGGGAAAGATATAATTTATTTGTTACATCTTAGTTGCTTTTCCTGCATGCTTTTTCTAGTTAGAAGCTTGAGTTTTAAGTTTTCCCTCTAAGATAGGTACCAGAATTGAGAGGAGAGCTAATGAAGGTCTTGTATAAGAAAAGGAGAATATGGAAAGACGTTTAGTGTTATGGTGTATGCTCCTGTCCTGAGGCTTTTTGCTGGTTGCTTGCTAGTTTTAGGCTTGTTAGGAGGGACTCTGACCTTTAGTCTTAAGCTTGACTCACGCTGGATTCCCCCGATTTCTTTGCAGTCTGTACATTCTGTGTGTGCTGTTCCTCATAAGGCTGTGGGATTTGATAACAAACTTACCCACCCTGACTCTGCTCCTCGCCTCTGTGTTCACAGAGCTGTTCCAATTGTTGTGTGGGAAACAGCAAAGCTAGAGAGGCCAGTTGATAGCAAATATCCTGGGATATTTTTGGTAATCTGTATGTTTACATATTGAACACTGCCATTAGTACATTATTATTATTGGCATTCTTAATTTTAGTGCACGTCCCCCAACTTCCTTTGGTGTTGGTCACAGTATTAACTATACCCTTATGTTTTTTTTTGATGTGGAGATTTCTTCAAAGGGCTATTTACTTGCTACATTTTAATTTTGTGTTTGTGGGACTGTATAGTTAAGGGGATTGCTAAAACCACCCAAGTTTTAAACACCTGGGTCCTCCAGTACATTTGCTTCTGTAAGTGGTTTGGAGAGGGGAGGAAGCGTGGCAGGGTATCCCTTAAACTGGTTCTGCCATTTGAGGAAATGTGTGTGTAACCATAATCCATAATTAAAGGTAATTAAGCTTTAACCTACAGCAGGAACATATTTTGAAGATGTACCAATTTATTTTGAAAGGAAGTATTTTTTCAGTGTTTGTATCCCAGGATGTTGAAAGATACTTGTAAAAGTAGTACAATGAATTAATTTTAGAATATTTCACTAGGCTACATCATGCTTGGTTTTCTTGGGAAAAAGGAAACTGAGACTGCCTGGGCTAAAATGAAAAACACTGAATGACTTGAGGGGGGGAAAGGTTATTTCAATGAATTTTTGTTCTTGATGCACAAGATAAGAAAATGTGACTAATGCATTGCTGTTCTGAGTGTATTTGGGTGATTTTCCCCGCAACAAGTTGATAACTACTGGAAAAGGGTCACTGTTTATTGTTCCTTAAATTGAAACAAGCCAGCAGGGGTAGGATGGAAGGGGGATTGGAAGTTTTGCCAGAATGGAGATTTTTTAATGGTGGAGAGAAAGACAGCATTGCATGAAGACATGAAACATTCTTGAAACTTTTTAGGAAGGTTCTTTCATCTTAGTGGTCATTTAGTTGGAGTAATGGTCAGTGAAACTGTTCCTTGTAATTATTCTCCAATGTTGACAAGAAACTGTTAATATTTAAATTGCTTTTTTAACTTCTGGGTTTCTCAGGACTCTTGTGATAACTGTTCTTTTATACTAACAAACAGTGCCTCTGCACTTGAGTTGGTTGGTTACCTTGCAGTTGGAGCAATCGTGCTGGTTATGTTCTTATCTTGAGAAGTGTAAAGGAGGCAAATGATATTCAGTAGTTTAGGCAACATGCACGTTTTTGTCAAAGTCTGAGTACAAGAAAGGCTTATTGGACTCAATAAGAGATTGAGTTTTAAATTTCCAGGCCCTGCACAAACATTGCTTTTCCGGAGGGAGCATGTCAGTGGAAGTAATGTTCTGAAGAACAGATGTGAAAGATGGGTCCCTTTGTTTATGCCCATATGTGCTTTAGACATGACAGGTGTCACAGATAACAGGTGAACTTTTGCATTCAGAGTTATTAATATCTACATCAAAACTGTAATCCAGATACCCTTCTTAAAATACTCATGTTTCAGGAACTGCTGTATCTCTGTGTGTTTGTGTACTGTGTTTCAGTGGGATTAAAGAACATAAAAATCTGAATTAAAGTAATTGTTTGATCTGTTGACCTAAAGTGAAGCAGTTTTATTTTCAATTTGGAACATTTGAACTTTGTCTTTCTTGGGTCAGGTTTGATACAAGGCAGTCCCAGGCTCCTACCTGACTTTCATGGAGTAGCAGTACTGGACAAGCTTCATTTACAAGTTGTTGTTGTTGTTACAGGACTGGAAAGACTCAGCTGTTGTTACCACAAGAACTCCTGAAACATGGTGGATTATTATGAAGTTCTGGGAGTGCAGAAGCATGCCTCAGCAGAGGATATCAAAAAAGCGTGAGTGTCACTGGTGGGGATGTTTTGGATTTTAAGGGACAGATATAATTACATGGCTTTTGTAGTCACACTTTGTTGTCTTCCTGTGTTCTTTTGCAAATTCCTCCATGTGCTGCTTTATCAACTCAAATGTCTGATCTGTGGTCTTGGATGATTGCAAAGCACATCAACCTGGGGGCAAGCTTAGCTTTGCCTCTCTAAGAAAGAAGTTATGAACACTTTGCCTGAAGTGTTTCGTTGGAGGATAGGAATTGTGTGCAGCTGGCAAAGAAGGCATTAATGTTAGGATGTCACAATCAGTGTGTTCTTGGAGCTTTATCAACTTCTAATGTACCAGATTCCTCTTGATGCTTCCCTTGGTTGGTTGTAGTACTGAATAATTACAGAGCTCTAAGGAGAAGCCCACAGCAGAGATACTTTGTTGGAATGTTTTTCCTAGGTCTCATAGATGTTAATCATCAGAAATGCACAAGAGTAATTTCAGAATAAGTAAGGAACCTCAAACCTACTTTCTAATTTAAAACATATCTGAGTAGGTGGTTCTTTGTGTACCTGCAGGTTGCTCCCAGTATCTTGATGCAATATACAAAGCACCAGGAATTTCTTATTTTGATCCTTGACAACCTGTTTAACCTGACAACATTATGTTTATTTGTATAGCATATTCTGTTATTTCAGAGTAAAATATCCTTTGTTTTCCTTCCACTCAGGTACCGTAAGTTGGCACTGAAATGGCACCCTGATAAAAACCCAGACAATAAGGATGAGGCAGAACGGCAGTTTAAGCAAGTAGCTGAGGCCTACGAAGTCTTGTCAGATGGTAGGTATCTCCAAAGGGCTCTTGAACTGCCTGTCTGTTCTGGAGATCAGGCTGAAAATGTTCATCTGTGGTGCTTTGAAGGGATATTGTTATTTTGGTTCCCCATCCAACTTGACCGCTTCCTTTTCAAAGGCAAGGAAAGAGAAAGATGCTTGCAGATAAGGCAGAATAAGCAGAAATTTTGAAACAAAAATTTCAGGATCTCCCTAGATACATAACCACTAGAAACTGAAATTCAGTATCTGCTAGAAATTTCTGCAGAACTTCTGTGAATCCCAAGATTAATTTTATCTTAGCAGGTGAGGCCAGTGTTACTGTCAGTATAGAGGTATTGTGTTTATCCTTGAAAGTCAGACCAGACCAAGTCTGAAGTATCCACTGTTGGGCCTACAGCTTCTAGTTTTTGTAACAGTAAACTAGTCTTGAGAAAACCCAAGCATACTGTAAACCTTGCTGAAAGTTTGGATTTCATTTGAGTGAGTTCTGTAATTTCAGTCAACTGTGATACTAAAGATAATGTTTATTTTGAATTGTTCTGAAAGAGGTGTTTAGCCTGACCCATGTAGTGCAGGAATGCAGTTTACAGTTCACCCATGTCTTTCTGCTTGAAGAGTATCATTAACTTTTGCCAGTGTTCTGACAAAAGCAGCCTGAATCATAACAAAGTGATTTAAGCTTCTTTGATTATTTTCCTCTGTAATTGACTGCAGCTGTCTATATGCTATTTCTGAAGTGTCCTTGATTTCACCTGAGACAGTGAGCATGGGAAAGCTATATTTAAAGCTCTAGCAGCATCTAGATTACCTCTCAGAGTTCAGCCTGATTTAGTGAGCTGCAGTCTTGTACACTGTGTTTCTTTGCTTGGTTTTGATAGTTAATTAACAGGGGAGAAAAAGAACTTAATTTATCATTAGTTCATTGTATACTTGTCTTTTAGAGTACTTTATGCTTCTTAAGCTAATATTTTTGAGCAGGATAAAAATAGGATATTGGTCTGGTTGTTAAACAGATCTCTAAGTTCTTTGGAAACAGTACAGTGCTAGAATTTTAGAACAGCTTCTAAAAGTGCTGCCAGTTTTTGGATCTATGCCAAATCCTAAGTTACTGATGTCTTAACAATCATTTGTGCAGCAGGGATAGCAGAATCTTCAGCCCAGTGGTTGAGAGGCAGTCAAATGTTCTGCAAACTTAATGAAATTTTCTGACACCATTACAGGCTTGAATGATGACAGATTTTTGGCAGAAGAATAGTTTTGTAAGGGATTACATAAGCAAAAAAAATACTGAAATTGGGTGATCATTGAACACACTTCCCTTGTGGGAAACCTTGTGGTTTCAAAAATGGAACATTTTTCAAGATGAATTCTGTTTTTTGTGAGCCCTCAGGGCCTATTTGCTGTTTCCTGCCCATGACAGTTTATCTACCTTGCTGCTTTCTTCTTCATAATTGGATGGGTAGGTTAACCTCCCTTCTTTAAAAACTGCTGTCTAGAAAGGCAATACAGATAATATATCAAGCTTTGGGGATTTGTCTGCATGTGAACCTATTGCAAGCTATTATTTGAGATGATAACCATTATATAAAATTTTAATTCCTGTTAGTCAGAAGTATTTTACTTTCCAATATCTGTTTGAGGTAACTGCATGTTCTTTCAGTGATGCTGTTTAAATTTTAAAAACATCTTTCACTGAAGAGATTCCACTGGGAAAAGCATAATAATATTAAGAGAATAAAATCAAATGCCCTGATTGGTTTTTGACTGGTACTTCCCCAACAGTGCAGGCGAAGGGAGCTGTCTGTCTGCCTCTTTAAGGTCTTCAGGTTCCCTTCCAGTACCAAAGTGCCATCTGATCTTGTGCAATAATGTGGAGTTCATTTTTCTCTCCTTTCTCATGAATACTGGCTGGTTTACAGTGAAATTAATAGTCATTCCATGCCTTCTAAAATAATAGAGAGCAAATAGTTTGAGTCACATCCTTCCTTGGCATTTTGGAACATCATTCTCCATTCCATATCCCACAATTAAGCCAGCAAAAATGGTTATAATTAATTTTAGGGGTTTTGCAGTCACTCTTATAAACACTGGTCTTTGTTCTCTTAACTCTCCCACAATGGGCTTGGTCTTGTGCAAGAAAAGGAGAAGAGGCAATGGTCAGGGTTGGCAAGTGGGAGAGGAGGAAGGGAGTGCTTGAGCACTGGAACTGCTCTCCAGAGAGCCTGTAGGATCTTCTCTCAGAAACTGATGTGATCACAGCTTTGTTCAGGCAAGATGTGGCCAACTTCACAGTTGGACCTGTGTGGAGGAGCAGGTTGAGGTCCTCAGGTTCTTCACAGCCTTAAAGCTTTTCATGGTAGCTGTCCAAAGAAGAAATCTGCCATATTCTTCTTAAAGGCAAATTTCTATATGAAGTTTGTCCTTAAACAGAACTTTTTCTGATACATCAGGACTGGACCTCCTACAGCTTACTGGTCTTAAGTTTGAAGTTCAGTAGCTCTTCTTTCTGAAGTAAATTGCTTTGGCAGTTCTTGTTGAAGATGCTCAGCAGTTATATATCAGAACTTCCTTAAATAAACTAGCTTTGAGAAGATGCTTAACTGAGAATGCTGATAAGTGGTTTTATTTTTTCACAAACCCAACAAACCTGTTTACTGACATGATGTACAACTTCTTCTTGTAGCTAAAAAACGTGACATCTATGACAGATATGGAAAAGAAGGCCTAATAAATGGAGGTGGAGGTATGTTGACAATCAGCAGTTTTTTTCTTTCTTTATTTTCTGTAGCTTTCTTTTCAAGACAGGAATCTGGAAATGCCTGTACTAGGGCCTAAAATTCAGTCTTCTAAAAATCAAGATGTCAATTGTTTTACAGTTTTTCTGGTTATTATAAAAGGTATTACTGTTATTTGAAAACAGAGAAACTGTTATGGAAAGTGATGAAGTAATGTGTGTACTTAAGTTAAATGATATCTGAAAGAGAAATTTTGAAACCGTTTATATCTTTAGATGATTCAAGTACCCTATAGGCCTCAACTTTCTTATTAGTAAGAATATGTAAAGATAACTGAAATTTAACTTTTTTCCTTTTTATTTGCAGGTGGCAATCATCATGATAGTCCATTTGATTTTGGATTTACATTCCGCAACCCAGATGATGTCTTCAGGGAGTTTTTTGGTGGAAGGGACCCCTTTTCATTTGACTTCTTTGGTAAGTGATCCCCTGGTTTTAGTAACATGTATCTAAAGTGGGGCTAAAACTTTACTCTTACAAAACAAGCAGAGCTAATGTAGTTTTAATAGAAATAGTTCTGAAAATGAGGTAAACAACTGGTATTTTGTATTATATTTGAAATTGTTTCATACCTGTTTCTTGGTTAATTTTATTGTACAAAACTAGGTATGGCTTGCCAATTAATGTTTTGTTGGAAGGCCTGGTTTGCCAAACATGAAATGATGTCTGGAATGTCTCTAAGTTGAAGTAATATTCAACAGAAAAAGTGCTTACTGGAATTTCCTCTCAAGAATTTGAGCAGGCTAACTTAGTCTGTTGATTTCTCTCTTTGGATCTGTAAATAAATTAAAACTTTGAGAGCTTCTGAATGGGACAGCTTAATTATAACTGTTACACCATAACTCTCAGTGTGAACTTGTGTCCTAGCAGGACTGATTTTCTTCTATCAGAATAGGAACAGTTGCATACATAATCTAGACCTTCTCCCAAATTCATGTCACCTGCTTGCTTGGGGTATAGAGCCTTTACAGACTCAGATAAAATGGTTCTTGAGGTCTGTATTCTTCATTTAGGAAGCATTCATTAAAGGAAGCAATATGTGATAAAAGTTGTCAGAGGAATCTTTTTGCCCTCATGCTGGAGGTCTTCTTGCTTGCCCTAGTGAAGGTCTTTTCAGAGGTGCTGGGATTCTTATGCAATCTCTCTGTGTATGTTCAGCTCAGCAAAATGCTGACCTATAAAGCAGAACTGATCCTGTGTTCAGTATTTACTGTGAGAAAGTTTCATACTGAAAACTGCAAGAAGTGTACTTGAAAAACCAGGCTTTCTTCCTGTTCAGTATGTAGATATTGATTTAGCTCTGTAATAATGTTTGTAAATGGTTTAATATTTTTAAAAGTAATTTATTTTCTTTGGCAGCATTAAGGGGGTAGTGCAGTTCAGATTTTAATTATATCTTTCTTTGGTTTGCTATTTCAGGATCATCAGCTGTTAGATGACTAATGAAGGATTAGAAAGGGGGTTGAAGGGCTTGAGGTTGAATGCAGTAGAATGGTAGTTGATGAATTAGATGAGTAGCTAGAGGAGGATCTGGTAGAAGACAGGCAGCTGAATTGGGCAGTTGGATCCAGTGTGAAATCAGCTGAAAGTAGGAAAGGGAAGATTGGAGGAAGCTTCTAGCAAAATACTGATGAGTGGAATGGGCTCTGAACTGGGTAGATGCAACTTCTTCACTGTCTGCAGCAGAAAAAGAATTTTAGGAAGTACTAGACAAGGATTTCAATTTAGGTGAGTGATCTCAGCTGGTTAGGACTCATCTGGAGTACTGGGTCCACTTCTGGGCTCCACAGTAAGAGAAACAGAGCTACTGGATAGAGTCCAGTGAAAGGCCACCAAGATTATTACAGGAGTTTCTCTCACATGAAGAGCAAGTGGGGGAATTGCTGGAATTGTTCAGTATAGAGAAAGCTCAGGGTAAGAGTCTCATCAGTGCATTGGGAAGGGAGGGGAGAGGTCAGAGGCAATGACCACAAATGGGAACACAGGAGTCTCTGCCTGAACTTAAGGTAGCACAACTTACTGTGAGGGCAACAGTGTTGGAGCAGATTGTCCAGAGAGATTGTGGAATCTCCATGTTTGGAGATAGCCAGAAGGCTATGGAGTAGTCCTGGAAATCCCCCTGCACTTGATCCTGTTTGAGCAGGGGGTTGGACTGGATGAGCTCTGGAAGTCCTTGTCAAACTCAGTTATTCTGTGATTGTGTGGTAGAAAACCTGGAAAAATCTGAGCAAGATGTTGAGTAGGAAGCTACTGTGGAGGAGCTGGGAGAGAGTGTTCAGTTCTTTTGTTTATTTTTTGATTGAAGATCTATTAAACAAAACAGTTGGTTCTCAATCAAGTATCTTTATAGTAAATTGCACAGGTGAGATGCTGCTAGTGGGAGACTGACGTAGGCTCTGTTTGATTTTGATTAGATTTACTACATCAGCACTAGCAAAAGACTCTTCACTTGCTGTCTCTGAAAATGTCAGTATTCTTGATTAACCTTAAAGCCATGAAGTTTAGTTCTGCTCTTAAATAAATGAGAGGCTTAAAGAAAGCTGAGGCCCTGCTGTTTGGGTTCCTTGGAAGGAGGGCTGTAGAGCACAGTGCACAGAGCTCTCCAGCTTATCCAATGGAGGGACCACTGCTGCCAGTGTTCCATGGGGTGCTGCAGCTGCAATAGCCCCTCCTGTAGAGGCTGAAATTTTAATTCCTGTTAGTCAGAAGTATTTTACCTTCCAGCATCTGTTTGAGGTAACTGCATGTTCTGTTGCCCCATATTCCCTTGGACACCAGTGGGCTTAGCAACTTACCTCTGCATTAATGACCTATACAGACATTCTCCCCTGCTTACCACACTATTTATTTATTTATTTATTCAGAAGCAGGTTATCTACTTCATGTACTGATCACTGTCAGCTGGAAGAGAAGAGCACTGAGCACAGGCTCTGCCTCTTGCCAGGGTTCTGGCAGTGGCAGCAGTGTTGTGTGCACTCCAGTTAATGGAAACTAATTGTTCCTAAGCTGCCTCTCTGCTTTATGTGGATAGTTGCAGTGTCAGTGACCAGAGGCCTAAAAGCCTCAGTTAAGCTTTGGATTTTGAGCATAAGCTCTTGAAATGTTTCTAGTTGGAAGGTTTCAAAGTCAGTGCTTTTTTTTTTCTTTAAGATGTTCTCTAACATGGGTAATTGTGACTCCAAACTTTTTTTTTTCACAAATTTCTGTAAAAAGTACTTGAATTGGTCTTTGCACATATATGAATATTTCAAGATAGTACAACATAAAAATATGTGTGCTTTCATCTGAATGTAGTGCATTTTGTAATTCCAAAAGCAAGCAGTAGAATTGCATGTATAGCAGGAATATTTGTATTGGTGAACTGCAGCCCTTATAGGTTCTGCTGTGTTGAGACACTAATGGAACAGTTCTGTCCTGAATAATAACAGAATTTATCTTCTTAAAATGAGGAGTTATCAACTTGTTGATGAGTTTTCTGTGGAATTAGTAACTTCTTGAGGAGCTACTCAGGTTATAATTGATATTCTAAGCCACTAAATAAGTACTGAGGTAATGTTTTCTAAAAATGTGTACTGGTGGAATCAAAGATGAAATTGAATAAATACTTTAAAACATTTGTACTTTTTATGCAGTTTGAAGTGGCATGTAGTGAAGCCCACAGAATGCAGGTGGGACTCTCTATATCCTGATTGTCATTGAGTATGTAAAGAGCAGCATTCATATGCATAATTCCTGTAAATTTATGGATGTGAAGAATTTCTGAAATGGTGCTATGACTTGAGTCTGTTAAACTCTACTGAACTATACTGCACTGCTCTTGCAGTTACAGAAAGTTTTCTTTATAAACAGAGACATCTTTATTCATCTGTAGGAAAGAGGAGAATGTAGATTTTTAAATGATGTCTCCCTTCAGACTTTTCAAATGAAAATATGTAATGCTGTTGGAGACAGCTCTGAACACTTCCAAATGGAGCAGAGCTAATGTTATGTGCTGTGTGTTGCACTGGAGACAGTCACAGATTATTTTCATTGTTTTTTCCCAGGCAAATTCTTTGTAAATCTAGGGGTGCATGAAGGCAGGTACTTTTTAAAACTTCATCTGGTGCTATGACAGATGCTGAGCTCTTACTCTGAGATTTGTGGACTTGCTTTTTGTGGCACATGGTTCCAGCAGAGTGTGTATTCCTGGTGAGCTGTCCTAGGGATAGTTTTTAGCCTCTGACATATGGATGGATGCTGATCCTTGTGACAGGAAGAAAAGTTGGTGCTTCCTGTGCAGCACTGCACTTTGCATTGCAAAGTACTGCCTTGGTATGGCAGTGATCTGGTGTTCAGTCTGTGCCATACACCTCTGCCTCTCTGACTGTTTACTCTTAATGGAGGCTTGGTTTTTCCTGTCAATATTCTTAAACTTTTATATTTCAGCTCTATCCTACTTCATTTATGGAGTATGGCTATATCTCACTTTATTTATAGCTATATCCTACTCCGTTTATATGTGATGCTTGCCTTGATTTGGTTTGTGTTCCTTGTTGTGTTTTATTTGTATTTTACTTGTAAATTTTCAAGGACCTTTTTTCTTCTATAATTTAACAGTTCACAGGAGGGAAGGATCCCAGTGTTACCACTGGTAATGGAAGTGTATTGATGAGTGACTGCTGCTTCAGGCTGAGAAACAGAAATTGATGTGCTTTGGTGTAGGCTGGGCTGTGTTTCTGGGCTGTTAAAGAATTGATTTGGTTTTGGTTTAGAGGCTTTTCAGATTCTCACTTTGAGAGTGAGTTCTGTGTTGGAAGGTGTTATCAGTGAGGAGTTACTGTGGAAGATGGAGTTGGTATAACAGCATCAGAACATTACCCAACAGAAACTCCTTAAGGAGTTAATTCTTTTTTTTTTTTGTAGACTAGAAGCTGCATACACACCCTAAACCATCTCAGCTGACTCCAGATGCATCAATGATGCCTGAGTAATCTGTGTATGGGCTAGGAAAAACAACTCAGGGCCTACAGCAGAGCAATATCCTCCAGCAGAAGTGTCTACAAGCTTGACAGGATGGTTTGGGCATTTCAAACTGCTTCCAGTGCCTGGGTGTGTAGTTAAATGTATCCCACAAGGAGCCAGGCTTCTCTCCCTGGCAGAATGTGTTACTAATGTGACATGATAAATTGGTCCTGGGGGATGTCCCCTCTGGACTTTGATGTCCCAAGAGAAGTCTGTTTGTGGGATCTCTTTAAACATCACTGTAGTCTTGACAGTTTTGCTGTGGTTTCTAAACATACATTTGGAGATGGTAATAAAATCTAATTCTTTTTTAGATTGTGAAGTAGAATTCACAACGTACTTTAATGCATTATATGCCCATAGGGATTCTGTGGAGTTTTCCCTTGAGAGTTCTGGTTACCTGGTTTATGTGATCTTTTAAAATTACTCTTGGAAATGAAAGGTAAAATGAGACTTAAAAGCTTCATACAACTAGTTAGATACAAATATTTGTCACAGAGAATGTCAGCTAGCTGGTTTTCTGGTATATACCTTGGTTCCATCAAAGGTCAGAATTACTTCAGATTGACTGCTGTAATATTGATTACATAAAGAGAAGCAGAACTGTTCTGGAAAAGTACAGCAAGTTACTTTTAGTATGCAGGCAAAAGAGTCTTAACCTGACAAGAGAGAGGAAATTTTATGTGCAGTAATCATTGCAAACTCTACGTGATAGGAGTTTCAGGATGCTTTTCCTGAATGGGACAGCTTCATCAAACTACTTGTCTCAAGGACAGAAAGTTGTCCTGCTGTGGCAAAATATTCACATAAGAATCAGATCATGGTTTTAATTCACATGCTGTCTCATTTCTGATAATTGATTGTTTAAATGTTCTAATGCAAAATGTATTTGTTAGTAAAATGGATTATTAAAACTGAAAATGGAGGTGGCTTTCATTTAAAGCTATCTTGAACAGCAGTGTCTTTTTAGTAATTAATTTTTTTGTTGATGTAAATTTGCTGCTTTTGGTGCAATTTCTGAAGTGCTCACAGATTTGCATGTGCATTCATTGCTTTGGTATGAATGTGCAGTTTTATTTCATAACCACCAGTCTAGATCATAATTATGCACTGAATGGTCCAAATCTCACTATGAATTTTTCAGAAATAACTTGATAGATTCAAAGAGGGCTTTTGGAACACAGGAATTGTCTCACCCAGACAGCATTATCAGACAGGAGTAGGTAGTGTTGTGGCTCCATGGCCAAACTAATACATAATTAGCCCTGCTGAAAGGAGGAGGCCTTACTTCAAATTTTTATGTGTATCTTAAAACTTTAATCTTTGTCTGATGTCTCATTAGATAGATTGAGAAGCTGTTTGATAGCATACTAGCAAAGTTTGTCTTGGGAATCCCAGTCCAGTACAGGTTGTTAGTTCCCAAGAAAATGTTTTGATTTGCTTTTCTTGGACTGGTAGCTGGTTAAATTGGTCAGAGCACAAATGCTGAATATCTTAAGGAGAGCAGGTCATAAGGAATGGAAGGTAATGGAAGTTGCCTCCATTTTTAAGGTGTGCCTGAACATTTGAGCATTCATCTGATAAGTATGAAATGCTGATTAGTGTACTCCAGCATCTCTGTAGTTACCATATAGATGGCATTCAGAGGTGATGTTTAGGTCTCCTTTTCTAAAAACCAATGAATCCCAAGATCTCTGCTATAAATCACTAGGACTTCCAAATGCTTCTTCTGTAATTTTTTATATGAGTGGGACAAACATCTGTTTCACATCTAATTTATGAAAAGACCCAAGACCAATTTACAAAGACCATGCTGAAACATCAGGCACATGAAGCAGCCTTGCTTGGAACAACATCTTGGTGTCTCTCCTCAGTAAGGGGCATCAACAGTGTGCTTACTTTGTAAGGAAGAAAATATTTCCATGCAGAAGTGCTTACAGGTGGCCCCTCCAGTTCTCATAGTAGTTTTTTACTGCCTGAGTGCTCTCCAGAGCTGTAGCATGAGGTTCTATGTGTGTTTACTGCAAATTTGCATATTTGAAACTTTTTTTCAGATAGGATACAAAGTAGAAAACACCTGCTCCAGGAATTCTGTTGTATTGTGGGTATTGTGTCTGTAAACACATTCAGACCTGCATTTGAGACTCTCTTCTGGCAGGATGTATAAAGCCATTACAGGATGCTTTTGATACAAGGAAAGGATGGGGCAGGCAGCCTTTGCTTACTGCAACACTGCAGCCGTGCTCAATGCCAGTGGGTTTGGCTGTGCCCTTCCACAGGGGCTGCACAGCATCCTTCATCCTGTTCCATTATCCTGTGTTGTGCCAGTGCCACCCTCCTGCATCTGCATCAGGGGCTGTGTTTTGGCAGAGCAGTGGGGAGGCTCTGGTGGTGGAGAATAAAGCAGAGAAGGTTCACTGGGGAGGTGCTGCAGGGAGTGGGGCCAGAGCAGTGGCCCTGCTTGGACAGGGTAATTCCCTTTGCACACTGTCCTGAGAGGATTATCAACATCTCTGACTGTGACAGTACATGCATGGGAGAGCATTTGCTGACAGCTCACCATTTATCTCAACACCTTTGATTTTTGGAGGTGAATGATGGCATTGCAGGGGAATGTGCCATCGTTCTGTGGCTGAAAGAATCCTCCTGTGCTGCCTGTGACCCTTGGGCACTTGTGCTGCTGCCTGTCTCATAACCAGCACAGTTGCTTTTACAGCCACACTGTGAGCTCTAGCAAAGAGTTGATGTGGCTGAACTCGCTTTCATCTGGAGATGCTCTTTTCAGCATTTCAATTCCTGGTCCAGTTCCCCAAGCAGCAGCCAGGATACAGAAAAGTGGTAGAAGTGACTGTCATAGGAAATGTGACACTTGCAGTTTGTCATGTATTGTAATTGCAGCTAATGCCTTAGATTGATATAATGAATTTTGAATTTTAGCTGCACTGTGGACTGCTTCAAATTGTGGAGTTTGACTCCTTTCCCCCCTCCCCTGTTGTGTGGTGCTTTCCTGCCCATTTTTTTCCCGATACACGAGTCCTTCTAGTGCTGAAAGAGATTAGCTCATGGGTGCAACAGAAAGTAACAACTCAGTGTTTTCTTTTGGATCAGTGAATTAGTGCAACTTATTTGGTTCTATGATCACAAGGCAGGAAGGGAAAACAATCACATCGTTTAAGTAGTATTCTGCCATGAGCTGAAAGGGAAAAAAATCCTGTTTCTGTGTTACAGCTGGGGACCTCTCAGAGTGGAGAGATCACCACCTGCCTTATTTTGAGCTGCAGTGTGATATTTATTACAGTAGTTGTTGTTATTTGACCTGTTTAGAGGTGAAATGCTTTTCTTGTGACTACAGAAAAGCAAGGTAATATTCCGTGGTTTTCAGGGAGCAGGTTTAATGTTTTACCCAGAGGATCAAGACAGTTGTTCCATTTGAATTGGCAGTGATTTTACTAAAGAAATTAAATTTTCCTGAAAACTTTACTTCCAGTGCAGTTATTTTCAGACAGGTTTGTTAGTGTACAATGTGTGTTGCTGGGGGTTTTGTGTTCCAATCTCCACATTATTTTTTGGCTTCTGTAACTTCAGTAATGGCAAGAGTCCTGAAGTCCTTCATTTTGCCTGGTGTTCTGGTAATGGGCTACCGTGAGTTCTTTGCTTAAGCATTTGACTTTTTCCAAAAAGTTTCATGGCATCTGCTGTTGTTGATAGATAAGAACTCTTTCTCATTTACTTTCTTGAAGTTTCTCACCTTTTGTTCTCTCTTGATTTTTGCTGTTCTTACAGCACCACAAATTCTGCATTAGAAGTATACTCCCAACGTTTTTATGGAAATTGAATGTAATACTCTGTCCTCCCATAAGCTTCTGGTAATACCTAGATTATAATATACTGAATTTATCTCCAGACAGTGGTTGGTAATACTCTTAAGTATCACTGGTTTAACATTTTGATTTTCTGAAGCTTGGAAGTTGTATTTATATAGTATTTTCACCTTTTTAGAAAGGCCTTGACTTCTATTTTTGTATTTTTTTTTCTTTTCTTTTTGCTGCTTAGTTTTCTTAATCTGATATGCTGCTCACATTCAGTAAAAAATGAACTGGAAGTACCAAAATGTCTATAGTAAGAGGTTAAAAAAACTCCAACACCGTGCGTTTGAACTGTTTGGAAAAGGCCTTTTTTGTGAAAAGGTTATCAGGGATGGAAAGGCTCTGCTGAAATAGACTTAGGGGGCTGAAATGTTACTATTTTGCTGAGTGATGCCATTAATCATCCAGATTTAGGGAGTAAAAGCATAAACAGGGTCTGCCTAGCTGTGAGGTTGCTATATTAATGTGTGTTTGTGGTAGATACAACAAATGATAGTGCAGCAGCCTCCTGCTGCCTGCTCTGTGTTCTTGGTAGTTTTTTTCTTCTGCCTGCTGTACTTGGCTGTCAGAATCAGAAAGGAGCAGTTTCTCTGACAAGTCCTGCCCCTTTTCCTGCCTCAGCATAATCCATCTTGCTGAGCATTCTGCAGTGCTCTGAGTGGAGTGCTTGCTGTGTCTCACTGGAGAGAATGACAGGAAGAGCTCTGGAGAATTGTTGCCAGGCTGCTGACAGCAATCACCTGGCATCTGAACACGTGCTGATCCCAAGTGCTGACCTCTTCCTTTGCTGGGCAGGCTGATAAGGCATGGCCAGGTCTTGGTTAGGCTTTGGTGTGGCAATAATCCACTGAGAAGCTGGGTTGATATCAGGGATCTCTAGGAGAGTCCATGATCTTCCCTTAAATAACTTTGTTTCTGCAGCTGTTGTGCTGGGGAGGAGAGATTCACTTGCAGAATCTCTCTCACACTGTGAGAGATTAAAACCACAGAGCTTACATGATAGGTTGTTTTGTTTTTATTCAAACTCCAGGTAACGAGAAAATTTGGATTATAAATAGAAAGCTTAACAGTGGGAGTAATACAGTATATAATTTGTGCACGTGAGTGAATGACCTTCATAACTAACCTCTGAGTCATTCCTGTGAGAATAAATTGGGCTACAAAACAATTAACTGCTCTGCTTGTACTTGCTGCTTGATATGCTAGACTGACAAAACTGGCCTGGTTTTAAATATGGACATAGTGCTTGTTTTGGAAATTATAATAATTCCCATATTTCCACGCTTGTTGGTTAACTTCTATAAAGGTACTAATAGGTCATCTTTATATTGAGGAAAAATTGCTTTACATGGAAAAAAAGAGGCTACAAAACAAAAATTGTCTGAGGTAGAAAAAATCTTGCCACTTGCTTGCCAGTGTATGTGAGATAAAAGTTTGGTCCTGTGTTGTTTTACTCAATAACTATGGAGGCTGGGAGGGGGTTGGGTTTTTTTTTAGCAGCTGCCCTTGTTCAGCAGAAATGCATTGTGACGTTTTGTATTTAAGTAATTGCACAAAACCAGATGGTAACTTACATATTTTTATTATCATATTGATTAGTTAATGATGCATAATGCATATTGTATTAACTTGGTGATTTATCTTAAATCAGCTTGGATTTTTTTTGAGGTACCAGAAGTGGAACAAATACTGCATTTCTGACCTTCACTTTGTCAGCTGTGGTTCTGAACAGTCAGGCAGTCACACATCTTTCCTTGCTTTCATACCTCTATTGCTGCTATCACCAGGTTCTGCAGTTTTCATTAAAAGTTTATTCTGAGCTTTCAATACTGAAGAACTTGGTAAAATCATTGGTATTCTCAATAACTCTCATTCTGGGAGAGTTGTGATTGATGAAGAGAGTAGTTCCTAAACTTTTCTGGTTTTAATTGCAAGTATTATGTTTATTGACTTTCTGGTTTATGACTGCAATTTTTTTCTGTTGTTCTTTGTCTCAAGAGAATTAGAGAAAAGCAGTTTTCTGATAATTCTAGTAAATAAAGAGTGCTTGTGTAGGTGCTGGTGTTGTACCCCATGGCCTGACACCTCCCCCATCTTTTTTTTCCTTTTTGGAAAGAGACTATTGTCTTCCTGGTGGGGATGGAACAATAGCTGTTCTCAATGACATAACAGTGGAACTAGAATTTCAAATAACATTTTATCCATGACCCCCTTTCTCTTTTTTTGCCCTCTCCCTCCTGCTTGGTACAGACTGAATGCCTCCTTGGGACACTGTGTGTAAACCTCCATGCTTGGCTGCTAAATGTGCAGCAAATACGTGTTTGGAGTATCCAATGTGGCAAGTGCTAAATTAAACACTTGGAACACTTTAGGGTTATGAGTCATCAATCCCTGGCTGCTGTTTTTAGATTTCAATAATTAATACAACCTACCTGGAAGTTACTTTTCAGATCATGGTGATCCACAATAAATCATGAATACAAATAAGCTAGAAAGTTCAGGTACCTGAATGCAATATTTTCCATTAGGATTACTAGTTGTTAATGTTAAAACTGGTAAAATAAGAAAGTCAGCTACTTTATATATATAAAAACTATTTTTAGGTCCAGAAGCAAGCAGAATTTAGACCAGGAGGAGTATAGCAATTACCTTTGGGGGAGTCCTAGTTCAGTAGCCTCAAATGTTTCAAAGGAAGAATCTTACCTGTTAACAATTTTTTTAAAAATAAATAATCCCTAATGATTAAATACAGAATCACTCAGTAATATTGACTCTTAAATGTTTTCTTCTGTTTTGTAGAAGACCCTTTTGAGGACTTCTTCGGTGGCAGGCGGGGTCAAAGGGGAAACAGAAGCAGAGGTGGGGGTGGATCATTTTTCTCTGCCTTTGGTGGATTCCCTGCTTTTGGAAGTGCTTTCTCTCCATTTGACACAGGTAAATATCATAACATTTAAGAAAGAATGCAATTTTGGCTCACAAAGGATTGCAGTACAACAAGCTGACTTCTCCATTCAGGCAATTCTGTGACTAATTTTTTTTAAAAATTAAGATGGTGTCTGTAAGGTGTAAATGAAAATTAAGCCACTGTTAGAGTATTTGGGCTACCTGGGAGTTCATATAGAGTGAACAGATCTCTAACAAGTAGAATTTCTGTTTTCTTTATTTTGATGCTACAGTTTCTTCATGGCTTTAGAATTCTTTTGTTCTGTTTGCTTTCAGGAGTGTGATGGCTTTAATTACAGGTCCTGAAAATGTGCCTAAACCCCATGGTGCTGCTTAGAGTGCTGGGAATCTGGGCATTGGTTGGGGTGTTACTGATCCAGGACTTGTTCTGTCTGCCAGCTTGGGGCATCCCAGCATCTGCACTAAAGCTGATGATCACATTCATTGGGGTTGCTGGCTTTCCCTGAGTGCAGTGTGGATAAAGGTTGAATGCCTTTTCAAGGCAGGAATTGGCAAATGGTTTTTGGACAATGCTGTGCATTTGGAAGCTGAACTGTGGGACCATATGAGAGAAATGGATGGGGCTGGAGCCATGGTTTTATTCTCAGGCTGGTGTTAATGCAATCTAGTCACTGATGTTGTGTGATGAAACCAGCTGAAAGTAGGATGAAGTCTGAGTGGATGATAAATTTGGATCCCACAGTGATGCAAAATTACATTTTATTCAAATGCCTTTTTTTTCAATAGGTTTTACTTCGTCGTTTGGCTCCCTGGGACATGGAGGCCTTACTTCATCATTCTCCTCTACGTCATTTGGTGGCAGTGGAATGGGAAACTTCAAATCAGTATCAACCTCTACTAAAATAGTTAATGGCAGAAAAATTACTACAAAGAGGTAAGTGATGTAAAAATATTTATATGAAACTATATGTAGAGACTTACATACCTATAGTTACATGCATATAAATATATTGTATCTTGGCACACACACATATAATGATAAATGTCTTTATGTTTTACTTTTGTTATGTTCATCATATTGGATTTCTCTGAATGCTTAAAAACATCTTGAAATACTTAATTGGGTTCTCTGTCTCAGCTTGGCATTGTTGAGTTACTTAATGCTGTAGCTGGAGCTCTTTTAGGCTTCAGAACCTCCTGTGTAGGGCTGCACCTTTTATTACGGTCCTTGACTAGAAACTGGGAAGAATTTTAGTTTTGCAGATGTTATGAAAGAATTTTCTCTAGCATCTGCTTAGTGTGCTTTCCTAGGCAGTGTTTGAGTGAAGTCTTTCTAGTAATTTTTTTCTGTCTGTTAAATGAAATAAGAAAATGAAGCCTGCTTTGGAGAAAAAATATGCCTGTTTGTTGGAAAGTGAATTTTCAAGTTCTGTACACAGTGTTGTGCTTGTGATGGGCAAATCCTTGCATTTGGGAAACCCAAGTCTTAGTTAACTATAGAAAAACCTACATGGAATATTACAGTCAATATAGGAGTACTGAACAATTAAGTAATTTCATTACTTAATATAAAATTACAGAAAAGTGAAGGAGGATAAATTGGTTTTGTTTGTTAACTTGGGTCCCATACTTCTAAGTGCAAGGTTCTTCTGTGAACTGTTGTACTGGAGAGCTCCTGTCATCTTGACCACTTGATAACAAACAGCCTCTGGATTACATGCTGGTGTGGTCATAATATTTTTCTGAGTGTATGCCAGAAAAATCTGAAAACTCAAAAGCTCTTTAATAATGTCTCTTTTCAGTCAGGGATACTTGAATTTTGTAACATGCATGCTGGTCATAAAGTTGGTGTATAGTAAGTCTACAAATTACTTGCTCTGATCAAATTAAAAATGGACTTTAGACTTTCTTGTGTACAAAATTGTGATTGGATCTAGAATATCATACATTTAACAAATGGGTAGGGACTAAATGCAGTGTCAAGATTGTGCAGTTGATCTGTCAAGGCCTTTAGGCCTAGATAACAGTGTGTAGTGTGAGCACAGCTGTGACAATGACAATGTATGAGGTGGCAGCTGTAACTGTGAACTCCACATCCTGGAGGATTGCAGCTTGCAGAAGGCAATTTTCCTGACTAAGCAGTGGGGAAATGAGCTGGGTGCTGGTGCCAGCTCTGGTGAATACCAAAGCTTGCCAAGTACAGTTGCATTAAGCAGGTGCTGCTCCCTTACAGTTTGTTATCTAAACCCGAGGTCTGGTGTGTGTTCAGAACTCTCATGGTGTTTTTGTCCTGCAGGATTGTTGAGAATGGACATGAGAGAGTAGAAGTTGAAGAAGATGGCCAGTTAAGGTCGCTAACAATAAATGGTAAGGAGCAGCTGCTACGCTTGGATAACAAGTAATTCAACGCACGCATTTAACAGAAATTTTAAGCTCTAACAGCCACCATTTGAGGATTGACAGGAACATTTTTTGAAGATTTCAAACGAATTCAACTTTCTGTATATCCGTACTCAATCTTAAGTAGTATAAGTAGCTCACAGAAGCTCGTATTTGTCATAGACTTTTGAGTTAATCGTTGGGACCACATCAATTGGACCATTTTTTGTCCTTTAAATTGTTGTAAACTTCTGTATGCACTTTTCTTTTCTTATCTGTGATCAAGGTGAACCATGATCCTTCAGTAGTGCTAGGGCGAGATGTACACTAACACTAGCATGAATCTTGCTTTTTCAATTTGAAATGTGAGCCAATTAGTAGTTCAAGTCTGCTGTGAAGTTAACAGTTCCAGGATAACCTTTTTAATAATTTCAACTTTTTTTTTTTTTTTTTTTTTTTTAATGTTTAGTAGTGAACAATGTTAATACATTTCTGGTAATGCATTTCTGGTTTAAATAAATTAAGGATGTTTTCTAGTTGTGCATGAATGCAGATGACTTTAGTAAGTTTTGACAAATGTTTAAATGTGTAATGTAAGCAAAAGGTAAACAAAAGTGAAGCCAGTGAGCTGAGTCTTTTGTCATTTGCTAAAAAAAATTCAAAATGAATAAATGCTGATGTTTGTGGTGCATTCTTTCATGAATGGCATTTGTAACCTTCCTGTGTCTGTGTGTGATTTGGGCAACTTGGGAAAACGGTGCTTTTTTTTTTTTTCCCCTTTACCATCTTTTCTTCAATCTTAAGGATGAGGGCCTTTTTTCTTTGCAGATGTTTTCTTCAGTGTGACTGAAAACATTATTTTTAATTTCATTTCTAAACCTGTATTTGAAGCACCTATTTTAAGAAGCATTCAGAGGCTGACTCTCTAACTCCATCTTTTGCCCTAATATGTAATTATTTTAAGTCTAGACTGAAAGCAATTCTGTTTTGAAAAGTTTTCTAAAGTTGTTCTGAGATTTGCTTTAAAAATAATCTGTAGTAAATATAAATATACATTTGATAAATTTATTTATTTAACATTTAATAGTTACAAAAAGATTTGAGAATTATGAGATTTTTTTTTTGCTGTTTTGAGAACAAACAATTGCTTTGAAGATTTGGACAAAATTGTTAGGATTATGATATCTCACTCTTATTTTTAGTCCTCAACCATAAATCAAAAGATGGATTAATGCCCTTTGTTAAATTAATGAAGTAAAGTGTTCATTTGTAGCTAAGACCAGATTTTCAAAGTTTAGTGGAAGATGACTTGGTTTTGGTGTGTCACAGAGAAAGCAGGCAGGTAACTAATGGTGTCTGTTAGCACCTGCCAGGTTCTGGATAGTTCCATGCATAGATCATGGATGTGCAGCTTTCATCTGTGCACCAGCTTTGAACATCTGGCCTGCACAAAACCCTTCAGGGTGGCTTAGTGGTTTAAAAAAAAAAAAAAAAGCATGGTGTTTTCAAATGATCACCTAATGCCTTCTTGCTGAACACCATCTGCTTTGTACTAACAAATGTGTTGATTATTAAATACATTGAAAAGATATGCTCTTGTTTTTCATGCAGGAAAACCATTTCAACTTAAGCCAAACCAAGCGAACATACTGCTACAACAGAATTTGTATTTGCAGTAAAGTTAGTATATTGTACTTTTGTCCCTCTACCATTAATGCTAATTTGATAGAACTGAAAAAAAAATAACATGTAGAAGAAAAAATAAATATATACTTTGGTTTTGGTACTAAAGCAGTTATAAACCTTTTCAAGTTCTTTGCAGAGTTCCTGTCACTTCAGTGTTGTGTTTTTGATGTAGAAGCACAAACTTAGTTTAGAACTAAACAGTGTTTTCTTGTTAATGCTGTTTTTTCCCCCTCCCCATGTATGTTACTTCTTGATCCAGATAACTAAACATGACATTTATTTCAAAATTTGGCTTTGTTGTGATGTCTTGAGTTATTAAAAATGTTAATTTATATTTATAGGATGCAGTGTGCTCCTTTAAATTATGTAAATTGTAAAAAGTGCTTTAAAATTGATTAACCAAGTTAAATAAAATTAGGACAATCTGGAGTTGAGTTTGAATGCCTTCCTCTGGATACCCATAGATTTTATATTAAAGTGCCAACTTTGCCTTCTAGTTTTATTCCAAGTCATCTTTAACATTTCAGTTGCCTTGCTCAGGTTAGGAACACAGTTAGGGTACCCACATGTTTATCTTCTTACCCAGGAAAGTGTGATCCTTCTCACAGTGTTACACACCAACAGGTCACACCAGGGTTCTGAAGTGAATTTTTTAACACTAAATGTGCTCAGGATCCAGTTTTTTGGATAGTCTCTGTTCTGCCTTCAGATCCCTGAAGCTGCTTGTCAGAGCTGGCCAGAATGCAGCATTAAAGTGGCAGTGCTGCATTTCCTTGGTAGAAAGTGGCAAAACACAGGGAATGAGGCAGCAGAAGGCAGAATTTGGCAGTAGATTCCTGCAGGAGTGAGATACCCACACACACCAGCATTTCCATGGGCTGGTAGTTGAACTGGATGTGTGGTCTTCATCCAAATAAATCATTGGACCAGCAATTCCAGTTCCAGGCTTAAAAAATTGTCATTGTTCACTTGACCTAAACCTAACAGTCTCCGTCTCTTTGAGTGTTTTTTGAAATAACATCACATCCAACTTTTTTTTAATGCAACTTCTTGCATTCAGCTCCTTTTTAAAACCACAAAATAAACTCACATTCCATGTTTTATTCAGATTTTTTTTGCTGAATTTAGTTGTTTTCTCCTGAAAACCCACTTGTTAGGTTGCTTTGAAAAAAAAATTAATGTTGTTCCTTTCTAATCCATAATTTGCATAGATGTACAAGACCTGTTTATTAGAAGTGATAGATCATCAAGGGCAGCACATTTCCTTACACTTCAATTTTACAAAATAGTACAAAATAATTAACAACAGAAAAAGTTCCTGATGGCAAATGCTAGGTACAAATATACAGTGGGATGAGGCAGCTTTCAAAACCAGGTGCTATTGGATTGAAAGTGCCATCTTTTCATACATGAGGGATTAATTTTGAATGTTTAGAGACACCATCCCATTTAAATTAAACTTCCTGGAAAAACAGTGGTTTGGAAAAACCAAGATGGAGTTTTTGAACCTGCTAAGTCATTTAGTCTTTCATGCTCTGCTTCAAAGTTCATTGGTGGATACAAGAACTTTGTGATGCTTTCTCCTGTGCACCCTCTTTGCAGTCCCTCGTGCATGGCAGTAATCCCAGAGCAGCACACTAACCCAAATTTCTCTGTAGATTGCATGGCACCTGCCCCTTCCACTTGGCTTTCCTGAAGGAGTTTGGGATTTTGTGTTGGAATGCTTCACACTGTTCAGTGGCTGCACTCCTGCAGGGCTCAGTTCTCACAAGACCTTCTCTGCTGGGGATCAGAGGGCTTGGTTGGTGCTCCAGGTGACAGAGCTGCTCTGCAGAGAGTGTGTGCAGCATTTGTCAGGTGGATCCTGTATCAACTTGTGAATAATTGATGAGCTGAGTTAGAATGCTGAAAACAAGGTTGTAAAAGATTTAAAAACCCATCATCTCTAAGCCCAGAGGGTTTGTATCTCTTCTCAGTGTTTGTGTTTGGTTATCCTGTTTCCTTGACTCCTTCAGTGTTTTGGCATTAGGTGTAACTGGAGGTTTATCTTTTGTATTGAGCTGTGCTGTGTTTCAGACCATCTGTGGGATAGTCCAGTGATAAAGTTGGATTTTAGTTTTTATTTTTGGAAATGTGAGTTCCTGAATCTGCTTCTGTTCTGGTTGAGCAGTGAGCTCCTTTGCCTGAGTTTAATCTGTGGTTGTAACAGGATAGTGCTTCTGAAGATGGTTGTGCTGCATAGTGAATGCTACAGCTGTTTGATTCTCGTGGTCAGAGAACCTTTGAAAAGGGCCTAGTACTTAAAATACTTGTTAACCTTTTTGTGGAAGTGTTTCTTAGTATTTTTTGAAAATTTGCCTCTTTGGTTGTGATTTTTGGATGTTCTAGTTATTAAGGCTTATTTTTAAGTCATGGTATTCTCATGGGTTAGTGGCAATATGGACATCAGTAATCTGCCAGAAAGCCTGTTTGCACTGTCTGCTCCCTCAGGGCTTGTTTACTTTACGATTCAGCTATGACCACAGACTTGATTTGCCTCAACAAAGACAGTTTGGGTTTTCTTGTTATTGTTTGTCTTAAAGTGGTCGTTGTGGTACAGAACTTCTTGCCTTCCACCTGAAATGCTGAAATGGTCCTTACATTGCACTAGGGCTGGAATGGAGAATGTTGGCTTTGTAGTGTTACAAACTGTACCTTTGAATTTGTAATTCTAGTGGATTTCCTACTTGGTTTTTAAAAATATATCTTGGCTAGAGTTGGTTGTTGAGTAAAGTGCACTCCTGAAAGGTTAAAGCTGAAGATGGTTGGTTTATTCTCTGCTATATAGGTCATACATTAACAAAATAGTAAACCTTATGTTTGAGGTGCTGTCAGATTAAAAAAAAATCACGAAAGAATGAAAATCCTGTGATGATCAGAGCCGTAACCATGAACCTCTGCAAGCTGTGCTGATTTAAACTCACTGAAACTTCTCTGAATACTCTGTTGTGGCAGACTCAGTGCTGCATTAGGTGTTATCTCACTTACAACAGCTGGTAGAAAGTTAATCAAAACCCCACATGAGTACTTTATGCTCTGTCATGCTGCTGTGGCCAAAAGATAGGAGGAGTTTGGAGGTGATAGTGCCCATGCCTGAAAGCTGGGCTGTCCTGGTGTGAGGTAGATTGCACTGATGGCCTGACTGCTAATTGCCTTCTAACAGAATAAAGGAAAACTTTCAGATGTTGTCAGATTCAAAATGCTGTGGTGGGGATTAAAGTATGTTTAATTGAGAAGATAAGTAAAACATTTTATCAGAAGGACACAATTAAATAGAATTCTCTTCAGTTTCTCTGACTTTTACAATGAAATTAACTTTGCAGCATATTGAGTTAATTTAAAACTCACTAAAAAGAGGTAATTTTTGAACCTGACCTAAAACTGACAATCAAGAAAAAATATTTTTAGAGGCTTCTGGTAATAACTCTTAAAATTTGGCTTTAGCCTATAGCTTATCTTTACCTCTGAATCTCAAACAAGGACTTTTCAAGCTCTTTTCAATGCAACCAACTTGAAGTGAATTTCATAAAAATAGAAACAAACAAAACTGTGTACCTGCTAGTTTACCAGCAGCGAAAGTAAAGCTGAATCCTTTCAGTCACCTGAATGTTAGAGAGAGATGAAATAGCAGAGAGTAACATCTCGTTTGGAAAAGCTCATGTGAGCTTGCTGCTCTGTTACCTGACATTGAGAATGCTCCAGTTCCTCCTTCTTTTTGAAGTTAAAAGCCAAATTTGACATTTCCTGCATTGTTTCTTATTTGTGAATTTATTTGAGTTACTAGAATGAGAGAGGAATCCAGTCTGGTGACTGGCCATAGTATTCACGTTGATTTGTGATGGCCAGAAAAGAGAATTACTTGGCTGTGTCTGTAACGGAGTTGCTCAAAGGTGTTACTAAACCAGCTGAAAATGCAAAGCAGTAGCTCTGGAATCTTCTGTCTTGGTTCCAGTCACAAGCTTGATTGAATTGTGGTGCAGGAGGGGAATTTACCTCCCAATAATAAAAAAAGTCATAAGGCTGCAGAGGCTTTGAGACATCTGATAGAGAAACTGGGCAGCCTCATCCATCTTTTGGTTTCCCTCCAGAAATACATGTCAAGCCTGTGTTAATCTTTGTAACTGATATATAGAGGAAGATTAACTTGCTAATTTATCACACATTTGCATAACTGTCACCATAGCCACCTCTGGCAAAGTTTTCTCCTAGACGTGTAGTTGGAGGCTGCCTTTTACTCTTCACAGAAACTAAATCTGCATTTGTCATCCTGTTGTGATATTTGTCATACTCAGCAATGGAAATACTGTGCTTTGCTGTTGTGTAAGAGCATTCTGCAGTATCAGTCACTGTCATTCTCCTTCCAGGGGGAGCTAGACTGTGGATGTTTTAAAATTGGTTTGAACTTCTCTGTGAAAGTATTTCTGAAGGAAAATGGAGAAAACTCACATGGCCAAGGCTCAGCCTTTCCTGCAGCATTTCTTAGCTAGAGGACAAGATCCTCTGTCTGCAGAGGACTTTGGCCAGGCTTTGTGTAATATCACTGCCTCTTGTGAAAAGGCACTTTGGTGCTTTGAGTTACTTGGACATCTCCTGTTGAGTAGTCACTCAGACACCCCTGAGAATTTCTCTGCTAATCTTATTTCTTACTGCTGGGTGCCTATGGAAATGTGGTCAGGTCCTTATCACCAAATGTACTGCACTTGGATAATGAAAGGGCATTATTCATCTCTTCTACACCAAGTGGGAGCTGGCTGTCCAGGAGAGCAGTAGAGAGCTAGAAATTCACTTGGAGCTATTTTGGCTGTATCTGGTGCTGCCTGCAAGCAGGAGTAGCATTCACAAGCCTCCTGCCCTTGCTTTTTGATTGAGCTCCTGAGTAACTGCAAAGAGATGGAAGATATTTTTGGGGGACATTCACCTTGAGAGTTAGGACAGCCACCAAAATGTTTCTTTAATTAAACACCTCTAGTGCTACTTCTGTTGTTTCTGGGATTGGATGGTGTACCCCTGAGAAGAACAGCAAGTCTTAAGGTCCTTGAAACCAGTAAGGGAGAAGCAGGAAAACAACATAGCTTGTTTTGTGCTGTTGACATAAATTTCAAGGACTTTTCTCCTCATTTGGTTTTTGCCTTTCTCATCAGGAAAACACGATCACGAGTTATCACAGTGAATGCAGAAGTGGTGGGTGTTTGTCTGTGTCTCCTCCTCCAGTGAACCCTGCCTGTTCTCTGGCTGCCCAGGCTCAGCCCTGCTCTGGAGGCTGTTCCCTGCCAGCACAAGCAAGGGAGCTGCTTCTGCAGCCTGAGGATGCTGTGCCAAATTCCACTTTGATTCTAAAAAATGTGTACAACAGTTAGAAAAAACTGAGCATATCAAAGGTCACCTTGTTTGGAAGAAGAGTATAAATATTTGTATCAGGCTAGACAAATTCAAATGAGAAGATAAACACACATTTTTAACACATGGATGATTAACTGTTGGAAGAAGCTGCCAAGAGCAGTAGTTTCTCTGGCTTTCATGTCTTAAAGACCAGCTTTCTGAAAAATATCTCCTAGTGAGAAGGGATTGCTTGGGCTTTGCAGAGAACCAGTGGAAGCTCTGGGAGCCTGGGGCACAGAGTGAGATGCACCTTGGAGCACAGTGCTCCTTCCAGCCCTCCTCCGTGGGCTGTACTTGGCTCTTTCCCTCCTGATGGGCTGCCATTGATGCACAGGCCATGTTCCCTTACTGTGGTTTTCAGGCTGGGGGATGATTCTGTGATGTGGGGGCTGCTTTGTCTCTTGGGAGGTGCTGAGGAAGCAGGGGAGCTGGGAAGAGAGGAGCCAACACCACGTGCACCTGGGGCAGCCTCATGACTCTTGCCCTAAAGCATCCAGTTTGGGATGTGTAGGTGCCAAGAGTGGACTTCATGTGGGAGAAGACATCCTGGATCTGTTCAGGTAAGTGGCTTTATTGTTGTGGAAGGATTGGATGTTAAGTGAGGAGGAGGAAGAACCAGGGCAGGTCAGTGATGACTGTGCCAGGGAGTTAGATTTGGAATTTGCAATACAATGAGCCCTTGTGTATGTCCTGTCTTCTCACCAACTACTCACTGTACACCTTCAGGCAGCCTAATTCCAGCTCCTCAGTTGAAGATCAGGATGTCTCTTGTTAATCAATGTAATGATACAGCAGAGATCCACATTTCAGAGTAAACTGTTCATTTTCTTGAATGCTGGCAACGTTTTAATGATCTAAAGTTTTTTGTTTTTACTGTGTGCTAAATCTCAAGTGGGTAACAATACATGTGTTTTGAATTTTAAGTGACTGTGATGAAAAGAGCTGGCTTTTTGTTAATGGAATCACCTTTGGTATTGTGCTAAATGCCCAAGACTGCATTATGTCAGATAAATAGTTCTACAGAATAGCCAGGGAAGTGTCCTACAGGGCTTTGTGTGAAAAACCTCTCTGTGGATGATAATTTGGGTTTTGTATATACCCAAAGCTGCATTTGTTAGGTTCATTTCTAAGGAGGACTTGAGGAAAGGCAACTTCCTAGAATTTTATAATTCATCAGCATTTGGGTCATACAAGGAACAAACATAGTTTGTAACAAACTGAAAGGTAAGCTATTGTGTGGTAAAATCCTGGTATCTCTTGAGATCCTCCCAAATTTTCTGGGAAAGGTATCCTGCTTGAAGAGCACTGGAACTCCAGATTGTTATTCTTCAATGGTCAAATGAACCATATTTTGAGATGTAAATATTCAGGCCTGAAAATAGCCCTTGTGCAGTCTCCTTTCTGAGCAAGTAATAAAAAGTGTAAGGCTTTTTCCAGTCACCAGCATGGCCAGAGCCAGCTGTAGTGACACAAGGAATCTTGTTAATGGAAAAGCAAACAAGTGTACGTGCTGTACTGCTCTGCCTTCTTCTGGCCTAAAAGGAGGCTCAGACAAAAACATTTCTGTAGTTTGCAAAGTGTGTAGACAGTGCACACCTTGAATGTTTGTTAGCAGTAAATGGCTTCTAAACTGTTAAAAATTGTTTAAAGCAATTGTTTTTAAATGTACCAGAACTGAACTTGTCAAAGCAAAACAATTCCATCAATTTTATCTGTATTTTCCAAGGACCTTCAAAGATTTGAGTTGTATTCTGTGTGGAACCTTTTCCAGAGATGGAAAATGCAGTTTTGTTTACTGTACAAATCAAGTCCTCTGTTACAGTCACTGTCTGGTCTTCGTAGACTAAACACCCTTTTGAGAAGCAGGTAGAAAATGACAAGTAGATGATTGGTTTTAACCACTGTTAAGTAAAAAGAAAATGATATGTACTTTACTATGCATATTCACATTTTCGAGGTGTTACATATCAATGTCAGCTGCTCCTATATAGCATCTAAATTGGAGGATCTATTGCTATTGCCCTACTTTTGATATATATTGAAAGTATTAGCCTGAAAGAATTGGAAGAAAATCTGTTTGGTTAAAGGTTAAAAGAAAGTAGAGTAATTTGTCCTGAAGCTTTCTCATAGCAGTTTTGTAGCCATTAATAATTTATTTATTAATAGCTATAACTCTGTCTCGAAAAGTGTCGTAGAACAGAAAGTGACTTTTAAGTGGCTTCTAATGCAGTGACTAATTGAGAAGATGCTTCTTGTAATCACTCCTAAAAACAAGAAACTCAGCTCAGGGAAATAAAACATTTTTCTGAGAAGACACAGGTGTTCAAACCTCCCTGCTCTTCTTGATCAACCAAATTGAGAACATAAGATTAACTGATTACTCTTACGTGGTTTTCACTCTTCCCTCTCCTCTAGCACTTGCTCTGAGATCACATGTGTGGTTTTGCCCTCGAAATGTTTATAGAAGGTGATGACTCCATCCCTGGTAACCCTTTTTGTGGAATAAATCACAAAGCCAAGTGCATGCTCGTGCTGCTCTGTTCAGGGGAGGTGCTTGCTGCCCTGCACAGAATAGTTTCCAGTAGTGGAAAGTTCTTTTATGAGAGCTGTTTGTGGGGGGGAATTTTGCCTTGCGCCTCCCAGCTCCTCCTGAAACCAGAAATGAGCCCTTGGTTCACGCTGGGCTCTAGATTCAGATTGCTGTTGTGTTTTCTGGGTGTGGTGGCAAAATTACCCAAATTGTCAGTGTCTCTGCTGTTGGGTTTGGGCCTGGAAGGGGCTCAGAGCCAAGCTGGCAACTTGGAGCAGCTTTCATGGAGGTTAGATGATAGATTGTTAACAGAGGTCAAAGCCTCTTGGGTTTTCTATTTTTGTGACTATTCTGGCTAATCTTTTAAAATCTAGGTCCTCTAGATTTTCAGTTAAAACTGGAGTAGAGGTGGACACTCAGGTCTTAACTGAACTGTCATCAGTGTCTACTTATTGCTGTTATAACAGTGTGGTTTTATTTGTTGATTTATTTTCTCAATTGAATCCAGTGCTTTGAAGGCTTTTGCAAACAGATCCCATCTCCTGGAAGGCAATTTTGCTGCCCTTTTGGCTCCAATTCTGTTTCCAGTCCACTATTCGGTCTTGTCTAAGCAACTTTCTCCTTAGAAAAACAGTTCATGATTCTTTTATTTAGTATTTTTAAATATTACTGTAAATGGAGATTGTTTCTGTAGAGATACCAGGCTGTATCCAATACCAGCAGTTCAAGCAAGGTCAGAATTTCAATTGGAAAGTGACAAAATGTTCTCAAATGTGCAAAATCTGGGGCTATTTCTGTCAGTCACTGGCTTGCATGATACCAAATGTAGGTGAGCATCAGCCTTACCTGTTGTGGATCTGTTCAGGGTTGCTCTCTCTGTCACAGTGCTGTCTGCAGGACATTCCCAGCCCTGCAAAGGGACCCACCCTGGTTCACAAGGCTGAGCAGAAATGCTTTTGTGTAAATTGAGTTTGACACCTTCACACTCAGTAAAGCTCTTGGCAACTGTTTCTGAGAAGATTCTGAGTTTGCTGATGTTCAAGGAAGAGGTGGAGTAGCTCTGCTGGATGCTGCACTTTGGGCTGCTACAAAATTGTAGTTACACAGCTCAAACCACAGCAGCTTTGATACTTGTTTTTATAGTTTTTCAAATATTTATACCGTGATATATGGATCCCATTGACAAATAGTAACTCAAACATTCTTCCATAAAGCTTTCAGTGCCATTACAGAATTGCAGGAGATGAGGGTACATCTTTATGCTGGGTGATTTTGAGCAGAAGCTGGGTATGGCAAATTCAGGTGTTGAGTTGTGCAGTTTTGGGGGATGCAGCCTTCCCAGGTCACATCCACATCTCCACAAGAGCCAGTGGGCTCTGCAGTGTGCATTCCACCCTTCTGGAATGTGGAGCACTCCAGCCTCTCTGCCATTATGATAAGTTCTTAAATACTGGAGCCCCTTTTTTTGCTTTGGCCCCAGAGATTGTGGTTGCTCCTGTCCTTGGTGCTTCATCCCACGGCTCTGGAGGTGTGTGAGAAGAGGAGAAGGTGGGATGGTGCCACTGCAGCCTCACAGCATGGGAGCAGCCCTGGGGTGGCTTTCCTGGGAGGTTCATGGCCTTGCTGGTGCACCCAGAGGTACCAATGTCACTCTTCAAACTCTCCTTCTCTTTCCAAAACTCACAAAGCTCAATTGGTAAAGTCTTGCCTGCTCCCCCTGGATCTCTGCAGAAGGAGTGTATAAACTGACGATTCTGTTTCCAGGCACAAAAGAGAATTGTAAGTATTGTTAGTGTTGGGTGGTAGTCATGTTCCTGGTTTGCTCTTTGGGTTTTTTTCAGTTGAGAAAATCTTCGTTTCTGTGCTCTCTTTATTGGTTGTTCAGGTCAGAAGTTCATTTTGAGAAGCATACATGGAACAATTTATTTTTATCTGTCTAAATACCTGCATGTATATGTGTGTATACATTGCATTTATAAACATTGTTATTGACAGGATTTGAAAAATTGTATTTCTAAAAAGTGGTGAGTTTTAAAGTATGGATCTTGACTATGGGTGGGAAAGAAGGAATGTTTGGAAACTTTTGAGATGGATTGGAGATGCCAAACAACAAAAGTTGGTGAAGCTTGGGAGTCTCCTCTAAGGCCAGTTGTACAGGTTTCATAATTAAATATAGTATTCAGTCAAAACTACCATTGAATGTCAACTTGAAACACTATTTTTAAAAAAATTCAGGCTTGTCATTTTTGTGTCAGAAATGGAACAGCAGCTAACAACTTAGTGTTCCTGTCATTGGGAACTGGGTTTTGTGGTGAAAGTTCATGAAGTACTTTGAAACCTCCTGAGCCTCAGAAGAGATGTCCTGTTACTGTGAGCATGTGATGCTTTCAGGGTCATTTAAAAGATGATGGTCTCTGGAGCTCTGTAAATCAGGGATATGTGCTCACACTGGAAGATGGGATTTGCTTGCTGTAGTCCTACAGGGATAGATGGATGAGGAATAAATTGCATGTTGGGGGTATAATTGGAGAGGGCAGGTATCTCTTATTTTTTTGTAATTAATACGTGGAACCCTTAGTGTCAGAGCCACAGTGTCATATTTAAACCTCGGGGTAGAAGGGAGAATATTTTTCAAATGATGAACCTGAAAAGATGAGACCTTGCAAAGGGAGTGTGGACAGAGCAATATGAAACGTGGGGCTGCACTCACTGTCTCGTGTCTGTGATATTTCAACAGCACTAATAGCCATCTGATGAAAGTATAAACTCAGTGATTTTGTGCTTTTGCCAAATTACTATGGAAGTGTTGACAAAACAGCTGGGGAAGTCATTCATCACATTTTTCTGAAGTCACTCATGAGATTCTTTTCTTTTTAAATTTAACTGCATGGCTTTTTCTTGAGGTATCTTTTTTTTTCTTTTACGGTAATCCGGGTTTGCTGAACATTAAGGTTTTGAAGACGGGTTTAAAGCTGATAATCAATGGAAAAATATGTAACACAGCTGTACAATTTGCAAATTAGGGCTTGCTCAGAACTGTTCTGAAGTTGCTCCTTTAGTGAGGGCCACTAATGGGAATATAAGATGACGTCTTGATACTTCAACTCATTAGTTTTTAAGAGTTATAAAGATCTGTTGCAAAAGTAGAAGAGCACTTTTCCTCTGCTTTTGCTGTTTGAAGAGCTTTTTAATTAGAAGCAAATTTTGCTTGACCTGGTGGTGGAAACTCCTAGAAGGGCTGAAGACAAGAAGCAAAGTTTTGTCTTTGGGGACAGTGGAGGAGCTGTTTCATGTGGAACTGGGAGGTTCTGGAGAACAAATATGAGAGATGTGAGGGTCCAAGGGGCTCTGCTTGGGCACAGGCGCAGAGGAAACACTGGTGGGAGGCACCTCGTGTCTGAGTGCACCATGGAGGACCTGGCAGGGCTGCATGCACTTGCACTGTGGAATTTTTATTTCTTTGTTTTCCTCTAGTAATGAGTATAAAGTTCATTATAAGGGCTGGTTTTTCTTTTCTTTTTTTTTTTTTCTTTTTCTCTTTTTTTCTTCTCAGTAGGATTTTGGTTTGCACTTCAAATACAATTTCAAAGTGAAACTTGGGCTGCGAGGCTTCCTCATGACAGAGATGAAACCCACGGGGATTTCTGTCTGAGGTCGAAGTAGAGATGAGATAAAAAACCCCTCTTTGTTTCAGGACAGTTTGAGTTGGAAGAGATCTTAAAGTTCAGCCAGTTCTGATCCCCTGCCATGGGCAGGGGCACCTTCCACCATCCCAGGTGGCTCAGAGCCCTGTGCAACCTGCCCTGAACACTGCCAGGGATGAGGCATCCACAGCTTTTCTGGGCAACCTGTGCCAGGGCCTCACCACCCCCACAGTAAAGATTTGTTCCAAATACCTAATCTAAACCTGCCCCTTTCAGTGGTTTAAAGCCATTCCCCCTTGTCCTATCACTGTCTGCCCTTGCAGTATCAAAACAAATCAAAGAACTTGATGTCAGTGATACAATTCTGGAGGAAGAGGAGCCATGTAAGAGACAGACAGAGGTACAGGGTTCTGAGCTCCACCTCAGCCATGAGCTGTGTGAGGTGTTGGAGAGAGAAACCCCAGGAGCAGGAGCCCCTGGTACAGGATGTTAAAGGGGTTTGGGCACTTCAGTGTAGTGCTGTGCAATGAGACTTGCAGGAAACTGGGGTAGACCTCTGACATGACCCTGAAGAGTGTAGAAAATACAATCTTTTAAGTAATCTTGATTGCTGTTTAAAAATCAGGTCCATTTGGTCAAGCTCTGAGCTTGAAATCTTGCTAATTTGTATTTATATATGTCAAGCTGTGCAGCTCATTCCTCATTCTTTGCTTCCTTTCAAAATTCATGCAGAATTGAATAAAAGGCCTCTGCTTGATAAAGTCTTTTAAAATTAATAAAATTCCCTTTGAGCATGCAAATTGGGTCATCTCTCTGCTTGCTGGAAATGTGAGGATTCATGTTGTTACCTGCTGCCATTTGCATTTCCAACATCCCAGATCTTTAAGATGAGAGCAACTGGATTATCCATATGGATGCCCCGGTGTGCTTTAACAGAAGGAAAATAGCTGCAGGAAGCAGGTGTGCTCAGCCTGTGCCTTCTCTCCTGCTTCAGAAACAATGCAGGACCAATTCATTGAGCTTAAAAGGTTCTGATGAGGAAGTTTTGGCAGGAGGAGGTAACTCCAGGCTCTCCCAGCAACTCCCTCTCTTTGGGCCAGGCTCCAGAGCTGCTCCTGGTCCAACAGGAGTGGCTGCAGCCATTGATCCCTGATGGCCACCATGGGGAACAGCATGACCACATTTCCTTTCAAAGCAGCACCTTGTGGTTGGTGTGTGCTGAAAACTCACTTTATTTTACCAGTTTGTTGCAGACTGGGGAATCTTTGTGGTAAAAAGTGCCTTGAGTAGCTTGTGATGTGCTGGGAATGCAGGATTCGTGTTGGTACACGCTGAGCTGGGTGCAGGATATCATGGGGTTCTTGGGTGTGGGTGGGGTGGCAGGTAAAATCCACCTAAAGAAAAAAAGGAAAATCTAAAGTTGCAACTGTCTAAGGGAGCTGCTGCAGGGCAGGGAGGGTGAGAGAACCCAGTGTGGGGCTTTCCCTGCTCTGGTCTGTGCCACAGCTGGGCAGCAGCAGTGGGAGCTGGCACTGGAGCAGATGAATAGGAGGGCAGAAATGAAAGGAGCAGGTCCATTGCCAGCTGTTAAAGCCAGGAGGGCAGAGGGTGGCTCTGAGCATGGAGCAGAAATCTGCACTGAGCCCTGCCCTTTCCTGGGCACTGGAGGTGCTGAGCCAGGCCTCTCCAGCACAGAAATAGCACTCCATCAGCCTGTCCCTTTTCCCAAATCCCACACCCTTGTTTTTCCATCACTTCCCAGGACTTTGCCACCACCTCCCCTGCTGTCTCCTGCCACTTCTGGATTTTTTCCCCTTTGGCAGGAAATGCCTGGCTTGCATGGCAGGCAAGATAGCAGTGCTGGTCCTGGCCTGGGAAAGGCCAGCCCAAATCCCCTAATTATAAACTTAATATGAGTTTTTGGGTGGGAGCAGGGAGACATAACCCACATCAGAGTGCAGTGCCATCGGTGCTGAGAGAGCTGAGCTGACAGAGCCACTGCAGGATGTGAGAGAAGGGAGTGGGACACTGGAGCAGGATTCTGCAGGGCAGGGATTGGGAGCTGCTGGCATCTTCAGCTTCTACCCAGCTGAGCACTCCAGGCACCACTTTGGATAAATATTTCCTTGAATTCTGCAGGACAGGAGTCTCAGACAGACACCAGGAAACCCTGAATCACCTTGTGTTCTCTGTAACACCCAGTGCATTTGCTCTGGAAGGAAAATGATTGCCAATAACTGGTGAAAGACACTGATCTGTTGTGAGCTGACTCAAAACCTCGTTGTTTGCGCTGTGCTTTGGCTGATAAACGTCACTGTTGAAATAAACTCCCTCTACAGTTTACAAAAGTGACGGTGCAGATGGGGCAGCTGCTCCAGCATTCCCTGGATAGTTTCTCAGTGACTTCAGGCTCTTTCAGCTTTCAAAACTATGTGCATCTTTTAAATCAGAGGGTTTTAAAATGGCTGTTTTTTCTTGGAAGCATCACATCAAATAGCAAGAGAGAGATTTTTAAGGGCTGTCACTCTCAAACTCAGAGATGTTTTCCAAAGAGGGCTCAATGCAAATTTTGGTTTCTGTCGAGTCTGACAAAGCCAAGAGAGCCCAGGCTGGAGGGTTTTATAACTCCTGCTGAGCGTCACTGTGTTCGTGTTTCCTGGCATTTAGAAACAGGTTTAAGACCAATTAATCAGAAGAACTTGCTCAACATAGCCTCTAGTAATGGTGAGGGAGTATTTTCTTGGCTGAGCAGTTTCAGGAGAGGTGAGGGGTGTGTGTGTGTGCACGTGGTTTTGGAAAATACCCTGGGCTGGGTGTTTTATAATGAGCATCCGTAGTTTCCAACAGGAATTTAAAAAACTGATGATTTGGCAACTTTATGAAAACAACTTTCAAGGTGTGATCCCCTACATTCTGTGTTTTAGTAGAGTCACTTGGTCTCCTGCTGTCTTCTCTGTGCTAGCATACATTAGATTTCATAAGAAACAAAAGATCCAGTTGTTCTCCAGGATTTTTTCAGCCCACGGTAATCCAGGCCTGTGGACAGATCTGTTAGATGAGTTCTCAGGTTGAGCTGGTTCCTGTAAATCCTGAGATGTCCCAGCAACTGGTGGACTTCAGTCTAGGAAGAACACTGGTAGCTTCTGCCAAGGTAAATATTAATACCAGACCTGCTGTAACAATGGAAAAGTACACGGGTAGAAAAATCTTATCAACAGATTACAAAGATCACAGTGCAATCGACTTCAGATAAGTGTGTTTCAATGGGGATCTCTTTCTTTCACTTCTGATTGCTCCTTCATTGCAGTTCAGCTCTCTGCAGCAGCAGCAGATGTGGCTGAGTCATCAGAAACTCCAGGTCCTCTGTGAGCACGGGGTAAATTCCAAACCCTTGTAACAGGAGGGGGAGAGAAATTCAAGAAAAGCTCCCCTCCCCAGCTTTCTGCACTCTTTGTGGTGTCAGCTCGCATCAGGACCAGCTCAGGGGAGCCTCAGACTGGCTGAAGCAGCAATATGATGCCTTGCTCTGAGTTTACACTGCCCCTTAACTTTAGAGTCTTGAAGTAAGATTAGAAAGACACATTGCAGGCCATCCTTCAAAGAAGATTTGGGTGGAGGAAGCTTCCTGCAAGCCAATACCCGGGGGCAGGAGCTCAGCTGGGAGCTGTGGTGTCACTGGGCACAGCCCCATGTCCCTCACCAGCTGCATCTCCTGGTGCTGCCTGGGGCACCCGGGGCTCTCCGGTGCCTGTGGCCTCAGGGAAGTGTTCCTTTCCTGAGCAATCTGCTGCACCTGCTTTTTATTTCGTAATAGAGGGGGAAAACCCCAATTCCAGGTGTATTTCTTTGGTGTGGTGTGTAAGAGCACAGCAGGCAGCAGTGTGGGAAGTGAGCTGGTAAATGCAAATCAGCAGCTCCATCTCCTCAGGATGTTTACCCTGGTTTGTTCAGCATAGATCTGTCATTACTGTCCTGCCATTAATTACTGCTAGGATTTCAGTTCAATTCCTGGACACACAGGGGTATTACTTAAATAATATAAAAAACACAAATAATAATGGTAATCTGTGCAGGACTGTGAAGGGCTCCGGGACTCACCTGTCCCACCTCACCTGTCACAGACATCTTTTATGGAAAATCCTTTCCTTAGGATTTTTCCTCCTGAGAAGCTGACAGGCCTCAGGAACAAAATGTAAACAATAATTATCTGCTGCTGTGGAATGCAACAGGTGCATCTGGGATTGGTGTCATGTGGTTGTTTCTAATTAATGGCCAATCACAGCCCAGCTGGCTCAGACACAGAGCCCGAGCCACAAACCTTTGCTATCATTCTTAGCTAGCCTGATAAAATCCTTTCTTCTATTCTTTTAGTGTAGTTTTAATGTAATATATATAATGAAATAATAAATCAAGCCTTCTGAAACATGGAGCCAGATGCTCATCTCTTCCCTCATCCTAAGACCCCTGTGAATACTGTCACATTCATCTGCATGTCTCTGCCACTGTTTATATTCCTGTGTGTCATCCTCAGAATATAATACAGCAGATAGGATATAGTATAGTATTATAGAATATAATATCAACATAAACAGAACAGACAATTGGGGATTCGAGCATCATAAAGTCACCCCAGGACACTGCTCTATTGAGATAAGTCAGCAGACTGTGCTAAGACAAATGTCCAGGATCACGCACAGAGCCTTTGGTGTAGCTGGGGCTCCCCCAAGCCCCCACCTGGCGCGGGTTTGTGACAGGTTTGTACAATCCCCGTGTGACCGCGGGCAGCGGCGGTTCCGCTGGGACACTGGCGACAGCCGAGATTGCCCTCTGCTGGTTTATCCCAGCTCCACGGAGCCCTGTTTTCCACTGCCACGCAGCTCCTCTTTGCTATAAGGAGTTATTCCCCAGCCCTTTTCCTAGCTGTTAGCCCTAACACAGCTTTTTAGGATGCTGCAGCTCCTGTTTGGTTTTTGATTCCCTGTAAGCTGCAGTTCTCTGCTGCAGCACAAACCCAGATCTTAATTATTGTTTTTAAATGTTACTGGTAATGCCAAATCACTAATTTTCAGAACTAACTCTTAGAAACTTCTGTAACTTCTCCAAACTGGTTTTGCAAGTGAAGCAACTGCTAGGTTTTTAATTATTATTTGTATTAGTAGAATAAGATCCTTTGCTTAACACCATAACCTGGATGCTGATTCCAGCTGTCCTCAACAATTTCCCCCTTCCCTGCCCCAGCTGGGGCAGCTGCACAGAGCTGGCTGCTGGCCCTGAGCTGGGCTAAAAATAAGCTGCCAAAAAGGTTATTTTTAACCTGGATCAGTCCCTGCTGGGGTCACAGCCCGGCTGCCCAGGCTCTCACGTGGGTGTGGAGGAGCAGGGCATGGCAAGAAGGAGGTGTTGGGGAGCTGGGGGCTGTTTGAAACCTGAGCACTCCTGGAAGGTGCTCCTTGGGTGGATATTCCTGCCCAGAACTCAGGAATTCCACACCCAGCCCCATCCCCAATACCTGCTCTCTTCCTAAAAGCCATTTCAAGGACAAACATCACTGCTGACAAAGCTCCTGCAGAATTTCAGCACTTTTTGGTGGTGATGTCCTTTGTGGGTGACTTCTCCCAGAGTAAATTCTGGTCAAGTTTTCTACTTGCAGTAGTTCTGTCTGGCTCAAATGTTTGTAAATGTCTCTCAAGTAGAATGTCTCTCAAGTATGTAGAACAGGAGAGAAGAGTTGATGCAAATCCCACTTTAGTTTTGCTGTGCCAGGTGTGCTAAAGGTGGATGGTCAGAGGAAGGTCTGACAGCTCATGCCATGCATAGCACTGCAGTCAATTCAGTATTTAAATCACAGCTGATGTGATCTTGCACCATTTAACTAATTTCTGGTGCCATTCTGCTCTCTCACAACTCATCAGGGGGGAAAAGTTTGGGCAATTTTTTGGGGGTCTACTTATTGTACTAAAATTTGCCTTTGCTTTGGGGATATAGAAGACTGAAGGACTCTGTTAGGTGATCAAGATGGATTTAATCCTTTCAATTTCTTTAAGAGAGCTAATAAGAAAGATGAGAACAGACCTTTTAGTAGGACCTGTAGTGACAGGACCCAGGGTAATGGTTTTAAACTGAAGGAGGGCTGACTTAGATACAACAATGAAATGTTTACAGTGGGGGTGATAAAACACTGGCACAGGCTGTCCAGGGAGCTGGTAGGTGTCTCATCCCTGGAAACATTCAAGGTCAGGTTGGATGGGGCCCTGAGACACCCTGATCTAGTGGGAGATGTCCCTGTTTATTACAGGAGGGTTGGACCAGCTGAGCTTTAAAGGTTCCTTCCAGCTGAAGAGTTCTGTGATTGCAGAGGTTGTGCTGGCTCCCTGAGCCCAGAGCTGAGGAGCTGTGAGTGTGCCTGGCTGGGATGGCTCTGTGATGCACAAACACACCCAGAGCCTCAAGGGTGGCCTAAGCGTGTTTCCCATTCCTGCATCTATCTATGAATATAAATTTTAAACATACATTAAGCAGGACTTTGCACATGAAAAAGAAATCCATGCACTGTGTTTCCATGGGAGAGGAGGGATCTCCTATTTCTGGTGCACTGTAATTTGTTAGGAAGTGAACTCTCTTGACTGGCTTTTGTATGTGCAGCTGATGTAAACAGGTTCCATGTGCTTTCTTTTCTTAGTCTTGGCATTTTATAGGCTTATCTTCATAGGTAGTATCAGCTTGATACCTTCTTCAGTGCTGTTTGTATAGTGTGTAAAATCCTGTAGTCTCTTCTGGGTAATGATGGCAATTCTGCATCTGGCCTTCCTTGAGCTTTTCCTCACCCCCTGCCTCTCGTAGCTGATGTCCTGGTGCCACCCTGGCAGCCTCTCCTACTGCAAGGAGAACCTTACACAGCCCTCTCCTGCTGCAAGGAGAACCTCACACAGCCCTCTCCTACTGCAAGGAGAGCCTCACACAGCCCTCTCCTACTGCAAGAACCTTACACAGCCCTCTCCTACTGCAAGGAGAACCTTACACAGCCCTCTCCTACTGCAAGAACCTCACACAGCCCTCTCCTGCTGCAAGGAGAGCCTTACACAGCCCTCTCCTACTGCAAGGAGAGCCTTACACAGCCCTCTCCTGCTGCAAGGAGAACCTTACACAGCCCTCTCCTACTGCAAGAGCCTTACACAGCCCTCTCCTACTGCAAGGAGAGCCTCACCCCGGGTTTTACACTGGCCTGATGCAGGCAGGCAGAGACTAAATGCAGAATCCTTGTCCTGCCATCACTGGTGTTTCTGTGGTGTTTGCTTGTGCCTTTGGAGTGTGGGGGACTCCAGGGCACAAAAGCAGCAGTGTTGGGGTGGGGATGGACATTTGACCACTCGGGAAGGAGCATCCTCTGCTGACACCCCAGCACAGCCCATGGTGTGCTCGAGTCCTCCTCTGCTGCAGGGCCTCTGTGAAATGCACTGTGAAATGACTTTTTAAACACACCTTGCCTCCTTTTCCTCATGCCCTCAGAAGCATCTCCCGGTGTAGGATTACAAGGTAAAGACAACGCAGCCCGTTGTGTTTGGGAGGGGCACACACAAAGTGGGGGTTCCTGCTCTGTCCCGTCCTGCCTACGTGGAGCCTCCTTCATCTTCAAAGCATTTTCCAGCCATGAACTAAGAGCACACGCATTAGCTGGGAGCACACACCCCTCCCTGAGCAGCTGATGCCGGCCACATCCCAGGAAAAACTTCCAGAATATGACACACCACTTTTGATGAAAATAAAATGATGCCATATTTCATCAGCTCTATTAGAAGTACTTAAGTAATTGAACTAATGAAACTTTAAAAAGCCTTTAAGAGACGAATGTGGTACACAACTTTGTTCCAAGTCTTTCCCCCCTGCCCCCCTTATTTTCCCTGTTGACCATCTTTTGTTGGCTTTTTGGGATCTGTTTGTTTTCCAGTGTGTGGTTTTGCTGAGTTTTGTGTGTGTTATGTAGTTGGTTTCTCTGCTTTGCAGCAATGGTACTGCTACAGTTTCTTCAGCAAAGGAAAGTATCATCTGCAACACAGCATGAGAATGACAGGAGTATCTCATCTTTCATGCCACTTTTTGCAAACATTGGGTTTTATTTCCATTGTGTGCATTGGCCTGTGCTGTGTGTGCCTGCCTTGCCTCTGGGCTGTGTTCACCTCTCACAGCTTCAACATGATTTTTGTCCTCATGTGTTCCATCACACATCTCCACCATCCTTCCAGCTGTGATGTCCAACATCTGGCCCCTCTGAACCCATGCTGGCTCAATTCTTGTCCCACCACCCCTGTAGCCAGCTTGGGTATTGATCTCTCCTTTCCCTTTACCTTCTCCTTGAGCAGGGCTGTCCAGGTGAGGTGGGATGGGATGACAAGCTCTGCACAGAAATCCTGTCCAGGGCCATGTGCTCAGCTCCCTCACCCTGCCCTTTGGGAAAAGGGAACGGTGGCCCCCAAGCCTTCATATCTAGTGGACTTTTTTGGGTGCCACGATGGAGCTTTCTGCTCCAGACACTCCCCAGTCCGCAGACACCCAGGATTGTCCGTGACCAACCACATCCAAAACATGAGCTTTGTGACCCCAGCCCATTTCTGAGGGCTTTTATTCCAGGCTAAATGTATTCACTCTGGGTGCAGCTCACCTTTCTTGCCTCTGTTGCTTTTGCAGGGGAGGCAGATGAAGAAGCCTTTGCCGAGGAGTGCAGACGGAGAGGACAACACGCGCTGCCCTCCCAGCCCAGCAACCTGCGCCTGCTGAAGCCCCACAAGCCTGGCAGTTCGCCCCGCTTTGCACATTACAGTAGTGATGAGCTGGAAGAGCAGGACAAGAGCCGCGTTATGAGCAGCTTCGAGACCCCTATTTATTTATCAGGTGTGCACAAGCATGTTGGTGAAAAAGGTGCAGAGAAGGACCCATCACATAGTCAAAAGCCAAACGCAAAAAGCCACGCAAGAAGTTGGTGCTGTGTGTTGACTTAATGTTAGTGCCCTGGTAGATAATAAACAGCAGCTTGTTTGCCTTCATCCTGCTTTAGCTCTGATCTTCCATTTAGCCTAGATTCACTAACGCCCTGAGATATTTAAGGATCCAGGGCAAATACTGTTGTGCTGCTGAAGTGCCTGTGCTATTTGTTGTTAAAAGTGAAGGCATTTTAGAGGTTAACTCATCACAGTACTTTGCACATTCATTTACTTAAATTGTGCTTGGCTTCCTTGTCTAAGGAGAAGTTCAGCAAGTTGATACTATTTCTGGAAGCTGCAGTTTTAGTCAACTAGATCCTAATAGAGGAGGAGAACGTTCAGGCAAACGTGGCAACGTGGCAATTGTCCGGGTTATTTTTGGAAGTAATTAGTCCTTTGATATATTTCCAGTCTGTAATTTTTTGGCAATGTAGTCCAGAGGCTATCTTGGACAATGAAGTCCTCGTAATTACTTGATTTAATTGGAACCTGTGGTCAGAGATCATCCAGGACTGCAAGGACAGGTTTTTACGTGAAAGATGCCTTTCTACTTGGATGCCCAAAGCAAGGACCCTTTTCATTAGTGTGAAATCAGGGGAAGTGCTGGGAAGTGTGAGCCTATGAGGCTTCTCAGAGTAAACACAGCACATGAAAAATATGCACTGTATCCCAAAACAGGTGCTCAGGTACTCCCAGTGCTATACCAACTTCCAATGTGTTTATGAGCCTTTAAACCCAACAATGTCTTTTGGATGGAAGACCTAAGGATATTATGATAGACGGCACATTGAAAAAATAGAATAATTTAGATTAATATCTTCCTGACAAGTTGCTGTTTGTGTCTTTAAAGATGACCAAGTTGAATCTTTTCTTTTTTTAAAAAAGAAGAAAGTTACAGAGGCCTGAGTGTAACCTCTGGGCTAATGTCCTGAAGCCTCCCATGCCAGGGCTACAGGTTTGGTCTCCTGTGTCTGTGGCTGGCAAAACAAAACCTTGGCTCTGCCTTTGGGCACACAAGGGCCTCTACAATCACAATATTTTGCAATGGATTCCAAGGAGCAGCTGAGTTTGACACGCACTGTGCAATTTTTGGAGTAATTTTTAAAATTGCTTAGGTCTTTCTGCTGTGAATTTATTTATGCTCCAAGACGCACAAGTTTGCAATTAAAATTAATTTCCAGAAGTATTAGTGCAATCACAAATGCTCTCTTCTACCAGTAGATTGTGAGTTGCCAAAACAGACTCAGGGTGAAAACTTGATTGCAGTAAGACTGAGATTTTACTGTTGCTTTAAATATTTTGCCTGCTGTTCCTCTGATGGACAGGGCTGCTGAAGGACTGGTCGAGTCAGTCATAAAAACCTACGTGAGTGTCTTAATCCCTCCCTGGGGAGTGTGTGCACGAGCCCTGGCCAGAAATGCCATTTCCCTTCATGGGTGTTCACCTCTGCTGAGTGCCTTGCCCAGCCAGCAGCTTCACCAGCACAGCTCTGTGATTCCAGAGCGCGCTCGGCTCGCTTGGCTTCTCACCGATCACTGCCGTGCTTACACGGGCCGGCGTCGGGAGAGAACGGCATCCTTTCTGCCTTGCTCCAAAGCCCTCTCAGCTCACTGGGAAACAGCTGAGTTCAATGGCCTCAATCCAGGTGCAGTTCCACCTTGAATCAGTTGTTTTTGCCACCACCAGTGTGGGGTTCTTGACAGCAGGGCCATGCAGCAGTTTTAGATGTTGTCCCAGTTGGAGCATCTCAAGCGAACCCTCAGTCATTGATGATTCACCTGCAGTGAAGTGGTTTTCTTTTCCCAGCTCTAGGAATGGGACTGTTTGAGTTTTGATTTTTAAGTCTGTAGGAAATTTAAATGAAGGAGAAGGGGATAGGTTTAATCTTGACTATGTGGTGGGAATCCCTCTGGAAGTGGCATCTCTCTAGTGCCCAAGAGGAAAGGCTGGCCAACTCCTTTAGACTGGCAATATCCAGAGGTGAGATGAATCCTCTACTTAGAAGGATTGCCAGTTATCACAGTGGGTATTTAACTAAAAAATTGAGAGTTTAATTTAATTCTCCATCTACCATGGACGCTTTGTGTTTTAGTAGAAATTGCTCTGGAAACTGTTCTTGGTTCCATAATGGCCTTTTAGAATAAAACTTCACCTCTTGTGCTCTGAAGTTGCTGCATATATCAAACAGTTCTCTAGCTCCAAAAAGGAATTTTTGAAATAAGAATTCAGACACTGCAATTGATGTGCTCCTTGATAGTGTGATATACAGCTGACTGTGCAAAGTGGTGCTAATGCCAGCAGAGACCTGGGGATGGCAGCTGTTAATGCCAGAGGTAGTGATAACTACCCCTTAAAAACTACTGCTTTAGATTTGAGAGTTTTCGCCTTCATCCAGCAAGAATGATTGAAATGTTTAATTGTTCAAATAGCAAAAAAAATATGATACAAATTTCATTGTTTGGAAGATAATATTGCAAGGTTTGCTCTTCCTTTTCAAAGAAATAGCTTGCATTAACCTACAACTTACAACATTAATAATTCATTTTTTGCTGCATTTTCATCTGCTGGCATCTGTGAAGAGGAAACCACTCTAAAAGAACTAGCTTAACTAATCTTGATCCTTTCCTGGCATGGTTTCCTCTGCTGGAAAGTTGAGCTGTTTGTAGTTCATTTCATCTTTAATTCAGTCTCTGTTTCTTTTACCAATGTGCAGTTTCCTGAATTACACTTTACTAACTAGTAACAGTGATGTGCTTTGTTATCCAAACTAATTACTTTATTATTCCATCACAAACTTCCTTTTGGGCATGTATTGGAAAGAGAAAGGAAAGCAAAGCCACTGATTTTTGTGGAAGTCTAACACATGAGGAGGGGCAGAGATGGAGTTTTCCCTCCCTTTGCCCCACATCCCCTGGCTGTAACTGTGCAAGTGGGATGGGATAACAGCTGTACCCGTGTGGAGCAGGGCTGGGAAGGCTGGCTGGTGGATTTAGAGTCTGGCTGGTGGATTTGGAGCCTGGCTGGTGGATTTAGAGTCTGGCTGGTGGATTTGGAGCCTGGCTGGTTGATTTGGAGCCTGGCTGGTGGATTTGGAGACTGCCTGGCTGCCCCCATGTTTAGCCCAGAGCTGCCTTCACTCATGGTGTTTTGGCTGCTGGTGCAAAATCATCTTGTTATCCATGCATTATCTTGTTACCCATCAAAGGCAGCTGGGCTGTGTGTGGAAAGGCTTCCATGGCTGCAGAGCCTTGCAAGCTTTTGCTCGCCATTTGGGAGTAAAACCTTGGAAATCCATTCAGTGCCGGTGTTACCCTAATTAACAGGAGGCAAACAGGTGGTGTCTGGCTTGGTTTGTTCTTGTGGCAGTTCTAGGCAGAATTGGTAAAGAAAATGGTGTGGTGAGCAAGCAGGAAGAGGAAGGCCCCTGCAAGCTGCTAAAGCTTTTCAGTCCCCTAAAACATCAAAGCTGGGATTACATCACCAGGTTGGCCAGTGAAACTGGAGAACTCAGCCCTTGGATTTGACAGTGTGGATAATTGAATAGTGGAGCAGCATACCTAGACAGGGTGGGATGTTTTGTCACCCCAGGCCTTGACTGAAGGCTCCCTCTCCAGGATGCTCCGTGGCACAGGCAGGAGCTGTGGGTGAGGAGAGGAATTAGTAGGTGAGGTTGTGCTGTGTGCTGGGCAGTGGCTCAGGCTGAGGGGAGGGGATGTGAAAGTGCAAAGTTGTAATTGCAAATTGAGTCACACATGAAATTATACTTAAGCTGTGATCTGGGGTGAATTTTTACAATGGCCTGTGTGAGTGTGGTCAGTATAAAATAACAGAGGGTGGCTGCAATTCAGAAGTAAGCCAGCTGCCTTTGAAATAGCAGTTTATTGTTTTGACTAGAGAGAGATTTCTAAGATCAGAAAATTAGAAAGAGCACTACAAGAACCCAGCTTGAAAGTGCCTCACTGCCCTTTTAAAGCTCTGTGGGTGTTGAGGCCTTAGCTGCTTCCATGCTTTGAAAGGAGGCCACAATCTTTGCAAAAAGTTGGTAGATCTTGGAGAACATTTTCTTTGGAACTTAAGCAGAAATTGTGAATCTCTCCCAACCCCAGCCTCAATGTTTCACTCTGAAATTGGAAGGAGGCTCCTCCAAAGTCTTCACCCTGGCAAATCCTCTATAAAAATCGTGCCTTTATTGCTCACTGGTGTGGGTCAAGCAGCAGCAATGCTGGGTGTTGATTGTCAGCTGTGACTGAACACCTTGTTTCCTTCTGCTCACTCCTCCGCTGCTCTGTGCTGGCACAAGGAAGGTGGGGCAGACCCGTGGCCACTCTGTGCATCCTGGTAGGGCAGGCAGATGTCGGGCAGGGCAGGAAGAAGCAGGATGCCAGAAATGCACTGGGTAGGAGTGTCTTCCCCAGGACATTTGGGCTGCCCAATGTGTTCGCCTCCCTTGCAGCTGCCACCCAGGAATGTGATGAGTTTCACAGCCAGTGACTGAACAAACTCGTGACTTTGGGAGGTGCAGATGGCAGTGAAGTAGAAAGCCAGAAGGAAAGTCAATCTGGGACACAGCAGAGAAGCTTCCCAGTTTGTTTGGGTCCTTGTTGAGTGGTGGTTGAAGGAGTTGCACCTAAGTGTTTCTGGAAGTTGTTTTCAGCCTTCAGCAGCTTCATGAAAGCTGGAATAGCTCCTGAACGTGCTCCTTATGGCTCTTCCTGAAGTAGAAGAGAAGGGGATGACATGGAAGGAGTGGGTTAGCTGATGCTGTTTGTTTTAGACAAGAATTATCCAAGCAGTAAAGCAGGTGTAATTCCAACTGGTGTGGATTCTTGCTTCACCCATCTCTGCCCCTGGCAGCTGACAAAAGCAAGAAATCCCAACTTAGGGAGATTTCTATCTGCATTTGAGTGACTCTGTTTTCCAAACGTCACAGCTTGGCGAAGCTCTTGGTGACCTGTTCTCCCTCTGCCCCGTGAGGCATTTCTAGAGTTTGGGTGGCTAAAGATTGCTGTTGAGGGTGGAAATGTGAGCAGCCTTCTCCAAGGCCAGCACAGTTTGGCTGAAGCCAGGTCAGCCTGGCACTTACTATGGGAAGTTTCTATGGACACTTTGGGATGCTGGCGACTCTCCAGGCTCACTGCAGAGTGATCGGTCACGGGGTTGCTGCTTTCTAATTCAGATTTTATTGCCTCATGACTTTGGGGCTAGTCTTGTAACCAAGGCAGCTAAATATACTTTTAATTAGTGCTGGTTGAAGTATTGGAGTGAAATAGGCATTGAAGGGTTACATCTTTAGTGTGCAATTCTTATTTATCTTAGGAGCTGCTTCACTTGTTTGGATCAGGGTTTTGGCTGTTATCACCCAGCATCGCTGGAGCAACAGACTGGCAAAGTTTGACCTATCCTTTCTTCTTAGGTGGGGGTAGAAAAGGAAATGGCAGACAGTGAAATTATTTATCACAGCAGGCTCAAAACAGAAAAGACCTGGCAGTTTTCTCTTGAGGAATACTCTGTGTTTGTGTGTTATCTCCTACTTTGGGCAATCTCTTTCTGTGTGTCAGTGATAACGCTTGAAAGATTTCCACTTTTCAGCCTTATCAAACCAGAGGCTGGTAGGAGGCCATGTTGTCAAATGCCTAAATATCTTCATACCACAATATTTTAACATTTGAGTTGTTTCATTTATAAGACAATAAATTATGTGGCATTCACTTCAAGTCATAATTTACATTGACTCAGTATTTTTAAGAAACAGTTGCTAGAATTGCTTTCAAAATCTCAAGCATTTGAAGAAAATGGGAAAAAGTATTATGATATAAAACAGCAGCATCAAATGCTATCATGCCTGGATGTGGAAATCTTTTAGAAATACTGACACTGTTTTCAGAATGAAAAATGCAAAAAATTATGAAGCTAGTACCTGCTAGGGTTTAATGATCCTTTCCCAAATATCTGTGTGATTGTTTCATAGTTATTATGTGAGCTAGTTCTGATCAACTGATATGATGCTGGTTTTCCTTCCAGTAAAGGGAGGAATCCTCTGAATAACACCCCCAGATGACTGATTCTCAGGAATCAGGACATCTTTTCCTCCTCCTTTGTGGGAAAGCAGGGAAATGCTTGAGTCCCTCAGGGATGGGTTCCTTACTCAGTGAATTGAATGCAAAAGAATCCTATTTTTGGTGATGTGCAGGTGACCAAGGGGCTGATGTGGAAGGAAACTTCCTGGATGGAGTTCCTGGTGAGGAGATGTTCACACAGTGAACAGGGACAGGAGTTTAGCTCAGGAGGTGACAGAGTGCAGGGAAAACCCAGTGTCATCTGCAATTCTGCTAAGCACCACCAGTTTCTCTCTTCCTTAAACAAGAAAACTGGTTTCCACTCTAACTTTGTGCAGGCTGATCGCTCATGGCACAATTTCTAAATAAATATCCTGCCCCTTGACTCAGGTAATTACTAAAGATGAAGTCATGCTGTGGGTGCAGCACAGGAGCTAGAGTGATAACCTAGAACAGTTTCCCATTGCTGCAATGAATGTATTTCCTCTAAGCTTTTGGTAATGTCTCAAATGGTTTTAGCCAAAAGTCTTAGCTTGTGCTTCTCCCCAAGTCTTAAACTTAAACTGAAGAACTTCAGCTCTGCTGTGGGCACATCTCTAACTGTGCTTGGGAGGAGCTCTGCTGAGGAGCAAACTGCAGCCACAGTGTGGCTTTGTACTCCCCCGGCCTCCCACCACTTCCTTTTCCTGTCTTAATTTTGCTATTGAAAAATTGATGAAGAACCAGGTGCACTGGTGAAACTGCTCCCTTGGGGCCATCTCTGCCTGCCTGCTGACAGGACAGAGGAAAAAAAAAGAGATTTCCATAGAGGCAGAGCTGTGCCTTTCCACAGAGCCATTCCTCTGACTCCCAGCCCTGCCTCTCAGCTGGATTGCAGGGGCTGCTCTGCTCTGTGCCTGCCCTGGCCACTGGACTGTGCTGATTTCCAGTGACAGAGCACCACTGAGCTGAAAGATCCCTCCAGCTGCCTCAAAACATCACAGAGTGATTGTCTGAGGGAAATGTTTACTGGCTCTCAGTTTAGATTTATGAGTGCGCCCAGGTAGATGTGGTGGCTCACACAGTTCACTGCCCGTGCAAGTCTGCCAGCAAGTTGATTTTACTGCAAGTTTGGAGGAAAAGGTGTGATGCTGAGCACAGACCTGTTTTACACACATCTCTGTGGGGGTAATAAACCATTGGAATGATGATCACATGGCTGGAAGCTTGTGCCTACTGAACCTGTAGCAAATAATTGTTGCTTGAACTCAATGCTTTCATGCACCATTGGGGCTGCAGTTGAATATAACCTGTGGTGCATAGTTAAGCATGAGCAGGCTGATGACCAGCATATAAAATATATATTGGTAAACACTGAGCACCTTCTTATTTACTCAGGATTCTTGGCATTCCCTAGTCTTAAAATGGAAATGCAAATATAGTGGTAACTCTGACTATTGTGAGCAGGAAATGCCAGTACTTAAATTGCTCCTGCTGCATAAGTCTTATTTATTGCTTCCTTTTTGAAAATTATTCTGGTTTTGCATGTGCTCTAATTTTGAAGCTTTTCCTGAATGGCTTTGAAGTATTTTGAAAGTTCTCCAGATCTTTTAAAACTTCAAAGATTGGTAGTATTTTCTTTCTATCCTATGTAAGGGATACAGTAGAATGGGGGATATAGTGGAAATGGCAATTTAAAAAAAAAAACAAAAACCAAACAACACATTAGGAAGCCAGACCTTTTCTTTAATATTCTTTAAACCATTCAGAGAACATGTGCTTTTGCTAGAGAGAAAAGTCTGTGAATGCTGTGAAAAGTGTTTTACAAGCCATGTTTCCTCAGGATACAAAGAAGGCAGCAAGAGGAGGAAGCAGAAGCAGAGAGAGGAACTGAAGAAGAAGAAGTCAACCAAAGCGAGTTACTAAAATGGACTTCTCTGCTATGCCAATACCTTTAAAATAATGACAACAACTTCATGTACCTTCGAGCACACCTCTTTTTTGTGTATATTTTTTGATTGTTCACACTGCTACCAAGGAAGTGACTCATGTTTAAAACTGTACTAAAATTGCACTATGTTATTCCTTTTAGTTTCACGGAGTGGCTTTCTTGCCCGTTCAGGTTGGGGAATTCAGACGAGGCAGGTCGTGGTTAGACTGTGTCATGTTGGAAGATTGGAAAGAGTTACAGAATTTCTTACCTCTTCTTCCCTGGGACTAAGGCAACTCTAGCCTAGTGTTTGTTATTTGTCTTGTAGGATATAAAAGGCAAATGCCTGCTTGTTTGGTCACTGGCATCAAATCAGGCCTGTTGAAAGAAGAGTCCTGTTCACTCATGTTGTTGGGAGTGGGACTGAGACATGAGCTCTTATAGGGTAATTTATGTGAGATTAATAAGTGACTGTTATGGTTGGGTTTTTGGGTTTTTTCCCCCAGGCTGGGCAGTTCTGTCCCTATTAAAATGTACCCTCATATTAAATTGCATCTTGAAGTTATATTTTCAGATTTTAAGTAATGATGGTCTCCTGTAAGCACTCCTACTGATTTCTTTAGGCTTAGTTGACTCCTGATGAATCATTTAGTGAAATCATTCCTTGTTTTAAAAGTTTATTTTCAGAACCTAGAGACAAATGATCCAAGTGCTACTTTAAAACTGCTCTTTGTTTCTCCTGAGTAGGTTTTAGATAACAAACATTTTTTCAGCATCCGTTTTAGATTTTATCAACTTGTTCTGCAAAGAACTTACACCTTTATGTATGAAAGCATTTTGCATCGGTTTTATTGCAGGACTATTTTTTTTTTTAGCTTGAAAAGATGTCTTAGATTTAAAAGAAATACATATTTCCTGGCAAGATGACTTCCTTGCTTCCCATACTCGTCTCATGTGCATGACACATTGCTGCTCTTAACCTTTTGGTGTGTACAGAGCCCCTCTGTTGTTGCCTTAAGCATTCACCTGCATGTTTCTTGTCAGTGTGTTGTCTCCTTTTTTAACCTCCAGGTAGGAGTTAGCAGCTTATGGTTTTGTTTTGTTTCTTTTGTCTTCCTCTTGCCAATATGTTGTTGATGTAACAGCCTTAAACCTGGCAATATTGAAAGTCCACAGTTCCTGGAGAAACTCACTCATCCTAACGTTTCAAAGATGCAGGAATGCACATAATGATGGTGTAAGAGAGGAGCTAAACAGAAAAGCCAAAGTCTGCATTCTGGCATGGTTTGATATAACAAATTCTGGCGTCTCTGGTATCTGAATGGTTTAGCTTCAATTACCTAATGTAACCCTCTGCAGGCACCATATAACACACAATAACCATTTGTGAACTCTCTTAGGGTCTGTAAATTATTGTTAAAATTAAATAAGGACTGAGTACCGGTTTTCTGTCACTTAAGTACCACTTTTTTTTTTTTTTTTGTGCAGTGTTACTAATATTTAAAAATAAAGAAAATCTGCCTTTATGCTTTGTCCTCTTGCACTGTGCTGTAGACTGGCTTCAGTTGTCTGGTTCACTCCCATTAAAGTTCAGGCTGTAAGCGTAGGGGGACAGTCCTCATTCACACAACGCCCACCAGCATTCCAGGTAATTCCTTTTGTTAAATCCATGAGCAAGTCAATACAGTCCCTGTGTCAAATGGCTGATACTGGAAAATGAGGGTTCATTCTGGCTGGAAACATCACTATGAGGAGTGTGTGTATACTTCAAGCAGAGCTTGCACATTTGCCATGCAAGGAATATTCATCCTGGATAATGCACAACATTGAACTGCATCCTGGTTAGGTTGCTTTCCATATTGCAGGAGAAATGCCCCCATACAGATGTTAGTTTAAAGCTGTTATTGCTCATTTGCTGGGACACAGTGCATGCTTTGGAAAAGCAGCAGAGGTGGAGGAAGGGAGAGGTGACGCCAGCACAGGGCTGGTCTCCCCAGGGCTGTCGCTGTGCTGGGAGCAGCCTCACGTAATGGGACAGAGTGGCTCCAGATCAGGAATGTGCCTTGAAGAGTTAGAGCAGACAGGGGTTTGGTGCATAAATATTTCCCTGACTCAATCCCTGTGTCAGGCTCGATGGAGGCAGGCACAGCATTAATTAGGAGAGCTGCAGGCAGGCTCTGAATTAGTGAGGAAAAGCCTGTCTCAACAGAGGCATCCTCACCCCACTGGAAGGGTGCTGCTCTGCTCACAGGCGGCCTCCTACACCCCTGGGAGGAACTCCTGGGAAACAGAGTCCCCAGAGGAGGGAAGCACGGGCGTCAGCTCTCCCATAACTACCAGAATCTGTCTGAGCTTGCCTGGAAATTAAGAGATGTGAGCCCATGGCCATTGAGCCTTATTCCTTCTTTCTCAGCCCAATTATTTCTGGATTTTAGCTGAAGGGGAGCTGCTCAAGTGTAGCGTGGCTGTAGCACTGTGTTCATGGCTGTGCTGCTTCCAGGACAGCCTGGAGTTCATGCTGTGTCTGTAGGAGCAGGCACATGGTTCAGTGTCCCAGTGCATCCATCTGCCACAGGTGAAGGCTGCCTGCTGATGTGGACACTTAAATATGTGTCAGGGTAGGAAAAAATGCAGGTGGGTGTGAGACACCACAACTGATAACAGATGATGCTGGCCCAAGAATGGCTGTGAATAAATGTATTGTGTATTGTGAAAGTTGAGAAATGATTCCTGCCCATCCCACAGTACTTCTGTGGAAGAGCTGAGAACAGAAAGAGAGCTAGTTTAAATACAGAGCCTGATGTGATGTATAAGATGAATTGCAAAATGATTCTTTATGGAGCAGATACCTGGGCTCCAAGACCTGAGTTATATCCATAAGAAAATACATTTACTAGGGTAGATAACAGTTGAGTAACAGGAAGGATACACAGAAAGGTGTCCCTTAAAAAGATAACACTGGAAAAACCCCAGTTTTGCAATGAAGGGGACACAATTGCAAACAAATAGATAAATGTTCCTGCTCTTCACTTGGAAGCTGCCACTGTGAAAATTGTTTAAATTCAGTTGTTTTTCCACACCTTTCACAGATGTGCACTGTCTACTCTTTGAACCAAGATTTGGCAAGACTTTGACCTGAAATAAATGATCTCAGAGTGTGTAGGTGTCAGAACGATAAAAAAGTATTTTTCAAGTTTTCAGCTACTCCGTGCTGGTGCCACCTTCACGAGCAGCTTGCAGACCTGTACATCCTGCTCCTGGAGGTAACACAAAGCTCTGTTTCCTTCTGTCAGTTTGGCTGCATTTACAGAGACTTCACTTTTCCCCAAATTTCAAACTACCTCATGAACCTTTGTATGTATTTCTTGAAATAACACACTGAAAAGATGATGAGTCAAATATCTAGAAAATGTGCAGTAATCATCAGGTAAGCATGTTTACCCAACCACATTTGAAATGTGTGACCTGTACCCACTTGCTCTTCAGGAATGTTCCCCACCATGTGCCACCAAACTGGTGCCTATCAAGTGGTAGGATTAGCTTGTTACTATATCAAATGTTCATTGTTTTATTCTACCTGTAAAGAATTCTATTAATTTCCATTTTTTCCCTTTTGTTTTGTGTGCTAGTTGCACAGGATTCCCTGGATGCACAGGTTAGTCCTTCCTGCATTTCAGAACCTGGTTATCTTGTACAGTTCTCATTTATGTCCAAACTGAGCTTACATTTTAGGGCTCTCTCACGTTTCCTTGCCCACAGAACACCTTGCTGCTCTGTAACTCACACATTGATGGGAGGGTGGGAGTGGCACATTTGCCCATGATTAGCTATATTTAGTTCTCTTCTTTCCAAGGGAGAAGCTGTTCTTAAGAGATTTTTTACCACTCATTGCAAAATTTTTCTCATCGCTACCTGTTGCACTAACAACTCTAGGCAAGGGAACTTTTCTCCCTGTTGATGAGAATTAAGAGGGCACTTAGAGCCACATACAGATCTCAGTAAAAGTTCATCTTTGGAGCTATGATCGACTGACCTGCCCTGTGTCAGCACACTTTGTCTCTTCACAAGCTCTTGTAGCCAAAAAGGATTAGGTGGGGTGTTGGGAAGTGTCACATTTGTTATGTACCTTGTTAGTGCCCTCTTAGCCACCAGCTGTTACCTCCTGACAGTGGGTGAAGCACTTACAAAGTGGCTGAGCTGATGTGAGATGACATTTCCAAGCATGGGGCAGGTTCTGCTCTCATCATGACAAGAAGAGACTGACCATGTCATTTGGCATATCCTGAGCTACAGTTTCAAGTATCCCAGACTTGACATAGGCAGGTTCCTGCCTCTTCCTGAAGGCCTCATGTTGTCACTGCAAAACCAGCCCAAAAAGTAAGAAGTGAGTGTGAGACGGAGATTACAACACTTGTGTTGATAATGAGTCTGAATGCTTTGATTTCAGGGAAACGCCCCAATACCTGCCTGGAAGCAATCATGGATTTTCTAGGATGTCTTCAAGGAGGGAAAGGGACCTCACTGAGCTGGCTGGATGTCTGATTGCATCTCTTCAGTGTCTGTTTCCATTGGCACACACATGCACCTTTCTACTGAAACAGCAGATGTCATTTTTTCCATCCCTTCTTTGGGTAGTGCTCATCCTTTGGTCAATGCTGAGCAATTTGCTTGTTCTTTAGGCTGCTGGTGGTTGAAATTTAATGAAGTCTTCTATGGCAGATGGTTTTTTTTACATTATTTTAGTGTTAGAGATTGCAGCTGGGAAAATTTCCTTTAACTTAAAAACCAAAGCTTACTTCCAGGCTTTTGAGATGAAAACTGAGATGGCAAAATCATGGATCACACCAAAGCTTTTATGCACATATACCCCTCAAATGTAATGGAGTTAAACCTATAAAATATGTGTTTCTGCCTGATTTTTTGAGTTCAGATATGTGGCATTTTTGGACAGTTCAATATGTTTAGATGAGCAGTGCTACTGCATATTGCCAGGTCAGACCAGGAGAGGGTTTGCAGCCTCTGTGACAGACTGCACACTCAGAGCCAAGGAGGGGAAGGAGCATTGAGGAGGGGTTTTGGAGCACTAAAAAAACAGTTCCCACACTACCTGGAAGGGACATTCACCACAGGTGGTTGGCTTGATCCTGGCAGCAGACACAAGCTCCAACCTGCCATGCTGTGACAGCGCGGGTTTCACGCTGCGGACGCCAGGGGAGGTGCCCACACTGGAGCCTTCCCTGGGCTGTGAGTCACCCTTTGTGCCCATGAAAAGGATCTGTCTGTCAGCTGCCTGGTCCACTGTCCTGTCTTTGATAGTGACTAATGGTGGCTGCCTAGGGGAAAGCACACGAACAGGCTGAGCATGTTATACCTCACCAGTGTTTTCCCAGCTGTGGCACTTTGGGGGTCAGAGGCTCCTGGATCCAGAAATGGCCTTTTTGTTACCCAGTATTTTTTTCTCCCATTGACTTGTTAACCTAGAAAGCTGCTCAATACTCATTGTCCTGTGACAAGGCACTCGTCATGTGACTCCACTGGGTAATGAGATAGGTGCTGTGCTTTAAAATTCTCTCCTACATCTTCCTTTGGCTTCCTCCCCTCCTCCATCCCTGCATGGGAAGAGCCACTGCCCACCACCTGTCCTCACTCACCTTTTCCATGGCACTCGTGATTTTACACTCATGCCAGCCTTTGGTTAACTCTTTTATGGCTCAAGAGATTCAGCACATTGAGCCATTCCTTGCAGAAAGCCTTTCCTGCCTTTGGTCACCCTCTCAGAATGGGGAAAGATGGTTAAACAGTGGCTCAGCTCCATAAATTGTGCTGACCATCTGGAGAAGCATGAGTAGCACACTATCAGCTTGCTAACACTCCACTGACAGGAAGAGAAGTGGGCCATGCACAGCCTGGGATGCAGGAAGGGCAGAGCTGGGGCCAGGCTCTGCTGCCCTCAGTCTCACCAGGCTCTCACAGGCTCTGGGTGCGAAAGCATGAGCTCATGGCAGCGATGGTATCTCCAGAGCCTGGTCCCACACACCTTCCCTCCCCCTCATCTGGAACCACGTCATGGGACATTCCTTGGCAGCATTTGGGACGTGCTCCTCCTGGCTCAGGCTCAGCTCCAGCCTCCACTTGTTGCTCCTCCAAGCGTTCGCTGTCTGTGCCTCTGCCAGGCCAGCACCACCCGGGCTGAGGTCTGTGGCCACTGCCAGGCTGCCTGCTCCCACACAAAGCTGGCACTGCCTGAGGGATCCCTGCCAGCCAGGGAGATGGCTCCAGTGACCTCGGGAAGGCACCAAGAGTGCTCCTGAAGTGACACATCCCTGCAGGCAGTGCCGGGAGTCCCGGGCGGTGCCACTCCACGTGTCCTCGATTTCTGCAGCACTGCCCGTGGCAATGCAACAGCTTTTGCACTGCCAACCCCTTCTTGTTAAATTTGCAGAAGGTATTTCCCATCTGTAGCAATCTGGGCTGTGAGTTTCCCTGTTCCCATCAGCATCTTTTGTGCAGGGACAGCTGTGTGCAAGCGTTCACTTACTGGGTTTTTAGGTCATCCACGTCATCTGGGAAATCTTAAATGTCTGGGGAAATAGTTATGAGGAAACGTCAGGGAAGGAACACCCAGAGAGATGGGAGGGCACAGGACAGCAAACAGTGATAGCTGAAGTGCAAAGGCAAAACCAGCTCATCGAGCTGAGCCCCCAAAAGGTTGTGTCAGGACCTGTCAAACCCAGAGTGTGTCCGGCTCTCTGCAGCTCTGGGTCAGATCCAGCTCTGCTGTAAATGCAATTTTGCTCAATATGTTTTTGCCCTGAGTGCAGACACAGACTCAGATGATGGGTGACCCCTGCCTGCTGTGCCTCTGCTGCAGCAGACAGCCCTGCTGGGATGTACAGGGAGGAGGTGTTTGGGTGCACCTGAGCCCCTGTTTTTCTCAGCAGGATTCAGGTTTGGTGGTGGCATTTTCTTTAATCAGTAAAATTACTTCCCTTGGAACCACAGATTTTTCTATCCTGATTTCTTAGGAAAATATTATTCAGCTCATGTAATGCAAGTCTGAGGTTGCATGATGAGATGGATGTGATAGAACACGATGGTAATGAGTCACCTCATATCATGTTTTATTGTGATGTGTCAGCTGAGAAAGGCAGAGAGCTATAGGTGTTTCCACCAGCCCAATTATGAAACCACCACTGGTTCATGCAGGAATTAGTAAGTTTTTCCTAGGTTAGTTTAGCAGATAGGTTTTGGTCTGTCATTTAACAATGTGGTTTTTTAAGTTGCTAACAATGAGCTGCCTCAGAATCTATTTTCCACCCAGAAAAGTCATCGGTCTCTTGCTAGAAAGGGTTACATGTGCTCAGAAACTCCAATCATCAGGATGAGACTGTCTCTCTTGGCAGAGGGGAAAGATTCTGAGATGGCCTTTATTTTAGGAGTACCTTCTGCTGGCACTGACTAGAAGGGGGTGATGCTGCCATCACCTGTTGCTGCAGAGAAGTGAGACCATGGAGGTGTCATTTGGAAAGCCAGGAGGTTACAGAACAGGCCCCTGTTCTCAATTTAATCCAGACAGGGACAGACACCTGCACCCAGGCAGAAGTGCTCAAGGTAGGCTTTGCATTTCTGTCCCTGCTGGCTGTGTGGTCATTCACAAGGACAAAGGACATTCCTGCAGGACATTGCAGAAGTCTGAGTATGAATCATGCCTGTGGAATGTGGATGATGGCAGTGGTGCAAACCAATGGGTCTTGGTCCCTTTCCACCACTGGTCTGGTGAGACCTTCAGCCAGGTGCTTGGCTTCCAGCTAAAATGCCCATGGATTTGCCAAGGCTGCACAAACAAACATCCTCTCAGCCAGGCAGTCTGAAAGTATCTGGTCATAGTGGAAAAGCAATTTTTGGTAGAAGTTTAGGTAAATGTCAAGAATAATGAACATACACTGATGCATATGCTCAGCTTTTCTTGTTGTGCTATTTGTTTTGACCACTAGTGGACTCAGTGGAGGGGCCCTGGAGTTTCCAGCCCCCCATGCAGGGGACAGATTTGGGATAAGCACGGATTATCCCTTCCCTCCCACAGCCCTGTGCCTTGTCCTTCCCACAGCTCTTCTGCAGCCCTGTGTCTTTTTGCAGCAGGAAAAGTCAATTCAGTGAAATGCTCTGGGGCTTTTGTTGTGTCAATAAACAGAGGCCAGGGCAGGACCTTTCCCTTCATTTTTGTACAATGGTTTGAACTGCTCTTCTCTAAGTGCTGGTCTCACACCATTAACCCCTTACAGCCCTGGTTTGAGGAGAAGGTTTCCTAGTGGGGTCATAAATGCTTCAGAGGAGGCATCCAGGGAGGGAAGCTGAATAATGGAAATATTAACAGACCTTTCATTACACACCTGATACATCATTACTTAATTTCTTTGCTTTTGTCTCTTGTTTTTACAGGGTTTTTTTTCCTCACAGTCAATAGCATTCATCCTACTCAGTGAATGGTCTTGATACTGTTTTTATGGCATGAAAATTACTGTTGCTTTGACTGGCTCCTATTACCAGGTGACACTTCTTGGCAGAAAACAATGAATCTTCCTATTATTTGGAAAATAAATGTGATTTATGGGAGCATCAATTGATAGTGGTCTGTGTTTTGCCATCAGCGTGCTTGCTTTCCTGAAATAAGGCTTTTACCTTTGGAGCATGAAAGCTGTTTGTCTAGTGCTGCAGAGCAGTTATATATATATATTTTTTTTTAACCTCAGCTTTCATTAAAAATGTTTTAAAATATGTTTTAAACAGATGTTTAAGGAAAACATCTATTATCATTTTAAGGGTTTGGTGCCTGTGCAGGGAGCAGTTGTGTAGGTGTGGAGTTAAGCAGGCTGGCAGGGAAGAACTGCCAGTGTTGTGGATGCTGGAGATGATGGAAGGAGGAGGGGAAAGCTGACCTGGGACGCGCTGTCACTTCCCTTCATCATGGCAGAGATGATGGTCAGCACTGAGGATTTATTACTAAAATCCCACAGAACTGATAACAAAAATGGGCCAATGTAATTGCAGGGAGGGAGAACTTCTTCCCTAAGAGCTGTGCAAGACATTACCCAGAAATGTCTGCGGGGATCCACGAGGCTGTTTCTGTTTTTTGTTTCATTCTTGCTCCTTTTCAGCAATCTCTGCTGCCAGCTGTCCTGGGCTAGGTCTCTCCCAGCCAGAACAGAAATGGGCCCTCTCCTTGCTAATGCCAATGCTGAAAATGTCTTGTGCTTCTTGAAGGACAAATAAATAAAGGCCTCACCCATTTGGGAACACTTTTTAACCTTTCATAGGGAAAATGAACTGAGAAATCCCCTGCATCACTTTAGATTTTTTTAAAATTAAAAATAGCCATGGTGTGGTGGGTTGACACTGGCTGGATGCCAGGCATGCACCAAAGCCACTCTGTCCATTCCCTCCACTGGACAGGAGAGAGAAAATACAAGGAAGGGTTCAGGAGTTGAGATAAGGACAGGGAGAGATCACACACAGATTAACAGCCAGGCAGAACAGGCTTGACTTGAGGAGGTTAATTGAATTTACCCATCAGAATTAGAGCAGGATAATGAGAAGTCAAACAAATCTTAAAAACACCTGGCCTCCTCCCTCCCTTAATGCCCTCCCCTCCTCCACTCCTTCTTCCTGGGCTCTCCCTTCCCCCTGCCAGCTCTCAGGAGTTGGGGAATGGGGTTACAGTCCCTTCATCCACATGGTTTCTGCTGCTGCTCAGGGAGAGAGGTCCTTCCTCTGCTCCAGTGTGGGGTCTCTCCCAAGGGAGACATTTTTCCACAAACTGCTCCAGCTCTGGGGTCACTCTTCCATGGGGTTATTCCTTCAGGCACAGCCTGCACCAGTGTGGGTCTCCGACAAGGTCACAACTCCTGCCAGGAGCCTGCTCCAGCAGGGGCCTTCTATGGGTTCACAGCCTTCTTTCCAGGCATGGGTCTCCCCTGGACCTCTGCACCCCCTGAATCCCCGTGGGCTGCAGAGGCTGTGCTCACCATGGCGTCACCAGGGCTCAATCCCCATGGGCTGCAGGGGCTGTGCTCACCATGGCCTCACCAGGGCTCAATCCCCATGGGCTGAGGGGCCCATCCTCACCATGGCCTCACCAGGGCTCAATCCTCATGGGCTGCAGGGGCTGTGCTCACCATGGCGTCACCATGGCTCAATCCCCATGGGCTGCAGGGGCTGTGCTCACCATGGCCTCACCAGGGCTGCACAGGAACCTCAGCTGTGGTGCCTCCTGAGGGACCTCCTGCCCCTCCTTTTCCAATGACCTTGGTGTCTGCAGAGTTGTTGTTCTCACATATTCTCACCCTGCTCTTCTCCGGCCACAATTACATCTGCCCAATAACTCTTTTTTCTTTTCTAGACTATGCTATCCCAGAGGCATTGCTATGATTCCCAACTAGAATTCCAGCCTTGGCCAGTGGCACGTCCATACTGGAACCATCTGGCATTGGCTCTGCTGGACCCAGGAGAAGCTTCTTACAGAAGCTCTCCCTGTAGGGTGAGAATTTTCACCTTATAGGAATCAACAAATCAGTAAACAAGTTCTGTCATACAATGCATAAGGGGAAAATTTTTTTACCAGGTTTTTACCTGCAAAAAAAATTCTTTTGCAAAATTACTGGTAAAAAAGCTCCACATCCAAAGAGGTTTCACCTGCACATTTGTAAGGAAAGGCTCAAAACTGAACATACACCTAATACTGCTGCACAAAGGACCAACCAATGACACAGGGACCAAATTATTTCTCTATACAGAACTGAGCTGCTCAGAAAAACAGTTCAGATATTTTCATTAAGGTATTTTGACAAAGATGAATGCTCCTGGAGGAAGCACGTACATCAGACAGGAAGAGCTGGACCATTAATTTAAAAAAGCCAATTTTCTGTCAGGTCAAGTTGTATTTTGGTTTGGTTTTACTACTCCTTCCTGCCAGCCTGCTTGCTCTGCTTTGCGGCCAATTTCTGCTCAAGCTGAAGTGAATACCTTAAAGTTGTTTCTTTCTTCACAGAAATAAATATTCAAGCATACACATCCACATGCATATGGACCTTAAGCATCTTTTGGGATGTTTTTACCTACTTTTATTAGGCCAAGAAGATTGATATTGTCCTAGCAGCTAGGAAGCTGAAGCAAACTGGAATTGCCTTTATCAATCTTAAAACAATGGAATCAGCAGTTTTCTGAATATCTTTGGGCAGAGCCTTTATTTTTCAGGCCTCTGAGTTTATGTTCAGGCAGTGCCAGACACTGGAGGGATCTAAGCCTGATCTGGGATTCCTCAGTGTAACTCCTTTGTTTTATGGTCAAGAGGAGAATATGACGAAAATCTCGTCTCCTACATGATGTGGGACCACATAATTTCACTTAATGATGCCTGCATTTAAGTTATGATCTCATGGCAAGCCCAGAGTGTATTTCATAGGGAAACACCCATCCACAACTGGAATACTTATCTCTTTTAAGCATCATCCCATACAGAAGGTACTTCAGTTCACTCAGTGCCTCAAACACCAGCTTCTTCTACACATTTGCCTGTCTGGCTGCAGGGTCTTTGCACAGGAAGGAGCATCTCTGGCCAGGACTAAATGCAGGGTTTGTCCTGAGTTAGCTACAAGGAATGGGTTTTAGTGGGGGAAATGGCATAAATACAGCTTCCAGGGTAGCTATAATTACACAGACTTTGATAAACATAATTACACTGTTGTTAAGGGGATTTTGGTGTATTTTATTTCTTCCACTTGCAAGAGCTGGATAAGAGATAGAGAGCTGTCAAAGGGAGTGCACAGTTTTGTTTCCTTATCTGAAATTAGAGCCCCAGGACACAGCTGTATTCTTACACTTTGAAGATTAATTTAAAATAAATACCATGCTTTTTATATCAGACCCTTGCCTTCTGTCTGGGATTTCTGTCACGTGGATGCATTTCCTGCAGGTGCAGCTTTTCCCACTTTGCTGCCCCTTTTTGGAGGGGATGTATTTGTGTGTGCTCACCTGGTGCAGGACTCAGCACTGTGTGTTTAACACTGCATTTCTAGTGATAAAGACCTTTACTGGAATAATGACATGTGAACTTATAGAGGTGTTAAACATTAATTATACCAACACAGATTCTTAGGAATTACTTAAGGCTTCATGCATGTAACATAAAGTATTGTTATGTGCATCATTACCCTGAATCTCACTCTTAAGGGATATTTTATTTTGATCAGAAAATAGAGAAGCCAAGTAAAAGAAATACCATGTTGCAACCTCAGAATCCAGTTATAATGTGATGGCATTATCAGGATGTATCCTCATAAAAGATCCCCAAAAGGTCTTCCTATTTAAATTAAACCTTGTGGAGGGCACAATGCTTTTCTGAATGGAGCTAACCATTCCTTAATTTAGTCCTGCCAGCTGCTGTGCTATTTGCACTAATATATGCTGATATTCAGCGAATTAAATCTTGATGCATCCTTCCAAGTGCAGTGGGGAAGAAATCCTATCAAGGCCCTTTACCCTAAATCAGCCTTCACCAGCTGATTTGATATGGCCCCAAATGTGGAGCACTTTGCTGTGATGAGTGAACTCCAACCCCCACAGTAACCCCCAAATCCTGACACCATTTATGAGCCTGTAAGGAGCTTTGCTCCACAAAGCTTAAAGTACTCCAGTCAGGCTCCTGACTTCATAAATAAAGCACAGGTCTGCCTTCCCCCTGGGAAGGGGTTGCTTGTTCCTGACTCTTGTCAAAAGGAAACTGATACTGAAACAGCTTTTTGGCATCAGCCAAGTGCTTTCTGCTTTGTAAGCTGCTACCTCAACCTTCTTTTTGACACAGCTGAATTTCCCAGCATATTAGCCTCATTTATCAGCTTTGTTAAAAAACAGTGTCTCTTTCTTTTGTGTCTTTCTGGTTTTCTGCAATTCCTGAGCATTTGGGGTTGCTGAGCACATTATTTTGGAAGAAACATTTTTTTTTTCTAGAGGAATTTGCCCGTACAGACATGAAAATGAAAGCTGAGGCAGGAAGTGGCTTAATGTGTGATGCATGGCCACATTACAAACAGAACCCTGTCCTTTACAAGGTGGGGTTCAGGGTTGAGAGACTGGACTCAGAGGATTTTCATGCAGTTCCTGACTCTGCTCCTGATTTCTTGAGCCAATCTTAGAGTGGTTTCCAGTCAGCCTCTCTGTTCCCCCTGTAAATTTGTTGCACTTTGAGTGCATTTAGCTCATTAATTTTTCAGACCAGGAAACCAAAAATGCTGCTTCACAAGGCAAACAGACAGGGAAACAACATGGAATAATACACAATAAATAGCCTTGTTTCAGCTTATAAAGATGAAATTAAACCCTGTAGGGTATTTCTCCTTAGAGCCAACATTGAGACAGCACATTTCTCCCTGTCCCTGAAATCTGCAAACACCAGAGAGGGAGATGGGTGAGGTCTGCTAAGTGCCCTGCTCCACCCTCTGCCCGTGGCTCTCCTGGCATCCCCTCTCATTCTGAGTAATTGTATTTGCAGTGCAAGTATTTGTACAGCCACAGTCACATCCGAGGGCTTTCCCAGAGATAAGGGGCTCTATTTCACTTCCATCCCCAGCTATCTGCAATAGAATGTAATTAATTTATCCCTTGTTTGTCAAGAGAAAACAAAACTGAGCAGCTGAAATGGTATTTGGAGGAGCATCACATTCCTGCCCTTTGGCATGATTGAGCCTGTAGCTCTTTGTCCAGCTGTCCCTGTGCCAGGATGTCCACCACTCTGGGATGTGACACGGAGCAGTGCTACAGGAAAACACCATCTTGATTTATAGGGAAATTTCAGCACATCCATTACCAATTAAGTTATTAAACTCCTTCAGTTGTTTATCTTCTGTATTTGTGACCTGCCCTTTTGTAGGCACACGCATTTTGGGGGCAAGGGTTAGTGCAGAGGCAAAGCACCCAGCTGTCTTCTGGCTCTTCCTCAGCCCTGCCCCAGCATGATGAGTCCCACTGGAGTGAAACAAAGCTTGGGACTCTCCTCTCTTAAGGGTTTAAATACATTTTCCTGCTTATTAGACAAATGTAGTGGAACTCTAACTATCCAAGCCAACTAGTGTGGTAAAAAGACGCTGTAAAATCTCAAGAATCCAGGGCAAAAGGAGGAATGTTTAAAAAGACCCTTAAAGCAGCTATCTTTAATGGAATTAGATATCTTAGCTAAATAAATAAGAAGCTATTGCTTGTAAAAAAACCCAAAACCTCAGTGATTTCCCTTGAGGTAAAATCAGTAGAGCAAAAGAAGGAAAAAAAAATGGACTAAAAAAAAATCCCTCACCATAAACCCCAAAGGGACTTGTCAGCTCTACAGCAGAAATTGGAGAGACTACTCAAGCAAGAAGAGGATTAGGCTATCTCCTATCAAAGCACCCAGGGACTGGATTTTTACAGCAACTTAAACAGAAAGTGGAGTTTTGGGTTTGGATTTTTTTATCATTTCCAGCTGTTGCAAGGACCGGAGGCAAAAAAAAATACACAATATTACCCCTAAAGTGATGTCTTTCCAGCAGGACCAGTGCCTGTGTCCTCCTTCCAGGTCCACTTTAGCCATTTTAAGAGTGCTTTGCACAGTGACCAAAGGCAGTGTGAAACATCTGACACCTTTGGGTAAATCTCTGAGGACCATTGTCCCACGCTGCTGAACACAAGAGTGAGCTGGCCTGGCTGTGAGAAGGACAGGACACAGTTGGTGACAATGGCTGCTGGATGCTGCCTGCTGCAGGAGAGCTGGAGGCAGCCACAATCCTTCCTCCTCATCCTTTCTGACCTGGGCTCCTGATCACAGACACATCAGTGTTCAGCTGTTTGAATCTGCTCAGGCTTCCACAGCACCAGGCGTGGCCTGAGCAGACCCCTCTGGCTCAGCTCTGCTGGGAGAACGTGCCCTGAGCTCTGTGCAGAGCGCCAGGCTCAACCCTGGGCACCTCCCTGTCCCACAGACACCATCACTGCTCTTACAGCAGCAGAAATTGGGCAAATTATCACTGCAGTGTGAAGAAATTATTCTTTATTAAAACTCAGCACTTTTTCACTAAGCCCTCAATTTGAGACGGTGCCTGTGCTCATGTGTGTCCTTTAGTCCAAGCACTGAGGGGAGGGCATTGGTTACACTGCTGCTCTGCGCTCCTGCTCTGGCACAAGTCCCCTCCTTGCTCTGGTCCTCTCCTTCTTCACAAGGTGCTTCCAGGGGCCATCTCCTCTAGGCTGAGCCCAGCTCCAGCCCTCTCTTCTTCATCTCTGCAGCCTCTCAGGCTGGGCTGGTGGCACCTTCCAGGGACACAGAGAAGTTGGTGCATCCCTTGTCTTTCTTGTTGTATGGCTTCTGCTGCCATTGGAAAGTGAGCTGTGCCAGGGCTGTGTTACTGAGCATCTTCACCTGCCCATCTTCAGACCTGTGTGTTCAGTGACTGGTCCTTCACTGTGCCTCTGTGATTCAGTCCTTTAATCAGTTTTCCCCAAAAGAGTGAACAGATAGGGTTTTAATTTGTAGTCTACTGGGCTTTCAGCTTGCTCTTCTGAAAGTTATTAATTCCAGGACAAACACAATTTTCTCTCTCTTTCTCAGCCCAGATTCTGGTGCTGTTGAGGTAATGTGTCTCTGTCTGTCTAGCTTTATATAACTGTCTCCCTTTCTCTTTCTTTTTTCCTTATTTTTTTTTTTAATTTTCTTTGCCACTTTATCAACAGCTGGAGAAAAACCTGTTATCTCCTTCCTACGGGCAGGGCAAGAAAGAGATAAAAAAGTAATTCCAAAGCCAAAGCTCAAAGTCTACCTGCCTAGCCTTCAGCCACCAACCATCCTTGGCTAAATCTGACAGTGTCCAAAGCCTGGGGCCTCACCAGGTTCTCCTTGGAGATTTCCTTTAACATGTTCTGCATGCAGAGACACAGAGCCACCAAGTCTGTACAGCAGCTTGAGCTCCTGCTGGGGGTCACCACCAAGGTGCTCCGTGCCCATTCTCACCCAGAGCCAGCCCTGAAAAGGCCACGTGCCTGAAGGTGGTCTGGATTTATGCTCAGGAGGTGAAACCTCCTGCTGGGGTGGAGTAGCTGCAAGTTCACCTCCCTCAGCTGCCTGAAGGTTCAGCAGCATCATCTGCTGCCCACAAGGCTCTGCAGCTGTAGGCAGAGTGGAAGAGTAACTGGGCATGTCTCAGACAGCAATTCCAGGATTTCATAAATGCGGGAAATCTTGACCTTAACATCTGGCATCAGTGGAGTCCTCTCCACAAGAGAGCTTCATATGGAAGCGGTGTTTTTAGCCCCTTCCCCTATAACACTTTGTGAGGACAGTTTATCTTGTCCTGATGCCATTCCTTAAGGTGTTTGACATGCAACAGTGCATTTTAGGCATTGGAGTGCTCAAGTTCTGCTTATAAATCTAACTAACTCGTCCAAGTTAAAATAGGAATTTATTCTGAAGCTATCAATCCAGTCTGAATTTACATAACTTCTTTTTAACCTCAAGACTTTTAGAAACAATTGCCTCAGGATATAAACATTACGTTATCAAATAATTTTGAAGGATGCTATTGGTCTAGAAAGGGCTGGATTGAGGCAAACTGTATCAAAGAATCCATTGCTCATTTCTCAATATGTGATTACAATGGATTCCATATCTTTACAAGTTTACATGTTTAGCTCCAGGCATTTTATTATGACTGGCACTAATGATAACCTTTCAAAATAAACATATCTGTATTGTTCCATATTGTTATTAAAGTGATTCTAACCCCTACTACTCCTAGTTTTCCTGTTTTAAAAATTCTTCTAACTGGGATTTTGCAGACCACTACTGTCATCCTTGAATTATTTCAGATTAATAATTTTGATGCCAGGGAAATATTTTACTGGTAACTCCCTCCCTCCCTGGAAAACCCATTCATATTTTAAAATCTTAGAAGGAAACCAGAAATTTGCAAGTTCCCAGCTGTCATTTGCTCATTATAGCCTACTTTTGGAGTGTTGCCAGAAACTCTCACCAGTCTGCTGGTGATGTATATGTGACACTTTCAGCATCGTGTATGGCTGGGGACAAGAAATGGGCACATGGAAATGATGGCTGCTAATTTCACTATGGAAATGCTCTTTGACCTTGACCCCTGCCTGGAAACCACAACATTGTTAAGTCTCATGTTGTCTCTTCTCTTTACTTCTAATCTGTGCAGGTTTTATTACTAAATACAGTTTAAAGATTTCACAAACTCAGAATAAAATCATGCTGTTAGCAGGACACCCCCAAAGTCTGTCTGCCAGGGGTCCCATGGGAGCTACTCACTCTTTGCATGGCCTCAGAACCTTCCTACTGACCCAACACAGGAGCAGAATTAATATTAGAAAGCCCTAAACTCACTTTTAGTGTAGAATAATTGTATTTAAAACCATTAACCTAAATCCCAATTGAATTCATTTGGCAAAACTTGAGCCACTGGAGTAGCACAGATACCATTTTTTGTGTGTGTGTGTGTGTCTGATAGCACAGATCCTTGCTTAGGAAGATTTATCAGATATAATGACATAGCTGCATTTAGATTGTGTGAAGCAGTATGTGTCATAAACTGCTTGAACACTCGTTGCACCTGATGAATGAAATAACCCTCCTGGGCTGGAGAGAGATGTTGCTGTTACAGATTATGATACATCATATATCACATCTGGTTGTTATTGTTCTACCCAGGTTATTTGATGTGTAAAAGGGATAGCAGCAGCAGGAAAAAGTCCTTATTTTGGAAGAAACAGATGCTCTGCAAACAGGAGACAGAGCAAAAAGCTTAGAAATTGGGAAATATGCTGGGAATAGGGAAATCTGCTGGAAATCTCTCTGACAGTCAGAGGAAGTGCAGGAAGACTTGACTATGTGGAGAAAACCTGAGGAATATTATTATAGATCAGTTATCATATTGTGGGTTGATTTTTTTCCCTGAAGTACACCAACTTGTATTCTGATTTTAATTCCTTTTGTTCTGAGTGTTCCTCCTCTGGAAATGTTGCCACAGGGGCTGCTATCCCTTGCTTGGGTCTCTCAGGTTGGAGTCTGGTACTCAATGCTACTGATATGTGTCTCTTCTTCCAGGGTGCACTAGACTGGGGCTCAGATCTGCACTTCAGGGCTCTTTACACTCCTCTCTAACTCTTGGGGAAAGTCAATCCTCCTAAAATTGCAGGCCAAGCACTGTTCTCTTAGTGTAATCTGTATAAAGTCATATTTCTTTATTAAGTGGTAGCACAAATCCTCCAGTTCTCAGGTTTACACTTTTGGTTGGCCATGTATCTGTTGGCAGGCAGGGAGCAGCTTCTTTCAGCCAGAGCCAATTCCCTGTGGAGTCAACGGGTTCTGAGCCAGGCCAGCTGCCCTTGGCTGTGAACTGTAAAATAAATATTGCTCTTAAACACTGAGCATCTTGACTATTCCAAGAATGTCTCAAAAGCCAATCTAGGCTATGTCAGCTCTTCTTCATATGCAAAGGGGAAAAATCCCTTCAGAACTGAGGCATGGGAAGTATGTGACACTGAGATGTGTCATTGTCTAAACTCTGGGCAGGGTGGGATGTTAGGGAAGGTTTCCAGGGAACCAGAAAAACTTTCACAAACTTATTGGCTGACATCCATGGCAAATGTCATTCCAGATATGGCAGAGAATTAAGCAGCTCTAGAGCAAAGTGAAAGCACATCCAAAAATAAAAATCATAACACTTATATTTTAATGTTAAATGATAAAAAATCAAGTGCTGTAAAAGTCAGTGAGCATAGAGAAGAGATTTATAATCCCTGGTAGTATTTAAATGAGTAATTTTCTCTGATTATGATTAAAAACAAGTCTTTAGATGCATTCAAATGTGTGAATTGTTTCCTGGCTTTCAGAGGGACCAGTCTTTAAGTTGCATGTAGTGTGCTGTGCTTTGCTAAACTGTGGTCAAAATTTCTCTCACCTGGCCAGTGATGTGAAAACAGTGTCTCTAGATTAAAGTGTCTATTTAAAATCTAATAATTAGATAAAAAAGTGAGCAAAAAACCAAAAACTGCCTTTCAAAGAACTCCACCTAGGACTCAAAACCTTCTCACTCAGGCTACATAAAACTTTAGAACTAAACATTGTCCCTTACTGATTCTCCTGTTTTACCTCCATTTGCTCTCTTTCCAATCTTCTCTGGGGCATCACTGGTTTTGATCCCAGTGTCCTCCCAATGCTGACAACATCTGGATTACTGGGCTCCTAGGGTGGAAAGTACCCATAGGTAGCTGTGTCCTTGGAGCACCTACAGCAGACAGTGGAGCTCTGGTCAGGGCAATCTATTGACTCACAGGAATATTGGAGATCATCCTGAAGTTCTGACCTGCCTTTGGCCACATGATCCTCCCTCTGGGATCCAGAGCACCCTGACAGTGAATGTAACAGGGCCCTACACACAGCCACCCTGGCAGATCCCTCAGATTCTGTGTCCTAAGCAGGATTTGGATCCTACCTTTGCTGTCCAGACTAAAACCCTGGCACATCTTTGTGATTGGTCACTTGCTTTTTGTTCAGTTTTAATCTTTCCTCACAGTGTTTCCTCCTTTTCACAGCCTTTCCTAATCATGGCAGGTGATAAGGCTGTTGTGCCTGTCACTCAGGCTCCCAACCCAGCCATTGTATGAGCTGGGATTTGGCTGAGCTGTGATTGCTGAAATCTCAGTGCTTCTTCATTTCTGACTTCTCTATCAGCCAATCCTTCCCAGCATTGCCCACAGGTAAACCCCTCCTCCAGGCACCCCATTTTCACACTTTTAGATCCTTGCAGGTTTCTTTCTGTTATCCCTGAGAAACTCAATCTTACCCTGCTCCTACCCATGGCCTACAAAATTCCAGTGATTCTCCAGATTGGATTGCCTCTCACCTTTCTTTTTCCACACTGACACCTCTTTCTCAGACACTGGACATCAGCCTCTTGCCTTGGCTCCCAGGGCACAGCCTGGCCAGCTCCCACCCTTCTGCCTCAGCTTCCCCTGCCTGTCAAGGCCCTTCTCCCTGCCAGAGTGCCATCATTCCTGGTTCACTTTTCCAACAACAACCTGGATACTTTCTTCCATAGGCCCTAGGAAGGGCTTGGGAGAGACATCTTGCAAAACAGCCACAACATGACATCATCATCTGCCTTCAGAGCTCTTACTTTAATTATACTTTGCCATAAGTTTAAGAAAAAGCCCCTCATCTTTGACATAGTACATTATACAAATATTTTATAATACAGGATAAATGTAGTTGTGAATGATTTCTTTTATTTCCTGTGTATTTTTTTAATTTTGATTATAAGCTCTTCGGGGTATGAACTACATTCAAGAGTTTGTTATTACAGAAAACCAAAGTACATCATTAGGGTAAATTAAGGAGGGTAATAACTTTTTCATTCAACAGAAGGACAGCCTAAATTTCCTGTTGCTTGGATATTGTGATCTCCCCTAAGACCTGTGAATGTAGACATCACTTTGCCTCATCCCTTGGCTTTTTCCTAGGGTAACAGAGCATGGGGTGAGCTTTGGGAGATGTGAGAGCACCTCATTTCATTAAGTTTTATTTCAGCATAAAACCCCAGCTGCTTCTTCAACGCTGCATTTTTTGGAGAAGCCACTGGAGGGAAACCTCCACTATAAAACCAAACCCAGCTGCAACCTGCTCCAGCACTTCCAGCCCCGTCTCTCCTGCTCCCTCTCGGATGGAACACTCCAAACACGGTTGTTATTTTTCCGGTTACAGATTACTTCTGGTTTAACATCAGAGAACTAACATGACATAAAGTTATTGGTTCTATAGGCATAGGAGGAAAAGAAGGAAAGGAAAATTGTTTGTGTCACTTAGGACCAGAGTTAAAGCCCACAGCTTTAACAATGGGGAAACAATGTTGGAATTCCTGCTCTGGCAAAGCCCGGCTTGCAGGGCACCTGTGCTGGGACAAGAAAAGAACCCAAGACTTTGTGGGGAACAGGCACAGCTCGAGTCTGCAGCCACCAGACACATTTAGGCAGCCAAATAATCTCTGATGGCCAGGCTGCTCCTCCTGCTGCTGAGGGTTTTGTGAGTGATAGCCACAGCAGAAGTGAAATTATCTCATTCTGGGTCCCTGGAAGCTGCAGATTTTCCTTTTTCCACACCAGATCTACTCCTGCTATTGCAATCACATTTCTCGAATCCAAATGAAGTAGTATTTATGGCTATCTGCTATTTTTCCAGAAAAAAATAATAGTCACCAAGAAAGTGGCAATCTGGTGAAAATATGCCAAATGTATCTAAAATATATCTTTGTGCAAACATGATTCTATTTTTGTCTGAAACAGAGGGCAGGAAGCATTTATGTTCCTGAGTACCTAAATTTATCTTGAAAAGAATATTTATTGAAGTCACCATAGAAACAGAAATTTGGAAGTATTAGACTTATTCCAGTTGTTGCAATTACTATTTCCTCCACAGCAGGATCTGTTATATTACAAATAATGAACAGCTCAAGATCTGTTATAATCTTATTCTAGATATTTTTCCTCTTTAATGGAAAAACCCCAACTTTTGTGGCATGAAAAACTTCCCTTTAACATCCCTGCTTTAATTCACTGATCAAAAAGAGAAAAAACATTTCAAATATTTACTTGGAAGTAAAGATATCAAGAAGAAGTTTGCACATGCTGTGCATAATTTTTGGGCAGTATCCAGGAGCGTTTATCAGATTTAAAAATGCTGTTTTATTTTCTGATTGATAAGCAAGGTCCATGACTTGGTACACAGAACAAAGGTACACAGAACAAAGAATCTGCTCAGCCTGGTGGCCCAGTGGTCACTCTGGATTGTGTCATCAGCTGGCACAGCTGCTGCTTGCAAAGCCATTTTAAAAATGATTCCATTGCTGGCTTGCAAAGACCATTTTTGTAGCTTGACTTCTTTAACCACAGCATCCCTCAGCTGACCCAGCCATGAGCTGCAGCCCACGCTCTGGCCAGCTCAGGACATTCCCTCTGGTTTTCCAAGGGGATTACACACCCCATGTTCCTGCTGGATTGCCTCAGGCTGACCACATCTGAGCTCCATTCCAGAACTACTGATAAAGAAGCATCTTACAAATGTCAAACTCTTTAACAGCTGGTTCTGTGTGCTAAAAAACAATTTAAACCATGAAAGCACAAAGCATTCTCTGCTCTCATCCTTACTTTGTGCAGCCTTTCACACCAGCTCCTCAGTGCAGTGGCTACTCCAGAGTTTCACTGTTTCCAGTGAGGATAACACACATGTCCTATCATGGAAGCTTCACCTTTACTCACTGGATGTATTTTCTGAAAGCCACAATGTAATCCTGTATGCACAGGTTATATTTATCACAGCTGGCTTAGGCAGCGACAGAATTAATTAGGAAGTGTCTCAAATGTCAGATCATTAAATGAAATTGTAAAAAGGTAAATTGTAGTCTTCAGCAAGCAGAGATCTCAGAAAATGATCCTTGAAGCAAATTGCAATTGCTGTAAAATATTCATTTCTTCTTTAAAACAGGGACAATGTGTATGGTTCCACATAAACACTATAACTTTCTAATTTGATATGAAGGTCAGTATAGAGGTCGTGATGAAGAATTTCTTTTAGTCTCTGAGGAATGACTAAACACTGAACAAATATTTAATTTGCATTTTACATTACTATTGAATAGACTTTGCTTCTTCAAAAAATCCCTGTAGAGCTTATTTCAGTTCCTGTCAAAAATTTACTGGATTAAAATGGAAAAAAGACAAGATATACAACAGCTAACAGTTGACAAATTCTTCCTTTTTTACTATTTTAATAACAAAAAAAGTAATGTAATAGTCAAAATAGTAATGGGAAAATGCAGCATATTCTCTCTTTCTATTCTAACATGCAAAATTTTCTGGCCTGAAATAAATATTTAGTCTCGGTAGTAGAAATACATTTTAAACAGAGAAACCCTTATAATATAGTTTTAAAACCATGGAGGTGAGGTCTGTTATTTAATGCTCTCTTTGATTCCAGGGACTAACAGGAGATTTCTGTATCAGGATGCCAATTCTCACCCACACTGCAAGAGGTAGCAAATTAAGACAGAAAACAGCATGTGGGGAACAACACATTATTTTCCTCCTTTCTCCCTCTTCCCTCTCCAAGTCAATCTGTTTGGACTGTGCCAGCTGTGGTGTCAGAGCAGTGTGTTATGAAAAGGGATGCTTTGAAGGGGCAGCTGATTAAATTTAAACACAGCTCCTGTAAAGCAGGGGTCTGAAATATGGCAGGATTTATTAAAGGGTCTTGTTTCTTAAGGTTACCCCCAAACCCACAGTTTCTGTGTGGGCACCCATCTGCCTGGCCTCACTGTGTTAAAATCTGTGGCTCTTACACCTCCCACACTGGTAACTGATTAGAGGGTCTTGAGATTGGCCACCTTCATGGGAACCCTGCCCTGGAATTTCAACTCAATGTATGGCTGCAGAGGTGGTTTCTACCCTCTCTGCTCTGCAGAACAGTTTGGACAACCTGTTCCTGAACTTAGTGAGTGCTTGGAAAGTGAAGCCACTTTAGTGGAAGTCCTCCAATATTTTTTCTCTATAAAACATTTTTGACAGCAATGTTGCTGATGCCTCCTACAGTCCCAGAAGACTTTGGAACAAAGGAATTCTCGGCAGAAAAGTGAACATAGATACTTGTGTTGCTGTCCCTGTCTCTGCACAGTGCTGGAGAGGGGAGCTCCTTCCCATCTCTTTTCTCAGCCCTAAATTCAGTAAGGAAGATGTGAACATGCCCTGGAGCACAGATGTGCCTCTCAACTCCCTGGGACTGTGCTGGAGATGCCAAGGGACAAAAGTGGTGACACGTGCAGATAACACAAGCAGGATAACTTTGAAATTCAGGTTTCAATGCTGCCCTGGTGAGTCATCTTTGTTAAACTGTGTCAGCACATGGACCTGATGGAGCAAGTGCAGGAGAGGGTGAGGAAGCTGATCAGGGGGTTGGAGCACCTCTCCCGTGGAGACAGCCTAAGACAGCTGGGGTTGATCAGTCTGGAGAAAAGAAGACTCCAGGGAGTCCTCAGAGCACCTTCCAGTTCCTAAAGGGCTACAAGAGAGCTGGAGAGGGACTTCTGACAAGGACATGAAGTGATAGAACAAGGGGGAACAGCTTCAGACTGAGAGAGTAGGTTAAAAAGAGATAATAGGAAGAAATTCTTTACTGTGATGGTGGTGAGGCACTGGCACAACTTGCCCAGGGAAGGTGTGGATTCCCCACCTCTGGAAGTATTTGAGGCTGGGTTGTACGGGCCTCTGAACACCCTGGTCTGAGTGGAAGGTGGCCCAGCCCATGGCAAGGGCTTCAGAACTAGGTGGTCTTCAGGGTCCCCTCCAGCTCAAACCATTCTATGCTCCTGTGATATTGGTCCCCACAGACACCTATGGCAGCCCCACCCAAGCCATGATACATCCTCAGCCTGCTGTAACAGAGCAAGTGTTCCCACCTAGAACCTGGCAATTCTCCACGGCACCACCAGACTCACAGCGCTCAACGGGACTGGCAGAACATGGCAGTCAAAATGTCCCTAAAGGGACCCAAAAGTGACCGACTATTGGTCTCTAATCCTCCACCAGTCTTGCAGAATTGCTTTCATTCAATCTTCCTTGTTTTTGTACCTGGTATCACATGGACTCCTTCATGGATGCTTGTCCTATTGAAAGCACAGGCCTTGGTCACCTCTTAGGAGGGCACAGTGAATGTTACATGAGTGAAGTCTTGGATTGTTTTTCTTTGTGAACTGTTAAAGTTTCTTCAGGAGGACATAAATGCCTTTTCTGATGTTTCCACTCCTCTGTCTTCATTTTTGATGCTGAGGACATTCAAGAAGTGCAGGTCATGTTGCATGGGATGTAGGAAGCTTAATGCACAAATCACAGACCTTCTGTTTCATTTATAAATAAATAATAGGAGATTTTGTTTTCTCTTAAACAAATCTTTTGATTAAAAGGATGATGATGGACTTTTTTTAAAAGGAGACACCAGTAATAATAAAAGGGTCTGTTTGCTTTTTGTTTCATATTATGCAATGATTTGCCTGAAAGAGATATCAATTATATTTGTATAAGAACATTTTCCCCTCACTGGTTTTAGCCCCGTGTGTTGCACTGATGAAGGGGAATTGATCTTGCTGCCACACGGAAATGGGAAAACAAACATGAGCTCAGTGGTTGTATAAGATGTGCTCAAGGGCCATAATTTGAGCCAAGAGGAACACTTTGTGGCTCAGACCATGCAGAGAAGTCTATCAAATGTACACCGTGTCATATACAGATTTCTGTTTAGTGGACCTTTCTGTCCCAGCCTCCACATTTATCACTGTCTCCCTGACAGGAGCTCTGCCCTGTTATCCTGACTTGTATGTCATTTATCAGTGTTAAGTACAACAAAAGAGTATCTCTTTAAACCCCCTTTACCCTTTCACATGCTTCTACCCTTGAATAATGATATCTGTCTCTGCAGCCACAAATATTCCATTTCATCCTTTCCTTTGTATTACATTAGTTGCTCAAAAAATTATTAAAATGGCATTAGTGCACTTTAAAATGAAAATTATTATATTATTGTTGGAGTCATGTGTAAGAGAAGAGATAAAAGCCTTTGGGTACTTTTGCCCCCTTTTTAGGCCTGTCAAGGCAAAAGAATTTTGTCTATATATGTATATACAAAAAGGCACCATCCACAAAGTCAAAATTTGCAATGCCACTTCAGCCCAAATCACACAGCCCCAAGCTCAAAGCTGAATTTTCAGCTGTGGGTATAAATAGCTGTGTCCAAAGGAAACAGTGTAAATTATGACATAAACACAGGCATTAAAATAACATTATTGATCTTTGAATATACTTTCTTATATGACTATTGCATTTATTTTATTCAAGAACAAAGAGGAAAAAAGTAAAATGGACCACAGAAACCTTACAAAGGCTATACAAAAAGTGTAGCAACACTGAAAATAGTTGCTAGAAGAGATGTTTTCAAGCAGCATTTCATGACCATGCCGGCTGCCATGCTTTATAAAAACAGACTGCTTTTATAGGAAGTTGGTAACATGCTGGGAATCATAAGCTTCACAAAATTTATGTTTAGCTACTGCCTTGCTAGACATTTTATAGAGATGTGTTAGCAACTCTCCATAACAGGTATGGTTCAGGCTCAGGTTATTAATTATAGCTTGCAGATTCAATTTATAATCAATAAAAAACCCAAATGAATTGTCAGTTTGAAACTTTGCTTCTCATTTTCTCGTGTGTACATACACATAAATCATCCAGTTCTCACACCTCCTGCTCTATTTCCCAGACCTATTTCCCAGCTCTCTTTCTGAAAAGCAGAAAACACCTCATCCTTCATGTTTTCCCCAGCCTCCTCATGCTCCTGCACTGGTTGGATGTGTTCCCTGGCACTCCTCATCACTGTGCTGGATCCTTTCAGACACTACTTCCAGTATGCTGGGACCTGCATTCCTGGGCACAGCAGTGAAGGAATATCTGCAGGGGGAGAGAGGACTGCATGGCACAGCTCCTGCAAAGTGCTGGAATGGGAAGGGAGGAAAGGATCCCTCTCATAGTCCAGATCTGGTTCCTGAGACAGACATCATTTGTACAACATGTGTCAAAGCCTCTGTGACAAAGAGAGGTGAGATTCTGTATGGTGAAAGTATCTGATGCTGAAAGAATGCCCAGGAAAGGATTATTGGATAAAAACAGTTCACCTGCTCTTGAAGCTGGCACAGCACCAGGAATAGAAGGATAAATGGAAATAGGGGAGAAATTTGGAAGATAGAGTATCTTCAGCAGCTCCTGATTCCCAGGTCTGGTAGCTGAAAAGGCTGTTGGGGTGTCTAGGAGCTGGAGACTTGTTGCTATCCCTGAGCAGATTTGTCTTTTGTATTTGTATCCTTGTGACCATTTGCTTTCAATGTGGTAATTAAGAGCTTGGCCATATATCCTGCTAATTGCCTTCTCTTGTTTTGCCATTGAGTTTACCTGATCCCCTGCCTACCCTGATTTAAATACACTTAGCTGAAAATCATTACATTTCTACTGAGTAGAGGAGGCAGGTTCTGGACCAGGTTTTCAGCTAAGGGCAAAAAAACCCTACCAGGCTTACAAAGAGGACCATGTAATGGTGTTTGCAGCACTTGTGTGCTGGCATGGCACACTCTGGAGTCTGCTTTTCATTGACAAGTTGCTATCACAAACTGGAGATCTGGGAACAAGCCTCTCACTGAGGCTGCCAACTGGCACAATATGTTTTCCAACTTGGGCAGGCAAGTCCCAACCCTGATTGTCCCAGAAGCATCTCTGGAGGGCAGTGAGGCAGTCTGAATCTTCTTTCTCTGGCTGTTCTGCAAAGACACCACCAAAAGACCTATCCTGGTGTGACCATCACATAAGTGCAATGCTTTGGATGAGCTCCTCTCAGATAAAGCCTTACTCAAAGCCACTACGGCAAGAGTTTTCCCACAATGGGATAAACTGACCTGACAGCCACTTCCCAGTAGAATCAGTGCCTACTCCTTCCCCTTTCCCCCATCTCTGCTGTTACACACTCTTGTCATTAACCATGTGGTAGGTGTGTGGCTCTCTGAATCCCTCTGCAAATGGATGCAGCTCATTCACTCAGAAAAACACCATTTTTTGTTCCTTGGTTACAAAAAAAAAAAAATGCAGGAGATTGGACTGACAGGAAGCAGAAGACCATGAGAAAGGATTGAGGAGAATAGAGATGGTGCATGGGAGATAGTGGGAGCCATGTCTGAGTGTAGGAAAAGGGCACAAGGCTCATGTCTGTTTTTAGGGCAGGAGTGAGCCATTAGACCAGCCCAGAAGATCACGACTCTTACCTTGATACGTCCTTAGCTCTCCTAGGAATTTCACTCCTGGTACAGCTGAAGGCAGAACTGCTTCTCAGACCTGCCCTGGGGCTGGTGGCTCACAGCTGCACACAATCAGCTCATGACCTTTCACTCATTTCCATTGATGAGCTCCCATCTTATGGGGAGCTATTTTTTGGGTGTTAGTTCAAATATATCTCTGAATATTTTGCACCTTGAATGGATTTTACCCTGTTTCCATTATTTCAGTCCAAAACACCATGCAACCCCTCCTTGTTCCCCATATCAGCTCTTCTCTTTTGGGAACACCTCCCAGCTTTCTGCCATCAAGAGAGAACATCAAATACTCCTGGCATTTGTGCCAACTCAGTGTTTGCATTTAGGATACATTTTCAACAGTCCACATGGTACTTCACGTACCCTGATGGAGTATGGCTCAACCCCATGCTGTCACTTAGTGAAGCCTTGGATGTTAAACAAGATTGGCAAGATTGTTATAACTTCCACTGAAATCACAAGGGGTCTTGGCAGGGATGAGAGTGTGTGAGGCCACTGTGCAGAACAAGCTGGAAAGTTTGGGACCAATAGGTCTAAGTTGTGAAGAAAATAGTTTGAATATGCCAGTGTTTTTTTAGGGTAAATTTTGTAGCTTTTTATGGATCAATACAATAGAACTCCCCCCCTCCCCCCCCCCATCCTGTGTTTAAACAAAATTACAGTGAATTGCTCAAAGGCAAAACAAAATTCTCTGCTCAGCTGTTTGGCTCACATTCATCTCCCTTTCCTCCTATACAAGTGACATTTTAATTAACTGTGTCAGGTGGATGTGCAACATCTCTGCTGAAAAGCCTGTATCTGCTCAGCTGTGTGTCATAGCTTCTATACCACCAAGATCTACTAGAGGTCATGCTTTTGTGGCAGGAGTATCCAAATTCTAAACAAATACTTCCTAATACATAATCTGTCTAAGCTTTTCTTCTACTTGCACAAATGTATGGAAAGTAGTGATTTACATTCACAATTTTTTCTAAAAACAAGCAAAAAAAATTCTATAGCAGGATCAAAAATCAGTTCTTTGTGAGTAATAAACAGTTTTGCATGGGACTGGCTGGGTAAATGGTAGTGATTTGGTTCCTCGAGTGAGTGCTTTTAGCTATGAATACCTAAGTGTGCAAATGTAAACCGCTGCTTCTGCAAATATATGTGCAGCTCTGAGGTTCACTTTCTGTGAATGTTAATGGACACAGAATTCAATCACATGAATATTCAAAGAAAGTGAACACAAAAGCAGCACAAGGGTGGTTGAAGTGAACAGATGTAAAAACGTAAGCCCAGAATCACGGTTCTCCCCCCCTCGCCACTGTGAGTGCCTTCAACTTTGAGAGCTTTACAGTATTGATCAGATTCTGAATTTTTCAGGTAAATATAATGCAGTACAAGCCATGACACTCCCCAGAGTCTTGTGAGGAACATATCAGTTGTGTCAGAAAGTCTGATTTGGATCTGAAGCCTTCCTAGTCAACTGTCAGCTTAGACCTACATGGGAACGCTGGTGCAGATAATACTTCTGCTGGGATGACAAGGATATGGTCAAAGAAGAGGATCACTGGCTTTGTGAGAGTCTCTTGTCAACCAGGAGTGAGGGAAATGATGATGTGAAATTCTGTGAAAGGGAAGGGATGAAGGTGAGCAATATTTTTATTATTTTACAAAACAACAATGTACGGTGGGGTTTAAATTGCAAGTGTGTGACTTTAACGTCAGTGAACAGGAGGCAGAAACAAAGGAGGAATAGAAATCTATATATATACACTTATACATGTACTTGAACATACATTCTCAATCTATCACCTTTAGACATGCCCACTTAGCTGCAGCTGTGAGTGGGAACCTCTGAAAGAGTCACTGGAGCAGGAGTGGGCATACAAATAGAGTAAAACTCCAGGTGGCTGGAGTGCTGCATTTTGTTATTCAGGAACTTTCCTGATGCATTTGAATTTTACCCATAAAGAAATCACACAGACACAATCTACAGGGAAAGAACATTGGAGGCTATGAACGAAACCAGCTAAAATTAGAGAGGCAATTCAGACCTTTGGAAAAGTGAGTGGCATTTTCCCAAGCACATCATGAACACACAGTCAGTGGGAGCTCACCACACATCAGTAATGTGAGTAAATGGCAGCTCCTCTGGGGAAACTGAAGGGAAACTGAGGCACGTAGGTGACTGACTGAAACTCTGATTCTGCAAAGTAGTTAAATATATCCTTCAAACATGGGACATCCTCACTGACAACAAACGTTTTCCTGAACTCAGTAACTGTTCGTCTCAAATCCCTTCTCCTTGAAAGAGATGTGGTGGTTGGGCTTAGAATCCTTCTATGGTTACAAGTATGCATCAATTTAGTTTGGTGAGAAAAAAGCTACACATATGGCTGAAGGCCAGGAGAGAGTCAGAGATGGGCTTGAGACACAAATATTGTTGAGAACATCAGGCACAACCATCACTGGGGTTTGATGGCAGTAGGAAGTGAGGAAGAGCAAGAACTGAGACTGGAGGTGACAGATGAAATACAAAAGTATGTAGGAAGCCTCAGGAAGATGCACCATTGAATCTGTGTTGCTGTTTCAATGGAAATTAAATACAGCATGCTTACTTACTGTGCAGAGTACACAGGAACCAGCCTGGAGCTTCCCAGATAGCCTTGTGCTGCATCAGCAGCAGTGAGGGATACTGGGGAAAGGCTCATCTCCCCCCATTCACTTTGGAAGATGGGCAAGACTTGGCAGGGCAGAAATTAGCACATTCCTTTTCAGTATATTTCCTTTCAATCCTTTTGTTCTTAAAAACTAAGACAAACCTGTGCAGTGATTTGTGCAAGCTCTATGCTCAGAATCTTCATTTCTTCAAGACACCTTCATTTCTGTCACACAGCAACTTGTTTTTTAATAGCTACAGAGGAATACAGATTACTTATTTAGCTAAAAAGAAAGGTTTGGGTTATGTAGTCAATCTAGTAGGCCTTGAAGCCTGTTCTAGCAGCTTAACAGCTGATGACAGACCCTCAAAAATCAAATCTAAATTAATTTTCAAGGAAATTAAATACTACCTCTCATTATACTATCTTATTGGCACCATGTCAACGGCTATTTTACGGACACTCCGCCAGAAAAATGAGATCTGATAAAAATTCGCATTTCAGTTTACATTTTTTATCAGAATTTTAGTTTAGACTTCATGAATGTCTCATAATGATAACTGCAACTCTCTGCACAGTTACATGAAGACCTACCAAAGCTGTAGCACACAGCATCACTTATTCTCTGTGTAGCTCCAACACAGAGTAACTCCCTCTCTACTCCATCCAGTGTCAGCACCTCCTGCCTCTTCTGGAAAAGCCACCAAATGATTTGGAGATGGTATAAACATGACTGAAATCAATTTAATTAAAGAGATTGTGCCCACTGATATATGAGGAGAGCCACTGCGGTAGCTTATAGAAAATTGTGGGAAAGGCTGGTGCTGCCTGAGTGCTTTTCCTTTATTCTTCAACGAGACAATGTGGTGAAAAAGCAGAATTTAAGCAGGTTGCAACTCCCCTAACTGGAGTAATTAAGAAAGCAGGCACAAAGTCTACACCAGCCACGTGGGGTCCCTCTACATTCAGTGAAGAGGAGAGACACCTTCATCCCTCTTATTGTGGCCTCTCAGAGCTTATGCTGAGCGGCCACTGTGATTTTGGCAATCCTTCCTCAGGAAGACTTAATTTTCTTGGCTGGGATTTGCCAAAAATGCTGTCTTAAAAGAAAAAAAATCTCTTTGAGTGTATTTTTCACAAAACCCAGTGTTCTTTGAAAATTTTCTCATCCTTCACTTTGAACAGTATCCAAACTGAAATAAAACCTAAACAATACCTAAACAATATTTTCCATATTCCAATACCCTCTGCCTTCTCTCCATTTTTTCTCTTTATTTCCTTTGCTTTTCCAATGGAAGGAAAGTAGAACAGAAAACAGAGAGTGTGAGGATGATTAAGCCTATTTAATTAACCTGTTAAAGGCTTTCTAAACATTCAGCCAGGGATCTGCTCAGGACTCTCAGGGCAAGTATGGCTTCACCACAGGATATTCTCTGCAGAGCTGTATGGGATTAAGTGAGCAGGGTTACCTCTTCACTTTCTCCTCGGCCATTAGCCTGCAGCAATCTGCTCTCCACACTCTCAGGCTGCTCAGAGTTGAAGGGACACGAGAGAATTTACAGTAATGGCTCATTTCTGCCAGGTCTGTGCCCTGGTAGCAGATAGTCCCTCTCTCCATCAACCTGGTGGCTCAAAGCAGGCAGGATGCTGCAAGTCAAACAGAGCAGCCTGGGTGATTATTCTGCAAATATTTTGCTTTTTCAAATTTGCTTACATACCAAAATATGGGTTTAGCTGATAAAAGCCAACAGCTCCATCAGAGTTCATTACAATCTATCAGACAAATACTCAGTAATTTCCAAATTAGTCCATGGACTACAATACATTCAAGTCATCTTCATAATCTCTCTTGTAGAAAAGGCCCACTGCTATAAGAATTACCTAAACATGGATTTACCAGACAGATAGCTTGCAATGTAAATGACTTGTGTTTGCATAGGTAGAATGCATATCAAAATGCATGCTCAAATGAGAGACCATATTGACTGTCTCTGAGTTGTTATGGTCTATTAGATAAACATTATCTTGGTTCAGGATAGTGGTAGTTTTCTATATGCACAGTTTCCTAATAAGCCATATGGACTCTCAGATAAAATTGTGCCTTCAGATTTCAAAAGTGATATGGCTGAATAGCTGTAATGAGTACGAGGAGGCTCCTGTTAACCAATTAATCAGGATGTGTCACGGAATGCCCCCTCCCTGCTTTGTGTTGGGATGTGTTACAATACCTACCCAGCAAACATGCACTGCTCAGTGGTATTTTGGCAAAAAACACATGCCAGCAGCATGGCAGCCAATCCCTGTACAAGAATGCTGGTTGTATTAGAATCCCTGCACTTCTGTGATTCCAGTCATCTTTTTATTATTTTTCATCCTGTTCACACAAATGCACACAGATTTACAATCACTGCTCAACAATATTAACAGAAGAATCTTAATGGTGTAAAAGACATGGATTTCCATCACACATTGCTTTTTCTCACTTAATAATAATGTACTAAACACATTTTTCATCATCAGTAGCAAAAACTCAGTGGATTTACATTTCATCTACATGGAATGTGAGCTCCAGGGATTCCTGGAGTATAAACTGTAAAGTTGAACTAAACAAGCCTGGGACACAAACCAAGAGAAAAACCATTTGCTGAAGCCAAGCAGGTGACACCCCAAGAAACTTATCCCTCCTTAAGGAACATGAAGATTTGTCCAGTGCATTTGTACACCACATTGATGTGGAAAATTATGTGGTGAATTCTAGTTTATTTCAAGTGACTGTGTTTCTTAGAGCTGACTGTTCTTCTCCTTCTGGCTACACCTTGTGAAAGAGGTCTCTTGCGACCATATAAAAAACTGTGACTTCAAGAGGACAAAAAAGGACATTATTTCTGGATAAATCAAATTTTGTTCAGCTTTTCCTCATCATTACGGAGTAAATTTTCTCCTGAAGAGCAACACAAAGATGTGCCTACACAGGATGGTTCAGCATGATGTAGAGATAACCAAGGCAACCTTAGAGTACCACAGGCTTTACAAATGACATCTGGTTTGCCTTCCCATAACTGTCTCCCAGACAGGGCAGCACACCAATGCATATGTAGTACCTGGTAAAAGGTTTTTTTACAAGATGTAAAATGATCTCCCAGCAGAAAAAGTGCTACATGGCTGCTGTACTGGAGGCTCCCAGACAGCTGCAGGGGATGAGTCTCACTTTGGGAAAGGGATGGTCCAGATACAGGCAAGGCCATCAGTGCCATGACATTATTCCTCACACATGGAGGTAACTTTTGGTTTAGACCCTTGTTTTACCTGCAGAACTCAGAAGCTAAGGCAGCAGACAGCGTATTATAAAAGTAATTTTAACAGGTGAGAAATGTAACTTCATTTGGTCCTCTGTTCCATGACTTCCTTGTTATCTTAACATTATTTAAAAGTAGCTCTGCTTGAATGACTAAATTTGTTCTCTGAAGCTTGCTGCTGAAATGTAAACATCATACAACTTTGATTTCCTCTGAATAGAGAACTCATGCTGTTCCTCCAAAGAACATACAAGATTGCTTTTAGAAATCAAATGTTAATTATGACTGGGGATTGGAGGACACAATAAGCTTTTGCCCATTCATTGTGGCCCAAGATAATTTCCAAGCCTCTACAAAAATTGTATTTTGCAGGTCTGTTTGGACTCTTGTGTTTTATTAGGAGAGAAGTACTTCCAGCCCCTGGTCCCTTCCTGGCAGAGGAAGCTGAGGCTGCAGGCACTGTCTAATGCTCTTGCCCACCTTTGCAAAGAGGACAGCAGCATCTTGTCTGTTCTTGTGTTCACAGCCATCCTCCCATGAAGGAGTGTTAAGATTTTCAGCTCTAAACAGCTCTGCTGTGCTGTAAACATGCTGTTGAAGCTTTTATAGGCCAAGTTACACAATGATGTTTTTCTTTCTGTGTACATTATTCTGTATGTCAAACTTCCAATGTGAAAATAACACTGTTGTAAGCCTGAAGCATTAGGAGGTATCAAAAGAAAACCAATGGTAATCAAAGTTGCTTTATCTTCCCAAAAATTTGACCACAGACAAATGAAGATGTGGCCTGGATTTCCACTAAAATATGTAACTTAGCAAACCAAAGTTGCACACTTGGTAGAAGTTTTGGATTTCCTTTGCTTTTTCACGATTTAATAGTTAATGCAGCTTATTTTAACAATAAAAGAAATAAAGTGTGAAAGAGCTGAGCATTGACAGTATTTCAAAATTGTGTTTCTGCACCCTTTGTTTCAGTGCACCTTTGGCACTGCCAGACTCTGAAGCCAGCAGAGCACACTGTGGCCAGCCCTTCTGAAGGCAGCCCTCCCTTCCATTCTCTAAGGAGCGCAGCTCTCAGGAGATTTCCAGCACAGCCCAGCCTCTGTTCAAAAGGCTCAGATAGGCTTGAATAAACATCTGACCTTCTCAAGGAAGAAAATGTAAACTTTCCTCTCCTCCCTCCCAAGCCTGGATTCTTTTGACGTTCTTTTCTACTATTTGTCTTTATTTATCAAGCAAAGAAAATATGTTTGACCCTATATAAGAACAGAAGATTTTCAAACTTGAAGAAGTTTTCAGCTATAATGGAAACAAGTGAAGAGTTCAAAATTGTGAATAAATATAAAGTTTGTGGGAAGGAAGTTTTAAAGTTTTTTTATGCTGGGAAGAGTAAAAAGAGTAAATAAACCCCCAGGTACACAGCACATGATGAGGCCCATGCCCAGCTCTGGGTGACAACTGTGCTTGTAATTATATTGCAGGTTTTGGGGAAAAAGTGCAGAACTGTGTGGCTTGATCAGCCATGATTTCATGTTTTTATTTTATCAGAGCACTGCTATTTTCAGTGAATTTTAATGTGTGCCATCAAACCCCAAAAGTAACTTAAGCAGATGTTGGTTTTCTTTTTCATTAAATGCATACATTTTTTCTTGTTTTTCACTGAACACTTCATGTCCTCCTCCAAATTGTTCTAGGTTCAGCCTCCAAGAGAGTAGTGAGGGAAAATCAGGCCATTTAAAAATAAAATAGATTACTTCTGCACAGCTTTCTTTAATCAAAACCATTATAACTGAAGGCTCAGAGCCTTGATTACACCTCTTCAGAGGGCACCCCTTGATTTTTGCACGACATCTCTGATTATTTTATTTACTTATTTATTTATTTATCAGCTTTTACTTTTGGCATTGATTTCTAGGTCATCAAGTTGAGGCTTTTTCTTGCTTTAAATGGACTTGCTTGTTTCTCACTGGCAGGTTATTTTTCTTACAGGGGCTGTGAAGTAAACATGCCTCTTTCTCAGAAGATGACAGAAATTCCCGTGATCGCATATTCTTGGAGTTCTTTCTCTTTTGCCTTCCCCTAGCCCCTGTGGTGAGCAAGATTGGACCAAGAGTCATTCCTCCCGACCTCTCCCGAGCCCCTGCAGAGCTGAGGGCCAAAAGGTCATTTTCTCAGGTTCCCTCTGGAGGGAGAATCCAAAGGTCATTCCCTCCCTCCCCAACTTACCCCAAGTGCATCTGAGAGACATTTAAAACTCTTTTGAAGAGGGAGGGAAGAGATCGAGTCCATGTGCTTTACCTAGTGTCCCTCAACAGCCAGGAGTTGTGTACCAGAGCTGCACATGAAATGTTTACCACAGCATCCAGAACTGTTTAGGTTGGAAAAGACCTTCACACCATCAAGTCCAACCATTTGCCCAGCACTGCCAAGTCCACCACTAAACCATGTACATGTCTTATAAATACCTACAGGGATGATGACTCCACCATATCTCTGGGCAGCCTGTGCTGATGCCTGATAACCCTTTCATTGAAGAAAAGTTTTCCTAATATTCAATCTAAACCTCCCCTGGCACAACGTGAAGCCATTTCCTCTTGTCCTACCACTTTTTGCTTGGGAGGAAAGACCAACTCCCATCTGGCTAAAACCTCTCCTGTTGTAGAAAGCTGTAAGGTCCCCCTGTTCTTCAGGCTGAACACTCCCAGCTGCCCCTCAGAGGACCTTGATGCTCACACCTACCCAGGACTGGCCTTGGTTTCTAAGTTTGGCACTGTGAACTTCAGCAGCGATGAGCAGAGATTGATCACACAGCTGTGACATGGGCCTAACCATTTCTGCCTCCTTTCCCCCAAATCAGTCTTTTCCTTTTCACAGTCCCCAGAATCCTTCTTGTCCTCCCAGATCTGGCTTTCACTTGGAATTAACCAGATGCCATCGGGGAGTTGTGTTAAACAGCTCTGAACATCCTGATGTTCCTGGTTCTTGGGAATGGGGCCGCAGGGATCATTTTGTGATTCCCCTTAGAAAACAACCCCCGACAGACTCCCACAGCCTCACCCAGAGCTCCTGCTGCTGCTGCCTGCTGCCCTGTCATCCGTGAACCCTGTGGACCAGTTTTGGATTTCCCAAGACAGAAGTAAATAGTTAAGTCTAGCTCCTCTACACTTCCTCCTCATCCCTTTCAAGGGAAAAGTCTCTTCATTGCTTGCTCTTTGAATGATGAAGTAAAAGCGAGTGATTTCTCATCGTTAAATTCTTTGAGCTGCCTGAGGAAGGAAGGAAGGAAGAGAAGAGCAACACTTATTTCACAAGGTCCCCTGCAGAAGGGGGGCACCAAGGGTCACTTCCTCTCAATCTGTCCCCTCCGAAGGAGAGCAGTCAGGCTGTGTCAATGCCATGGTCCCTTTGTGGCGGGTAGGCAGCCGGAGGTCATCCTGTGCCCCAGCCCCGCTCTCGCTGGGACGCACATACGCTGCTGAGCCCCGGCTTTCTCTCGCACACGGGGGGCAGGGGAGATTAGTTCTTTTTTCCTCTCTCTGCTTTGTGTACAGGGAACTCACAAGTCACTACCTGGGCCCCTTTCGGAAAGAAACAATAGCAAAAGGGGAGTCCCTAGGGTTTTTTTTTTTCTGGGGATTTTCCAGGCTGCTGGGACACAGTAGGATTAGCTGAGCAAAGCTTTAAAATCCAAATAAAAGTGAAGTGCTGAAGTACAGGTTTCGAGCCACTTGGAGGTTTTGGTGGCACTCTTTGCAAATCCACAGTAAATCCACTGACCTCTACCTATACATCAGCCTGAAATTTGGGGAAAACACTGAGCTTCCATGAAGTACTTTAAGAAAGCAAGGATCACATGAAATACACTGGAAAATTCAGGTCCTGTGTTGTCAGACAGGAAACAGTAAATAAAACTACCTATTTGTTTGGGGTTTGAATTGTTGTAGGTGCCTCCTTCAGAGCCTGATCTTAATCTTTTGAAATAACTCATGTTCTGGTTGAATTTCATGGGCTTTGGGTCAGGCCATGACTGGGCTTCTGTCCTTACATTAGTCTCTGGGCAGATCTTTAAGGAGCTAATGTGGAATTTAGAGTCAAGAGCTATCTTTTCATAGGTATCGTCTATTCTTTCAAGTCTTTGGATTGAATTTTGTTCAGATAGAGGTTGCAGTTCCCACTGAACTCAACGAGCAAGATTTTGTTGCTTCCAAAGCAGACCCAGGGAAATAAGCATGGTTTAGCTGCTTACTTTGGAACAAGAATTTGGACCTAAGATGTAACTAGTAAATACTTATACCTTGTTAAGGTACCCTACAATTTCAGCCTTCACTATTTTAAATTACACAAACAGCAAACTGCTCAAAAGAGATGTGCAGACTCTCTATGTACTCCTAAGACAAGAGCAGAGAAAACAATTCTCCACTTTCTGAGCAGAGAAACTAAGTCAGCAGCATGAGTTAACATATGTGCAGAATCTCCATGTGAACTCATTGGCGAGATTGAAAATTCCTTTTGAAACACTCCAAGACCATGTACAGCCTTGACTACAAAATTGTAGTCAAGGCTTTCTTTCCTTTCTTCTTTCTTTCTTTCTTTCTTTCCCCCCTTCCCCTTCCCCTTCCCTTCCTTTATTCCCTCCCTTCCCTCCCTGCCTTGCCTGCCTTCCTTCCTGCCTTCCTTTTTTAAGGCACCCCTGGCCTTCAGACTGCAGCCTGCACATCAGAGTCTGCACTGAAATAATTCAGGACTTTTCCTTCCAGCTCTTGACATTACACAGAGTTTCTATAGGAGCAGCAGCACTTAAATGTGGAACAACACAGTTTTTATGGTCTAGGTGAAATATCTCTGTGATGCTGTGAGATGTGAGCAGTAAATGGTTACAAAATGCCTCCAGATCCCTGTCTAAGTGTGCAGTATTGTTACTTTACAGCATCTCACTACCGTGAAGCTCAGGACTGATGTTGTTCATCAGTGCATCAGAAAACCCCCTTACAAATGAAGATTTTAGCCTTTGCACATGAAGTGACAGATTATTCCATACACTGTGTTGCAGTGACACAGGTGGGGGTCCTCTGCCAGCACTGAGCCTTCCTCCCCACACACGGAGTCATTCAAGGATGTGAGGGGGACAGGGTCCTCTCTCCTGCACAGACTCACTTGACTCATTCAAGCATGAGTTCCTATTTCCACCTGTGCCTGTGGATCCATGTCTCTGCCCTGCAGCATTCCACACTTCAAATGGAGCATGAGAAGATTCTTTATGAATCAGGATGGTTTCGTTATTGCCACACAGTGCTGTTTGTTAAGAATACAATGAATTTCCCTCATTGCAGTATCCTTTCCTCCTCTCCCTCCTCAAATGCAAATACAAATCCACTTAAAATGCGGAGATCTTTTGACTTCTAACAGGAACTTTTATCCACATAAGAGGATAAGAAATTCATTAGCTTAAGTTGTGTGATTGTAACAGCTCATTAGAGAGCACTGTGCCTTTCACAGTGAGCATGCCTTCAGTCCCACACAGAACCTGTCAAAGTTAAGGATAAAGGTATGGGACAACTTCACCATCTTGAAAGGCAATTTCTGATTTTTAACTATGCAGACCACAAGGTTCATTAAATGATTTTAATGAACAGTCACAGGCCTGATGTTCCAATCTTCATTTGTGTCTAATTACAAGCAAAATATAAAATTGGTAAATTGATCGTTCTTGACATGAGAAAAAAATTATGGTCATTAATTATGTTTTCAGACTATTTGTTATTGGGGTTTTTTTAAGCTAAAATAAATATTTTGATCTCAGGTTTGTCTGCTGCAAAATGTTGCTGTGAAAATCCTAACACAGCTTCTCTTCAAACAAGGGGGAAGCTGCCACTTCTGAACAGAAAAAATAGTAATTAGTCATACTAATTTGTTGAAAGAAAGGAAAGATAAAGAAGAGTTCTCAGCCATTTATTAGATCAAAAAAGTTAGTGATACAGTATTTTTTAATCTCTGGCATCTCAGAAGGCATGGCCTTGAAAAGGCAGGTAGTTTGCAACATTTTATAAAATATATGAGGGGAGATTGGAATGTATTTTTCAATCTTCCCCTGGCAGCCTTCACGGCTTTATTCAATTTATGCATCATCTCTTGAAGTTCAATACGGGGCACTGGGTCCCAAAATATACTTTGAAGCATCCATAGCAAATCTTCTGATCTCTGCTCTCACTATCTGAGCAACATATGCATTAGAGTGGAATTTGAGATCAGCTTTTAGGTTGAGGGGTGAAGCGCTTACTTAAGATAACCCCCGGTATCTCAGCTTCAAGTGCAATGCTCAGGTTTGGATAAATGATTGCTTTTCATTTTCCCTGAAGATAAAAGACACAGTTTTATACTAGGATTTACAAACCTCTCTACCCACATGGACATCAAGCGTTTCTTTTAAAATGTATGTTAAATACAAATATTCAAAGACAACGATTTCCTGACGCCATTCTGAGAGAAATGATACTTTACAGAACAGGATGGTTGCAGTAAGGTACCCTCGTGTGCCTTCAGTGAGCTCTTCTGCCTTCACTGCTCTTATTTAATCGAAACAAAGCTCAATCCCTTTCCTCCCCCTCAAAGAAGGGAAATTACACATTTTTGCGTGTGTGGCAGTACTACAGCAAGAGTTCACAGAACTCCACAAAGGAATTGCACACAATGTGGCTCAAGGCTTTCAGCACTTTTTGTTTCCAGGTACAACTTCTACTACAGCAAATTTTTGGGTTGTTTCTGCCACTGTTCTGTCACTTGCATTTCTGCTTTGTTCTCCCGTATGTCACCCGAGAGCAATGACTGTGTCGTGTGATAAGACAAGCTATGGGCTTGGAAGGGCAAAGCCGCAATGCAATGATTACTGCTGGAGAGTGCAGTGGAGGGAGAAATAATCTGATTTTTAAGCTGATTCTCTAAAAGTGATGCGTCATTCACGGAGCAGTACAGCACGCTCTCCAGGAGCAATTCTGCTTTGCGAAGACCAAATTAAAAAATCCTGAAATTCCTAAAAATAAACAAACAAGCAGATAAATAATCCGCCTCCGAGTGCCCGAACCCCTCAAGTTTCCCTCAGTGTCATGCAGCGCTCGCAGTCAAGGATTGCACAGAAACACTTCCTAAACTACACAATCCTCTCACAACAGTCAAGGATTGTACAGACACACTTCCCAAACACACAATTCCCTCACAACAGTCAAGGATTGCATGGACACACTTCCCAAACCATGCAATCCCCTCACAATAGTGAAGGATTGTACAGACACACTTCCCAAACACTCAATTCCCTCACAACAGTCAAGGATTGCACGGACACACTTCCCAAACACGCAATTCCCCCACAACAGTCAAAGATTGTACGGCCACACTTCCCAATCCCCTTGCAATCCCCTCACAACCCGCCCTCCCCTTGTGTCGTGCTTCCTGATTGGCCCGGCCGTGGCTGTAAGACGCGCGCGGATTGGCCGGGCGGCGCGCGCTGTTGCCATGGCTCTGTTGCTAGGGAGGCTCTGCCGTCTCCAGGCCCTGCAGGAAACATGTAATGAATTATGGATGCTTGGTTTGCTCAAAGAGGGCCTGATCTGTAATGCAGATGAGCTGCCAGGCCTCCCCCCCCACCTCGTCCCCCACCCCCCTTTTCTTCTAGGGTCTTAAAAAAAAATAGTTTTAAAAAAAATCCGGGGGTGTGTGTGGGGGAAATCAGTTTTAAATCAGAATCTGCCGTTTGCGCGTCCCCCGCCGCAGCAGCGGCTCCCGAAGCCGATGGCAATTCTCATGCAAAGGCAGGGCCAGAGGTCACTATCTGTTATTTGTTCAGGAAAAGCTTGTAGGATTTTTCACTGAACTCCATGACCTGCTGGGGTATTATTTTTTCCCCCTCTTTGGTTTGGAGACAAAATAGGATACAAACACCAGAAGTGGCATTTTCTGACAGTTGGAGAGGAAATTGTCCCCTCGGTGCTTGAGGAACGCAGCAGCCAGGCTGGCTTTTCTGGCCTCCTGAAGGATGCCTTTGCCCAGACGTGACCCAAGCCCTTCCATCGCTGTGGTTGAGTGGCTCAGGTCTCTGGAAATGGTGCCAGAATCCCTTGGCTGTGGAGATTCCCAGCGAGTGCCACAGCTGTAACATGTCTGCTTCACTTCCAGCAAAACTGGACCTTGTTCCCCACAGATTGCTCCCCAGCTGGAACCCCCCAGTCCTGTTTAAAGAAAGCCTCTGGTGCTTCATACCTGAATACACAGGCTACTACAAAGCATTTATTTCCCCTAATCTTCTTTGAATAAGAAGTAAGGTGGGTGTTATGCTACGGAAATGATAATATTTTCCTATACCTAATGAATACTGATGTCAGAAGAGACGCCTCTCTTGTGCTCATGCAGAGTTTAGTCTTGTTTGGGTTTTTTTTTCAAACTAGTGACAAATCATTTCAACCTTTACTGTGTCAAGCCTGCATGGACAAATGTGACTTGAAAAATTCTTAATTATAGCAAAAATAATGAATCCAATCCTTGTTTTGAATCAGAGGGTGTAAGTTTGGCCAGACCCAACTGAGAGTGGGCACCCTTAGCTGTCCAAAGATTGACCTCAGCAGAGGTCTCTTTGTACCTTGAAGATTTATCACTGATGTGACAGATGAGATACCCCTGCTTCTCCTCAGAGCCCTGTTTTACAGAGAATTCCACACTAAACAGTTTGCTCAGCAAGGAAATTACTGAGCAATTAGATGAATTTCTACGTATTTTGTATTGTGGAATTTTATGCCTTTTGTACATTAGATCCTGATTGGTTCATGGTTCTTCCTCTGGGCAAAGTAAATTCTCCAGTAAGAGCTCTGAGATAAAGACAAAATGTATCCAACCCTCTAGTGATCCAGAGTAGAGTGATGCCTTATTTCTAGGATTGTTAAACAAAATGTTCTGTTGTGTAAAAACCAATCAGCACTTAAAAAATAAGAAAGTCTATAAAACATTGCATACAGAAGAAGAAAACACTTATGGTGAGCTCTGGCCATCAGGCAGTCTCTAAGAGCTTCAGCTGTAAGGGGCCTTATGTTTTATTATTTTCTATTATTAAAATGTTTTCTATTGAAGAAAATTATTAAGGCAAAACTGTATTGTCTACCCCACCCACTTTTGAAAGAACTTTCATCAAATTCCATTTAAAAAAAAAATATCCAGACTAAAGAATTAGAGAACCGATGGGGCTTAAAGTTGAGAAATGTCTGAGATATGTTTATCTGAAAACACAGTAAAATTTGTATATATGGATGTATTAATTTTGTTGATTTTTAAAATTTTTTTCTTTTTTATGTCAGTGGTTCCCTGCAACATGCACTAAAAGAAAAGATATGTTAACAGTTTGCACTTGCAGGAAATGTAGGTCATGATTTTTGTGAACCAAATAACTATGGCTTACACTTTTCATTTATTGATCTTCATTTTTGTATGCAATACTTTAGGCATTGGAAGATGATTATTCCCACAACCATTCAAATACCTGCTGCACGTACCATGAGATTTGGGATAGCTTAAATAGTCAGCCGAGAGGCTGCAAACAACTTCTTAAGCACATAAGCAATTTAAACAAATCCATATTTCTAGTGCTTTAAATGGCCTTAGCATCTCTCCCATGCTTTCTATTGAGGAATCACAAGAAATTCAACCAGCACCAGCCAAGCTCTTTCTGTAAGTGTGCCGTCAGGTTGTGGAGAGCTCTTGTAATGATGTCTGCAGCACAGCTTTTGCCTTCCTCCATCAGTCCAAACTTCACCAAAACAGTGCTTGAACCTTCAGGGCAGAAACACCTCAACTCCAGCAAGCTTTGCACCTTCCCCAGGACATTTTGCAGGCAGCTCCTCAGGAGGAACCTTGCTGAGTTCTCCTGATTAAGATTTTATAATTCCCTTTGCTGTGTTTGTGCGCTGAGGGGTGAAGGAGGGGCTGGAGGCCCTTAGGGTATGGACCTAACAACCTGACTCAAATGAATACAATACATGCTGGACAATAGTTCAAGTGTGAGAAGGTCTGGAGTCACCAACAGGGAGAAAAATGATGCAGGAAGCTTTCACAAAAGAAGCAGCTCTTAAAGAAAGAGCTGAATGAGGAAAGGGAACATTTTGGTGCATGATGAGAGGGAGGTTGGTGTGTGGCCAGGGTGGAGCAAGAGGGAATCTTCAGAAAGCAGGAGCAGCTAGGAGAAACAAAGGAAAAATATTAAACTTTTTTTTTCTTCATTCCTGTGGCATCTGATTGAAAAAAAAATCGATTTTATTTTATTGGAAAATAACAAAGTTATATTTTCCCCTAAATTTGAAATGTTATTGTCGTTATTGTTCCAGTGGAAGTTTCTTTCTTTTAGAAACAAAGGGCTTCTTTCAATTTGCTTTAAAAAATGCAAACTTTCTAATACTCCTTTTCTATTTGGATTGTATAAACAAAAAAGCTTTGCATTTTTATCAATAATAGCTTTAAAATAGTGCTTTAGTACAAACATATTCTTCACAAAGATCCTTCTGTAATTTAAAACATTTTTTTTTCTGAAGTAATTTCAACCAGTTTATGCTATCAGTAATCTTCATAGAGTTTACATTAATCCACAAACATTGTATAGTGTGATGAAGTTGATGAGAATCAACAAAGGATAAAGTAGAGTATTGCAGCCCAGATAAAGAAACCCTCTGTTTAATGCCAGCTGCTCAGGAAATGTCAAAAGTAAAGTGAGTTTCAGGTCAAGGGCACTGGGAACAGTCTGTTAGCAAACCCTAAGACAGGCAGCTCTTGTTATTAGTATGAACAAGGATATGGTGAGTTCTTTTTAATCTACCCCTGGGCCTCCTTCTGGCTTCCCAGGCATGAATTCATCCCATTTGGGCTCACCTCTGTGGGATTGCTGGGAGTTTTTCAAAACATACCCTCTTTGCTCTCTCTAATGTTCCCCATCAGGTTTGCTAAAGGCCAGGATTTCAGTGAAAATCCTCCTCCTAGGAGATCTGTGGGCTCACTGCCAGACCTTGAAAGTGAACAAAATTGTGGGCAACTGCTCTTTTTGTTCACTTGTCTTGATAGCAAGGATTTTCTTCACCCCTGTTTTTTTATGCCATGTACCTGTGAGTGTACCTTGTTTATCACCACTCAAGGGAGTTTTACCTCTTGATACAACACTAAGCTGACAGGTAGAACATCTGAGGAAATAGGACCAAAGTGTGGGCAGGGTAATAACTGGATGAACCTCTCTATTGGTAGCCCTTTTATGAAGGATGGGGCACTGTTTCATGTGACTGGGAAGAAGAGGAGCTTCTTGTGAAGAGGTGTGGGAGAATGAACATGGTATATGCTGATACTGCTTGAGAAAATGTCCCCAGCAAAATGAGAACACTGTTGACAGCCACTCTGGAATGAACAGCAAAGCAGCTTGGCTCTGTGAATTCAGAGCCATAAGAGGCACTTTGCTCTAGATGTCCCATGGATGTGCACCAAAAATACAAGGAATTTTGCAATGATTGTTCAGAATTGTTCAGGTTAATGGCACAGTATGACTCTTTTCTTGCTGATGTTCTTTAATCTCTTCAAATTTTCAGGGGTCCTTTAAATGCATCGTTGAAGGCTGTGTTTTGGACCAGAGGGAAAAATCCCTGTACAAAACTCTGCAATGTATTTTGTAACATGCAAATTGTAAATGTTCTGTGGGATATGACTTGTGCATCTTTATGATAAAGCATTAGGTGAAAAACTTCTTCAGTACAAAGCATATAAGCTCAGCCAGAGCATTAGTCAATCTGATAAGGCCTCATTTAGAAATTGTCATAATATGCAAATATGTTCTCACATTTTATTGTTTGAATAGTGGATATTGGGAGATATAGATTGGGAAGAAACAGATGAGTGACTCAGAGGCTGCTGGTGCCATAATACTTTACGGTTATTAGAGCCAGACAGTCTTTCAGATTTGGTTCTGTTTGCAGAGTAATTGTCCTGTGAGAAAGAACAGCCAATATGATGCAATCTACCATGGATCCAAACCCTTCTCTCCACAGTGAGAGCATTTATTTCATCATATGTTAGATATTTAGAGAGGAGAAATTTACAGCAGATCTAACGAACCCAGGCACTGGAGATAAACATTATTTGGCACATAATTTGCTTGATCTATTTAATTCTGTTTTCCTTGGACTGAGACAAGCCCGTGTCTTGGAAGTAGGTGTCTTGGGGTCACAGGGCAAAAATGAGTATTTTGTCAGTGTGTCATGGTAATCCAGGCTCTTCAGGAAACTCACTTCATATCTGCTTCAAAAGATCTCTGTACAGAGCAGCCAGGGGATCAGGCCCAGCTGGTAAGGGTTTGAGAAATGCCAGCCTTGCTTGACCAAGCTCATCACCTCCCATGACAAGGTGACCTAAGTGGTGAGGGAAAGGCTGTAGATGTTTGCCTGGACTGTAGTAAAGCCTTTGGCACAATTTCCCATAGCATTCTCCTCCAGAAACTGGCTGCTCATGTCTTGAACAGGTGCTCTGTTTACTGGATAAAAACTGGCTGGATGGCCAGGCCCAGAGAGTGGTGGGGAATGGAATTACATCCAACTGGTGGTAGGTCACAAGTGTGCTCCCAGGGCTCAGTACTGGGGTCAATTCTGCTTAATATCTTTATCAGTGATCTAGGTGAGTGGGTTGAGTGTACCCTCGGTAGATCTGCAGGTGACACCAAGTTGGGTGGGTGTTGATCTATTGGAGGATAGGAGGGGTCTGCAGAGGGATCTGGACAGGCTGGACTGATGGACCAAGGCCAGTAGGATGAGGTTCAACAAGGCCAAGTGCTGGGTCCTGCATTGGGGTCACAACAACCCCAGGCAGTGCTACAGGCTGGGGACAGAGTGGCTGGAAAGTGGCCCTGGGGGTGCTGGTTGACAGCAGCTGAACATGAGCCAGGTGTGCCCAGGTGGCCAAGAAAGCCAAAGGCATCCTGGCCTGTATCAGAAATGGTGTGGCCACCAGGACCAGGGCACTGATTGTCCCCCTGTCCTGGGCACTGGTGAGGCTGCACTTCTAATCCTGGATTCTGTTTTGGGCCCTCACTACAACACAGACTTTGTCCAGAGAAGGGCAACAAAGCTGGAAAAGGGTCTGGAGCACAAATATTATGCGTAGCAGCTGAGGGAACTGAGGTTGTTTAGCCTGGATAAATGGAAGCTCAGGAGAGACCTTATCACTCTTTACAACTGCCTGAAGGAAGGGTGCAGCCAGGTGGGGTCAGTCTGTCCTCCTAAGGAATAAGCAACAGGACAAGAGGGCGCAGCCTCAACTTGCACCCGGGGAGGATTTGACCAGGTATTAAGAGAAATATTTTCTCTTCAAGGGTTGTCAAGCACTGGAACAAGCAAGGAAGTGGTGGAATCACCATCCCTAGAGGTATTTAAAAGATGTGTAGATGTGGCAGTTAAGGACTGGTTCAGTGATTGGTCTTGGCAGTGCTGGGTTAAGGGTTGGACTCAATGATCTTAAAGGTCTTTTCCAGCCTAAAAGATTCTATGAAACATCTCATCCCTGCTACTCTGCTGTCTGCCACACAATCCTCTTTCACACAAAACTTGTTTACGAGACTGGAAAGAGCCTTTTTCTGAATGAGCCAGGAACAGTTACTCAAAAGCAACTGGTTACTGGCCTCCCCACTATTTGAGCAGCAGCTGTTGGTAGGATCATGGCAAGTGGAGCCACAGAATCTGCTTCAACAGCAGCTTGGTAGCTGCTTCAGCTTTCCAAGACAGCTGGCAGCTGAGTTCTGAAACTGCAGCCAGCCAGCAGTGAGATGTCTAATACATCTCCAGAAATCACTGTGTGTTTGCCATGATTACCATAGTGACATGTCCCACTGTTTTGTCCATGCTCTGTGATCAAATAGAATCAGTCAAGATGTTGCCATTTATCCAAAACTGAAATAAAACAGTGAGATAAGAGGAATAACAGCACTTTGGATGTGGATCCCACATGCCATAATTCTACTAGATTACAAACAGCTACTGTTATGTATGGCCTGGGAAGAAAAGGTGCCATGATGGATAGGTTCCTCTTGGAGAAAGGACTATGGTACCAGAATTATGGATGTTTCATAGAGAATAAGTGCCTGTGTTGCAGAGATGTTGATATGGTAACAGGTTGTGTGAATAAAAGCAGCCTAGATAATTGGAGTGTAATAGTTAAAACATTACTCAGCTTATTTGCAAGCAAAAGCTCCAATTTACCTTCAGCAATCCCTGTGTGATGCAGTAGGCTGCTACATTGTGCATAGTTTGAGCTTTTCAGTGAGATCTTGAACTTATAGCTACTGGCAAAGGTATCCCTGTGCATATCCCTGTGAATATCCCTGTGCATATATAGGAATTTTGTTGGCATTGGTATCAAAACTCATATTGTGATAAAGGAAAACAACATCAATCCTTGACTTTTTAAGAGTAATTCTTCTGACCTAGAAAACACCATCAGACCCTGTAGTTTGATCTCCTGTATAATATGGTCTATTCAGTTTTAGCGGATACACAAATATTTTCATGGTTTAAATGAAGGTTTTAGTTAGATTAAAGAATTTAAGTCTTCAGGGGTAACAGTTGCATGCCACAGGCATAACACAGATAGAACAAGCTGTAGTGCCAAGTATATGTGAAGCCTCAGTGATGATGGAAGTTTATTAAATGGGATATGCCTAATTGATCACAATTAGTAAAAGTAGTGCTTTCTCCTATCTTTTAACTATTTTTTTCCAATTTGACCTGAGAAATTATTTCCAACTTCTAATCAATATGGTTCTGTGCATTTAAGTCAGAAATACATACATAGTATCTAGGAACATTTGTCTCTGTCTGGTTAGAAGCCAGATCTTTGGTGCATTTTTGTCAGTTACAGCAAGTTTGTAATTTTGAAAGCAAACCACAACCCTCAAACAGTTAAATAAATTTAAAAAATCCCAATTTCCAAATGCCCAATCATCTCCTTCTGACCAGCTGAGCATGAGAGGGAGAGGGGGAGGGGATCCTTTGAGCCCAGGCTTGCTCTTGGGTTGTATTGAAACCACATCTTTTAGGAAGGTGTGTGGTATTGCCTTGCAGCCTCCAGCCAGTAGTGAGACCCTCACCTTTACTGGTAATCTTTCAGTGCTTAATTACCCTGTCAGCCAGAAAGTTACATCTTGTTTCAAGGTTGGATTTGTCTAACTTCCAGCCATTCAATCTTGTTCAAGCTTTTGTCAACAAAGATTGAAAGCCCTTTATTAGGTATCTCTTCCACCAGGGAATACCTATATAAATTGATAGACTCATTGTATAACTTACCTGTTCTGCCTCTAAAAATCACTTCCCAACTCTTGCTTTCCCCACATCTTCCTGCCAGAGATTTCTTCATACTATATGCTGGATGGTGAGAAATGCTGTCTTCTTATGCTGCCTTACAATGCTGTCTTCTAATAAGACATGAGGAAAACTGAAGACATTATCTAAGAAAGGAAGAGGAGAGGTTCAAAACAAATTGATTGGAAGTGGCATTTTCTCTTGATTGCAACTCATTTCTTCAGTACTGATAAGCAGTGCCATGTCCTAAACCACACCTGGCACAAACCAGCCAACCTCCAGTGGTGGGGTCAGCTCCTTTCTGGGGAGCTGTTGCTCTTTGTAGCACTTGAGGATGTAGAAAGTGCTTTACAGAGAAGCACGTTAGGTTCAGGAACACTGGCTAAAGCAGGGATAACCTGTGTGGTGCTCTGCAGAGTCATGGTGAAATCACAGAAACCCCCAACCACTTAATTTAGCAAGTCATGTTAAACACAAAGGAACAGTTACAATTTCACTACCAATTTGCTGTCAAGAAGTTGTGTGTCACCCTACCCCTTCAGTTATTAATTTATATAATCAGCATTTACCTTTCACACGATGAAAACATTAGGACAGACTTGCCATTGTAGAACATCACTAGATCACGACAAAAATGTGATGCAGTCCCCATAACATCAAAATGTTGGTCTGTAATATTAGCTGTTTATACTGTAATATTCGCTATTTGTAGCTGACCAGGTCTAAGCATTTAGTGTAAAAGGAGAAAGGAATTCAAAATAAGAAAGTGAATGCAGCTCTCCCCCAAGGAGGAGCCATGATTAGAATTCAACCTTTGCTGGTGGTGTAGTTCTTGTGTGTACCCTACGGGTGTAAGTTCTGCAGCGGTGCTTTGTTTCAAACATCTTCATTTTTCCTCTCAGGATGAAGCAAATGTTTTAAATTACAGCTGTAGCATGGAAGAGAGAATTCAACTGAAACACAAATATGAGTCATGAAAGTGTTTGTGCCTTATTTTCAGGGTAATCACTAAACACCTGCTAAATTACATTTTAAAAAATTACCCAGTATTTCACAGTGGGTTTTATCCTCTTGCTTATTATTTTCTCTCTTAAGCCCCACTCTCAATCCTTGATCTGCGTGGGAAGATTGTCTCATCCATGCAGAGCTCCCAAAACTCAGCAGAGCTCTGCATATACTGATGCTCTGCCCAGGCAGGGCTGATTACAGGACAAGGACTGAGGTTTGTGCTACAGGGATAGACCTTGGGGCCTTTAGGCAGAGCCTTGGCAAGCACTGGGTACACCAGCACAGCATGAGAGAGGAAATCATTACCCAGAAAAAAACCATAGACTTTTTCTGAAAGCTAGTGCAGCAGAAATAAAAAACCAAAAGTGACTCATCCACACTGATTGTGTCTAAACTTTACTTTCCCACATGTTGCTGTTTCTTCTGTTAGCAACTTTAGTGTTGTAAAAGTACATCATGGAGAAGAATGCTGTAGATGGGCACTCTCCTCCCTGAGATGTGTAGTGTATACTCAGTTACTGAGATTCCTGGGAACATGGTGGAGAACACATGCTCAGTTGTCTGGTTTGCTTTTTATGTTTTCTTTAGTTGTTTTTCAGTCTGGCACTGAGTGGGCAGACAAGACTCTTGAACAATCTGTAATTACATTGTGTCACAGTTGATGAGGTTACAAAGGAGTAAATATCTAGTTGGTTTTAGAGAGGATATTTTTAACAATACTCACTCTACGTCTAATAGAGTGCATCTGTGTCCTCTGTGGGCACTTTGCCTTAGATAATATAAAAGGAGAGCAATGGGGAAAAGAGCAGCATAATTATATCTGCATAGTCTTCAGCAGAATCAGTTTCTGCAAATACACACTTGACATTTCAACTATTTCATTCCAGTGCTGCTCCTATTGATGCCAGTGGCATCTCTGCCCTTGAATAGGAATAGGATTGAATTCTGACTGTTGGATCTCCTATGACAAGAGAGGTGGAAGTTTCCCAGCATGACCTGATTGCCATAGGGAAAGAGAAAAGTTTTATTAGACCATCATGTCAGTAATTCTTGACCTGGGGTTGTGACTGTGTCTTGACAACCTTCCCTTCTTTTGGATCACAAGGAGAGACCAGCAATCCAATATATTTTCCTGTTGTAACATGGGTCACAGCACAAAATAAAATAGTTCCATCAGCCTGCCTCTGCTGGATTGTTACCTGCTGTGTTTCCACTTCTGCTAGCCAAATGTTGGCATCTCAGTGATACAGAGCAGCCTGCTCTGGACAGTATCACATATCTAAAGTCGTATGAAATCATATTGCATTTATACCACTCAGAGCTGAGGGGAAAAAATCCTTTTGAAGAGTCAAGGGCCACTTTCATTTTATAGTGGCAATGTAGAAAGTTTTGTTTGAAAGGCTCTTGGATACTGATGCTTGAGGTCCTTTGGTGAAGCAGTTACTGGACGCACTCTTTGTCATATTTATTAATTTTTTGTTCTCCAGTGGCATCTACTAGTGCACGTCTGGTGCAAACATCCAGGGTGACATTGCTTGAAAGCCCATTATTTCCAGCCTCCAGGGCAGGTGTGGGAACAGCCAGACTGACTTCCATGAAGCAGCATCAGCTCACTTCAGCTGTTGCTCTACTTTTGCAACCTGAGGATGACTCAGGCTATTGGGAACATCCCCTGCCTCTCAGCTTCAACATTCAAGGCTTTGCAAGTAGATTGACCTTGAGCAGCAACAGATTCCCTCTGCACATTGTAATGAAATGGCAGAACTCCTCTCCATAGAGGGGTATTATTCCTTAGCCTTTAGGAGAAATAACTGTTAAAAATACCTATAGGAAAATAAGACAAAATTGAGAAAAGGCGATAGTACACTTAATTTGGTAAAACTAGGACATAAGTGCAGACCTATTTTCTAGAGTCAACTGCTGAATTTTTGAAGAGATTACTAATAATTTGTTTTTGTTTTCCTAGCCTTGCTCTGTCTCCCTTCTTTTCAGCATCTGATAATAGAACCACCTATGCAATACAGCAGAAATGATCAAGAAATCAGGGGAGTGGTTAGGTGATCTGCCTCTTGAGCAGCCTGCTATGAACCATCTTCTGAATGAAAAAATTCAGATGCAGTGTAGGAGAAATCCATCAGCGCTTGCTTGCTTTTTTCCCTCTCTTTCCTCTAGCCACAGGAGACCAAAGCAATCTCTATCCCCTGAGCCTGTTGCCCTATGGAAGGATTATCCCTTCCTCCAGCATGAAGGGTTATTTGTGTCTTCTTTTCATCTACTATTTACTCTATTTTCCTTGTCTTGACGTTTTTCCCTCTCTTAAACAGTGTTGCTCTGTTTTTGGCAGTAAGGAGAGCAGCACAAAACAGAGCCAGGCCTGCCTTCATCTACAAGGCAGAAAGAAAAGAGTCCTTTTCCTTCTGGCTTTAACATACTTTGTGAGATCTCTGCCTAATCCTCACCATTCTCTTTCTCTGCTGCTGCTCCTCCTTTGGGCTGCCCACTCAAACACTCCTCCTGCTACTCTTCCCTCTCCTTGTGATGTAAAACCTCAACATCCAAGTAATGAATGCTGTCTCACCTCTTCCTCCTCACTCATCTGCCTGCAAGGTGAATGAACGCCCTCACAATGGAAGGAGGAGATAAGAAATTCCCCATGGAAATAGCACAGATACTTAAAATAATTTGGAGCAAAAATCCCTGCAGGTTTATTGAAAACACCCCCCTCGACACACAGAGATTTATTTATCTGCTTTGCTGCATTTTGCTTACGTCAAGAGCTGGATTGCTCCTGTACAGCCCCCTCGCCAGGCAGATAATTGCTACATATTCTTTTGTACTGCTGCCACCACCTCCACCATCGGGCGTTTTCCCAAACAATTGCCTGAGCAGCCTCGGAGCAATCCATCTCCCTGCCGACACTGCTTTGGTATTAGGGGTCTCCCAGGAGCAGGTGAGAGTCTTGCCTCTTTTCTTGAAAATCAAATGAAGTAAATGCGCTGCATTTCTCCTTCCTTTTGCAGATAATTAGCAAAGATGTGAAATAAAGCCTGGGTAGCTCTCTGAAAGCTCCAGCCTCTCCTCGATGGTATCTGGTTGGCCATCATTTCCATGCAGGCACACCAACCTGATGTAGTGTCATTTATCTTTACCTTTTGTTTACAGCCACTCAGCCAGTTGTCACTCTGTGTGACAGTGCCTGTATTCAAGCCAATATGAATTTATTTTTCAAGAAAGACTTTCTGAGAGCAAAGCTGATGCCTCACTAAGGATCCAACTAAACTGCATTGCTGGCAAGACCTTTTCCTTCCCCATCATCCATTATATTAATGATTAAACAAATGATAGCGTAACCTGGCCTTTCTCTTTTTTTGTTATTTCCTGCTCAGAGTTTCTTCCACGTGCTGATACTTATCTTTTCAGCTGAATAGTCTTTAAAATCTATTGCTATGCATTATGGCAATGACAATTTTTAGGTGTTCTTTGATTTCCTTCACCTGTCTCCAGCTCCTTAAGATTGGTTTTCTTCTCAGCTCCCTGGACATGGGGCTGTCAGACTCCATTGCTGTAGACAGCTGGAGACCCCAAGAGCGCCAGGACTAACCATGGCCCCATGATTTATCCTAGAAGGATGTCTGACAAATGTGACATCAGTGTGTGTGAGGCAGGGCATAAACAACTTTTTGTGTGTTGCTGCAGTCACAGCAGCAAGTTTTGGTTTTGAGCCTCTTCTTTTTCTTCCCTTCCCTTCCCTTTTCCCTGGCTGCACAGTGAAGATGAGAGGAGAAGGGCTGCATGCAGGGGCAGCATCCCAGGGAGAGCTGGGCCACATCAGTTTATCCTCCTCTTGCCTGCACTCTGTGGCAGTGTGCAGGCAGCAGCCTCTTTGCCGTGCCCTTGGCCAGAGGCAGGAGGATGCCCTCACTCCCTGGCTTTCCTGCATTGTTTCCTTCTGGACAAAGGCAAAGCTGGAGAGAGACAAAGTGCAGGAACTTTTTTCCATGGTGTGTACCAGAAACAGGTTCAGCAAAAGAGTTTGCTACATTGTAGACAAGTAATGACTCTCCCTTTTTACTGTTAATATATTCATTGCCACAGTAAATATTTCATTTCCCAGTACTAATTCAGCTCAAGAACCAAGGACATGTGTATTCCCTTCCCTAATGTCTCATACCCTAACAGCATATAATACCAATTTTCACAAAAAAGGCTGGAGGACTAAGGACATACCTTAAACTGCTTCCAGTCTGTCTACAACTTCAAAACCAAGAACCATATGCAGGGCCTAAATATATAACTGGATGAACTATTTTATGCAAAACTTCTGATGTACCAAGAAGTTTCCATGATACTAAATATTTACATGTAAAAAAAAAAGTCATCTCACTGTGAATTTTGCTTTCTAATTTCATAGGAAGTATGCTTCTTTGTAATACTGTCAGGGTGGTATATTTAATTTTTTTTAAATTGGAAAGTACATTTTAGCTAAAAATGGCATGAAAATTTATTCCAAAAAGTTCTAAATTCTTAACATCAGATGAAAAATAAAATATTTTCATAGATGAAGCATTTTACCTGATGTAATGGTTTTAAAATATTTTTCTGTTTGCAGATAAGTAACAAAGTAGTTTGAAATGAGAGTCATTTCAACATCATTTTTTCAGAATCACTAGTGAGATAAAAAACCCATTATCTGTAAAGCTCACACTAGAAAATCTAATTCATGAGAGTTACGTTGAAAGCATCTTGTGATCTTTAGATGGTAGATGCTGGCACGTGTATTTAGTATATATGTGTGTATGTGTGTTTATATATGCACCCATATGAAAGCATGAGCAGATATTCATAAACAAGGACATTGTGCTACAGGGGTTTGCCCTCAGTTGTAGTGGCTCCATATAGCTCATGGAGAGGCATGCAGTCAGCATTATTGTGGATATTATTTCTTTACAGCTTTGGACTCAGGCCAAGACTTAAGCACACAGTTATATTTGAGTATATCAGTGCTTGCACTGAGCTTTGTGTGGAAGTTTTCCTTAAGTCTTTCCCGAAAATCTCCCATGAATACACAGTGTGGATTTTGTTACTGACCCTTTTAAGAGTCCCCCAGTCCCCAAATTGTCTTTTGCTTTGGCAGCCATGGTGATGTAATACTTGTGTGTGCTGGCAGTGGTACATAGGATGCTGTAGGCAGTGGTTCCAAGCCTCTTGGAGGAGGTGTTCTTGCTGCCATCCCTGGCAATATCAGCAGAGATAAATTCAGTTCCAAGCCTTCTGTGGTGGGCATGAATCCAGCAACATGGCCCTGGGGCTGTATCTCAGTTTTGCCTGCCTCCTGGGTCAGGGTGGGCTGCCTTTGCCTTTATCCATGGACTTTATCCAGGGTGTATTGAGTGAGAGGTGCAGCAGGAGCAGCACAGCCTGCTCAGCGATGCCCAGTGTGAGCGCTCCTGGGGCGCAGGTGCCACCTCGAGCTGTAGGTGAAAGGAAAGGCAGGGAAAACAAGCAGAGCAGCCTTTGGCTGCACAGAGCTGCAGATCAGGTCCCCAGTGCCCTGCTCCCTGCTGATGGACAGCAGAGTGTTGTGGAGGCAGTGTAGCATAGCTTGTTTAATGCTGCATTATGGTAATGAATACCGGGGAGCCATTAACACGGGAATCTCGGACTGCAAATATAACAAACCACACACTTCAATGTTTTCTAGCAGTGTCCTCTTTGGAGCTGTAAGCACATGATTTTATTTTTAATCAACTTTCATCCCAAAGCAAATTTTCCCAGCTAAATACCTCTTTAATCAATCTATTCACAAATGTATATATATTTATTTTTAATAATATTTTAAAATATTTGCTAGAAACATAATGACAGTTATTTTTAACCATGGTATGTTCTTTACCTATTTAATGTTATACAACCTTTCTAAAACCAAATTAAGCAAAAACATTAGCATCAATCCATTGAATTCAGGTGCTATTAAAATAAAGTAGATGTTTTCAAACACTAGAATGAATGGAAAAATATTGTCTTGACTGTCAGATTGCATTTCTTTCCCATTGAAGCTAAGTGGGTTAAATTAAGTGACTAATTAACTATGCATCTGCACAATTAGGTGGGCATTTTTATTTTGTTTAACTTATACATTTATTTACAACTTTGAAAAAAGAACTGTAACAAGACAGAGGGAAAACATTCCCCATAGCACTACTGTAGTGTGGTTTTTACTATCATTTCCATTGAAGTGCTGCTGTTAATTACTTAGGTGTATAACTCTGGCATAAAAATTTGCACAATGTTGGAATTTATCAGAGAAGATTTTGCTGAGTTTTATTAACTGTTGTTTTTAGGTTAGGAAAGCTGAAACAACATCCAACAACAATAACCACATTTGTTGGAGGTGTTCTGAGTCTCTTTTTGTTGTGAACTGATTTGGTCCAGTCTGGCATTGGGATAAAATTTCCGAAACCATCTCTGGAGCTGCTGCCTGGACTTTTGCCTGTGGTTGCATGAGGTCAAGGCAGGTGCTGCTTTGCACCTGAGGAGCTTCCCAGGTGCCCAAGCCAGTCTGGAGCAAAAGCAGCAATCACAGTTTCAGTTTCTTCAGTTCCCCTTCTGAAGTGCAGGTGGAGGTTCACAAACCTCCAGCAAACATTCAGTGGAAGAAGGGCACCCAAGGCTTCTCCACTTGGAATGAAGGTCTTGCTTCCCATCCTTTACACCGCAGAACTGCATCTGGCTGCAGCATTGTGCTGGATTTCTCACTGAATTTTCTCCTGCACAGAAAAACCAGAAGTGCTTTTTAGTGCTGCCATTCACCAAACCTCCTTTCCAAGATGGTTTTTATCTTGGTTCTTGCCAGAATTCCTGTCACTGGATGGTACAAATTCTGTAAATGGACTAATATGGGCCCAGCAAGTGCTGGGACTGCTGCTTTGAGCTGAGCTTTTGAAAATAATGAGCTGGATTGTCAGAGTCCTTGGTCAGCAAGGCAAGAGAATGAGAACCCTGCTGCTCCCCTGCTCAGTTTGCAACTCCAGCTGCTGGCAGTGGCAACAATTCAACTGAAATTCCCTCCAGAGAGAAAGGTCTTCGGCAAGATGGAAATGTTGAGATGCTTTTTCTCCTCCCCTGTAATTTTGTGCCTCTTTTGGCATCAGATGCCTTGTGTCTTCATACAAAAGTTCTTTTCATTTTCTTTTTTCCTTTATTTTAAGCTGACATTTTGATTCTGCCTTAATTAAACCACTTTGGAAGCAGCATGACTCTGTTTTGGAATGAGTTGCACTGGTACAAGTTTTGTGCAGAGGCATCTTTGTTTCAGAGTGACTACATCCCTTCTGACAGTCCTCCCACAGCTAGCCCACCTTGCCTTGCTTCAGGCCTGCATCAGGATAGGTTTTTTTACCTGCATGAATCCTACTGCTCCACAAACATCTGAACAGATGTCACAGGGCACTTTTCATGCCAAGAGAAAACCTTTTTTGCTTTTTCTCCTGTGCTTTTCTGCTTGCCTGACAACCCTCTTGCTCCTTTTCCCCCTCCTCCCCTCTTCCATTCAATTACTGACCCAGTGTGGATGTCATGCCTCAGGATTTCTCAGGGCTTTTTTCTCTCCCAGGAAAAGAGCATGTCCAGTCCTCACTGGATCCATTCTTTGCTGTGACCTCCCAGTGTCTGGGGCAGAACATACAGGAGGAAAACACTTGTGGGGACAAGGGCCAGCACCCCACTGCATCCAAGGAACATGTGTGGCTTTACTGTGATACAAAGATGCTCTCTTGCTACTCCCTCCACCCAAAGTTGTGCACATGATTTTTCCAAGTTTTAAATAATTATAAGTAGTGGTTGTTAAAAGATAAGTGATTTTTTTTTTTGGTGTTGCCCTTCAAACCCACCCTCCTCCTGCCCTGCTCATATGGTGCTCCTACAGCTTTATACTTTAAACAGCTTTGTTTTATTCCAAGTGTCTAATTTTGCAGCAATTGGCCAAATATCCCACCTCTCCCTTCATGCCCATGTGCTTTATCTTTCTCTGTCTTGCCTCTTCAAAAAGCATTGTAGACATTCAAGTATTTTTGCTTAGCAGATTAAAAAAAACCAAACAACTGGTTCAGAAAAGCCATGAGTGAACTGCCTTTTAGGTTTTTAAACTGTATTTATAGTAGAGGAGGTAAATTGCCAAAATTAAACCATGATAACATGACAAAAACTCATGGAGATGATAAAGCAGAAATTCCTAGACATCCTCCCTTACAACTCCACTTCCAAGCCATGAACTCATTCCCACCAGCTTGGGATGTATTTCTGAGACTGGAAAGCACCTTCATGAGGAATTATTGGTTATTTTTAGGAAAATCCTTGGAAATTTTAACAATTGAGATTCAAATGGTTTATTATTAAGCCTAGTTATTTTAAGGTGCACTTTTATGATCAAAAAACATATGGGAGAGCATTTAAAGAAAGAAAATTAGTGCTCAGTTTCTGGGCTGGTCTATGGAATAATGGACAGCCTCTTCATGGGGCTGAACACTGTTGATTCAGTGTTTCCTTCATACCCCGGCAAGGCCTTTCTGACCACCAGCCTGGTATGTGGGCATTGATCCATTTTCCAGGCTTATGGAACCTTTTAAAGCAATATCCATTTCTGTTCTGCAGCCCAACATTTCAAGAAGTGAAAAGAAATCCGTGGAGGTTAAGAAATAATTACAAATCAACTATTAGAATTACAAATATTTTTACCCTGTGCTGTTGCTTAGTGGATTGAAAATTGAGCCCACTTGGATGAATTAAATGAAATGTGGGAAGAAGAATGCTGGGAAGTGATTAGGTGATCCCTCTGTCCTGGAAGTCTGGTTAGTCACTGCTAGGAAATTCATAGCACCCCTAAAGCCAAGTAACCAAATACTGGATGCACAGGATGTCTTCCTAGAGCCTGCACAGCTACTTTGAAAAAAATCCAGCTGTACAGTAAGCATGAAAATGCTCTTAAACTGGCATATCCCTGAATGTGTTAAATAAAAAATCTTCTATCAAATGCATTCTTTTAGGAGTGGGACAGAACTGAGTAAAGACATGTCAGGCAGAACTAGGTAATTTCTGGAATTCTGGCTCTGTGATCCCTCTCTTGAAAGAGAGACAACAGAAGCAGTTTAATTCCAGGAAAGGAAGCAGAGCAAATGTTTCTCCTTTGAGCAAGCAAAGAGAAGAGGGAAGCTGTGATCATTCCCTGCTCTGCCTGGGCTGCAGGGCAGCTCCAAGCTGTCTCCTGTGCAGGGCAGGCATTGGAATTACAGCCAGCATAGTCCAGTGGGCTGCTCACTGCCCTGCCAGCTATGTTTAGTGGTGGGTATTTTCAGCAGCAGGATTTTGCCTTGTAATCCACGTCACACAGCACCTGACTGGCAGATGTCTGGGTACACAGGGAGGCTGGGGGAATCAGTGGTTGGGGAGTGCTGGAGTTTTTTTGGATGTGACTACTTTGATCATATTGTCTTTATTCCAAGAGTGAACTACACCCACAGTTCTGGATGAATAAAAAGCCAGACCTTGCATAAAAACAATCAGTTTTCTAAAGTTGTTGAAATGGCAAGATCTTTAAAAATCTGTCGGTTCATTAATATATAATAAACCTATGCCAGCTTGCCCTGAAATAATTTAGTAGGTAAGATCTCATTTTGCTGATAACTGAATGAGTTTTAGAACATTCAGGATTTTTTTTTTTTAAATCTTGTTTACATTTACAATTCCTCATAACTGTTTATGTCCATTTAATGACTAAAAAAGCATGTCCACAATCTGTCCCTGGCTGAATTCCTCTGAATAGTTTACTCATTCAGAGCAGCATTGGCTTAGTGCGTTGGTTCAGTGACCAACGTGATTTTTGAATCAATGTAACACAGGAGAGGGTTTACATTACTGCTGCCACAAAATGTAATCAACTGCCTAGCATACTTGTCTGAAGAATTATTAAAGCATAGAATGCAAAGTGGCAGAAATAGAAGTATAATTCTAGTAAAATCATCAAAGGATGCAATAACCGAGTTAGAAAATGCAGTGACAGATCTAATTAACGAACTAAATTACAATTCAGTCCAAAAATAATTGTCATTAGAAGTAAAATCACATTTCTGTCTGAAGCGTCTCAGCATGTTTGCCATAGTGATTGCTAAAACTAGAAAGAAACCCACTCTCATTATTTTTTTAATGCAATTATTACACACAAAAATCAGTCATGAAATCGAATATGCCAGTTTAGCAAACGATTCTCAGCTAAGAGCCTTCCCTCTCACACCACAAGGTACAGATTTAGGCTGGTACTGCTGGCTTACAGCACTTTGTTTTTGTGCTCATGTTGGAGTCAACATTATTTTTGGACTGACTCCTTCCTCCCCAGGACATCTTTGTATTCTGACTTAAAACAACAGACTGTTTAATTTTAATATTGACCTAATTGCACATCTGAATCCATTGGAAGCTGTCTAACAAAGCAAAAATACTAATAGGACATGTGCCAGGTGCAGTTTAAGTTGGGTTGCTTTTAATATAAGCTGAAGAGCTTTTGTATTAAGCTCTAACAATGGCTAATACAGATGCTGAGCTGATTACTTAAGCAACTTCTGGGTATATTCACATGTCAAATTTGAATTCCAAGTATTTTGCATACTGTTTCCACCTATATGATTGTCCACTGGCCCTTATCATTATTTATTATGCAAAACTGATTTTTTTTTTGAAGCGTGAAGAATGAAGTAATTTAGTATGCAAACAGTTAAAACTCTCATGTGGATTCTGATTTCGTATGTGTTGATAAATTCACTTACGATGACTGACAGTGTGAGATTTTTTGGGGTCATATCGGTCACTCTTTCCATGACACTGATGAAAATGATAAACTAAATGCCAGAAGTGTCCCTGGCGCATCATAGGATGAAATGTGTAAAATGTCAGTGTCTAGCCTGTGTCTATTAATAACTAAATATGATTGTGTGTAATGAGCAGAGATTTTCATGTTGATTGAAGTATGATTTCTTTTGATCTTCCAGATGTTGCTGCTTAGAAATTCATATTGCTCTTTTGCTGCTAAATGCATAATGACCTTTTAAAACCTTTTAACTGTTAAAACCCCTATTATTTTCAACAACATAGTCAAGTTTCCATCTTTTTTTTTTTAATGTTGATTAGAAGTTTCTCTCTCTTCCCATCCTCACCTTCCCTTTTGCTTTCTTTTCCTCTCTCTTTTTTAAACCCTTCTTTTCCTCTAATACATTTCTCCAGCAAAGTTCCTGACATCACACAGACTCCTGTGCTCAGAGGGGCAGACAGCATAAGAGGGCAGGACCCTGTTGTCACTTTTGTGTCACTTCTACCCCCTAAATGTCCCAGGCTGTTACCCAGCATTGCTGGAAAATTTGTCCTGAGCAACCATTTCAGGCAAACACCCAGGTCACCTCACTCCTGAGGTAGAAAAGGAACAAAGGCAGGTGTCAGAAATGAAGAATCGTGTAGCTGACGTTGATAGTGGAGTGATCTGCTCTGAAGAAAGGAATTGTGGAGCATTGTAAGCTTTCTGCATGAATAATGCATTTGTTTCGCTCATTTTTGGGCTTAGTCACACCCTGCCTTCCACATTTGGCCCCTTTATTGTTGCACCTGTGCATGAATGGTGAGTGCCTGAGAGCCTGCAAGAATAAAACCAGTCCCTGAGTAAAGGCAGCAGCAGCAGCAGCAGCAGCAGCAGCAGCAGTGTAAACATCTCTTCATTATTCAGCTTTTGTGCCAATCCCACGTTGGCACAAGGCTGTCTCTGGCCTGTGTGACTCAGCCATGGGAATGCAGGAGCTGTTCTGCACCCTGAAGGTGTTTCAGGCACTTGACTGATTCGGTCAGCAAAGAAAGAAATCTCTACTCCTTGCACTTCTGCCAGTATGAATTTAGGATGCTTCAAGGGCTCTGAAGAGGCCTCACAGTGCCCAAGTTTCCTCCTCATCACTGTACCACTCCAGCCCTGTTCACACCAAAAAGGGCCTTGGGACATTACCCAGTCCAAACTCCCATTTCAAGCAGGGCCAGCACTGGCTTGAGACCTATTTCACCCAACCCATTTCCAGTATTTAGGAGAGGTCTGGAAGAAGAGCTGCACCTGGCTTGTTATGTTTGGAAAGATGAATACTTATCAAGGGTCAAATCTTCTTTATAGCCTCACTCTGGGCAAATGCATTGTCTTTGAGCAGGACTCCTATAAATCAACATGAGGATAAATCTACTTGAAACAGTTTCACCAATTCACTGTAAAATGTTCTATCTAAATACTTCCAATCCCTTCTTTGGGCCCACTAGGAGTTGGTTCAGCTCTTCTCATTACCTGGATGCTGGCACAGGGCCATGCCTCAGGTGTTTTGTGTCCTCTGAAATGGGGAGGTGGCTCATGGATCTATTTAAGCTGTTGTGTTACAGCTTAAGTGCACCACTTCTGCTTGGGCAGTACATAGGTGGAAGAGGCAAGAAAGCAAAGCAAAGCATCTAGCAAAAGAAATCCCACCTCACCAAGATTTTTACACCTTGTTTCTAGAAATATTCAACATAGAAAACAAGTTATTTTGGTTTGGATTACAGATTCTGTGGCAAATATGATGCACATAGCCAAATCCAGGAAGATCTAGACCCTTGGAGGCCCAGACCAAGTCTACCATGACAGGTAAAGAGTGTCTGTAGGAGATGATTATTTAGTGATTAAAAATGCTGTCTGTCATATGGCATCTCTGCAATGTCATTGTGAAAATAGATGCATTTTTACTGGTGTCCCTGTGGTTTTGTTTGTCCCTAATGCAATAGTGACAGTCCTGGGGCCCTATTGCTCTCAGCTACCTCTGGTTCCTGTGCAATGTACTGTGTCCTTCATTATATATTCTGGTCCCATCTGGTCTGACAAGCTTTCTCCATCCTCAGAAGCGATTACAAATAATAATGATGACAAAACCCAGAGAATTTTTGCTTTATTTTGAAAATTATTGTTTTGTGTTGCATGGTGGTGCTTCCTGCCTCTCTCTGGGGTCGCCTGGCAACCATTTGCAAGGCTCCTGCCATCAGCGCCATATCGAGCAACGGCATCTGGAAGCTCGTTTGGGATGGGAACTGCTCCCTTTCACCACCCCTGCTGGCCTTCTGTGGGCAGAGGTGAGGTTACTGGGCATGCAGTGGATTCATGACCATCACTCTGATAGAGGCTATTTAAGCACATTGTAGCAGCTTCATTTGAGTGTTGCCAAAATATTAAAAGAAAAGCTGGTGATAATACAGTATCAACCACCAACACTGCATAATTAAGCATGCATTATTTGCAGTTGATGTTTGTCTGTTTAATAGAATTAAGGATAATTAAGAGGAAACAGTGAGGAGATATCTCTGCACAATATAGCAATCTACCAAAGCAAGTGAAACAGGGAAAGCAATGTCTCTAAGTAGGATTGCCTACCCTGTGTGGTGTTTGTTCCTTTGTTTCTTCAATGGGTCACTTATATATTAAAATTATATATTTGTATATGTACATGCATACATACATGGGTTAAATGAAAAAGGGACAGATCATGCCTAAGGCACATTAAGGTTTTATAAAGGCATGCTCAAATTTTGAGAGTGGAGGCATTTGCTACATAGGGCTAAGATGGACATATCCCAACTTTCTCTCATCCAGCATCCTTTCCTTTGTTTTCACAGAGATGCCCTGTGACTGCTCCTGTCTGATCACATTCCCCACTCTCCTCACCCTGAAGCTAACATCTCTGCACTGGCTGGAGTAAGTCCAAAGGTTGTTAAACACTGGTCTGGCCACTGCCTTTTGCTGCAGGAGTGAAAGTGGATGAATGCCTTGTGCCCATCCATACCTTGCTATGAGCTCCTTCTTCTGACATCCCACCTTGGGGCTAAGCCTCCTCCCCTGGCTGTGGTGCTACAGATATAAATCACCTTCTGTAGCTGGGTAACTCTTTACTTTAAGGGCCTGTTCCTTTAAGCAAAAGCAGTAGGAGAGGTGGAGGGAGTGTGGCTGAGATGTGTTTACTTGAAACATCCAGAGCTCTGAATATATCATCAGCATAGGCCAGAATGGCCTGGGGAACATCTGTGCTTCAGCTTTGCTCAACAAAGACAAATACGTCTCACTCAGTGCTTTGTTCTTATATAAGTTTCCATATTGGTAGAAATAATTCAATGTATCTTGGTAATTCTGTTAAGGCAGGCTCACCAGTTTCCCCACTTCAGATTCAATAGTAATTGTGTTGATATTACCTGCAGGTATCTTTGTAGGATAATGCTGTTAATGTCACTACTCCAGAAGCTTTATCAATACATTAATTGGTGCAGGAAAGTTGACAGCCTGCCCTTACCAGTGCCTTGCTTTGAGCAACCTGAAACTGAAATGATTATTTGAAATTATTTTCATTTTTGAGGGTAGTGCTCTGCAGAGGGACAGCAAGAAGCAGCATCCTTAAATGGCAGCCAGGTTTTCTGAGTGGGTAACTAATGCAATCACTGTTTTTGTTTGTTCCTGTAGTGAACACATACCCAAGGGCTTTGGTGAGGATTAGGGTCTCTGTGCTCAGTACCATGTTACAAACAGCTTGCAATCAAATGTGGATTCATATATAAGAAAATGTATGAATAAAGTACTCCCTTTCAGAAAAATTGAATTTCTTTCCCAACACATCAATAAGTGTCCTCAGACAGAGGTGGTTGAAAAGAAGAGACAGCTGCCATGGTGTGCAGCAGAGCTTCCTGACAAGGATCCTACATCCTGAAAGACTCCAGCAAGGTGAGTCCCTGCAGTAACACAGACCTTTGGGGCAAAAATGTGCTCCAAGATAGAAACTTACTGCTCTGGCTTCATTCCTCCAGCACTGCCTTTGCAGACAGGCAGAGCTGGTGCTTCCCTGTGGCAGCAGTGGCTGGCAGACTGCCTTGCTTGGACAAGGCATGTGATAAAGTGCCTTGTCCCCAGTCCCTGCCTGGCCAGTCTCTGTTGCACAGAGACTGGCAGATACTGTCACAGACAATGATTACTCTCCTTCCCAAGCTTGTCCTGTCCCTTTCTCACCTCATCTCTTGTTCCCACTCACAAAGTTTTCAGGTAGATGGCTCAGAGACAACTTAGAAATGCAATCTTTCCCCAAACTGGTGTCTCCCAGCTTTTCCTGTAGTGAACACATACCTCTAAATACTCTTAATATATATATTGTTTTCTTTTGGTTTTGCAGAATTGAATTTTACCTGTATTAAGGATTAGCCTTGAGCTGACTTTGCACTCTTAAGCTCTGAGAGCTGATCCTGAATTGTAGATTTTGCCTGGATTTTGCAGAGTTCTCTGAGGTCTAGACCTCCTGACACTGCACAAAAAGCCCTGAAGAGGTACCACAAAGGGGTAATGAGCACTACTGCATGGAAAGGTGGTAGAGGCCCCATCCCTGGAAATAGGAATGCTGACAGGGCTCTGAGCTACCCGATTTAGTGGAAGATATCCTTACTCATTCCAAGGGGGTTGGATTACATGAACTTTAAAGGTTCCTTCTAATCCAAACTATTCTGTGATTTTATGAATCTATGAAAGAGGCCTGAATCCAGCTATCCAGCTGCTCTAGCTTGCATGTATGGTTGAAATTTTAGAGGCATGAGCAGAAGGAAAAAGAGATGGATGCAGCTACCTAAATGTTTGTAGAAAATTTTTTTTCTTTTTTTTTAGATTGCAGCCTATACAAAGGTATAAGCAATGATAAAGACTTCCAGAGGTTTCTCCTGCCTTTCATACTGGTGATGTGTGAGGAAGGAAGAGGAGACTCACTGGAAATGTTAGTTGTCTTCGTGCCTTTGAAATCTGCTCCATCACCCCTTTCCATAATGGCAGGATTCTAGTACTGGATGGTGCCATTTGCTTTGTTATGAACTATGTGGCAGCAGTTAGAGCGCTGATTTAAAATGGGGATTATCTAGCTCTCAGCTTTCTCCTGATGCAGGAAAAAATGTCCTAAATGTCCTCCCATTTCCCAGATCTCCAGCCCTGATTTACTGTATCCTGGGTGAGAGCAATCACCAACTCTTCTTTCCAAGCCATGCCATGGTCAGTCATCAGGCGTGCACAAGTTTTGCCATGGCTTTCTCCTAGCTTTTATCCAGTCACTCTGAACTCCACCAGCGGATCTGCCCCAGCATGGTGCAGCCACAACAGCAACAGGGAAATGGCTGCACCACCGTGGTGCAGGTATGAGAAGTCCTGGCTCATATGGAAGCTGAGAGAGGGTGCAGGTGCCTGTTGTGCTGTGCTTGGGCTGCCTTAGGATCAGTAATCTCAACCATGCTGCCTGCACCAGCCACTGCAGCAAAGAGTGTGGGCAAAACTGAGGCTAAACCTCTGTGGATTTAGCTGTCATCATCCAAATATGAAACTGTTGAAAAGGAGCAGTTTTGACAAACTGGACCAGTGTCTGATATTTGTAAACCAGCATGTGTCTGTGTTCATATTTATTCACACCATTCTTCAATGCTCCAGTTTCTAGATTGGTGTGAGGATAGTTCCTTGGAAATTAATAACTGTTAGAGCTTTGTGGCTCAGTGAGTTGTTTACTTCCTTACATCATTAATACTATCCTTGTAGGGAGGAGGAGTGTTCAAAATAATAAACACTCTTTCCTTCATTAACATGCTGAAGGCTGTGGAAGCAAAAGCAAGACATGACTGCTAGTTACTGTGGGGCCTCAAAATACACAGCTCCCAGCTGGTGCTTCAGTCCATGCTCAGGTCTTTTCTCCTTGCTGTCATAAAAAAGTGATATAATCACACAAGCCCAAGTTTGCATCTTTTCTGGCATATTGACTGTTCTGCTGTCTGCCTGTCTATCTGTATATGTATTGTATACACATCACTTATAAAATATGCTGGATTTGACATATTTGGTGTGGGTATCACTCATTGCAGGAATTCACCCTGAGCACTGGTCCTTGGTGGGGTGCTGCCTCAGTAGGTGGCACTATTTCCTCTGGATTTAGGACCAAACTGAGTCCCAGCACCATGTGTGGGAGCCTTGAGGCCCAGTTTGAGTCAGTTGTCAGGGCTGGTTGCTTCTGTGCAGGACATGAAGCAGCACTTCTGGCCATGGGTGAGAGGGGTCTTGATTTTGACATCGTAGCCAAAATTAACTTCTGTCTGATTCTATAAATCTCTTTTGAAAATTCATCTGGCTATTGCATTGGGTTTTTACTTTACAGCCTAAAAATTGCTGTCTGGTATTGAACATGTTGTAGTAACTCTCTTAAACTAGTTATTACTAGCTACCCCAGAAATGGCTGCATTCCTACAGTAGAAATATGTCCCTATACATTCCTCCCCTCATAATGTTGAATCTTAATTAATTGCTGCTTATAAAGTGCTTTCATATTCCCAGAGGGGAAAAAAAAAGTAGGGAAGTGCAAAGTATTGTTAATTGTTATTTTAGCACTTTAAAAGCATGAACCTGGCCCTGAAAAGTAGCCACAAAATAATACACTAATTCCAAATTCTGCATGAGAAAACTCAAGGCCACAAGGGAATTTGAAAGGTTCCTAATTAGGCAAAACTCACAAGGCAGACAAAAACTGGAAGACAAAGGTTAAACAAAAGAGGCAAGAATATATTTCACAGGAATCCAAAACACAAGCAGAGAAATGCAGTGAGGGACAGATACTGGTGTGGACCGGAGGCCAGGTGCAGATGCCCAGGGGAGATGCCTGCACATTAGCATACATCACTCTGCTACACGTGCTGGGCAAACCCAGGCCTGTGGGAGCTCAGCAACTTGCTGGAGTGACACCAGGGATTTGCTTGGCCCCTTTTGTTTTGCTGATATCACAAGAGTGGAGACAGAGAATTAGGCTGGCACTGATAACTGCCTGCCATGCACTCAGGAGAGAGGGTGATCATTTGTGTGCTGTTGGCTCTGCCCCTTAGGGTCTTTGGATTTTGTGGTTTTTTCCACCCATGTTATTATCCTTGCTATTTTTAGAAAATTCTGTAGAGAAAGAACAAGTTGTTATAAATACTAACTTAAAATAAAAAAGTGAGTAAAAGCTTTGGGGCCGGATTTACAAGGACAGATCAGGATACTACCAGCCATTTTATGCTCTAAGTCTAAATGTAAATTTTTTAATGCTCTCCTCTTCCCTTAAATTAAATTTATTTAAACAGGAAATGTTTAATTCCCTAAATACAAAAGTTTCCACTGGACAGTTTTTCCAGGTGCTATGGCACTGTGCTTGCACAGATAGAACTTCACTTGCAATTTGATGACTCTTGAGGTGCTTGACATTTGTTTCACTGACAAATTTTCTCTCTTTCCCAGAATACCCAAGCCTGAAGCCATCCTTTTCCTTTCCTCCATATCCCTGCATCTTGTCACAAAACACAGCCAAACACTGCTCCCTGCTACACATGCAAACCCCAACTCTTCTGAGTATCCCTGAGACAAAATCCCTGCTTTGTGTGTTTTGGGACAGAAACTCACAGCCAGTTTATGGAAACTTTCTGCCAGTGGGGTACTGATTGAGATAGAATGTGGCTGTCCCAGTCAATCCCATAAATTATCCTCAATGTAATTTTCCTTTGCATTTGCAACTCGGTATGTAGAGACTAAGGCAGCCAGCCCTGCGTCTCCTCCAGTGCAGGTAAGGATCCAACCCTCAAGGCTGCAGAATCAACTCTTTACAGCTTCTTGTTCCCTGTGCCTTAATGAATATGTATGTTTTTATTGCAGCATGGAATAGCTCAGGTCCCATGAGCAAAGCAAGCAGGGAAATGTTTGATTTGTGAGCCTGAGATAGGGAGCAGCAGTAGTTGAAATTCAGGTGCCACAGGGATTTCTGTGCAGGAGGAGAGCCATGGTATCTATATAATTTAGGTGCCAAGGAGGTCTGGAAGATGGCTGGTTTGGAAGTTAGCACATAGACCCGCAGTTATACACCTCCAGCACCCCAGTGAATCAAGCCCCAGAGGCTTCAGCACAGTATGCAATCCATATTCACATATTTTCATTATTCAAAAAGGTTTTTACCTTGCCTGGAAATTAAGCACAAAGGGCCTAATTCTGGATGTTGCATGGATATAACCCTTGGCAACTATCACTGATGCTGATCAGTAAAACAGTGTTTCACTTTTGCCTCTTTGAGAATGGGATTTGTTCCAAACCTAACCAGATAATTGTCATCAGACTGATCCATACACTGCATAAGAAAGTGTCTCTTGTTTTACCATTGCCACTGCATTTCCTCTTTAGACATTCACTGCATATCTGAAGGCTCCACAGTTTGCACAAAAAATAAAAAGCTACTCTTTCCTTGCTAGTCTCTTACTGATGTTACCTGTGCTCAGGATGCAAAAGTCAGTGTTCATTTCACATCCCTAGAAGTTGTTCAGGCCATGTTGGATGAAGCTCTGGGCAACCAGGTCTAGAGAAATGTGTCCCAGCCTAGAGCAGGATTTGGAACCCGATGGTCTTTAAGGTCCTTCCCAACCAGACTATCCTTTGATTCTGTGATGAGTCTATGATTTTCTTGACATAAAATATGGCATATAAGTGTAGCACCCTTAAGCAAATGCCACAAATACTTTGTAGAGAGGTATAGCATCTCTCTCTTGGGCTGATCTTTGCTTAGTACATGCAGATTTTTTAATGCTAAATATTCCCAAGAAAAGGTTAAGACCAGAGTTGGTTTTCATTTTTTTTCCTCCAATCAATCAAGCCCAGGTACTTAGAATAAGGTTTTGTGAGGCAGCTCAGCCTTCAGTTCACATTCTGCAGAAATGTTATGTCCTCCCATACTGTGATCTAACTGCATCCCTTGCATTTACTCTGGTCTTTGGACCTTGTAGCAACCAGTCTGTATCACTACAGAGAAAAAACCCATTAACATACAGGAAAAAAAGCAGAAATGGATGTTCACTGTCCTAGCTGAGGCTCTGTGAGGGACATGGTGGGCCGGCACTGCCAGCAGCTGGGGATGCACAGGGATAGGGGCTGTACCCCAGAGAAATGAGCTGTGAACTTGCCCTCCCTGCCTGTGGAACTTTTCCCTTAGAGGTGGACAAGTGTAATTCCTCTGTAAGATCTACCTCACAAGCCTTCCAGCACAGCTCCCTATCTAGCATGCATTAATTAGTGCATGCTACTATTACATACACCACACAGCAATCTGGGAGGGGAGTGGGAGAGAGGACCTAAGACGTGATGCTAGCTGTGACAGCCGAAAATGGATTACTTTTCTTCTGTATTTCAGCCTAATTATTGTACTGAGAATCTGGCTTCTCTGGTGTCTTAGAGCTTTAGGGCTCAGTGCTGAAAGCAGGATAAGTGCCAGTAGCCAGGGAATGGGGTACTTGGTACAAAACAACAAAAACATCTTCGTGAAGGCAGTGACCTGCAGGACTCTAATTAGCTCTGGTAGCAGCAGGGCCCAGCTGTGATGCTGAGCACAGATCTGAAGCTTGAAGGGACTGGCCAGCCACAAGCAGGCTCCATAGCTGTGCCAGAAAAGAAGGGAACAGAGGAAAATTCTGCCACAGTGACATGAAAGAATGCTCAGAAGGTGTCTCGGGCTCCTGTGCCAGCTGGCTGAGTGGCTGCAGAGCCTGCGTATAAAGACCACTTTCTGGGAAATGGAAAGACATCTATGTTTAATATTAGAGCTTGTGACTCATTTTCTCTATTTGCTACCCCAACTGCATAACCAAACAGAATCTCCAATCTTCCTTCCTATGACCTTCAATCATCTGTTGGGAAGACACGTCACTCGGATGAAATGGAGAGAATTTATTCAGAAATTTCACTAACCGAGATGAAGCAACCTCTGTGCTGCATTTGTCCATCTCTCCTTGAAGACCAAAGATGAGGTGGGTCACACAAAAGGCAGATTTTTCCATCAGTCTGACCTCACAGTACAGTCTCTATATTTTGTTGAATGCAGGAAGCTGATAGCCTTATCCTTGTCATGTTTTCACAGATCTGTGCCTCTTTTCATCATATTCCTCCAGGCAATTCCGTGTCTATTTTGTACTTAACCCCATAGTTCTGATTTGCATAGCAGGTTGCCTATTCCTTTGCTTTTACACATTTCTTTTGTTTAAGAAAGAATCCCATCCTAATCCCTTGAATTTGCCCGTGATTCTGCCAATAATCCCACAAAGAAAAAAAAAAAGGTGTAAAATATACAAAATCTCTCAGAGCCCAGAGAAAAGAGTATCCCAAAGAACATCAGTGTTAAATACTGTTGTTTACCCATGCACTCCAAATGCATTAATAGGTTAGAAAATGGAGATGAGTCTAGGTTAAACAGACAGCTTTGTCACTTTGCAGATGACAGGCCTTAAACTTACAAGATAAATAAGACAATTCAAGCATGCCTTTACCACTCAACATACTCCTCCTTATGTTCTTACAAAAGCTTATGCAATTGTGTACTGATGTAAAAGGCACTTTCCTGCCTGTGATTATTTATGCAATCAGTAAGAAAAAAATTCATGATGAACTAGACTCTGTGGGTCAGCCTCTGATCATTCTAATTTGAATGTTGGATGAAGAAAAAATGTCACAGGCAGCCAGTATGCTGGAAAAGAGAAGATCTGCAGGGTCACTGACAGCAGACTGGCAGTGGGTTGTCACAGTAGACTTTGCTGGTTATTTGCTGTCTTTCTGTGAATCATCTGGTCTTTTGCTCCTTGATCACAGGCTTAGGCTCCCCTGCATGCAAGGCAGATGCCTCATTTGTGGGTACCAACAGGAGTCATGTCTTAGATGAATGTTGAACTGCTCAGATCTGTTAAAACTGAGAAACTTATGGGCACAGCTGAAAATACAACATGAATTGCCTCAGGAACACTGGTGTTCAAGGCTGCGCTGCCTGCAGATTTTTAGGTGCCCCTTGATCTCATGAAGAGATGGGGAGAAATGTAGTGGTTTGATGTCTGGCTGATAGCTGGCAGTGAACAGAGTGCTGGGCTCTCATTAAATCCCATCTATGATTTTGTGTCTGGTTTGGGCTCCAGCTGAAGAAGGATAGGAAGAAACTGCAGGAGGTGTAATGGAGGGCTACCAAAATGGCACAAGGTTGGGAGCTCTGGCTCACAAGAAGAGGCCAAGAGAGTTGGGTCTGTCCTACCTTTGTAGAGACAAGGCTAAGGGACACCCTTGTAACTAAAAGGACTTGATGGGCAGCTGCAAAGACAGAAACCCAAACCCTTCTTAGTAGTTCCAGGCACTATAAGAAGGGCTAAGACCACAAAATGAGATTTGGGGTTTCAGTCTGAACATTAAGAAAAGATTTCAGCAGGAGGCACAGCAGTGGAAGAGCTCACCAGAAAGGTTGTTCAACATCCATACTTTGAAGTTTGCACATCTTAGCTACAAAAAGCCACAGGCTGGTCCCTTGTGGATGATGAGTAGAATGATGGAGACTAGAGATCTCCAGATGTCCATTGCAACCAGCATTTCTGTGATTCTGTGACCTAGAAGATTTTTAGCACATTTTATAGCTGAAATGCAGTTCCAGACTTCTCAAGTGAGACTAAGTCAGAGCAGGAGACTAGAACACAAAGAAAAGAGAGCAAAAGTTTTGCTCTAAAAACCAATGCAGCAGAAAATTGAAGGAATCGTACCCATATGCTATTGTAATCTGAGAGATGTGTGCTTGCCATTACATTGGGCTGACTGTGTGTTTCTCATCATGATGTTATGAGTTAGGGATAACTTCAGAAGGAGCCTACTGGAAGGAAACCCTGCTTGCTGGAGTGGTGAAAATCTACCTCAGCTGACAGCAGAACAAAGTCTTTCTATGCTCTAAAATGATTCTCACAGAGACCAAGGAGTGAGTGTGTGTGTGGGGCCCCTTCTATCTCTTGACAGTTGTTGTACTCTGAAATAAAATATTGGGGAGAGAGAAGGAAATACCTTGAGGAGAGAAGTCAGCATTTATTTTACTGTGACTGTGTTCTGGATGGAGCAATACTGAAATCTTAGGCTTGCAGATGTGGTGATAGCCCCCAGTTTAGTCTGCAACAAAGCAGTCTGCTGTCCACACACACACACAATATTTCAAATACCCTCTAGCACCACTCACCACATACTTCCTATGTGATGAACACATTCCTCATGGGTGGGCAAAAGTAGCATTTCCAGTTTTTGCTGTGCTCCAAGTCTTTGCCCGTCCGACACTCCGTGTCACCTAATCCCACGTGTCAAACTGAAGAAGGAAATTGCAGCTATGGCAGGCACACAGCAGTGTGCATGAGTATGAAACCTAAAAAAGAAATAAACTTGTAGATCTCCATGGGTCTATTTAAATACAATATTTTATTCCATTCTGTGTAGCTTTTTATACAGTTCTCATCACCATAGCAACAGAGGTCCAGCTCTTCAAATGGAATTTAGGTATCCTTCAGCACCCAAATCTGTCAGCTGGGTGCTATTGCAGTCACAAAAAAGGTTATTAAACTTCCACACACTCTTGTGTTTATTCAAAGTTCCTGGATACAGGTGCTGCCCATAGCTGAGAATATGCTAAGTGTTCCAGCTCAAGCTGAAACAAGACTTAAAGATCCCCAAATGCAGAATTTCCTCACTTCACTACCCAGTACCTTTGAAACCCTGGGAAGATGGTTAAATGAGCTGTGGTTCACTCAGTGGACAGCCTAGGGACAAATATGGCCCTATATTCATTTTTACCTCTGCCACTCTTGCCACCCTGGCAGCCCCCTCCAGCTTGCTGGTTAAAGAACTGATGTATGACAGGTGAGTTCAAATTTTGCTCTGAATCATTTGATGCAGAGAAATATGACTCCTCTCCCACATCCTACTATAACCCTCCTGCCAGCTCTCCCTGTTTGAATGAACATGCTCAAGCAAAAAAAATTTCCTCAGCAGAACACCTTCCCCTCAGGGGAATGGTTCGAATTTTGCCTCAAATGAAGCAAAACCAGGGAACTGAGCTGGAGTTTCCTGCAGCACAAGATTAACAATCATCTGTCATGGTTTGGTTCCATTATCTTTTTGTAAAGGGAGATATGTACGCAGGGGGATTTTTAAAATATACATATTTCTGTGCATATAAATTGTGTCCCTCTTTGTGTTCTTCTACTTGGATGAATGGTGTGTGTATACTTAGCAGCATTGCACAGACTTTGCATGCATAAATATTGTTGTGTACATTTTTTATTTCCCCTCTCTAAATAGCTCCATATATGTGGAGTGCAGTGACGTTTGTTCTCAGGCAGTGAGCAAGGCTGTGCCCTGTGTGAGGGGGGAAGGGGATCTCCTTGACACAACACTTATTAGTATCATCAATCACTGGGGATGTCATTTCCAAATTCCCTTTCCCTTACCTAATTTGCTAAACCTAATTCTTTATCACACTAAAAAACACAGCATGAGAGATGGAAGTGATAATAAGAGATGGCTTGCTCTGCTGTATAGGGGCAACGTCAGCCTGGCACCTTCTAGAGGGATTTCCCATTTTCTCTCTCTTTCCATGTAGGGTGCTCTGTATCTGCTCAGCCCAGAGCAATTAGAAGCCCATTGCATCCCTCTTTTACTGTGGCTTTATTTACTTCTGGCTCCTCAGTGAGCTCTTTAGTTGCTGGAGTCCCTAAGTCAAGCATTTTGCTTGATTTGTCTGCTGCTGCTTTCTTGGCTTATTTGCTAATGCATCCAGTTCAGGACACCTCCAAAATGCACTTCATTAATCTCAACAACCTAAGGCTATATTTTTTTTCCAAGTCTGGCACTAAATTAGCCGAAGACCTTTATCAAAAACTTGCCTTATTGAATTTGCCAGTCCTGTCCTACTTGTGCAAATAATTGCATGTCTGTAAAACTTGGAGGGAGGAAAACAGCAAGCCATGAGTGGAATCTAAACTACTGACTCCAAACTCCCATCCCTGCCATGGACAGTGCCAGGATCTCATCCTATATGTGCTGTCACTTCCATTCCATATGCAAGTCCTCTTCCTGTCAATGAATTTAACTCACCAGAAATCATTGATTTCCCTGGGTTTGTTCACAGGATTGTCCTACACACAGACTCCTAATGGAATTAATGGATGTGCATCTTGCCCACATAGATTATAGCACTGGATTTGGGCTCAATTATTCATGGACGTGACTTTGTTTCACCAGCACACCTTAAAAAGACCCAGTGTCTTCTCTCAGTTGTTATAAGGAGGATGCCAGAGAAAGAGAACAGAAACATATGAAAACTGTAATAGTGAGGGAGGTCAGAAGCCTTAGGAGGAAATGACCTTCAAAATTTCATGGCCATTAAGAGAAAAAAACTCAAACCAGCTCTGTTTTTCATAAAGCAGGCAAGGTGCATCCAGTGTGTAAACTTTTAACACCAGCATAAAGAATCAGTGAAGCCTGACTCTTACATTTGATGAGAAATGAGTAAGACTCAGAATACAAAGTTGTCACCAATTAGCAGCATCTCAGCTAAAAGACTGAATATTTTTAGAAAACTGAAAGGATTCAAGACTTATTTTTAAACAAAGAAGGGGTTTTAATCAGATGAAGAGATAGATATTAGGAGGGATGCTTTACAAAAATCCTTTGGGAATTTGGTTGCTTAGTGCCAGGAGGAATGGTACTTAACTCTTTTTTTTTGTCTTCTTTTTTTTTTTTCACTTTGAACATCTGTAATTCCCCCAGTGACTACACAGTCCCTTGAGCTAGACCATTGGGACTTCCTGCTCAGATGCTGTCATGATGACATCAATCTTGGTGGGAGCCCAGGAAATGTGGATCAAGGCACACCAGGCTGGAGATTCACCAAAACCAGAGTGTTTATATGAGTCCAGTAAAACTGACTACACTGAAAAGGTCCTACTCCCAGTGAAAAAAAATCTGTCAGGCACCAAAAGCTTTGTTACTTGAATGCCCCAGGGGCAGCAGCAAGAATTCCAACCATGAACTCTGCTATTTGCCCAGAGGTTCTGAGACCCCCAAAACTGCTGTTGCTTTACAGAGAAGGTACCTGTTTGCTCAGCTTCCTCACTGAAAGCCATGTTCAAACAGCAACAGCTGAAAAAAAAGGCTTAAACAAGATATTTGAAATTGCAAAAGCTCTTCTGAGCAGGGATTGACTACTGCACTTACCCAGAGCTCTGTACTCAGTTCTTGGTTAGCTTTCAGACAGCTCTGTAAAATTTATTCTCCAAGGAAAATATAAAACCTTTAAAGGCTAGAAAATTTCAGTATTTCTATGTGAGAAGTATCTAACATAAGAAAAAACCTCTGCTTGCTTCAACCCAGATATTTATGGTAAATGTGCTCTGATCTTGTGATTTCACACCAAAAGGGATTCATGCCACTGCCAAATGTCCAAGGAAAGGCACCATAAATCTCCTTGTGTCCCACTGAATATCCATAAAAAACCCTACCAGATTCAGTCTTCTTTTCTTCTAGCTGTAAATACCTAATGGAAATGCCTTCGAGCATAGGGAGGCTACAAGGAATCCAGCAAAACTTTGGCATTGAAGCTGCAAGTTTCTTTTCAATGGGTGTTTGCCTCCCCAGATCCAGAACTACAACTCCTCCCTACAGGAATGCTCCAATATTCAGATTGTCTGAGGAGCATGGGTATTGTTTTATTGTTTCTTTTGTAGAAGAGCTAAAGAGTAAAATATTTAAATAAGTTGTAAGTGTAAAATTATATGTGATTACACACAGATAGTAAACCTCAATTCCTGCATATTTTGTGAAGGTTGAGAGAATTATTTTTTTTGCATAAAATCTGCTATGAGAAAACATTTAAAAACATTTCACAAGTAATGCGGCCATATCTGCCAGAGGCAAAGGAGCAAACCCTATGCAGATGATGAATTTGAGAGCCATTTATCTTAGCTAGACCATAACAACCAACTGCAAAGATGGACAAAGCTCTTGCCCCCAATGGCTGGGTTTCCATTCTTCCAGGGCAGGTGGAATTTAGCCAGGTCTCTGTGTTTTTTTCAGTCTGTAGAATATTAAAGAAGATGAAAAATTGTTGCAAAGATACAACTTTCTTCCATACTTTGAAATTAAACAATATTATACTCCATGACATAGAATCTTTTTGGCAGTAAAGTATCTTATTATTCACAGTTGGCCTTCATCAATAACTGTAGTTCTGTAAGACCATTTAATATTGTGCCTGGTAAATTTTCTCAACAAGTCTGGAAGATTTGTTGTATTTAGATCAATACCACAGCCATTTGGTTGGCATGCACTAAGAAAAATATTACTTTTGCAAATCCACCAAGCCATGTACTGAGGTGCCATTCTGGTAGGAAGGTTATGAAGGCAGTTGTCCCAGTCTTCTGCTGCTCAAAGGGCTGTGCAATAATTTTGGCCCTGGAGCCAATTGTAGGCTTATTTAAAAAATCAGCAACTTTCACCTTGGTGAAACTCATTGTTTTTAATTTGCAGCTTTGAGAAGTGTAACCATCTATGTTTTATAGATTTTTCTTTTCCTGTGAGGAAACTCATCAACTTTGATGTCTGTAACTATTGATTCTCTGCATTAAGGGATTGGTAAAACAGATTAACCACAATAGCGTGTTAATTAAGACCATGTTTCAGCTTTCCAAAATTACTCTCTTTTTGCAGAAAGCTGATGAATTGACTGGCATTAGAGACCATCCAGCCCAAGGAGCCAGAAGGTACAGATCACAGGGGAAATCATGCATATACCCAAGAGAAGGTTTGGAGAGAGTGCAATCCCATTTTCACAATGTCCTGTGTGGGTCTGTTGGATCCAAACCTGCAGTGATGCTAACAGGATATTCTGCATATGCACAGCCTGTCAGATCTTCAGCCAGGCTGAGACAGGATTTGCGATGCATGAAAATTCCAGGATGAGGGGTCAAGGTTAGAAACAGGACCTTGTCCCACAGAAAGATGTTCTGCCACAGAAAGCCAGTCTGTCAGCCCAGGAACATCTTCAGGTTTTCTATATTACCTTAACTAAAGCAATAATTTGCCTCCTTCCATTGTTAGCTCTCATGCTTCTTGTGCAGTCAGACTTTACTCTTTGGAGAGGGTTTTTGTTGGGTTTGTCCCTGGTCCAGAGGGTGCTAACCTGAGCTGGGACACCATCATGGGTGCCCCTGGGTAAATATCTCTGCTCTGCTCTGGTGAGATTCCCCTTGGAGTGCTGTGTCCAGTTTGGGGGGCCCCAGCCTTGGAAGGACATGGACCTGTTGGAGTCAGTCCAGAGGAAGCCACAAAAATGATCAGAGGGTTGGAGCACCTCTCCTACAAAGAGAGGCTGAGGGAGCTGGGGTTGTTCAGCCTGGAGAAGAGAAAGCTTCAGGAGGACTTCTGGGGTCCTTTCAGTACCTAAAGGGGTGTGCAATAAAGATGAGGACAGAGGTTTATCAGGGTTTACAGTGACAGGACAAGAGGTAATGATTTTAAAAAGCAAGGGTAGATTTAAATTTGATATAAGGAATAATTTTTTAATGGTAAGTGTGGAGAAACACTGGCAGGCTGCTCAGAGATGTGGTAGATGCCCCATGCCTGGAAACATTAAAGGTCAGGTTGCACAGGCTTTCAGAGCTATCTGATCCAGTTGAAGTTATCCCTGCTTACTGCAGTGGGGATGGGCTTTTAAAGGCTCTTTCCAACCAGACTGTTTGACAAGCCAGTGATTCTGATGCAGGCTGGTAGTTAGTGCTGCTATTCATTCAAGTTTCACTTGCCTTGAAGTGTTAGTTCTGCAAATGCCCAGTACTCTTCTGATGTATTCAGTCAGAGAAAATGATGAGAGTTTGCTTTTGATGCAATGATGTGGATTGCTTTTTAAGCTATTCTGTCTGGGAGTGAGATAAAGTGGAATCAATGTCCAAGGGGTGTCTCTGGTGGTTGATCAGGCTGGTCTGATCCACTGCCAGACAGTGCCATGTGGGCAGAGTCACCTCCAGCAGCAAAACCCCCTCTCCATTTCTTCCCCACCCTCATTACCTTCTGCAAGGATATGCAGCAGACTCTTGCATGACCCTCTTTACGTCATGCAAGCTGGAATGTTTTTTGTCCAAAAATCAAATATTGTTAGCACAGTACTTGAAGGTCATGTGCTTTGCTGTGCCCAGTTAATCTCATTTTCATTTGGGTATGTAAAAAATGAAGGAACATAAGCTATACTGCTTTTGAATATTGTTTAAAAATACATTTTTCCTGGGTAGATGGGAGTATGCTAAATGTGTGTATCTTTTAGAAAAAGCCTCAATTTTATCATTGCTATGATTTCCCACTTTCACTATTTTCTGGAAGGAACAGTGTTGTTTTGTTCAGAGATTATTTTAGCTGCTTCTATCCATTTTCGTTCCCCCCACCCCAGAAAGCTTTCTTTTAATAACAGTTGTTTTTCTCTTTGCAACAGCTGGGAAGAGGAGTCCAATAAACCCCTCCTTAGGTTCCTTCTAGAAATAAAATAAAAACCCCATCTTGGCTGTCATTCAGGCCTGCCTTTTCATTAATTCTATTTCAATGTATTTTATGTGACCGTGTGCCTGCCTTTGCAACAGCAAGGAATCTCAGTGGGATGGAGCAGCTTAATCGATCAGCAATCCTGGTCACCCAGAAAGAGTGTTAATTGGCCTCAGTACTTGAAGCATGTGACACTGCCTGACCTAATCATCAGAGCTGGAGAAGTCAATAAATTAGAGGAGAAAATGCAGATGGATAAAATAAAGACCCAGCTCTATACAACACGCTGTGAACATCGTTCCTGAATAGTGCTATATGGAAAAGCCAAGTTAAGCATTTTCTGGATAAGGCCCAGGGGAGCCAAGAGCAAGAATAATTTCATGTTTTCAGAGTTTCACCTTTTAGTCTTCCATCACGTACCCTTGATATGTCTCAGCAATTTGTCTGAAATCTCCTAACTGAACCTGTGAAAATTATTCATTCTCCCACTCTAATAACCAGCAGTGGAGCTTGCCTGGCTCCTGCGCTCCCTGGGGATGGACTGAGGCTGGCCAAGCCAATATCAACTGGTCAGGGGTTTGGCAGGGACATGCCCAGGCTCACCTCCCTCTCGGAGAGGAGCAACATTCCCACAAAATTTCATGTGTGGGTTAAATGCTGCAGGTGAGATCTCAGCTCCCTCTGCCACCATGGGAGCAGGTGGGCTTTGTCACAGGGTCCAGCATTTCACTGGTGAGTGAATAACTTCAGGCTGCTACTTTAGACCCAGAAAGAAGCTGGTGGGAACACCACCCACAGAACAGCCAGAGAAGGAGAGCACCTTGCTCACTTGGCTCCTGGAGCCAGCAGGGGTGACTTTCCAAGGGTTGGCTGCAAAGGAAGTAGCATGTGCAAGCCCAGGCTGTCCCAGTAAATATGGAAAGGACTGCCCTGGTGACTGAAGCATGTGGGATGTTGGCCCAGGCAGAAGGTGGTGGGACAGAAGAGTTCAGGGTCCCAAACCTGCTCTCCTATGTGGAATGGCTGTGTGGGGATAGAACCCTTAACAATCCTTCTGTGGGACCTGCCAGTGTCAGGATTGGATGTGGAATAATAAACCCCTTTGTCCTGACTGCTCCAAAGGCAGCGAGTACTGCAGTGAGACCCAAACCTTCCCTTAAATGTTCAGAGAAAGAAGGAAATCAAAATAAATGCCCAGTAAATGCATCTGTCAGGCAATGAGTTAAAGGGAGGATGGTGTAAGGTGTGTATCACTGTGCTGGTTTTGTCTGGGATAGAATTAATTTTCTTCACAGTTTCTAGTATGAGGCAGGGTTTTGGATTTGTGCTGAAAACCTCTTTGATAATGTGGAGCTGTTTTTGTCATTGCTGAGCAGGGCCAAACGCAGAGCCAAAGCCTTTCCTGCTTCTCATATCACCCTGCCAGCAAAGGAGGCTGAGGTGCACAAGGTATTGAAGGAAACACAGCCAGGACAGCTGACCCCAGCTGGGCCAGGGGTATCCCACACCATATGGCATCAAGCTCAGTACAGACAGGGGGGGAACAGGAGGGAGAGGAGAACATTTGGAGGGATGGTGTTTTTCTTCCCAAGTCACTGCTATGTGTGATGGAGCCCTGCTTTCCTGGGAATGGCTGAACACCTGCCTGCCCATGGGAAGTGGTAAATGCATTCTTTGATTTGCTTTGCACATGGTGTGGCTTTTCCTTTACCAGTTGAAATGTCTTTATCTCAACCCATGACTCTGCCAGCTTTTACCCTCCTATCAGATTTTCAGTTTCCTACCAGTAAGAACCACCTTGTGTTGGTGGGATCACTGGAGGGGACTGGTGGGAGAGGCACTGCTGCCAGCCAGGTGTGGGGATGCCAGCAGATCCAGAATAACTCCCAGATCCCAGCAGAGACAATGTGATAGTGAAGGGTTGGATGTCTCCTGCACCAAAAATTACAGATGTCCAACCATGAGTAAGTGAACATGTGCCTGGTAGGAGTTCTGTGATGCTATTTTATCCAGCTATTTTCTGTGCTATTTTATTCAAATGTCTGGAGGGACATTTATCCATCTGTTGGCTGTCCACATAGCTGTGCTCTTATTTATTCTCCTTTTTTTTTTCTGCTGTTGTTTATTTATGTCTAGCTCTGTAAGAGATATATATCTCTCTAAAACAGCTCCAGAGATAGTTGCACAGATAAACATCTGTTGCAAGGTATGGTCCACAGAGAGAAAACACTGTGTTAGCAGAGAAACCAACACAAAATAGGCACAGGCCTATTAGTTGCAACTGGTCAACTGAATGCATTTCCAAAAATAAACAAAGCTTAGGGAAAAAATGTCAGAGAGAAAGTTAGCAAGTTACAAACTCATTTGGTTGCCCTTCAAGTGCCAGAAGATGCTCAGAGTCGGCAGAGCTTCTGATGTTAAGTCAAATATGAAAGGAAGGTAGATTGGATTATTGTAGCCTGGCAGATTGGAGGAACTTAAGGAATAGGAGCAATAAAGTCTCCAGACCAGCCAGGTGAAAAGTGCAAACCTGCCCTGTCCCCTCTGTCCATAGCTCACTTTTTCCCAGAGCCAACAAAAAATATCTGTACCATGTCCTTTACCCGCTGGCCTTTCAGTGGGGCAGACAGGATTTTAAAATAATAACAATAAAGTTTTCCATTTGTATTTTAATAAGGAAACATTTCTTTTTATCAGATTACCAGGCTTGTCATGCTTTACCTCTGAGCCCTTTGCTTGGCTAATGAATTTATGCCCGTGTCTCTGGGGGAAGAAGATCTTGTCATTTACAAAATGCTGCCATTGTCAGCATTTCTCATGCTGAGGTGAGGCAGGGAAAGAAATCCCAGCTCATCTTCCTTGGTGCTGGTCTCTCCTTCCTCCTGTGTTTGGTGCTGTAAGAGGGAAGAGCATTGTTCAGCTCCAACCCTCTTCTGCTCAGGGGCTGCTGTCTGGTCTCAGAGCCTTTGGGGTGAGGAGAGACCTCAGTGTGCAATGGAAAACTTCACCCCTTTGTCCCTTCTCACACCAGGAGCTGCTTATTCTGTTACTGCACAAAAGCTCCTTCATTGCTCAGCTTGGGCATGGAGTGAGTGGAACACACTCCCCTATCCTTCAGCAAAAGGTTGAAGAAGAGTGAAATTTGGACCAAAACACAGTGAAAAGAAGGCTGGACTGTGGGCCAGGAGGTGATTCTGCATCTCTGGCATGGACACAGTGCTAACCCATATGGCAACAAAATCCCCCAGATGGCTTCAAACTTTGCTGAAAACAGTTTGCTTTCCATCCCCATCTATTCCTGAGCCACTTCACACCCCATGCCAGGCCAGCTTCTCTGCTCTGGTTCAGGATCCAGAGTTGCTGCCTACCACCTCACCCTCATTGTGGTGAATTTCAGGGTAAAGATGGCTGAGGAGCAAAACTGTGTCACAGTACAGGGGGCAGACCTAAGTCCTGGAGCACTATTTGGTACTGGTTTTATAGTCTCTAGCTAAAAAAGAAAAACAGATGTTGCTTTCCCCCTAAATTCAAAGTGCCAGTTATCCATAATCCTCACACAGATCTGGCCTGTGCAGGGGCAATCCTCCCTCTCAGCTTTGTGCTGCAGTCCTGCTGGCACACAGGGAGGATTTGTGGGAGCTGGGTCCAGCAGCTGCCTTTGGCAGTGCCACATTCCCAAAAGAGATGAGCATCCCTGCTCAGAGCCCTGAACACACTGGGGAATGGCAGATTTCAGGGGAGACCTAAAGCTCCTGACCTAAGGGCCCGGTGGGAGTCCTTCCACATGTCATGATGCTTTCCTTCTGCAAGGGAGGCTATTCAGGTATATCCTGCCTGCCTACCCAGACTGTATTTTCCCCTGGGAATAATATTTTTCTGCTCTTAGTCCACAGGTAATTCTGGGCTAAGTGATTTACCACTGTTTATTTCTCTCTGCTGATTTGGAAGAAGGCTGAAAGGATTATCTAGGACTACTACTTAATTTTTAGCTGTTTGGATTAGAGGAGGCAAATCCCACCTTCTACACCTACATTACTTACTGAAGGGTAGGGGAGCAGATGGTGTGGGGAGAGGAAAGTGTGTAAGCAAATACTTATTAGAGGGTTTAGGAAAATATCTGTTAGTGGTGCACTGCTGTGCTCTCACCTCTTGTCTCCTGGAAGGTCTGACCTGCCTGGGCATTCCCTGGATATGGGCAGGAGGAATTTATCAAGTTTATCCTTATGCTTCCTTTCCTTCTTGCCCAACCCTCTATATCTCACTGTGCATTAAAGGGAAACTCAGACAAGTAATTAAATTACTTTTTCCTGACTTAAAATACTTAATAATATTAAATGAGTTTTCATGGAAGCCAAAAGTAAAAGCTATAATGGCATTTTCAGCCAGCATTAAATTGCTAATTAATTGACATACATTAGAAATAGTGTAACTCGTGCAGCATCAGCCATCCATTCTGAAGAAACATTTAAAATGGGATGGTCTCAGTGACTCACACTGGTCAGATGCAGCCAGACTTGTATACATAGCTACAGGAGTCTGCTCTAGGAGGGGGGACCAGCATTGGTTGTGTATGGCAGAGCTGCTTGTGTCTGCCATTTACATAAATCCTGCTTTTACAGGAGTGGAAATCAACAGAGAGAATTGAATAAGCTTTTCCAGGCCAGCATTCTGCTAAAAAAAGAACTTTTGTGGACATTTATGTGGTTCTGTGCACATTAGATGTTGTGTGTCTTACAGAAAAGAAAGTTAGATACAGAAAAAGATCTGTGAAGATCTCCCAGCATAAATACCTACAACACTGACAAAAAACGTGGGTTTTTTCTTTTTCTTTTTTTTTTTTTTACTGAGAAGAAGAAGATAATTAGAGACTGGAACTTGCTCAGCAATGAGATGACAGCTCTGGCAGATCACTCCAATGTCCATCCATTCCACTCCTTGGTGAATGTGATGATACAGGAACCTCTGCTGTAAGTTCTCTGCATCTCTCAGAGCATCTTTCCTTCAAGATTCTATTCTTGTGCCTCACATCCTTGTGTCAGAGGGGGACCAGCACATCCATCTCCATCTACCCTCTTGGCCATGGAGGATAAAGGAGGTGAAGGAGGTGAAAGTTGAGCAGGGCAAGAATTTGGCACTATTGAGAATCCAACAAAGGTCTGGTTCAGCAAACAGAGACATAACAAAATCTTACAGAACAAAATACCTGGATGTCTATGAGACATCAAGAAATGTTTTATTTCCCAAGTCAGTTCATTAGCTCGTCATGTTGTCACAATGTCTTTATTCTCTGAACTGCAGAGAAAAAAATAAAGAAGGTAATTTAACTTTACAAACATAATCAAAGTGTTTCTTCAAAAAGCTCACCATTTAGTGCTATAACTATAAGGAAAGCCAAATTCTACCTAACTGCTTAGGAACACAGTTTGGCTTGGTTGCCTGTCTTGAGGGTCTTTGTAATGGAAATATATGGCATGGGCAGAAAGGTAATTAATTTCAGATTAACCCTAACAGATCCCAGCTTGTTACTCCAGCTTCTATACTACCATATTTAAATAAAATAGAGTGAAAATACCATGTCTTAGAATGAAGAGTAGAACAGATGAGAAAGTCAATGCTAAAGACCTTCTGTTCTGCAAGGAACATCTCACTGAGAGAGGTCACTTACCCAGCTCCTTCAACCAGGCGCAGCTAGACACACCAGATGTTAAATCAATCTCCCTTTTCAAATAGCAAATGTGTATTCCTGCTTATGGAAATGATGTTTAAAGAATCAAAAGGTTTTTCTGGAAAAAGTGGAAGTTTGTTTTTCCCTTTCAGCCACTTTCCAGAGCTCTGGTTTCCTTTCAGCCTTGGCAATGCTTTTATCAGGATTACAAAGCTGTGGGTCCACTCTGGCCTCTGCTCAAAAGCTCAGGTGCAGCATCAGGAACACCTCAAGAGCTGCTCTTGCTGATGCTCTCTATTGTAATATCCACCTTCAGGAACAAACATTTCTAACTTGGACAATACAAATGAAACCTGTTGGAAATCAGAGCAGACTTCCTGCGTGAAGGAAATGGATGCCACATTTAGAAACAAGTGCTAATGGAGCACTGCTGTACACTAGGTTTTATTTTATGTGAACTCATGCTTTTGGCCAGTTTTCCTTTTTTTGCCCTCTTGTGCTGGAAAGCAACAGAGCCTGTGATCCCACACACCGCTGTCACTGCTGTGAGGTACACAAAGCCTTTTAGTGCTGCCTAGCACAAGGGCAGCTCTCCAGCTGTGCCCTGCTGTGGTCACTGCAGCACCTCGTGCCTGGGCTTGGCACACGCTCAGGTAAAGCTGCTGGAGTCACAGCCCTGCCTTGAATCCAGTTCTGACTGCAAAATTAGGGTTTTTAGAAGCTGCTGCCTCTTTTGGAGCGGTGGGTTTTCTGGGAAGCTGCCCTGTCAAGTTGCCTCCCATACCTTCAATTCTGGTAGAAAATACAGAATCCAACTGCTAGACCCATGATGTGGGACTCAGATCCCTGAATGTAAGCATCCAACATGATTTGAGGCACTTCAGGAGATTTCAGCCACCAGCACAGGGCTGGCAAACGCAGCACAAGACCTCAGATTGAGCCATTTGGCAGGAGTGCTGCAGGCTGGGCAGGGGACCCACAGCATCTGCAGTGACAGCAACCACTCACCAGCAGGCACTGAATCCTGCCCAGAGGGTGGGATTGAGCTCACAGATTAAGAATTTATTTATAAATCCTTCCATGTGTGCTGCTTGCCTGGGTGTGCTCTACAATGACAACCTTGGTGGTGGAACCCAGAGAGGGTTTGTCTGCACAAGGCATCTCCTTTTGGGGAGCTGGCTGGCAGTCAATCAGCATCAAGGGAAATTTCAATGAGATCTTCAAAAGATATTTTTCACAAAGAGGACCCAGAGGAGCCTACATCTCTGGAGACACTAAAAATGTGCCTGGGAACGACCCCGAGCTGTGTGCTCCCAGGGCTGTGTTCAGTGGTGGTTGCACTATCTGAGCTCCACAGCTCCATTTTTAGCCCATCCAGTAGCTCTCCACTGACTCCATAAGGATACCAAAGCTATTGTATTGTGTCCTACTCTATAAGCAGCATCCACACCCATGTGTCTAGACCCTGCATGACTGATGGTGTAAAGAGGAGGAAGAAGCAACAAGGCTTTTGCAGGGTCAAGTTGTGTTGCAAAAGCATCCTAAGAGACTCTGAAAAAATCAGTGAGTTTGATGATGTATGTGATGATTTTGTATTTGGCTTTCCTAAAAGCATTTTGCAAAGGCTGTATCGTGAAAGGTTCTTACAGAAACTGAGTTGCCATTGCATTAAGGGTTAGATTTTTTGTGGGTTAATGAAGGATTAAAAGTTAAGAAACACGTTGTGAATAAAGGGACAATTTTTGTAGTGATGGTGATTCCCCACTTTAAACAATAGGAAAAAGGAAGAGGTGATAGGGAGGTGGCAGAGTGTGAATGCCACATTGTTCCCTACCATTACAAAAACAAAATTAGCTGAGAAGTGTCATGGAGAGACCTTGTAATACTGTAGGACTGTGAGAATGGCAGATGAAATTACTGGTGATAAAGTAATTCATATAATGAAATACATCTTAACAATAAAGATATAAAGATGACCTGAAGAAAAGCATTTGGTATTGCTGTGAATGAGTGTCTGAGAGCAGAACCTCAATGGTCAGCAATGGAGAAGGGCAACAAAATGTTAGACATTCCAAAGAAGAGGAAAATATCTAAAATATCTAAAAACATCACAGTGACACTGGACTACAGCCTGGCTGGCCCCTCTGTACCTCAGAGTGTAGTACAAATAGAATTGGACAAGTTAAGGTGAAGGGTAGCAAAGGTGATCAAAGGCACAGGACAGCTTCTATAAGAGGGGACATGAGTCATCTGTATGGATCAGGAGAAACTAAGGAGGAATGGGATAAGGAAGTCTATAAATTCAAGGTCTATAAAACCAGAAATCACTTCACTTTTTCTGACAAATGATCCAATGCAGTTTTGAGGGAATAGGTTTACAGTATAGAAAGGAAATGCTTTTGTACTTAGCACATAGTAAAATTTTGATGTTCCCTGTTTCAGGGTATGGGGTGAATAGGATGAATCACCTCATGGTGAAGTGGAAGCCAAACCAGGTAATTCCCACTCTAAAAATGCTCTGTTTTCCTTTATTGACCACAGAGGAAGCTTATGATGAGTGGGTGGTTTGTGGAAGTCCATGAAAAGCTGCACAGAGGCTGGTTAAGATGAATCCTACCTGCTCTATATGCTGGAAATGATGGGAGCAATACATTCATGTATCTTTGAGAAGTGTGACCAAAGCTACTGCAGGAAAACTCTGGGGCTGTGCAATGTAACATTAACAGAATATCAGCCAATATCAGCCCAAACCTTACAAAGTCTGAATTCCAGATTGATCAGCCACACTGAGTCTTTTATCTGTATTGCTGATTTCCTGCATGTGGGGGGTTCAACTGGTGCACTCTCAAGGAGAGAAATTAATTTTTGACTTAAGAAGAATTTCCCCAAGGACTCAGTTGTTTCAATCACACATAAACCCAGCCTAGACACCCCTCCCTGTGGCTGTGCAGTTCTTTGCTCAGCATCCAAAACCAGGAATACCAGTCCCATCCCACTTGTTCTTACAGCTGTGTGCACCTGTGCAGTGTGAGGTCAGAGCAGCACTGCCTGCATGAATGGATGATGCACAACTGGTAGCTTTGGTTTTATCTAGAAGATTCACAATGCTCCAGTATTTATACAGTTAAACACATTTCTCTTTTTGTCCTCCATCTGATGTTACTGGAGTTTTCAGAAAGCTGTCTTGGAGATGAAAGACCTAAATTACACCAACAGGAAAATAGCTGTAATGGTGCATATATTTTGCTTCCAAGATGAAAGTCACCTTCTTACACTGAGAAAGGCACAGATATTTAAACATGCAACTACATAAACAAGGTTAAAGAATGTAAAATGTGATTATTCTGATGGGAAGGAAGCGAGCTGGACCAGGACCACTTTAGGTTTCTGTTTACATTTTTCTAGTGATTTCCAGGTAAGTGGAAAGCATATTTCAAGTCTTCTTCAAAACACAAGTGAAATTTCAACACATAACACAGGACCATGGAAACTGCCATGCCAGGGCTGTCTAAACCCAAAGACTGCTCTGACAGCTGACAGTAAGTATTTAATGGGAAGATCCAAAACCTTCATATCATGAACAGTGCCTATGGGAAAATGACTTCCTTTACTCCAGGAAAAAGACCTTTTATTGAATGCTGTGTTTGTGTGGTAACCTCATACTTTATTTCTTTTAACCTTATTTGATGTAACAGTGAGAAGTTTCCTTTACCTGTTCAAATACTCCTATGAACTTCTACTATTTTAAAACTATAAATCCTTGGCCATTTTCTGATGGTCTGATCCACCAGCTTCCCCAAAACATTTTCCTGCCTTTAATTTTCCTGAAAGCAGGTTCCATTTAATTTCTCTGTTAACTTGTACACTCTGTGGCACAAGTTCTAGGTGATTTTTTTCCCCACTTCCTGGCAGTACAAGGAGGGTCCCTGTAACTTTGTGATTCTTTTGCTTCATTTTTGGCCTGAATACAGAAATCCATCTCAATCAAAATCCTGTAAGGTGCAGTACTAAGGGCCACACACCTGAGCCAGAGTCTGTTCAGAGCAGATGAAATGTGCATATCCAAGCCATCAGCAGGGCATTTGTGCCCCTCCCTGTGAGCCTCCTGTTCCCACCTTGGATAGTCAGACCCCCCCCTCCAGCAGGAGACATCAGCACCACTCCCACCCCCAAATAAAAGCAAAGCACCAGCTTTTAATGCTGTATTCACAATACCATACTGCACAGACAACGTGACTTTATTCACAAATATGATCTTTACAGAGGTAGAACAAAATACTTTGTATAATCTTTTTTTTTTAACTATATACATATAAAGAATATAATAGAATGACGAGAAAGAAAAGGTTGTAAACAAAACAATATTATGCCATCAAATACAGTACAAACAGCATGCATGAACAGCTTCAAATGAAATCTTGCTGGTGTAACTATTTTTTTTCTCATGTGGTAAATGAAAAGTAGTAAAGAGTCATGCTCTAATTGGATTGAGTATGCCACAGCTCTGCAATTTTGTTTTAATTATTTTTTTTCTTTTACAATAAACCAACAGGATCACTTTCTTTTCACTGTGGTGGGGAATGCTTTTGTAATGCCCAATGTAATATTAACAGAAAAATATAATAATCAAATCTACAAAGTGTACTCTCATTTAAAAAGCAAAACCATAGAAACTGTACAGTTTTAAAAAGCGAATTATCTCAAATGCTTCTTAAGAGAATTTTCTAAAGAAAGAATAAAATATGCAGAATAAAAATGAGGAGAGCTATTGTTCTGTAACAAAGCTAATCAAATTCTTGTTTTCTGTTCCAATAAACAGTTTTTTTAATTAATGACTATTCTGGAAATTATGAAGTGGGCCAGGTTTTATTAATGTTCCACTTGACTAATAAAGCATGAACTCCTTACAGGTACTATAGCTGTCATTCCCCTGGGAATGGATGGGGATTGGTTCTGCATGCATGCTGGAGACAGGGACAAGGTTTAGTCATGGGTGTAGATTCTAAAAATATTTTGAAATGTGTTAAACATTTAGTAGCTTCTATAAAAATAATCTGGCTTGTTTTGCTACTGGATTGAGATCTGGATTTGTGATTTTCTGCTGAAATTCATTCCTGGCCAGGGACTTCCACTGGGATGGGACTTACCTGGGCTGCAGCAGGTCCCATGGCAGTGGCCACCTGCAATGGTTACAGGTCACACCTGAACACCTGAAGCCAACAGCAAACCCCACACTGTGCCTCAGGCTGAACCTTAGGGATCTGGGATTTGGGGAACGGGGCTGTCCTGCCTCTCCATTCCTCTAAGTCCCAGCCCATGTCATGGCAAGGGCAAAGGCTGGAGAGAGCAACTGTGCTTTTACTCCTGTGAAATATCAACTCTGGTATCATCCACCTTTCTGTCCCTCCTGTCTGGACACACTGACTGCATCAGCAGGGCTCTGCTCAGGTCCCTGCTCAGGGACAGCAACTCTGTGTGCTGCCTGTGGGACAACAGGGATTTCTGCCTCTGACCAGTGAGGAACAGTGGGGTTAAATTGCCCTCCCTCAGGTTGCCCCCTAAAATGTAATTTAAAGGTTCAAGCACACAAACAGAACCTTTACACTCCATTTGTATAGAATGTGAGTGTGTCCAATATTAAACACATGCTGTTTGTGGCCAAGTCAGGCACCAGCCCCAGCTTCAATGGCAATGAGTTTACTAAAGATCAGCAGAAAATTGAACAGAGAAGGGTGGTGGGTCTCATTTGACTTTGAGCTCTCAGGTGATCCTGGTCTTCAGGCAGAAGCTCAGCTCAACCTGACAGTGAACATGGGGAGCATCCCACGTCTAGTGCAAGTGACTGGAGGCTGGCCTGAATAACATCCTTCACCAGATCACAAGGATTAAGTTAACTTCAGTGAAAATAAATACCTGCCCTGCATGGCAAATCCATCTCTGTGGCTTCATCCATGGCTTTGGCATCTTCCTGGGAAATGGATAGTCAGATCCCTCCAGATTGCCCTGGTGCACCTGAAACCTGCATTTCACTAATTGACCCTGCAGCAGATTATCACCCCCAGAAGCAGGGCATTTATTGAGAGGTGTGAACAGTGTGCTATGCACAGATGAAATATTCTGTGTGGTTGTTTACAGTCAACAGAATAAGCCTTGCACCTCTTTGTGGAAGAACTGTACAAAACATGGCTGAAATAACAGGATTGTCGATGACAGTCAGTGGGAGATACTCTAACCCTCTGAGTAAAACTGCATCTTTCTGTTGTGTAAACTGCTCTACAAGGATGAGTAAAACAATACATTCCTGCCCCATTAGCCTTGGGGAAGATTAATGCCCTCTAATCTACGCTAAATAAACTCTGAAGCATGAAGTCCCACACTCAGCTGCTTGTGAATTAATAGGGATCACCCTGAAATTGCTATTATGAAATGCAAATATTTGCCAAAGAACAATTAAAAAATGTTCCTGAAGTGCAACGAAAGGCTCGTCAGTCGTGTTGGTGGTATGCACAGGGACAGTCAGGAGGCAAACACTAATGAATCCCAGGGCAGAAATCTGTGGTAAAACCCCCTTCGCCCATTGGCAGTGGGTGATGGCACAGCATCTAACTCTGGAAAATAATTCCACCCAGTAATCAGAGAGAGGGCTTGGCTTAGGATGCCCCAGTTTTGATTCTTTGGACAGTTTGTTTGCATACACCTGTATTTTCAGAAAACTGCAGTACATGGCTCACAGTAAATCTACTTCAAACACTTGCTGATACAGCTCAAACTGATCTCATCTGCCCTGATCTGAAATTTTGTGTTAGCTAAAGTAATAAAAGAATCCCGGTGAACCTAAATTATCAAATGAAAAAGGCAATTTTCTCATTTATACTCCATTAGTTTTTTTAGTTATTGCTAGGAAAGCTCTAAAATGCTTAGGCCATAAAATAAACATGTGGCTTAATGTACAGTATGTGTACTTAAGAGGATGATGGCATCTGCAGTAACTGCTCTGCACTGCTGTAGTAATGGGATGCACAAATTTGGCAACAGCATATATCAAGTAAAGCATACAAAAATGTATGGCAAAAAGTAACAAGCCTTCTGCTATTTTTTTTTAAGGACCTCTTTAATTGCTAAAAAGAAGAAATCACCAATATCCACACCTACAACACAAAATTGCAACGTGGTTGATTTTGATTGATCCTCATCACCTCTGTGCCAGCAAAACTGTATGATACTGTTATTTTTAACATTGCACTGATTAGAAGTTTATGAAAGCTCCCCTTCCCAAATTAAATTCAATGATTTATTTTCCAGTGTTGAAGTTAAACAATTAGCCTAATATGGTTTCAAGCACACAATACTCATAAGATTTTGGGAAAAAAGCACCCCAGATTCTTACATCATGGAGATGTAGGATAGCAGATGAAAAAGCATCCATATATTCACTTTTGAAAATGAAATTAATAGCCTAGATCACTTAGGTACCTTCAATAATTTTACTCTCAGGCCCTTCATTCAAACATATCAGAGTACTTTCTATCAATAATGTAAATTCCTTTAGAAAAGTGCCACAACTGAACCTGTGAAATCACAGAAGCAAGATTGCATATCCAAACCATTTACAGACATATTTTAGCATTACTTTGCAACAGTAGGCATTAGGCTTTTGAGAACACATGAATCTCTGAAATTCAATCTTTGTGCTGCTTTACCCCTTCGTGCTCAGTTCAAATAGGTGTCCTGCAGAACAAGGAGTGAGCAAAGCCTCTGCAGAGAGCTGCAACAAATGCTTGGATCAGACAAAGTCGATGAGAGTCATAAAATGCAGATTGGAGATTTCTTCTTCAGCCAGGCTTTTACAGAAATACACTTTCCTGGCTACAAAGGATAGCACAGCGGAGCTTTACAGAGGGAAATGCAAAGGTATAAAGGGGAGAATCCCATTTTCTTCCTCAGTAATCCCATAAAACCAACAATCTCTTTCCATAACAGCTCCAGACAATTACCTGACTGCTGACAGGACCTTTCCCATCATTTGAGGGGAGCCTATGCTCTCCTTTTCTGTGCTGTCAGTGCCAGGTACATGGCCAGAGTTGTGCTCATTATCCCTGGCTTTCCATAAATGTGACCAACATGTTTTCTCCCCAGTTGCAACAACCATGCAAGCCTCTTTTACTCAAAGTTCAGACTTTCTTCCTCTCGTGGCACAAAGCTGAAAAGTAAACAACAGTTAAGAAAACATTTGCTTGCCAAAGCCTGGCATGAGAAGGTGCAAGCTCTCCTTGCCAGAGCCTGGACCTGTGTTTGCTCACACCCACAGCAGTTTCATGCTCCAGCTTGGCTCTGTATGGGAACAATCACCATCCTCTTTAGGCCCCCACTCTTATTCAGCCTTTGAGAAGTTACAAAATATAACAGAACACTGTTTTCTGAGACTATATTGACTGCACTAATTACCCACGATATTGTATATTTGCTATTAAGAACATGAATGTGTGCTTTCAAAGTGTGACATTCAGGGCTTCGAGGATGTAGGAGGAATTAGATGGATTGTTCTGTCACTTAATCCGAGGCTTTGATGTACTTTAAAAAATTTGTTTAAACCCCAAAAAAAACAGAATACACATTTTAACTGTTGAACTTTTACCAGCTAAAGCAGTTTGTAAGGACCCAATCACTATGTGGTTACAACAGAAGATACACAGTTAAGGTCAGGTCACGGTTTCCAAGAACATTCACAGGGACTGAGGATGAGGAAAACGAGGGATGGATTCTGCAGGAACCTTCAGGAGACCGAGCTGCTCACTGGGGAAGGGCCTTGAGTATTGCATTCACTTCCTCTGCCACCGCTGTCAGAGCAAACTCAAACTGCTCCTGCGGAGAGAACAAACGCACACCCTGAATAATAAAACAAAACACTTCCCACAAAGCCTGGCGCTCTGTTCTGCAGCTGAACCTCCTCAAGACATTGTTAAAAATATGAATATGCAGGATGAACTGTACACTGCAAGGGAAAGGAACAAAATGTTCTTGGATTATTGATGTCATATAATATGTTTGACAGCATCTCGAAGCTGGAGTCATTTTAATGGAGAAAAATGTTAGTGGCAGAACCCAAGCTATTGGGACATGATGATTTATTGCCATTGCATGGTCAGAAGGGTTTGGGAGTAGCTGATCACCAGCCATTTCCTTCTGACACAGAGATGGGAACTCAGTACATTATTGAAATATGAAGTAAGTGAGATGCTGTAAAGCAGAGACTTTGGCTTTTCTCAGGACTGTTTCTAGTTGAAAGAATCTAAAGTAAATATCTCCTCCCCTGATATCTATTATATAGAACAATATCTGTTTTTTGGCTGTTATTGATCTTTTTAAACCTCTCTTTTTTAATGTCCTCTCCACACTCACAAACTATTCAATTTTGTTAAGACCACTCCTACATTAGACATACTTGGGAAGGCTTTTCTCTGCTATTATTTTACTGTAACCTCAACACCAAAATGATTTGCCAGCTTCTGTGCTGGGTTGGCAGAGGTGTGAAGGACACAGCTGTGAATGGCTACTTCTTCTGAGTGCGAACCTAACATACTCCTGAACTGTGCAGTCCTACAGAAGGACAAACCTTAAATCCTCAAGGTTAACAGGTGTTATATTTTCCAAGCAGGTGATTTTTTTTCTCAGTAATTTAGCTTACTGAAATAACTGACTGCTGATTTGGAGTTTGAAACTTTCCAGTGGAAAGTTTTCTCGAAATATAGGCAAATCAAAGACACCAGATAAGGACTGTGGAGAAATTAATGGATTTTGTGGAAGTACTCCAGAGGTTTAAGGTAGCTGGGATCAAGAGCTGCTGAGGAATTGACTCTGAGGATGCAGGTTTGAGATGCACCCTGCAAAGCATGCCAAGATCACTGCTGGGATACTGTCTGTGTGTCCCATTAGAAAACTGGAGGTCTGTACCTCTGGCATCTCAGTTGGTGCTGGCAGGGGCTGTGTGGGATGGTTACAGAACACAGCCACCTCTAAAAGTGATCACTGAACCAATAACATTAATTTTCCACAGAGTTTCATTTTACTGCAGAAAGGTACAGGAAGAATGAAAGAACAAACTACAGATGTACAACTCAAAGTTCAGACAGGCAGCTGATTCTTAATTCCGGCAATCCAGTGCCAGTCTTCTCTGCCTTGTCTTACCCAACTGCAGTCAGCTCCCATGCAGAGATGCTTCAGAGAAGCAATGATGGGCACAGTGCCAGAGCAGAAAAAGCAGAATAAAACTCAGAATAATTTCTCAGCGACACTGCCATTCAAGAATTTTGCTGTCTGCTTTGTGCTGTCAAAGTGGCATCCATGCACACTTGCTGGACTGCAGCCAACAGCTTTTAATCAGACATCAGTTCACCCTAAAGAGAAGGACTCATCCTCAGTAGGCACTGAAAATGGTGGGCATGATTGCCTAAGGCTCCCTGCACTGTCTAAAGTCTCTGCAATTAAAGGAAACACTGGGAATGCTGGGGGCCATCCAGGAGCATCAGTTGTATTTACCCAGAGCACAATGAGTGTGAGAGAAGCTGGAGAGCAGCAGGGTCAGAGAGGGCAAATTTGGGCTGTTTTGGGGCAGAACCAAACTGGGTGCTTGCAGCAGCTCAAAAAGCCTGAGGAAGAGTGTCTGCCTCACCAGGGACTGCGCAACAGGCAGTGTGACCTCAATGACTGAGTAAAACAATTCACAGGTGTGATCTGCACAGCCAGGGCTCAGAACTGACTGCAGTGAAGGGACAGGAGAGCAGACACGAGCTGTGTGGGGACATGGCCTGTCAGGGATGGCCAGCTGAGCTCTTCCCCTGCATCCTTCTGCATAACACACCCAGGTGAAAGGCAGGGAGTGCAGCTTCCACTGCTGGGCATCACCACCCTCCCAGGAAAAGCCTTCCCACGCCTTCCACACTTCTCCATGAGGACAACTGCAGTTAGAGCAAATTAATGTCAGTAATTTTTAAGGAGATCAGTTTGTTGTTTTGTACAGCTACACTGCCATTCACATATTCTATTTGCATATACAAGACTGCCTGGAGATGAATTTTAACATCTAGTTTTGCCTAGAAAACAGAGCTGGGCAGACATTCTGTGATGTCAGTTTATCTATAACGCAGAGGTGACAATATATTTAATAAATAGAATATCACTAATAAAAAATATATTCTAAAAATTCTGCTCTAAAAATAGAATATACTTAGTAAAAAGTAACTATGGCTGTGTTTCATTAAGTCTACAGATAAAAATTCCCAGGAAAACAAAGTGAGTTCATGTAGCATATATAACACAGTAAGGAATCTATCTACTATTATAGATTGTGAGAGGATAGAGGAGACAGGAAAAATAAGAAATATATCTTTTTCCCATCACAGACAATTCACTTCCTCCTTCATTACTTTTTCCTCTCGTATGTGACATATCAATTCTATTTTACAATTCTCCTGAAAAAAAAAAAATCCAACAAACCCACAAACTCTCCATTATGCTTCTCAGAAATGCAGAATGTGGTTATGATAATTTCATTACAATTTATTATATACAGTGCTTCTGAATTAAAGATCCCTTCCAGAAGACAAAATGCTGCAAACAAATCTTTCCCATGCCTGTTGGAAAGGTGGAGCGCTGCCTGCTGGAAACAAAATAACATTGCTGAAGGAAGTTGGTGTTTATTTTGCCTAGGGATATTCTGTAATTGGCATTTCTAACCTGACTTTTAATCCATCGTTTTAAATTACTCCAAGAGTCTAATATTCCTCATTTGTATTCAGTTGGGAAAGCACAGGGGTTTGTTTAAATCCATCAGAAAAATTCTCTGGGGATCATGCATTGCTAGCATGTAACCAGATATTTATAATTTGCAAGACATTAGCTTGAATAAGTGATTTGGGTGGTTTTGAGAAAATGACAATGATGGAAGAAGGAGCAAGAGGAGAGATAAGCAATATCCTGAGAAAATTTTTCACCCTGGATGAAAACACAGGGTACATTTGTTTTCTGAAGCTCTTCCAGACAAATGTTTGGAGGGAAAAACCATGTCTTGAGGGAGATTTTCGTGGAATTCAGGTAACTATTGCTGAGCTAAGTAGAAGAAGTTGTTCACATAAACTCATTCTTTCCTTCAGGAGCTATGATTTTCCTTCCGTTGAAGGCAACAAGCCATAATTTCTCTGCCCTGAAAAGGAAACTGGAATCTGAGCTCTATGTTGCCACAGAGCTGCTACATATTTTGAATGCATTTGCAGAGTAGTCCAGGATTTGCATCTTACCTCAGAGTAAATATATATGACATTGGATACTGTGTGCTATTTGCCTTTTGTTCCAGTTGGAACAATCAAAGCAGAAGAAAGACTTGTGCAATTTTATGTCTTCCTTGCAGATAAAGATTAGTTAGTTTTGACTAGCTCATCTTTATTTTTCATGCATTTACTTAATTGGTAAATAATAATTAACACTCCCCAAGCTGCTCTTCACCAGCGCTTTCCCCTAATATTAGTGGGAAATAACATAATTGGGAAGAGATTCAGGAAAAATTATGAACCAATGATTTCTGCAAAACATACTTATTTCACCTCTGCCCCTCAGCAATTTCAACTCCCTAAACACTGCAGAATTTCCTATCAGTTCCAGCCTGGCCAAGACCCAGTGCTGTCACATTGCTCTTGTTGCTCAGTTTGGGACTATAACTATCATTTGATATTTTATAAGGCCATAAACTGATTTATTTCACCTTCATACCAGGAAAGAGTTTTTTTATTGTCATATTTGCAGCTCTTAACTTGCAGCACATATCCCACAATATCATTCCATACATCACCGGAATTGTTAATAACAGAAAGCTTCATTTCTAATTTAAGGGACTAGAATTGCACCATCAGCTACTATGTTTAAAAGTTTTACATTGTAGAAAAATGTCAAAACTATTACAACTGACAGGAATTTGAGAGTAAGGCATTCATCTCACCAAAGTGTAAAAATATAGTTGCCATGTTACATCCATAAAGGCTGATGCAAGCTCCTTCATTCAAAGATACTAAAAATTACTTGATTCCCTGCAAAACTTTATTTCCTTTAATTCAAAACTTCTGATTTCTTTTTTTTTTTTTTTCAGAAAAAAATATCAAATGCAGCACTTACATTCTCTTTAATGAGTAGAAGCTTTAAAAAAAAATATTACAAGCACAGTTAAGCACAGATACTTGAAGAAAATAATCCATAGTTCAGGATGAAAGCAAGAACATTCTTTCAAATGCACATTTTCTTTAGCAGGCTATAGATTGTTGTCTTGACTGCCCTTCATATATGGTAATCAAGATAGATGCTGGAGATGTTACAAGAAAGAACAGTAAACACCAAAGAAAGTAACCTAGATAAATCTTCAGCATAAATAAACCTCAGTTGGGAGGGAGCCAAACAGAGTAATCAGCAAGCGACCTGCGTTAAATTAGGTCATACCCTTTCTCTTCTGTCATGAAAACAACTACTGTGAAAGACCTTTAATGTATTTAAAATCCCAGTGGATTTATTGACAGTACCTTTGTCTGGACCATGCCTGGTCTCTGGTCCCTCAAGTGCTCCAGGGTAGCAGCAATATCAATCTCTTTAGCACCTGCAACAAACCACAAATTGGGCTGAGTTCAGAGCACAAGATAATCCATGCTGCATCTGTCAATCTCTTGCTGTCGGGTTCCCTTTGGGCTAACAGTCCAATTGAAAATTATTACATCCATCTCTCAGCAGACTTGGCAGGCAGCTGCAATTTTTGTCTTCATATAGAAAAATAAGAGGTTGGGGCACCTTTTACTAACATTAATTCAAGAGAAGCCAGAGAAAAACAAATTCTTAAAAATGTCTCTGCACCAGAGCAGAATATATTTTGTGGAACCTGAGGGTCTGTCATGGCAATGCCACTGAGCATCCCCTTTGTCGCTTCTAAGAGCATGAACTGAATTAAGGGCCTGAACCACACATAGATTAATGCTGTAAAAACAAGATTTAGGTGACCTTTTGTCACCTGCAGCTGACATCCAGAAAACCCGTCTGTGGATCCTAGCTCAGGACCTGTCAGACCACCTTGCTGTGTGGTCACTGTTTCACCTGGCCAGTCTGTGGCATTTTCTTTAGGTTCCACTCTGGGTGTCCGGACACAGCTGCCCTGCAGCCATGGGTGGCACCAGGGCAGGTGAAACAGGCACAGAAGCCTGGCTGGGGCTGGGTCCCTGCCCCACACACATGGAGGAGCTTCCTTTCAATAGATGAACTATGGAGATCAAAGCAAGTCCTTGAGCCCCTTCCCTTTCTTATAATCCACAAAGATTACAAAACTGAAGGGGACAGGGAGATGCTGATTTCCTCCTCAATTTCCTCCAGTGACTGATATCTCAAGACCACTCTTCTCATTTTCCTTAAGTGCCTAATCTGATGTTTTAGGAAGGGATTGAGAGGGAATCAGGATTTTGGTCATTCCTGTATGAGCTTCAAGAATGGAAGCCGGGCTGGAAATCCTTTGAGGTGAAAAGTTCACATGCAGAATTTGGCCTTCTTGTATCTGCTCCCTTCTGCATCTTGCAAGACCATCTCATGGAACCAAAGCACCAGGCAGATGGGCCGAGGGTCATCCTAATGCAAGTGTAACCACCCCATCCCTGCTCCCCTGTGCCCTACTGCCCTGGGTGGCTGTTCATTCTCCTGGGGCTGATGTGGGCCCACAGATACAGGAGATGGAATCATGTTGACCTCAGGTCTCTCCTTTTCTGTACATTCACTTTTGTCATTGGATGGTTTATCAAGGGCAGGGACTGGCCACAATTTTGGAATATGCTTTGTTTTAAGGGATACTCAGTGGTGGGCTCTGAAGAAGATTTGTCAACTGCTTCCAGTTGCCTGGTCCTAAAAACTTCCCGAGCCACCCTCTGCCAATTTGGGACTTCCTTCTGGAGGCATTTAAATATTCCCAAATATTCATAGGGCTCTCAGTGGCCAACCTGTGGGCCATGCACCTAGAGCACTGTTGCTGCAATGTAACTTGTACACATCTAGAACACATACTTGTTGAGTTCCCAGAACTAGATTTGGAGAATTAGACCCAACACTTACCACTCCTCATACAACTCTTGTAATTTAAGGGCTTGTCTACCCATAGTTGGGTTCATATCAATGCAAACATCATGCACTTCCTCATTTACCCAACTCAGCTTTATATCTCAGCATCATCTTTTACAAAAATTCAGAATAGCAATGAATGAGGAATGATTTAATTTGGTTTCCTGGATAAAAATTATGAAATTATATTTAAAAATAGCAACAGCTCTACAAGAATAATTTATTTGGAATATGTTCTTCAAATAAATGAAAATATGTTCTTCAGCTGTATTAGAAAATGAATGAATTCTTTCAGTAAATATACTAGTGACAATTTAGAAATGGTGTCTTACAGACAGTTTTGCTAATTACTATGGGTTGGGACATTGCATGCCTTTTGCTCCCCACCCCTCCCCAGGATTTACAGGCATGAGCTTTGAAAAAAAATAGAAGGTTTTATTTGAAAATTAAACCCCCCAAATCTCCTTACAACAGAGCAAAGCAATACTTACATACACCGTAAAGTCTGATAACACTGACAGTAATTATACCTTAAATCTGTTGCAGGTTTTGCAGTGGCAATTCCTCTAGAAAGCATCACTAAAGGTACCCTCTTCACAAACCCTAACACTGGTAAAACACAGTAGCTCTCTTCAGTGTTTAATCTCACACACACCATGTGCAATTTTGTGGGGTTTTCCTGTTCCACCACAGCTGTGGATGGAAGCAGAGCTATGTGAGTGCTGCACATGCTTTACAGCCTCTCATGTAGCCTCATTTGATTACCAGGAAACAAAAACTTCCAGCAACATCTTGGTTCAAAGTAAGAGGAATTCTCCTTTCAGAAATTAAGATTTGAGAAATATTTAAGACACTGCTGTCCATGGACAAGGCTGTGCACAGTTCTGAGCTTCCCAGGTGTATGCTGCAAGGATGAACCCAGAGATCCTCCACTGCAGCTGGCAGCTCAAGAACCCATGAGTGTAACATCTCTGTCCCCCCACCACTGAGGGATGGTCTTTATTTGAAAATACTCTACCCTCTGAACAAAAAGAGAAAAGGTTTATGATAAGACATTGTTACACTCTTTAGTGGCCTGACAGGCTTTTGAGTTTACTGTTGAAAGAGTTAATTCCTCCATTTCTGTGATGCAGACTGCAGCATTTACTAGTGAACTGATGTTTGCTTTTTTATCATCATTAAGGGAATGACATGACTAATAGTATGAACAACACTTGATTAAAAAATCCTGATTTAGCAAAACACCAAAGCATATGCATGGACTGGAACATCAGAACAGTCCTGGGCTGGTGTGCTTAAGGGGAAGCTTGTTCTGAAGTGTTCTGTCAGTAAAGTCCCTAAAACATCAGTCTTTACTCACTAGTGTCCCTAGCCCATGTGTTGTGATCATCAGGTCATCCAAAAGCATTTCAGTTGTCCTCAACCATAGGTAACTTTAAGGAAAAGCAGAGCAAATCAAGTGTCTTGTTGAGATGCCAAGGCATTAGAGGCAATCCAAAGCAGAGACAAGGATTGGTTTGCTACAGCATTTTTTCCACCTCTGAATGCCTTGGATACTATGGTGATGGGAAATATGTGAGTGCCTGGAGAGACTGATCAATGAAACTTAGGGCTGCAAAGACAGGACACTGTTTCAGAAGAAAAACACCTTGGAACAAGAAAATTCACAGGACAGGAGATGAAATCAATGGCATAGGAAAAAGCCAGCATGACTTGTTCTCTCTCTGCATGTGTAAGCCTCTCTTCCTCCTCTTCCTCCTCTGCATCTACATGTTCTGCATCTATTCCCTTATTGTGGCTAAAACAAATGAGTTTAAATATATATTGCTAGTCCTCTATTAAATCTCATTTTGTGATGAGGGCTTTTTTTCTATTCAAGTTTAGGATACTCTGCTGCTGGATTATGTAAATTCAGCTGACTACCACTGGCGTGTGTAATAGTCTGTAAAAAGTTTTCTGGTGACAGACACAGACAAAGAAAGAGATTTTCAAGGCACAAAGGGAGGTCTGAACCCAACCTGCCTTCACAGGTGAGAAGAGCTCACTGTTTAAGTGCAGCATGAACTTTCACCTCTCTTTGGAATTATTTTGCTGAAATCTGACACAAATTCAACACTTTCTTTGCCATGCTGAGGCTTCCTCTTTCATTTGGGAGAATGACAATATGGCATTACATTCTATAGTACCCAATAACAATTTATTTATGCTTTTGAGCCAGTTCAGGTGACAAAAAATACAGCACATGCTACATGACATCAGGAAAGAGGAATATTGTATCTAAGGACATTAGGGTCAAATCATGCTCTTACTGAGATGGCTGCAAAATATCCACACACTGCAAAGGCATTTGAAACACTGCTTATCTGGAAAACCCATGCAAACTGAATTTGATGCAGTGGTTTAGAGCAAAAGCTAGAAGAGCTTGATCCACTGATCCCAATGATATCCAATTATTGGAAATGTTTTGCTTAGGCTTCTAAACTATTAAGCTCAGTAATAGATGCAGATGTCCATTTATTGTCATATAACAAATAATCTACAGGAAGGGTTAAAAATACTAAGCTGGAGAGCAAATGACATTTGGAAAAGAAAACAAAATATGTCAAAAATACAGTATTTTCTATCTTTTCTTCCCACCAATATATATGTGTCTGCCACAGGTTTCAGAAGCTAAAGAAAGGGATAAAAGAAGCATTTAAAAAATAAGGAATGGTCTTTTCACCTTTTGACTGTATTTTACTTTGCAAGGAATAAATTTGGGTTGTGTTTGTGACGGGCTTTTTCACAACAGATTTCATTGCTTGTTTTAAATGAACATACAAATGTAACAGTGCAAGACTGAGCTAATACTGTACCAACAGTATTGGGAAAAATGACTGTGCAATGTGCTATTTTTTTTTTTAAACAGAACATACATTTTCAGTAATTCACTGCAAGCCAGATACTGCCAGCCTTCCCCTGCCCCTAGCAGCTCAGTGAGCTGGCTGAGTAAATACCTCTGAAAGCACTTCCACACCAGCGCAAGCCAGATTTTAACTTCAGTAATTAACTATCATCTTCCTAAAGGCTTGAAGCATTCACAGTGAGTGCACAACAACTCACATCAGGAACATTAACTGGATAAACTAAAAGAAAACAGGAGAAGATGCAAGCTGAATGATATTTTGCCCCCAAGGAGAGAGGAGGTTTCTGAAGTTTAGGGTCATATCCTCTGCAAGCCTTTCTCTCCCTGCAGGCATGAATGCTGGATGCACGCTGGCACTTAACAGCTGGTGCTCCTGATTAGCAGATCTCAAGGGGTTAAAGTGTTTGCCCTTAGACAGTTGTGTAAGTGCAATATCCACCATGTCATAAAAACATGGGTAAATTCCCCTTTTCTTTCTTTTCTATGCAATAAATAATGACCCGGCCTAATTCTGCTGCAATAGGCTCCATGAGGTGACCAGCAGCTCACAATATTTAAAATCACCCTGAATTACCGAATGTTAGTTTTATGACTATAATAATGAAAGCTTCCCTCCTCTTCTCATTCCCCTAGACATGGCAGGGGTCCTATTTTGCTAAGCACAAGACACATGAGAAACACTCTGTGGAGGATGGTCCCTTCCACATTGTAGCTGTACTGCTGTCACTGTGATGGCACAGGAATATGACAATGTTTGTCAAGAGGAATAACATCTTTAAATGGATCAGCTGGGAAGAAAAAATGAAGACATATCATTAAAAAGTTTTTTTCAGGTTCAGCAAACTATAGAGTTTGTGTATCTGAAAATGTGCTGGGTTGTTTTCTTTTCAGTTATAAGAACAATCACCATTTTTACATAAATGCATGAGAAGTTTTAGCTTAATTAAGGTAATCTTTGAGATTTTTATGTAACAGGCTTCAACATACACTGAAAGCAAAGTCAAATGTTCTATTTTATTCAGTACTAATGAAAAGTGCAGTGTAGATTCTGTGAGGCTGATAGAATTTTATATTAAAGCTCTGTCTTAAAAGGAATATTTTAGATTCTAGATGCTCTGAATTTCCTGTGTATTTATAAAAAATAAAATGATGTTTAAATACTTCATCAAAGCAGTTATTTGTGGGGGGTTTCCTTTTAAATACCCCAAACTGAAGAATTTTCTTTGTGAATGTTTCGCAAATGCATTTTGCTCATAAATATTAAATTAAAAAGGATTTTTCTAGTTGGGAAAAACTTCCAGATATACCTCAAAAAGATATGATTATAACTCTGTAGAATGGCTATAAATTTGTTACTGTGATTCCTAAAGGATGGCTTGGTCATTAGGGGCTATGCTTAGATAGATTTCAGTTCTCTTGCAGACTGAGATTTTAACTTCCTGCTAAATGATTTAGCCACTTGGGCTAAATCATTAAATTCACCCTATGTTTCACACCATCATTTATAAAAGGAACCCTTTCCCCCCCTACCTAATGAGTTGTTATGAAAGCAAATCCATTAATGATTATAAGGTACTTGGACACCAGAGAGGTGAAGACCTAGATAGATCCTCTTTTTTTTTTTTTTTTTTTTCCTTTTGCACCTTTCTCAGCTCTCTTTCTGTTCTTCTTGACCATAAAGTCATCACAATACTGAATATATGAGGTAGGAGTTGTGCTGAGCAGCTGTAAAGGGGGGGTTATTAGCACCTTTACCATTTCTCCTTCAGGAAATTATGATGATCAGTGTGGGAATAAGCATTTATCCCAACAGAGAAAAATGGAGTACTAAGAGCAATACAGATATGACCTGTCAAACACCTTTCTTTTTGTTGCAGAAAGTATTCACCTTCATTCTAGTCAGATATTACCTGCCTAATGCATCTTTTTTATATTTATTATATTGTATAGATTTTGAATTAGGCCTTGAAGGGCAAAGGGACTTGTTAGCTAAGATTAAAAATCAGCTTGTTAAAATCTTGAAGGAACAGTGCCTACTACACTTCTTTATGCTGCTGTTGCTAGAAGCTGAAAAAGAGCCAATTAGTGTTTGCAGGATGCTGCTGATCGCAGCCTTTAGCCTCGGATCCTGCACGGCTCAGTATTCCCAGGCACCGCAAGATACACGTGTCATAATGTGAAACAGCAAAAACACACTTGAGGAAGAAAATAAGGAGAAACAACACAGTGCCAGTGAGGACACTAAGCTGTCTCATCACAGAGTGCCTGTGTTTAGGAAGAACACAAGTGTTTGTCATGTTTGGGTGATGGCTGCATGACTCATGCCTAATGTGGCGCGTCACGGTCAGAGCAAACGCGCAGCGGCTTTGGGCTGCCTTCCTTCCCTCCCCATCTGAAACTCACAAAGAGGCTTTCTTTGGCACTGCATTTGCTGGCCCTGTTCTGCATTCAGCTTTGCCACGGCAAGGGGATAGCGAACTAAGAGAGACCAAAGGACAGACAGTAAATAGATCCCGGTCTGTCAGGAACCTAACATACAAACATACCCATCCACACTTCTGTCTGCCATAGATATAGTGTATAGAGATAGAAGTGGGCTCTCTGGGGAGTTAGGAGGGTAAATCAGCACTCATGGACTATTACACTGTCACAGCCATGCTGGTTCCAATGTCTAATGTAGCTGGACATAGCACAGATATGCTGAAGATTTGCAAATCTCCTAAAGCCCTACATGCCTCCAGCTTCCCACTGAGAGCTTCTAAAGGAAGGCTCATGTAGCTGCCCCAGCAAGTGTTTGCCCCATTGAGTACTTAATGTTGCAGCAAAACATTTAATCACACCATATGAGGGGCAAACTCAATCTGATTAAAGAGAAAAGGGTCATAACTAGGGGGAGTGTAACACCACTTCTTCACTGACCATTAGTTTTAATAGCAAACCGGTAATATTTACTAACTAGCTTAGTCTCAAAGGCCCAACCTCATCTCATCTACTCCAGCCATCCTTGAAGTTGGAATTGGAGTTAGTCATCTCCTCTCTCAACAGCTAAGAGAGAGAGGGTAAGCTCAGATGGGCAATTCATTTGCCTGAGAATTATCCTCCAGAGGTGTGTATCGGTCTCCTTGATGACAGAGGAGACCCAGACAACTAGGTTAGGTGAGATGCTTAACACTGGATGTTTTATGTGCCTAAAGTTAGCTGGAATGAACTTGGGCTGAAAGGAGCTGAGTTTCTGCTCTTCACTTCTGGATTCACAAATGCTACAATCTAAAGCTTACGGTGTTTGAGATCTGTGCTTTGTGTCTGTAGCCTTCCCTATTTCCCTTATCTCCACATTGGTGATTTTGGGGGAAATGACAGAAGAAAGGCAACATGGAACCACAATGAAAAGATAAACCAGCACTACAGTGTAGTGAAGGCCATGGAAGTGAAAAATGTATCCTATGAGTAACTGCTGTTTGTAAAGTGCTCTGCTGCAAAGAAGCAAGAGTATTTTCTTCCTTCAACTTGCATTCTCTAAGTGCTCACTAAATAAAAAATGCTTTTAAGTATTAGAGATAAAAAAGAGGCCTGACCATCAGCTAGAAACTACAAAAATAAAAGCAATTTTCATTTGCAGCTATCCAGATGTCTGCTGCTGTAGCTCTGCTCTTGGCCAGGAGGATCATTTGACACTTTTCGTGGAAAGAGAAAAGCATCAGCAAAATCCTAGTGAGGGGTACACTTTTAAAGATAACAAAAAAGATTAATGTATTCAGGTTGGCATTTTCATTATAAGCTTATTCACTCTCTGAGATGAACAAAATCTGTGTGCGTGTGTGTGTAGCTAGGGATGGACCCAGCCTATGTCCGAGTCAGTGAACTGTCTGTAATTTCAGACAAAATATGTTTGTGCTTCTATGCACCTAACAACCCAAATTAAAAATTCATTACCTTTATTAAAAAGAAAACCAAACCAAAACAACTTCAACAAAAGTACCCAATGGGAAAAGCAAGCATGTAAGTGGAGAAGGGAGTGCTTAAAGTAATAAAAGTGAAGCAATTAAAACTATAGTGACAGTCATGCACATAGAGTATACATTACATATATGCATTACATAACATGTTACTGTTTACACATTTTGTATTAATACTTTAAGAACTGCATGTAATAAATGTACAAATGTGATATGGCTTCGTCAGTACACAATCCAAAGGAAGGTGACACTGCAGATGAAAGACAGGTACAATCTAATATTTTAAAAAATTGTACAGGAAAATAATGCTTCTAAGTTTTACACTGATTTTAACAGCCTTGCAGGGATAGAAATTCACTGCTGACATGTCAGTTTTTAAGTTAATATCCTTTGTCAATGCAGAAAAAAACATGCAGAAACCACTCACTGTAACTGAATGCAAATGGATGCTAATTTGAGGACCAATCCTTCCTCACTTCCACTGTGTGTGAGAATTGTCACATCACATTCTATACACGATAGGAATTGTTTCTCTTTTACAATTACATTTCCTCCACCCTCTCCAGAACTTAAAAGTAAAATGAATATGCCTAAATTACTACATAAGAACTGCTATAGAAATGGATGCTAATGCATTTTATTCCATATGGGGTAAAACATCCCATAATCACCTATTGTCACTGTAGAAAATACCAGTGCATGCATCTAAATTCAACTTACATGTGCATATGCAGACACACACATATAGACAAAGCACATACAGAGCAAGTATTGTGAATGTGCTGTTACTTCCTGCTAATAGATGTTGCCCAGGATCAGCTCCCATGGAGTTTTACACAATTTGCTGCTTTTAGTATCTCTTCCAGAAACTCTTGGTACATTACCTGAAAGGCATTTGATCTCCACGTGATGAATCAAACACAAACAAAGTTAAGATGCTTATTGCAAAAATGACATTTATGAGTACATGTCTCATTTGGCCTTAAAAAAAATCTAGAAGTCCCCTTTGGAAAATATGCATTTTCTTTCCAGGAGACACAGAAGTAGCTCGCCTACATAAATCTATTAAATTGTAAGAACTCAATTTTGCATTAGATTCATTTTACGTTGCACGTAGGTGGTAAAGCTCTCACAAGACAGTACATGGAGTGACCTGAATAAAAGATGCAACTGTTATGGATTCACTCTTTAAACAGAGTTTATCCTTAAAAGTGACTAAACTGATCCAGCTCTAGAAACTGTGGAATAACCACACTTTAGCCACCAAACTGTACCCTTTACAGCCAGAAGACTACCACTGGTCAATTGGACAGTCCTCTGCTGCATGAGATTAGCTACTGAAAAAGAAATAGTTTTACTCACTGCATATAAACTTCCTTTTCCAAACATGTGCCCAGCTGCTTTCAAAGCAGCAGCACAGTGCTTCTATGACCCAGCTTTTCCACTTTTCCATATCCTAACCTACCCATGGTGGGAAAAACGCCACACAAATTCCTTATCTGCTTGTCTCCTCCTTGGTTTCAGTCAATGACCTCTTGTTTTCAAATTAGTCACTATCTCAAGCTGCTTACTGACATCAATACATTTCTTTCAGGGTCTTCCAGCACTCTATGGGGACCCCCCTTCGTGCTCCCTCTCCCAGGGAATAGCCCATGCCTGATCAGTCTTTCTTCACAATTCATTTGACCCTAACCCTGGATAATTAGGATTGCTTTCTACCATAACTTTCCCTACTCCCAAGTAGTTTCCAATAAAATCTTCAGAATAGCAAGTAACTCAAGAAATATGGCTCAGTTAGGGTAATCCATGACCAATAAATTATATATATAGATATATATTATAAAAAAAAAGGTAAAGAAATTGTATCAGTATCATGTTTGCTTTTTGCTTGAAATTTTTATATTCTGTAGAGGAAACCACCTAAAAATGCAGACCATAAAACATACAGTGGGAAACATCAACCAAGAACACCTTCTCCATGGTCACTAATTCATTTCCGAACAGAAGCTTGTAGAACATGCTATATTTTTATCTTCCTTTTATGAACTATTAATCGATGACTCCATACAGGCAATAACATGCAAAAAACTTTAAAGCATCAGATGTCCAAATGTGTTTTTCAAAGGAAATAAACACTATTTTAAACAGCTTTTTCTAAATAGTAAGAATTTGCTGAGCACCTCAGGCTGGACCGTGAAAAACTATCCTATACATTCCCTATACACTCGTGCATGTAGCTGGGGGCCCAGCTCTCATAGTGATTAATTATCTGCTGGGAAAGGCTGCAAGAACGAGCACTATTTGCCTAATTGTGTTTCCAGGGTAACTCATTACATAAAAGTTACAATACATAAATGCAGCTCATTGGAAAAACCAGCCCTATAACATACGATATGTTTACATGGACACGAGCAGCTTCCTTTGGAAATTGAAACAGCAGCATTTCACATTTACATGGCTGGCAGTACTGCTGCTGAGAACTGAGGCAGTCTTGTGGACAGCACAACAGTAAACAAAACAAACCCCAATTTTTGGCTCTGTATTTTTTCTTCTGTGTTCCTAGAGATAATAATCTGTCTCACCCAAATCTCAAAGACCAGCCATGTAATTAATTCAAACTTAGACCCTAAAAACAATTATTATGTCCTGAATTTTTCTGCTGTAAATCTTTTTCCAGAATACCACTATTTCTAATCCCACTTTTTGACCTTCTAACGATTATTACCTTAAAAAAAAGGAAAAAAGAAATCTCCCATTTACACTATATATTCTCTCAACCTCCGAAGGAAAGCAGTATGGTAAATTTTGTTGTCATGGGAGAAGCTTGATCCTGGCTGAGGAAATATTCCCTCATTCACCAAAAGCATGTCAGAAATAGTCAGCTCTAGACTTGTATCAAAACAACAGAACAATAGAATTTTCTCAGACTTTGCATAAGGACTCAAAAATAAGCAGATTGAATCCATTTTAACACAAGTATGGGCAAGCATTTCCTTTCATAAAATCTTTTCAGAGAGGAGCTAACCCCACAACTTCATTATGATTGTTAAATCCAAACAGCAGATAAGCAAAACCTCAGCAAGGGTTCAGATTAGCCCAAATCATTTGATCACGATGAGTCAGAAGGCGAATTAAGGAATCTTTTGTTTTGCCTTAAAATGTCACGGTATAAACTGCATCTGCTCAGGAGCTGACTCACAAGACCCTCAGACAATAGGGTAGCAGGGGCAAGGAAAGGACTTGGGGAGATAACCTCCAGAGCCAGCCCTGGCCAGAGTGTGTGTGCTCATCAATTATAATCCAAGCTTTTGAATGCAGGAGAATAAAACGTTGGTTCAGCTTTGCTAAATTGAATCTTTTTTTGCCGGGTTTTAGAATCTGGAAATCAATACTTTAAAAGGATTTTAAAATTCATATTCGCCTTCCCTTTGACTCATCTCGTTTCAGCTAGTTCAAACACAAGAAAATGGATGGTCAGCAAACCCTAAGCAGCTGCTGGCTGAATGAATATCTAAAAATCAAACTATTATCTACACTATCCAAGCCTCACAGTTCAGAAAAATGGAAGTGGGAAGACTCATAATCTCTCTCTTTTTTTTTTTTTTTTTTTTTTTGTGTGTGTGTGTTTGTGTGCCAAAAACACTCAATAAAAATGTCTTGCAATATATCACACTTTTTAGTCACTATAATAAGCCTGCGGGAAAGACATGAAATGAGAAAATTCTCAACTTTTCTCTAGATCTCACAAAAAGAAAAAAAATCTGATCAGCTCAGCATTAGTGTGAGTTTGAGGTGAGGAAGAAATATCAAGTAGACTAAATCTAAATCATCTTATCTTCCCTAGTAACAAAGGATAAAACTTGTAAATACATCAGGAACTTAGAAATCAGCCTCAGAGAAACAGTCCCTATGAAAAATCCAGCTAGCATTGTTATGTACAAAAACAATCCATTATCATTTTCTGTATTTTTTTAAATCATGAAAATGCACATGGGCTGATCGAAATCACTTCTCAGCTTTTAACTCAAAACTAAAGCTTGTCTTAAGATGGCTGCTGAAATGAGAGGTGATTTGGTAACTGTCTTAAAACTTCAACACCCATGTACAAACAGTTAACATAGTTAAATAGGTACCATAGTTGAAACATGTTAAATGGCATTAAAATGCGTTACTGTAAGGCAAGATTTAACACTGTTTCATTTTTCTTTTTGCCTTGATGGATACAGGATCATGGTCTCTGCATATCACAGAATCACAGAACACCAGGTTGCAATGGGACCTCAAGGATCAACTTGTCTAAACTTTCTAGGCAACAGCATATGAAGCTGTTGCTTAGAATAATATAGTAATAAACGACATGATAAATAGCTACATTAATTATTGGAACAATGAAACAAAAGGACCTACTTTGCATTGAAACTTCCAGCTGACATGACACAGGAATGATAGCACAGGATACACACTACTGCTCTCTGCCTATTCCAGCATCTCAGATTATTTCATGTGGATGTTGGGAATAAGTGCACAGACGCAGTCATTGCATTTACTGCACTGAGGACAGTGAAATTCATTAAGAACCTCCCCCAACAGCAAATCTGTCCCAGTGCCCCTATGAGCTCCTGCACATCTTTCACCAGCTCAATCCCCCAAGTACACCATGGGAGCATTTCTGCCCTCATTACCAACTTTTACTGTCCTGCAAGTGCCCTGAGCTGAGATGCTTTGCTTCTTTAAATTTTCATTCCTCAAAATTCCCTTCCTCAAAGGGGTTGGGGCTGTCAAATTGATGTGGCACATGTCAAACACAAAATCCTCCCCAACTTGATTTCTTTTCCCCTGCTTTAGCTTTTAGGAACAGGTCCCTTGTTGGTGTTTTCAGCATCTAAAATAATATGAGGGTTGGCAACAGCAGGGTAGTAGAAGATATGAATTTATAACACGTTTAATAGACTAAGTGTTAGCACTAATTCAATGAGCAGTAGAAGAAATTGTAAATGACAAAGGCATTTACAGTTAACTGTCTAAGAGAATGCAGGGAAGTAAATCATTACATGAAAAAGGAGCTCCTTTGCCCAACCTATTAAAGACCCCACTAAAGAGCCAAGGTATTTATTGATTGCTTTCTACTTTCCCACTGCTCAAACTAAGTACCCCTCTATTTACTTTGATTTAAAAATGCATTATTGTCTACTTTCTAATAAACCAGACCATGGAACAAGAAACTCAAATTATTCTAAGTTTATTCTTAAAAGTCCGTGGTGGTTTTTTTTTTGGTTGGGTTTTTTTTTTTTGCTTTTTTTTTTTTTTTGAAAGACTGAAGGCCTTAATCCTTAAAAGCCTTTTTGAAAGAAGGGTTCCTCGATGCTGGCCCTGCAGCTGGGCCCAGATTGAAAGTGCACTTACATTTTTATGTTCAGCGCTGAAGGACTCTGAAGTTAGCCCTCGCACTGCACATAAAAGCTTTGGAAAGGGCATTCTTTGCCACTCGTGCAATTCATTCTCTAAGAAAAGGAAATGGAAAGAAAGATTTCATGTCCAGGGCTTCAGGCCTTTGATCATTTGATGAACATTGGATCCTCAACCTGGGCCTCCAGCTTCTCAGGCCAGACAAAGAGGGCCCCGGCCGCACAGGCTGGGCCGCGGCTCCCGCCCGAACAAAACCTTTGGCGGCCGCACAGTGTGACAGCCTGGGAAAGGCCCACCTCAGCAGGGCTGAGATGCCCGCTCTGCCCTTTGATCTTTCATTTAAACTCCAGCCAAAGCACCAGGTCAGGGGATTTCGCGTCGCACACCCCCACGGGCAGAGGGGAGCAGGTCAAGAACAAAATGGGGGTGACCGATCTCCAAAAAGCCCTGTGACGCCTTTCTCTGGCCAGTTTCACATGACTTGTCTGGCATTGTGCAGCGCTAAGCCCACACTTAAAATGGAATTTGACATTACATGGTACAATGGAGTCAATAAATGGCATTCTTCAGTGCTTTTACAACAAAGTCAACCCTCCCTTAAGTGGCTGAAAGCCTCGAGCTAGCAAATACTCCTCATTTACTTCTATATGCCAATAAATTGCATATAGTTTAAATCTAGTTTTCATTATGGCTTCTCACTGCTGATAGCTGAAATGAGTGAACAAACACTTAACAAAGGTCCACATTAATTTTACGATGCACCATTGCTTCTATTTTTAAAGTTCTAGATTGTCACGTGGCAAGTAACAAGCATTGGAAATATCTCCATATTCCTTCACAGAGCAAAAACCTATTTTCCAACGAGCATGAAAAACTAATCTCATCCCACTGAAAAATTTATTTTCAGTACAGCGCAAAGGAGAAGGCAAACATACAACTTCTTTTAGCATCAGTGGCAAGTTCCACATGATGCTTGCGGGCAGAAAATTCAGTCCATGTTTGATGAGACATGTTAACAAAATCTGGAGAGAAAAAAAAGCTAAAATCTTCTTTCTAAAGAGACCGGATACCACCATGTCCCAGAGGGCTGGAATATTCAGGATGCAACAGCAGATGACTGCAAAGCATGGAGAGTATTTTTAAACTACATATAAAAATATGTCAGTGTTAAAAGATATTAAATAAATGCTGTAAAGTGATTAGAATTCAAAGAACTAAATATTGTTTCTCTCTATAAATTAGTATGTTTTTACACCTAATCCTTTTTCATTAAATACACGTGTGTGCATAATGCCAGATGCGGCTTAAGAACTCAGGTTAAGAATCAATAAAGGCAAATTTCTTTTTGTTTATTTGGTCAGTTTTACATGCTCACTCTCACCCTCCTTCCTTCTGAAGACAGTATCAGCATTAAAATTTTGTTCAGTTCTAACAAAGATTATTTCCTTCTGAAGAGAGTATCAGCATTAAAATTTTGTTCAGCTCCAACAAAGATTATTTCCGAGTATCTCAAGTACTTCCCACCATGAACAATTTACCAATCAAGAAAAAAAAAGGAATGATCCCAATCTCTAGAGTATCTCTAGATTGTTCATTTTAACAAACAAATTTATGTTTAGTTGACAGATTATTTCCCATGTCATAAAATTACGTATCACAGATGAGACTTCTAAGAAACAGGAAAGTTAAATACATTGTTCAATATTAAATAGACAGTGCCAGAACTGGCAACGGAGATTTATTTTCAGTTCTCTGTCCTGTTCACTACAGTCTTTTTCCTTGTAAGAAACAAATCTGTGCTAGAGACGAGGTCCTGTCTGGCACCACCACTTCTACATGTGTTGGTGGCAATGGGCAGCTCCAAAAAGGAAAATAAGCACATCTGACTGTCATGGTGGGGCAGGTAACACCCACCTGGGCAACAGCCATGACACAGCCCAGGACCTAGCTCCTGTAACCACTAAATTATGGCTGTACAGCCCCAAGGCATCTCTTATAAAAACTGCAATAACTATTTTAAATGATAAATTTAAAAATTCAACTACTTCTCAACAGCACAAACACACCTCTCATTCACAAAGCATTTGCGTTTGGTATGAAAATAAAAACTACAGAACATTCAGGAAAGAGTACAATTTGCCTCTAATTTATTCTCAGATTTTCTGTGAATATTGCTCCCCCACTGTTGTCATGGCAACACAAGCACATATTTCAGTAGTGAGGAAGTAACAAGCCTTTCGATTCTCACCTTTGGCCATTTTATTGAGAACCATGTCAATTAGAATGTAGGTTCCACTTCTTCCCGCACCATCGCTGCCAACAGAAAAGGAAAAAGAAAAAATAAAGCCTATCAGTGTGCATCTAGACTTAACATGAAGGTACCTGCCCTTAATGTTACAGCGTTACACATGGTGGGAGAGGAGAGAATGAGGGGTTAAAGGAGGGTACTGAGAGAGGAGAGAAAGCTTGCACTGAATAAACACAAGCTGGTTGTGGAAGATTAACTACTACCCTGCATGGATAACAGGGCTTTGTTTTGATTTTTTTAAGCCAAGTTGTGTTCATGCAAGAGAAACATTTTGAACAACAATGGAAAACCCTAAACCAGGATACCATTTCAATTAAAAAAGTGTACATATAGTGACCTTGCAGTCACTTATATATGAGATGAAGAACTCAAGAGTAAGTTTGACTAGAACATTATCCAAAACAGTCAAAAATGCTGCAGATTGCATTTGAGCACAGTGGTGACAGGGAATGCAGAGATCTGCTCAAGAACAAATATTTAACTACTGAGGACTGCAATCTTTCTTCACTACATATGAGTGGTTTGTTTTTTCTCTGTCCCTTTCCCTTCAATTCTTCCCTAGAAACAATGACCAGAAAGAACTATTATCTTGTAATTTTAAGAAATAGCTTTACTTTTGTGTATCCACAGCCCTTCCTCAGAGATGTGAGACCAAGCCTCGGGAGGGGCAAAGCTCCCTAATCTGAATGCAGCTTGTGTCCCTTTCAGAGAGCAACGTGTAATTGCCAGTGTGATGCTCTTTTAGAGCTGCTGTTAGCAAACATAATTAAGACTTTAAGTAAAAGCTTTTTTTCTTTTCCTCCCCAAAATTTTTACAAAGGTGCATGTGTGACCCATTAGGCTGGTATGTAGTTTTATTAATTAAGCCATTATTTTTATTGATAGCTCAATTTGTGTAAAAGAATTAATGAAAGAAAAAAAATAATAGAACAGCATGAAACACATTACTGCATTCTGTTTACAGTCAGGCTATGAAACTTAATTTCTGTAGACAGAGATTTTTTTCTTTCAGTTACAAGATCACTGTTTAGAGAAAAGGAGCTAGTGATAATAATTTTTTTTCCTCTGTCTATGAAGGGAACAAAGACACAATCTTATTAGTTAAGCTGAATAATGAGAGACAAGACGGCAATCAGGCTCAATAAAAAACAAAAACTCCTGAGCTCATGGTAGATATTTCCATCCATCACAGTAAGGAAATAGCAAGAAATTTGAAGGCTCTTCATTGTGCATCAAATTGTTCCTTTCTTGCATTTCCTGAAGGCAATGCAGAGCAGCCCCCTCTGGAGCATTCAGCTCCTTGCATCCTCACTCGGCTGAGCCACACGTGAGAGACACATCCCCTCCCTCCTCAGCCCCATCCACAGTGAAGTGCCACATGGCAAACATGCTGCCACTTAGCAGGGCTCTTTTTCTGTCTTCATTATCTACAAGGATATTTTTGATAAATAACTCAGAACCCTCAATGGCAAACCCCAACATTAACGTTATTATGGTAAACTTTTCCAATGAACTGCCTGGCAGCTTTCGTGTGCATCTATCACATTGTCAGGCCTAAAAATAGTCTGTGCTTAAAGAATTACTCAATCTCTGGGCAGGTTTCCACTCCCTGACATTGCCCTCTTCCTGCCCTGATTGCTAAAAACAAGTAAAGAAGAAATAAAACATAATTGAGTGTTAATAAAATAAAGCAGACTAAATTGGGAGGGCATGCAAAGAACATCTACAATTTTGAAGGAGATGTATGTAATTGAAGTGCTGCTTATACTAGAAAGTGTGGCCATACATTGTTAAGTCATGGCTCAACATCTAAAACATCATATGGAAGAATAATTTTATGATAAAAACACATCCTAAGTATTAAATAGCATTAAAACTCAATTGAATTACACTTAAAACTTTTAGGCTACCACACTGTTTAGCGATTCATGTAAGGCTTTAATTTGCCCACTTTGTTTATATCTATATTAAATTCTTACACATACAGATCTGTCTAAAGCTATTTTAGAAATTGTACTTGCCTGCAATGAACAACTACTGGACAAGAGCGACCCCTGTAGCACTTGTTTACTTTTCTGAAATAAAACAGACACAAGAAATTAATTAAGCATATTATTTACTGTTTCTTTCACCAACTGTCAAAAATAAGCAATAAGAAAATGCAAATATTACTGTCTTTGAAGGAATACTCATGTTGATAGTTTCCTAATATAAAAGCAATTAGGTAGACAATCTTCTCTAAAGTTTGATTCTGGTTTGCTGCCTAAGAAATCCCAGAAAACATTCCATTATTACTGTTGTTTGGGCAAAACAAATGAGCTATTTTCTCAAATGGTTCATTTCTTAGCTCCAAAACTAAGATTATCTTGAGATGCCTTGATTTTGAGGCAAGCTTTGAGTTCATGAGCTTTCTCAAGGGTCATCAAACTGAATACAAAATTAAAAAAGGCTATTCCACTACACTTTGTACAATGTCTGCTGATCTGTAACACCACTTCTTCCCAGAAAGGCAAATGCCAAATCTCCTGAAACGCTTCTTAAAAATTCTAAAATGTAATCTTATTATAGTAAAAATAACTAAACCCATCAGAAAGCTTTGGCTCTACTGCTTTAGTTCTATTGCAAAAGTGTTATATGTTTAATATTTACACATTGTTGTCTTCGACAGTCTCCTGGTTAAACATTTTCAGTGGCAAGAGAATATAGGTGCAATCAATCAATAGAATATAACCACAGAACAGGTTAGCTGATGTGTAAATTCAATGAAGGAATTAACTAGTGCTGAAGCAAACCAAGATACTCAGTCTAAGAATAGAGCCCACAAAATTGGTTTAAATCTATTTAAATTGCCTTACAAACACCAAAATCCCAAGCCCTCTCTTTAGCTCTAGGATATATTTTGCATGTCAAGAACGTTACAGGCCAAAAATCCATAAAATATGCACACATATGTTAACAAGGCAAGATGAATAAAGGCTAAAATGGTAAAGCATTGCTGCAAGAAATCAAAACCTTTCATTCAAATTATTTGATGAGTTTGAGTTTACTGGAGCTAGAAGGTCTCCTATAAAATAATTTCATAAGGCAGCTTCCAAAGGGTGCTCTAATAGTCCCCAGCTCAGTGTAAGTGTTATACAGGATCCTGATAACTAAACTAAAGGGAGCTGCTAAAATTTAACAGTGGTGTGATGTTATTATGAATTTTAAAGCATAACTAACCTACTGAATCATTTAGTTCTTGGCTGTTCATCTATTCACTAACATCTGTGCTGTGAAAACATGCACATATCTTTAAACACTGCTTACAGTATAGCCTGAAGATGCCTAAACTTCTGACAGGGTGTTGGGATACCTGGAACTCAACCCAAATGGTCTATGGAGGTATTGATGATATCCCATGAAACCATGTTTTCATATTCTTATTTTTGTGACTTAAGATTCTAACCAAACTTGAGACCAATATTAAGTTCTTGTTGGGATTCCCTTTAAACATTTGAATTCAGAGACTTTTCACAATTCTTACTCTCTTGCTTAATTATGTAAATCATACTTGCAGAGACATTCTGTCTCTATTTATATTCCCTGGATATAAGTAATTAATGCAGTAGAACAATGTTCTCATTAAATGAGTGGTAAGTCATTGAGAAGCACATGACCTCAGAAGTTAAATGGACCATTTATATGTCCATAAATATATCTATATGCAGGCAGTACCAAACAAAACTTCAACAACTTGGGCTACAGAAGAGTTTTCACATGAAGGAACCATTCAATTCCTGATGGTCATATCCTGGGGATCAGCTCCTTCTATATGATACAAAACCTGGTTTGGTGGGGCTTTTTTTTTTTTTTTATTGTACAGTAAATTGTATTTGAAATGTCTGTACCAACATCTGATACAGTCAGCCTGCATTCCCCAACTCGCAGCTGGTCACTCTCCCCTCACCCCCATCAAGTGCATTAGTAAAGAGTTGTTTTTCCATTTCAAGTATTAAATAAAAGCCAATCACTACAGAGGGGTATTTACCGTTTCTGTTTCTGCTTGTGTGGTTCCTTTGTTCCTTGCGTGGCACCACTAACATGATATTTGCATGTTGTGACTAGCCCTCTACCAAAGTCCTAATATAATTTCAATGGCAAACTGGATCTAAATCTATCAGACCTCTCAGTAAATCAGACAGCCAGAGACACATGTTAGGGAAAGACACCTTATGTTTGTCAGTTTTATTGAAGGCGTTTCAAACATTTTCATTATCACACAATTCAGAAAACACATTAAAACAAAGGGTTTCAATCCAGCTGGTTCATAGCTTAGTCTATATATAGCTTATGAAAATATTTAGAAGTGCAGCAACATCTCTTTTCATTCTTAGTTCTGGCTAATGAGAGTGAGCTGAAAATTCTTCAGTAAGCAAAGTTCTTGAATGTTGAAGAAAATATATATTATATATATAAATATATACATATACAGGAAGAATTAACTTAGAAAGAATGATTAGTAATACAAACCAACCCTTGGCTCATTGAGTGAAAAAGAAATCATCATGCAAACCATCAGCAAGCAAAGGTCAGAGGTCGTTAGAGGCTCAGAAAAGGGGTTTCCCACATTGTCCCTGCAGCAGAGTCACAGTTTCCAATGATCACTTTTGTGACTATGCAACTGGGCTCATATTACTAGCTGCAACATCACAAAAATGACACTGGCAACCGCTAATTAGCTGGCAAAATAAGAATTTGTCCATTTTTAAAGTGAGCAGTGTTAGTAAATGCCATTGCACACAGCGAGAAGTGATAGCATAATAGATATATATTTTAAGCAAAGCCCTCACATGTGATGCTAATTATCTTTTAGCTTAGCAGTCCCTCTTTAAAGTGTAAATGTGCTCCCTCTGGGCTTAAGAAATATTTAATGACACATATCAGTGCATGACTAACAAGCTAGTCCAGAGCAATAATGATTGGTCTATTGTTCAAAATGAAATTAGGACTCCAGAAGCATTTAAAACTGACCAGTGGTTTCCGTAGTAGCCTCACCTCTCAGGGACTGTCTTTTGTACAGATTTGTAAAGTATATAGAATAATGTCTTTTTGGCAATTTATTCCTACATTACGGAAGTATGATAGATTATTCAGCAGGGTATAATGTATCTGCTAGATGCAAAATCATCTAAATCACTGTCTGATATGGAGTAAGAGAAATGTAAGCTTTCAGTTTTCAAAGAGACTTGCAAAATTTACTTTAATAAAAATGTTTAGGTCCATATTTCCACAGACTCTGGGCAAGGTAATTTTGGGAATCCAATTTTTCTTGGTGATGAATTATAAAAAAATAGAGGGTTGGTTATGTATATGCTTAATTTCATATATGTATGTGAATATATAAATATACACACATATCCATATATATATACAAACACACTGAATGCACATAAAAACATAGATAAGATTAAAAGAAATGAGAGCAGCCCCTCCTAGCACTACCCTACTAAGAGTATGGTAGCACTGTCAGACATTTTTCTGGGGGCTTTATGACTCAGCTGTTGTAATCCAGCAGAGTCTGTACTTTCAATAGAAAGCTTCAGGTGCAAAACATGGATTGTATAAATGAATTCCAAATACATTATTTTAGCGATAGTGCATTAGTTTTTTTGTCATTAAAAAAGAACGAAAAAGAAAAAACAACCCAAAGATCAGATGACCAAGAAAACTGAGATTCATAGACCAGGCTATTGTGCATGCCAAAATTCCTTTTCAGGCGGAATTTTACTATGCATTCAGTACTATGAGTTCATTGTACAAAATCTGCACGTAGCAAATGATTACAGTACCCTACACTGGACTGTGAATACATGTGAAATGAACACTCAGAATTCAATTAAATCTTAACAGGTTCATTCCCATACTGGCTTAAAATACAAAGAATGGCAGCTCTGCTACTTTTCTCATCTAGTTATCATTTTTCTTTTTCAAAGTATTGCACAACACTTCTTCCACACGGCTATTTAACCCTTACACAATGTCACTCTAAGAGGCTCTTTCCTGGCAGTGTGAACTGTGACTTACTGCAGATCTAATCCTGTAGCTCATGCAGGGACCTCAATCCTTACTGAAACAAGTCAGAGGCGAGGTGCTCTGAGCTTCAGATGTCGTGGCTGTACAGGCTCATTTATGCTCTAGTTAGAATTGCTAGCAGATTTCCCACTAACTTTGAAAAGAGCAAAGCTGGATGCTGCACTGGCTCTGTGCTGCAGCCTCACACAGCTTAATGGAACCGAGTCACAATTGTCACTACAAAAATTCACTACAGGCAACTTCCTCGGTACCACAAGCAAAGGGAAATCAACCTATAAAAATCATATTAAAGTTGAACCCAGAGAAGAAAACCTTGAAAATTCAATTACAATTTCAACTCCATCGCATGGCTGTGCTTCCTTGCTCCACTACTGCTTTTGTGTTGTGACTCTGTAGTATATCCTTACATCCTCACCTAGCCATACCTCCAAGTGACTCAGAGCAGCTGCACTCCATTACCTGACCTGCACCGTGTGAGATATCTCTCTGCTTTGAAAAGCCTTGCAATATGTACAAGAATAGTGAGTAGATGAAGGGTGGCATTTAGCCCTAAATTTTTAAGGGTAGGATTTTGCCAACAGACAACTGTGCAACCAGCTCCTGTTGGCTGTATGCCAGCTCCTCCCCTCGGGTGCAGATGCACGACTTTGACTGGCATCAGTCAAAGCTCCCAGCATCCTTGAAAGAAAAAACTTTGGATCTTTTGAGCGCTGAGCCCCGTATAATCACTTTGGGGGGTTGTAGATAATATTGTAGAGCAGAGAGAACAACATGTGATCCCACAGGCCGCTGGTGGATGGAGCACCAACTCCCCAAACCTCCTGGAGATTCTTTTCATTAGTCATAAGCGCGTCGCTGCGGATTAGCTGTTACACGCTAACACCTACACGTGATGCACTGGGCACGGTTTGCAATCAAATGAAGATTATTTCGCTCCAGTATTTATCATGCATGGCTTTAATTTTCAAATTAAAATTTAGATAGGCACAGCAAACATTAGAAAAAGTGGCGAGGACTTTCACAGCTTTTGCCTTTGTATATTTGTATTTTAAAGCCACACTGACTTTCTTTAAAGTTCCAAAGGGTATGCTATGTCAACATTTTCGCCTGCTTCCTCAAGCTTCCACCTTCCTGCAGCCAAAGGTCTGCAGACGTCGCTGTTGGATCCTTATGAGCAAATGGTACCATGGGAATGATGCTATCGCCATATGACTCCATTGTGATTCTTTTTTTAAAGCTCACACCTCCTAATTTACTTGTGAGAGTCCCGATATAAGGATCTTGGGGGAGCTACACAAAAAGCCTGGAAGTTGCAGAAATGAATAAATACTTGAAAAACAAAGAAATACAGAAGCACTGAGATTATACAAAGGGAGAAAAGGTATTGATCACTAAATGCAAAATGAATATGTCTTAAACCCAGCCACCATCTCTGTGTAAGGCAACACTAAAAACATCAACCTAGTGAAGATATTTCTCTTAGTCTAGCATTGTGGCATCACAGGCTGAGGAGCCCCCTTTCAACCCAAAATTCTTTAAAGGAAGAAAAAAAGCCCTAGTTCCCCAGATCCGTGTCATCTTAGAAGAAGCGCCATACTTTGTGCTTTACCTGCGGAAATCCAGAAGGGATCTGGTGGAAGCAGGAGCCCTCTGGTCGTTCCAGCTGAGGAAGTGGAACTGGGTCACTGTGCGGGTCTCGTTGGTCTGCAGGTTCTTCAGGTAGAAGCTCCTCACGAGGAAATCCTCGCACCAGATGTGCTCAGAGACAAGATTTACCTACACACCCACAGGAGGGAACAAACGGAGATCAGCAATTCTGGTTGCAAGTCACATCTCCGGGATTGCACGTGTAAGATTTCTGGGATGAAGGAATTGCATGAAAATTTTATTTTTATTAGCAAATTGGCTAGTATGGAGGGGAAAAAAAAAATTCATTTAGCAATCAATGTAGCTGTCAGAAAGGGGTTAGCTGCCATTGCTCTTCCATTGAAAACATAAGAAAAATCTTGACAATTTTCATGCAAAAGAAAAATTCACTGAATTAAATTTTTATAACATTATGTGAATACAAAAGATATTTTGTATTGAAAATGTGTTAGACTGGCAGTTCCTTTCTTTTCAAAAATGTCCACAAATGCATTGCCCAGCCCACTCTCAGAGGTCTTAAAAATCTGAGTTGAATTCACAAGAGAAGTAAAAATTCAGTTTCTTTTGCTATGAAGAAAAATAAGCATTAAAAAATGCAGTTTCTTTGCAGAGCTCATCTTTTCAGAAAATGACTTTATTCCCGTTTTAGTTTAAATAACAGCATTTCTTCACAGTTTCTCCACATTTCTTTGTGTTTGGCATTGTGGTATTATTTTCTTCCTCTACACAGCTGGACCACTGGAAAAATCTGACAGTCATTGTCAATGTTGCATTGCAACATAACTTGTGATATGATATTTTGGGCTAGAAATGCAAAGCAGAAAATAAAAATATATATTTGTTGTTGTGACTGAGGCATGAGATAAATATAGATAAGATTAATTACTACAGCAATATAGAGGTTTTTTTCTACAAAGATTTACATATGGCTATCCTAAGGCAAAATCCACTAGTTCCAAAAATACTATTTTCCTATAAAACATAAATACACGCTTTCATATATCAAACGCTTGCAAAACCATTCAAAATGCAAACATTATTTTCATTTTTAATACTGCAATATTTCACTCATTATTTACTATGCTTGGTGGAAACCACCTTGCTGTTAAAGCTGCACTCCAATTTTTTTTGCAAACGCAGAACTACTCGAAGGCACATCAGGAGTAATTCAGAGTCCGCAGCTCGACCTCTGGGTTAAAACATCTCCAGCATCCTTCTGCCCTGGATGGAATCAGCACTTACTGTCACGTTTGCAACCAGAAATTTTGTGCAGGTACCTCGTAGATGTGGTAGAGGTTTGACCCTTCGTCCGGCCAATAGTGGTAGCACTGCTTGACTCCGTTTTCCACGAGGGGTGTCAGCATGACAATAACGACACAGCCGTTCTCCCAGACCATCTGCAGACAAAGAAAGACACCGTGGCCACATTGTGACTGCCTAATTACTGCGTGACATGTATAATTACTGCACTCAGACACACAATCAAAATTTATTCCATTCACAGGAAATTTATTTCATTTTCATTAGACACTTTTACTCTGCAGCTGCTTTCAAATCCCTGAATAAACTGGCACCATATTTTGCAGGCGTCCATGAAATATTAAAGAATTTCCTGCAATTTCAATTCAGGTCATCCCCAAAATCTCTCCTTGCTCCCGGTACCATATTCAACTGCTTTTGTGGCAAACTTTTAGATCCACTGAAGGAGCACTGAGTGGTGCTTGCAGAACACCCATCTATTTAAGATTTGATATTTAACACTGAAGCAGCACAGACCTACTAAAGTCACATATACTGAAACCTATTTGTGTTCTCAACCCCATGTCTTTTTTCACTTTGCCAAGTAGCTAAAGCCATTAAAGCACTGCATTGCTGAAACAATCATAAAAGTTGCATCTGAACAACAGTAATGAAGAAAAGGCAGGGAAAATTCAAAGCAAATCTGTTTTTCCAGGAATATTTTGGATGGAGAAGTCGTCCCTCCAAATGCACATTTATAAAAGCTTCATTGCAAATATGTGCATTACTTTCATTTTCCTTCTTTCTTTCCTTCCAGCTTTCCTTTGTCTTCTTTCTTCCCTTTTCCTTTTTTTAAAATTTTGTTTTTATTTTCCTTTCTCTTTCCCTCTTTTCTATTTCATTTTTCCTTCACTTTTTTTTTTCAGTCCCTTCTCCTTCCTCTTTTCTAGGTCTGTTTTCTCCTTTTATTTTTTTTCCTGAAGATAGAATGCAAGTCCAACCTGTGCTGCAGACAGTGCACACACAGAGCACAGGTACAGAAACAGAGGAAAACAGAGAATCTTCACTGTCAGCATGATCACTTAATAATTTAGACGAGCCCCAGAGTAGGATACAAGAATCAAGCACATCCTCAACTAAAGGATTTGTGGATGTCTCTCACAAACAGCAAACAAGCAGAGATGTTCTGGTCTGGCATATCTCTGTTCCAAACACAGCCCATGACTGAACAAAAAGGCTCCTATGAATTAATACCAAGCAATATAATCACTAAAAACTGTTATTATTATGCTGTACATTGATGTTATATTTGCATACAACTTTCATTGTCTTTTTGCTAGCATATAAAATTACTAAATGAAGAGTAAACTGCTCTTTTTGTGAAGGGTTATGTTTATTTCACAGAAATATTTATAAGCAACTGTATTGACATGTAAATTTTGTCAACAAAAAAGGCCTTTGTCTAAACTGTGCAAAGATGAGATGATACATTCAATTCAAGGATTATTTTTTAAATTACATATCAAATAAAAAGGTTTCCCATTCATGGATAATGATGTTGTCTTCTCTTTTAAGAATAGCTTGCATATAGAGAAACAAATAACGTTTTTCTTCCCTTTTTTCATTTTGCAACATAATTAAAACTACTTTTAAAACCGGCTTAGAATTATTTAGAGAAATGAATCTAGGGTTTACACAGAATAGGGTTATTTATCATTTTGAAAAGAAGTGGGGTAAAAAAAATTATAGTGGAATTTAAGAATAATCTTTTTTTTTAACCCCTTCAAAAATGTTTTTAAAATAAAATTGTCTGTAATTTCCTCCTCCTCACTTTAAAATCTCACAATGCCACAAAACCATTTAAACAAACTTTAAAATAATCGATACTTTACAGACAGATATATATTGATCATTTGTATCTTTTTTTGTACTGCATTTGTTTCAGGCCACAGCTGGAAACCTTCTTGATATGTAAAGAGGATGATACAGATTTCTTTCATTCTAAAATAGTTTCACCTTTTTCAGCCAGCAATCAGACTAAGATAAGAATTCAAAACATGCATCTTACTTTAAAACTAGCCTCACTAAATCAGTACTTTCATCACATAACGATTTAATGTGCCTCTAGAAGGTATAGAAGCTCATTGAAGCCATTACGAAAATGAGGAGAAACACAGTTTTTATGAGTGTAATAAAAATACAATGATCTAGACCATAAACTAATCATCGAGCACTCTGCTTGTGCCACCCAAGTGTAACATTATAAAAGCCCACTCATTTAGAGAGGAATCCTTACAGTTTGGCAACCCTGTTCATTGGTTCAAAGACAGAGCATTTCATTAGAGAGGGGCTGTCTGCATCTCTGAAGATTTCATTAAGCATAAATCCAAATGAAAGTTAATTTAAACAAACAATTTCAAAGTTACTCTGGGGTGTAATATTTCTTTTAGGTCATTGTGTGAAAAGTAGAAGTCAAATCTACTAAATCAAGAAGGCAATACAGTCTAGTGCCTTCCTTCCTGTTACAAGCAACTGTCCCTGCATCTCCTGTGCTTACCATTGAGATGGGATTTTCACTAAGGCTCACCACCTGTGACTGGAGGACTCCAGCATTTTCATTGTTTCCTTGCTAATTTAACTATTAGAATATCAGGCTGGTATCTATTACCATGTATTTCCAAGTAACTTGGAAGCAGGATGAGTCAAAGGCAGTTCACAGAGTTTTACACTGTCATCTCTTTACCTCCCCATCTTTGAGCAATTGATGGGGTTTTCAGAAGCAGCATCCACCAGCACTTCACACTTGGCTGTGCTCAGTGTCCAGGCACACCCATAAGCTACAAAGTGGCCCCAAAAATGTGTCTTGGTAAAGAAAGAACAGGCAGTCCAGACCTGGTCTGCACAATCCCAGCACAGCCTCTGAAGAAGTGCCAAAGGGACATTTGAGCTGGCCTTGGAGAATGGAGGAAGAAGTTCAACTGCAAATATGCAGTAATTCACATATTTCTGAACTTTGTATGCTTGCACAATGTGATAGAAGAATAAAGAGAACTTCAGGTCCTCAGGACAGAGGTTTTCTTTTTATGTAGAGCCCAGTAAAATGAAGCCCTAGACTTCAAGTTTCTACAAAACCAAAATATATTTATATATATGCAACACATAATATACACATGTATATATTTGCAATATATAAAACTAATTTTATTTTATTTTTTAAAATCACTTAGCACAGGCAGGCTCATGCTTGTAATTCATGATAATACTTTCAGCAGAAGAAGAAATGGTGAACAGAGTCCAGTGAATGAGAGCAATAAAGCCTGAGTTCTGTACAGGAGCTCACTGCAGAGCCTGCAGGGCATTCTTTGCTGAAAAGGGAGGACATTGCATGACTTTGTGTGACATGTCCACCTTCAGCCTGTAGGCCTAGAGAGTAACATGTTAATGATCTTTAATGAGGTTCTGCTGTATGCATCATTCTCAGAACACTTCTTGGACAAGAATAACACCATCCTGTTCCATTTGCTGCAAATTAAAGGCTGAATCCTGCAACCCAAAATGAGCAGAGCATTGTGATCCTCAGAATTCCCTGTTGATGAAATCCACCAAGTGTAGAGACCTCATGCTGTGGTTATCCAGCATTGCCAGCCCCATATAAAGGGCTTCCACATTGGGATGAATTATATTTAGTATAATTACTTGAAAAGGAGCACAGAATTGGTTTTTTCATGTAATGAGAAAAACAAAGGCACAAATAGCAGAACCGGTGTTACAACAATGCCATAAATATGATAAAACATCAGTTTTTGATAGCTTATACTTTAAAATGTCCTTGTTTACTAGCTTGTAAATATAATGGTTAATATGAGCCCCCTTTTTTTCCAGACACTTCATCACTCTGAAGCTTCTTTTTATAATAAATGATTCTCCCCAAACTCCTCTTCCAGCTATTTCTGTCATTTTGGTGATGGGGAAATGACAAGATAGGAGCTCTGCCCAGACACTCTTCATTTAATGGAGACTAGTGGAGAAGTTTCTAAAATGCAATGATTTAAAAGTAGAAAATAGATGGGAAAATCAGTCAAATCCAGTCAGTTCACTAAATATAACCTGCAAATCACACCAGCTGCTCTCTGGGAGTGACCTCCAGAAAACGACAGAATTTACCCTTCCAGTCTTTTTGGCTACCCATACAATTGGTATAACTGTTAAATGCAAAGACTTGGAAAAGCAGATGAACCAGCTAAGACAATCTAAACAATTTCTGAGGACAACATAAACTCAATATGAATAAACAGCACTCCTAAAAAAACAACAAAGCAAGGTACTAACCCTTGCTGCATCAGATAATATTCATCCCATTAGGTATTGTAAAAATAATTAACTCAACTGATGTCTTTTAAGCTTAAAAAAAAAAAAAAGAGGATCTTTTAACTGAAGGAAAAATTTGAGTTGAATTTAGATTTTTGTTACCAACTACAGCTTTACAATGCATGCCAATCAGAAAGTCATACAAACATTTTTGTGAAATATTTTGTTTGTGAATGACATAACTTTAATATGAAATGGGTCAAATCTGGCAAGGTGAGAATGGCCATCTGCAAAATCATAACTGTGCCTGCCAGTTAAGCAAATCTGTAAGTTGGATGATTAACGGTCAACAATCTGTATTTCATTAAAAAAGTATCTAACAGAAGCTGGAAAAATGTCTTCAGAGAGGACGATATATAAGTAGACAGTTGTACTGTGTCCCCTGCTGTTTTAGCAACACTTGTTTGGAAGTCATAGGAAAAGGCAAATTCAAGATGTCTGTATGTGTTGCAATAATTTCTCTTTCTGCTTTCTCATAGAGACATAAACTGCTCTTATTCTTCTCAGTAGACTCCTAAAGAGCCTTATTATTAAATAATTTAAATATGACCTCTGTTTAGAGTTGCACTGCTGACAAAACCACATTAAGGAGCAAAAGTCCACCAAAATAATCAGAAATTAGTTTTTCCTTTAGTATTGAAAATGTGGAAACTAAACAATAGAAGGATACAAATTTTAAGGGGCCATTTCTAAGTACCTTCTCCACCCAGAGCCATAATTAGAGGGAGCGTGGTAAAAGCAGACTCCTTCACTGAACGCTTATGGAATTTCTAATGCTATATTTATTTCTCATGGCTTGACAAGTTACTTGAGCTCTAGGGGCTACTGTTCTGTGCCTATGTCTCCCTTGCTGTTTTTCCTTTATTAAATTAAAATATGCATATTTTACACATCGAATTGCTTTCTGTTGGTTTTCATCTGCTCTTCTTTCTGAAGGTGAGAACTGATTAGACATGCAGGAAGTCCCATTCCAGGCAAAGAAAATAAAACTTGGGAATCACAACTGCTTGAAAGCACAGAACAAAATGCAGAAGAATAATTTAGTCTGTAAATTAATTTCAGCACTCAAAAACGTGCTGAACTGGGAGCACAGAAAACAGCATTTAGAGCAGACAAAGGTTTGGTACAGGCGTTCCTACTCAGCCCATGGGCTTGGAACACTGATTTTGCTGGAAGACTCATTCAGCTATGGGGACATGGTCTCCTGCTACTGGGATTTGCCCTTGGAGACTACTGATTACTAATCCTTTTTACAGAGGACACAGTCAACTGACAGTATTCTGTATTTCTTTTGCTGAATTCAAAAACTGGAAGAGAGAAGCAAATATTGGTGATTAGGCATGCAAAGATTTATCATGTCCTCTAGACTGTGATTCAGGAATCAATTCTTAATATTCCATTGTGATCTGGGAGGAAACCAACAGTCAGTTTTTCTGACTGATGCTGATAACTTACTCCTGAACAGGGGTAGAGAAAAGTAAAAATAGTTTTAGATTAAGAAATGCAGGACTGGGGCAACAAAAAGCAAATGGCAGTTGAACTGCCTGGCTCATATTAGGGCTATGGACTTCACTCTTGGGACCCCTTCGGCACTTACATTTAACAGTCTGGTAATAAAAGTAAAAAATAATCAAGGGAACAGAGATGAGGTTTCCCCAGTCACTACAGCCACAACAGTGCAAATCTCCACTCCAGTGAGGTCTCTCTCTGTCAGCAAGAGACAGGCAGCATTAACAAGAACGCCAAAGAGGATTTCCAGTTTCAAGACTATTCATGTACTGACAAGTAGTGGAGGTAAGGAGGACAAGATGGGGTGAGGAAAATCATGGGTTTGACTCAGAATGTGGAGGATGATGAAGTTTTTCCTTGCTTCCTAGAGGAGCACCCCAACCACAAAGGGGCAGCACCTGAAGTCTGCCTTCCACCTCCTGTCTGACTTGGTGCTGCTCATGAGTGGTGTCAGCTCTGTCATTCTTGCCAGACTGAGGCATTGGGGGATCTATTTAGCCTGAGCTACAGATGTGTTTAGGCAAAACCCATGGGGTTTTCTGGTCTAAACTACGAGTGTGTCCACTACAAATGTGGACTGTATTTAACTTACTCTCATGACTTTTAGGTCACCAGGAGACTTAGGTGTACTGTACCTTACCCAGCATTTGCAAAATGAGGAAAATCATATTTCTCTACCCCTTCTGCAGAACTTCTGTAATGTTCAGATAATGATTAATTATTTTCTTTATGGAGGGAGGACATCACAGGAGCCCAACAAATGCTTACAGAAGTATATATATCACATATTATTTCATTTTCCAAGGCAAATACAGCATGGCAGGAAGTGCTTGTTCCCTCTCCCTATTTCACTTAATGTAGCAAAATAAAAAAACATGAAAATGTACTTCCCTCCAAAAAGAAGGAGGGGAAAGAAGGGAAAACCTGGGCAGATTTATGAAAGAAAGACATGATATGGGGTATTTTTCAGAGGGAAAATTTATGGCCTCCTACAGAAATGCCCCTTTGGAGATGATGAACCTTAGCAGACATGCAATTTATAAAACCAGAATAATTAAGAACAATTTTTCAGTGAAAGGACAGTTGGTTCTAAGTATCCTGACTCTTAGAAATAGTTTCTTGTATATTATCATCCCTTGCTTCTTAGAATACTTTGCAAGTTAAGACATGTACTTCATGTCAAATATTTTGTGGAATTATAACCCAGCATATACTGAAAATAATAAAATTTTATGCCTCCAGAATTATTCACAACATGGAACTCCTGCTGCGAAAACTTGTTATAGATCAGAAATGTTCCACATCCTCTTTCTTTTGAATTATGTTCAAAGAGATGTTGAATTTTAATAGCGCTATGTGAAAGAGCTGAGTGAAATCTCACTGAAGCTGCTGGACAAAATCATCACCTTTCATTCAAGATAAATGTAAGAAACAAGCAAACTCTTTTATGAAGCCTGATAACTGAAATTACAGAAGTTATCATCAAAAACAAGAGAAACATGAAGCATATGGACCCGCGAGTTTCTCTAGAAACTGATATGCTTAATGCAGAGAGAGAGCATTAATCAAGGCAAGATGATTAATCCTGATAAGCAGCATAAATGTGTAAAAGGAATAAAGAAACCACCAGCACAGCTCAACAAACTAGTATTGTGATCCTGGTAGAAGAAAAGCTGAAAGAGAGGTTGGGGGTAAAACACTGGGTGAATGAGGTTTGGAAAATAGAAGTTATTGACTGTTATTTGATTCTGTCTTTGTTCAAGGAAATAAAACTCTGTTCTTTCTTTGTAAATAAAATGGAACTCTATCAAAGCAAAACCCTGTCCTGAGGATGAATTTTCTTTCCAGCTGAGAAGAAAACAACTCGCAGACCTGACAAATTGTTTAACCACTCAGGTAAAAATGGATTAATACCATGTGAGGACAGTCTTCCAGTTTTTGAGAAAGGGAATTGTGAGGTGGAATTCCCACTGAACAAGAATAGAATCAATGAAGGATGTATTTCTCAGAAATAGTAATTGGTAAAAGATGAAAACAAGACCAGATAAAATTAAAAGAAGACTTAAATCAGCTGGAGGCTTTTCAAAATTAATTAAAGTAGTGGCTGGAAAATTTCCAGAGTGGTCCAAGAGATGACAAGCGGGTAGAGATGAAATCTCTGCTTGAGCCGCAAACACAGAGCATCTAGACAGATTAAGAAGCCCCGTGGCAAAACAGATCAATGAGATGACTGACAACACAACTCCTGCAGGCTAGAAAGTTTTCAGAGAAATAGGTAAGCCAGGAAAGTTGGAAACTAACTTGGCACTTGCTGACTTAGAGAAGCTATGCCAAGAATCTAAGGAGCTGGGGAAGTAAACCAGAGGGACACAGATAACTGTGGAGGGTTTTGCCATTAGAACAGTCAGTATAAGACTATTGCCTTTCTATCATTATTTTTCTTACAACAACATACACACAAATTCAAACACCATTTGAAAATAACCAATATACAGGCATTTGGACCATCTCCAGCTCAAACACTGTGCCTTTGAAAGAAAAACTTCTCTCAAGCTGATCTCTCAGGTCAGCTTGGAAACCCAAACGAATAGAAAGTTTTACAGAAAATTTTGAGACTGATGGCCAACTCTAGTGGCTCAAGTTAAATGGTACTGAAGAACAATACCTGCTCTTCTCCACCCTACCAAAAAGACTTATCTTCCAAGAAGTGGTCACGAGTGACATCAGTGGAGCTGGCGCCTCTCAATCCCATAGTGGTACTAGGCTTGGATCACACAGAATTCACAGAATCACCAGGTTGGAAGAGACCTTAAAGATCATCAAGTCCAACCCAGCCCTAACACCTCAACTAAAACATAGCATTGAATGCCACATCCAGGCTTTTTATAAACACATCCAGGGATGGTGACTCCACCACATCTCTGGGCAAACCATTCCAGTAATTTATCATCCTTTCTGTAAAAAACTTTTTCCTAATATCCAATGTATATTTCTCTTGGTGCAGCTTAAGACTTTGCCTGTACTAAGAATGCTAAACGACATGAGCCTGGACCAAGCACCATCAATGTTGTATGAAAAAGCTCTGCCTAGTTTGAGAAAGCAAAGGCACTGAGCAAACCATGATCTTTGCTTGGATCTGGGCAACTTGAATACAGTAAATGGGAATTTGTTTGCTAAGTGTCTAACAGCACTTGCACTAAAATACTGGGCACTGGATCAACATAACAGGTTTTAGAGGGGCCTGCCAGTAAAACTAGAAAAAAAGATTGTCCAAAACTAAAGTATCTGTTTGGTAAAACCTACAAAGTATTGTGACATTCCACAAATCCATTCATAGCAGGCCAGACTGCTTCCTACTGTGGAGGTAGTCACTGTCTGGTGGGAGAATATAACAAAAGCTTAAGAGAAAGCTGGTTTAGAAACTATATCTGGAATAAGAGCATGAAATGCAGACAATCAGCAGAGATCAGAAGCAGTTTGGATTTCATTGTGGATATCAGCTGTCTTGTGAATGCCAAGAAAGTTGCGTTACATATGCAAGTAAAACAAATGCTCTGTAGACAAGAGTTTTCTAGAAGTCAGCTTGAAAAGCCTTCAGGAGTGGAAACAATTACAACATGTTCTTGCTGGGGCAACCTTTCAGCCAAGACACAACGCAGTGGCTGATGCCCACTGTGCACTCTGACTGTTGGGAATCTCAGCCAACTCTCTGCAAAAATAGGAAGCAATACATCCAGTAAATATTGCCATGGAAGGTGATGTCAAGCTCCAAGAATTTCTGATGGACTTGCTAAAGCATGACATTGTGCATTTAGACAAGGAACAGTAGAACAGCCTAAGATCTCTCTGGAGTCAGTTGCTCTTCTCACTATCAGTCAGAAAACTGCTTCACTGAGCACAAAAAGGGAAAAACAGCAATGCAACTCTGCAACAGCTGGCATTAAGTGGAGGAGGGAGAGGGAGGAGAACCACTGAGAAGATGTATCAAGGATGAATAATTGAATCATTAAACAATCCCTGGTGGCAGCATCATGGAAGCACCATAAACTACAGAAAACTGTACTCAAGTAAATCTCAACTGATTGTGCCCTGACAGCAGTTAAGATTATTTCCCATAGCAAGTTTAGATTTCCTATGCTTTACATTAAAATAGGCACAATTAGGTGAAAATAGAAATTAACTTTTCTCCTGCAACTGGGCATAAACTGCAAAACCTTCAAGCCATGGCTTTTGACTTGTACACTGGATCTTCTTCATTTCTGTGGTCGTGGATGCAGTGTTTGGCAAGGAGCTCCTCTCTCTTGGCCTGTTTATTATATCTGGTTGATACCCTGGGCTGTGTAAAAGGTTTGGGACAAGAACTGGCACATTGAATTGTGATCAGCAGGAAGTTTAAGAAAAGTGGGTCATGGACCAAACCAGGACACTGGCACAGGTAGACTGTTATGTTGAAGTGACAGACATCATCAAAACAAACGTCAAAAACCACCTTTTCTATGGAACCTAACAGAAGAAATAGTAAAAGAGCATCACACCAGAAATGCACACAAGCACACTCAAACCAAGGCTGAACTATGGCTCCCAAACATCTTTTGAGGAGATGTTTACAGCAAATCTGGTGGGGAGCTGGAGTGAACTTTCACTGATGGAACACTGGAAGAGAAATAGCAAAAAGAGCAGAAGGAAAGTGAAGACTCTTCCACACAACATAGCATGAGGAAAGAAAGTAAAGAAAGAGATTTTTGAAGTATGAAGTAGAATGAAGAAGATTGCACCAGAGAACAAAGAAACAAAGTTGTAGTCTCTGTGACCATGCAAATGGGGTGCCTAACTTCGAACTGATGTGGGAGAAGAACAAAAGATATCCTTCATACTATGCTTCAATGCTTGAATTAATTCTGATTTCTGCAAGGCTTACTCAAAGTGGGCTTCTTAAATGCCATATTTAAAAATGAGAACATATATTCTTCAATGTGTAAAGGGGAATTTTCAGGTCAAAGTACACACAATGTAGATGTACAAATATGAAAAAAACAAATTATTAAAAACCTGTGCCATAAAAATCATAAAATGTAATTAAAGAATAGCTAACATACTATTTGATTTTGCATATGTAACTAAACAAATACATTTTCAAGTATTATGTCTGCTAGAATGAACCCATGTGTCAAGCAAAAAATATCAGTCTTCTCAATTCTAGCTAATTACCAAACAATGAGGACAAAAATCACAAGATCCTTGAAAATTTAAGCCAGACCAAAAGCTCACCTGACTTCAAGAAGAAAGCATTTGCTCTGCCCTTCTAGAAAACAGTCCCAAAATATCTTGGTCTGAGCACTTCAATATTCATGCACCCAAAATTCAATAACTTTTTTGACAATGTCCTGATTACTCATCAGAAAAATCGTGACATGAAAAGAGTCTTCAATAGGGATCAGTTAATAATTTCTAAGGATAGGTCAAGTGATGCAGATGAAGAGCTGATTTCAACAGATGCAAGCTCCTAAAATACAATGACACTTATCTTATCTTCAGAACAAAAACTTCTAAATTCATAATGCAAAACAAAAAATAAAAGCATATGTTCATGTTGATAATAAGCCCCAGCTGGCCTCCTCCCCAGGCAGCTTCTGTAAACTTTCAGACACAGTTCTGTACTTCCAAAGGAATATCTAACACTCGTATCCATCACACCATCACACACATCTACCCTGGCAATATGTGTTGGTCCAAACCTGAGAGCTGCACCAGCACTGAAACACCTGCATGTAAAGTAAAATCCTAACTGTGCCTCAAGAACTACTTCATTTAGCCCCAATGCTGCAAAGAATTCTGCCCCTACCTTAATTTATGCAGCTGGGTCCTAACTGCCTGTGGCAGGGGAAATGCATAAGGATTGAAGCATATTGGAGAACTGGGACATGTGTGGAATAGATTTCAATGGAAAATTCACGGTGCTTGGTGTTAAGTCCTTTCTGATCTCAAAAATGACAACGAATTCTGGCTACACTCTTCAGAACTTCTGAAAATCACTGAATCCCTGGCAGTAATTTAGTTACAGAGACCAGGCACTAAAATAGGAATACTTTGCCCAGAGGTTCTCAGTATAATTCTCAGATAAACTATTCCTTAGCAGGGCTTGTATTACATATAGATGTCTTGAATATCCATGTACTAGATTTTAAAAAGGCATGTGAATTGAGGTTATTCCACCTACAGTGACTCAAGCACAACATACTTTTACACAAATTACATTTCAAGAAGCACAGGAAAACTTGTGACATAAATTCAGTTTTCAAAAAGATCTTTAACTTACCTGCCAGAAGTCAGCAACAGTAGCAGGGAGAGGGCCCTGGGTGGCAATATATGCAGGGTTTCGGGGGTCATGGTCCATCTGGAATAAGGAAGAAGAACACACACTGGATTTATTTTAAGGAAATCCCTTGGAGTTTTAGAGACAGAAAGTATTTGAGGGCAGAACAAGGGACTTCCTGAAGGACTGCCATGTCCTTCCACCCTTTATTGGCAAGCAAAGTGTTTTATTTCTATTTGTAAGCTCAGAGAATTTTCCCCCAAAAGACTGATGACACCAGAGGTGATGAGCAATGTCCCATGTCCTCAACATGCAGAGAAAGATCATTTATGGTGGCTGACAAAGGCATTTATTTGAGATCAGTACTTGTGGTTTCATAGCAACCTAGGAGCCTTTTGAAACATTTTTCTACACTGAATGTTAAGAATGCTCCACACATCTAAATATGTTCTCCATTTCCACCATGCCAGTCAAGGGCACATGTAACTAAAAACCAGCAAAAATGGGGAACAAATTCAGTTTCTGGCTTTTTCTGGTTAGCTGATTTATCTAAATGCATGGATTTGGCCTCAATGGAGGAAGTTCTGCTTAAAGACCTTAATTATTACGTTTAATTCAAGGAGCAGAAAATTCACTGAGCAGAAAAAATAAAGAATCTAAGAAACAAAGCCATCAGGAGTAAATAGGATTAGTGTGTTACAATGAATGTTTTCGAACTGATGGGTGGTTTTCTTGGTTCTAAATCTTAGGACCCATTCTGCTGAAAAAGAAGATCTGCTGATAGGATTAAAAAACAAACAAACTCATTCTAACCCTGAACTGGGCAGGACAAAACTTTGAACATAAAGAAAAGAGACCCATTTCAGCTCTGAGATGTGTGGGTGTGCCTCGGTGACACTGAAGTCGGTGAGAGTTAACTTATACCCATGTAGCTGAAGGCAGAATTTGTCTCAATACACAGCTCTGTCCTATAAGTAAAGATCTGAATAAGAATGAATGTGAGTCACATTAACAGGCATCTCCTGAATTTATTCATAGCCTATCAAAATCTTCAGTGATGGTACATGTCAGCGTAAAAAAGGCACCTCATAATTATGTGCAACATAAAAGAGGGAAGAACCATAAAAGAACAGATGTAAGTTATTCTAACAGAACAACAATATGATGAATGTTGCAAAAAGGAAGAGAACACTTTTATGTTTCTAATTTTCTGATGTATAATTAAGCTGGACTTAATATTAAAATTCTCCATGACAACACAACACAGGTAAAAGTCACTGAATCAATTTAGACTAAAAGCTTACTTCTGATTCACCACCCATAGTTACACAAAAAACTTGACCAGGATGTCTGTAAGAGCATCATTTTATTCCAAGTTTCATTGGGATGCTTCTCTTATCAGACAGTAAATCTTCCCAACAAGCAATTGCTCACAAGAAGTTTCAACCTTGCTTTCTTTGCCTTTTGAAAAAAGCAATTCTGATAGCAGGACATTTACTGTTGTGGGTATTTTGAGACCAAGAAAAACTAGCTTTCTTCAAAAATCAGTATTAACAAAAAAGCCCTTAGGAAACATTTCAAAAGGAGCAACTTTTTTTTGGTTTTGTTTTGCTTTGTTTTGTAAGAATTAAGACACTGAACTGAACACAGCTGAAAACAACAGCAAATGTGATCAAGCAAAGTCAAGCTTAAAAGCAGAGGTTTTTTTTATTCTCCATTACAGTTGAAATGATTTCTTGGTGTTTTTTTGGGGTTTCTTTTTTTTTTTTTTTTTTTTTTTTTTTTTTTTTTTTTGGTTTTTGGTTTTTTTTTTTTGGAATCCCAAAGATCTACAAGATTTAAATTTGTGGTGAAATGATTTCCTATGCTGGAACTAAAAATCTTAACTTAGAAAAACTGACCTACACCAAGGAGGATGTGCTACTCTCAGTGGAAATTTTTGTGGGCTGCATCCACTCAAAAATGATGTAATTTCTCCACAGGCTAGAGCTTTGCTTGAAATGTAACCAACAGTAAATACACCAAACTTTAGAAAAAAATATAATTCATTTTGAATTCTTCTAAATGATTTTTTTTTCAAATGTAGACATGCCAGAAAACAAAGGCAGAAGAAATCAAGGATGATGCAAATAGTGCTGTCATGGAGGAAATACATCTCAACATTCAGCTGATAAATCAGGAATAGGCCAATCTTGGCATTTCAGCATTAATCAACCTCTGTCACAAAGGTGCTGTTGGAACGTGGCAAACATTACAATAAGCACAGAGTGGTGAAGTATATCAGCAGTTTAACAATAATTCAAAAGACAATTACAATTATTACATTCCAAGCACATTGTGTTGCACAAAAAACAATTATGAGCAGAAACTCTTCTTGCTTGGAGCAAATAGAAAATGGCAGAAAATGCTATCACACTATTAATGATCTTTAACTGAACGAAAATAAGAGCAAAGTTTAAACTAATTAAATGAAATTCCTGGTTTCATCAATTTTGTATTACATGCACTGTTTAAAAGAACATGTATTTCAAGAAAAGCATGAAAAATCCCTAGTCTGGTCACATTCAATTTAATATGAGTAGGTGATGGCAAGGGACAGTTCTTGAATGTTTTTGCTTTGTTCTTTTCTATTCTCTCAAGGTCAGCAAGACCACCAAGGGCATCTTAATCTATCAAAGTTAACAGAAGTTTGAATAAAGAAATAAAGTCAGTAATGGGTTTTAAACTAACTAATCAAGGATCCAGTAAAAGACTTTTTTTTTAATGTCAGTACTCATTATCTTCTTTCAAGGATCCCTCAGATTTCTCACTTCATGAAAATAAAATTGAAAATGTATTCTCCAGAGAAGAATGGAGAACTCCAGACTCCATACAATCAAGTATTAAAACAAAAATTGATTGTTTGCTAACATTTTACATCAGAACAACCTTCAGAAATCACCCTAATAGTAACTGTTCAAAAAGAACATGATTTTTCCCTCTATTTCCCCATCAAAGCACCAAGTTCACAAGGCTTACATCAGAATGGGATCGAACAGCCATTGTTGGAAAGAAAAACCTACAATTATTGCAGCTGTTCTGCTATGGTGGAATTCTCATTTTCTGCTGCAGTACAGCAAAGACAAGTCTGGTGATAATGTTTCAATCTATTTTTTCATGATTTTATATTAGGGGTCAAGTATTTCTATAATGGGCCATGCAATTGATTGTACTGATTTCCATCACTACTAGTACCAAAAGCAAAAGAAAAGAAAAATGAGGAGCAGTGAGATTTCTTCTTGGAAAAGAAAAACTAGAGAAAACTTTAGTGGCACAACTTTTGTTTTCCTAAAGGGTTTCGTAGTATAAACTGACTTATAGTACCCTAAAGTAGGAAAATATATGAAGAACATTATCACAACTGGTTGCATCTTGTTAACATCAGACAAGGATTCCACCTTTGCTTTACTGCAGAATAAAAGCTGTTTTTTCCCCTCAAGAGTTCTATTATCCAGCTGTCTTATTCTAGGACTTTGCAAGAATTCCCCGAAGAATGCTGAGTTTTGTTGAGTTTGTGATAGAGATTGTGCTGCTGCACGATTTCACTGATAATGCTGATGAAATACAGAAAAATCAATACATTGTGGAAGTAAATCCTTGAGAGTGGTACATGTAGATTCTTGTTAAGCAGTCTTGTAAAACTGCAAACTGAAGTAAAAGTGCCAATAGGCATCAATGGCCATTTTGAAATTTCATGTAAATGATAATACTGATGAATTCCTTCCCTTTACCTTCCCTTTCAGCTTGTCAGATTTTGATTTCCACAGAGAAGGATGCTGGGTGAGATGTGGTCTCAGTCACATCATATTTACCATATTTACCTTCACTTAAAACCTCTGAGTCCATCTGATATATTCCTAAATCATGAGATCAGAATGAAATCCAGTGTAGACCAAATATAACAGAAAGGAAGTTGAAATCTGATTAACGCCTTAAAAATTTGTATGGATTCAAGCTTGTGTGGTTTCCAGACTTGATGTGTTTACAACATCAAGAAAATCTACTTCCATACATATATTTATTACACAAAATATAGGCAGTCTTTAAAGAAGAAGTGTATTTGTTTTTGCAAAAGAAAGCATATCCAGCAAATGCAGATGAACTTTGTAATCATTCACCTCAGCATTAAAATTAAAAAGGTAGACTAGTCCTCATCTTCATGTTTGAATTAAAATTTAAAACAATTTTTTAATTCCTTCCTTTTAAGCCCCTAATGGAATGAAAGAAGCGAATCTGGTTGCCTATGCCATTATGAATTTCAGAGTCTATTCTTGCTGATGAAATTTGTATGCTGTATTTGAACAAACTGTCATGCTAATGACATTCCTCAGTCTGGTGTCTTCAATAATAAGCAAACTGAGTTTTTAAATGTAGTTGATGGGATTTTTTCCCTCTCAGACACCCTATGAGGAAAAACAGAATTTCCCATTTACTTTCATGACCTCTGATTTAAAAGCAAAGATTGCACATTATTTACTACTGGATGATTTTCCTGAAATTTAATGAGGACTAAGTACAAATATGACAGAAGTAATTATCACAGTTTTATTCTGCACAGTCAGGGTCTCCTTGTGCTGTAATTGTAAGCCTTTCATTCAGCTGCCGATACCAGAGTTATTATCATAGTACTTTATGTTATTTCAGAGAGGAGGGAAACAGATTTCTACCTCACTTTTACCCTGCAAATTTATCCCAAGGACTCATTTTGCCTGGCCTCATGCTACAGCTAAATAAAAGACATATGGGAAGAATTTGGACTAAATCTTTCCTGATTCTCTTCACCCAGCTGCAGTGGGGCCACCAATATAATCCCAGTTTTCACATTCTACTGTGAAGTATTGAGGTATTGAGGGGGGGCAGCATTTTTTCAAAGGAAGAAACATGTGGGCAGGTGGCCAGCTCATTGTCTAGCACGGGGATTTTTTTACGGTGTGCTGCTGCACTCATTTAGACTTCAGTGAAGGTTGAGTGAGCCCCAGCTGGAGACTGGACCACTGACCCAGAAGCTGGAGATACCCAGGAACATGTATGGGACTGGCAGCCTCCCTCTCTGAAGCTCAAAGAGAATTACTTTATTTTCCACTCTTCCTGCACCAGACAGCTCCCACACACCGGGAGGAAAAAGCCTCTTGCAGTCAGTTCATCCTGTACTGATCCTGTGCTATCAATGCCCATCTCACAACACTGCTCACTCCTCACCCAGGCTCTGCAAGGAGCAAATGCACCAGGAGCATCACTGTATTGACAGGATAATTAGTGAGGTTATGTAGGTTGAAAGAGTCTGAAGGAAAGAAATGGTAGGATTTTTGCAAGAGTGAGTGAAAGCAGTTGTGCTGATACTCCACATCCGCTGTGTGCTCTCATGGACACTCACTAAATGTGTGCCTGCTACCAGGAAAGATCTCGAGTAAACAGCAGCAGAAATAGCACAAATGTCCAACTTAGGCTTCACTAGCTGTATAAACACAGTAAATATTGCAGAATCAAGTGCCCAATTCAATATTGCAGTGGGCATTTGAAGTGGGGAGAACAGCGACTGAATATCTCTGCCACTTCTTTATACAAAAACTACACCAGATTAACAAATATGTTAACACTAATCTGAAGATATTTAATTTGGCTCAAAATTCAGCAGTTTGCAGGGAATCCTTCCAGACCATGGGCTTGCAAAACAGGGATTTCCTCCTATCAGCCCCCCATTGTATCACCTCCAGGAAACACATTTTGACCTATTGCTTTCAAAACAGCAAAATGACTACTGGCTTAGTGGGGTGAACTCATGTAACTAACTGGAGCATCTCTTTCCTTGGAATAGCAGGTCTACACAAATATCAGCTGTGGCACTCTCTCCTCACACTAGGGTCTCTATCCTACCAGAAAGAAGAGGAACTTGAAATTTTTTCTTGGCAGTTTTTCTTGGCTATGCAAGTTACTGGGCACTAATCCCAATCTAATGAAACACTTGTGAACCCACTTATTTTTGGGCATAGAAGTATTTCTGTAAGAGATACAAAGACAGCCATAAGAATTTTTGGTTCATCAGTGTGACTTCTTGTATTGAACAGAACTCTTGAGTCTGGGAAAACGACAAAAAAATAAATATGGTTCTAACCCTGGAGAAGGACCTTTATTAAGAGCTGGATGGAAAGGCAAGATTACAACCCTTTGTAAAAACACAAGAGGCAAAGTTGTAGGAGCAGGGACCCTGTGGTTGCATGAGCCTTGGGAATCTTGATAAAGCAAACCTCTTCCCAGTTTTGTCAGTGGGATATCCTAGTCCTGTTTCTTCATTTACAACACTACTTAATCTAATGCTTTACTCTTCAGTGTTATTAAAGAAACAGTTACACTATAATCCAAAACTACAATTGCAACAGACACATACACACATGCAAGAATTTACTCCCTTCTCCAGCCAAAACTGTGTACTAAAATAGTTAAACTGTGTCTACATAGACTTTTGGGCAGGTTGCAGAAGCCCATTTTTTCAGTAAAAACCCAGCAGTTGTGCTGCTGTCAACACTGAACCTGCCTTAGCACCGTCTACAGATGCTGTAATTCCACTTTGCTACCACGTTGTTGCCATGTGAGTTACAACCAAGCTCCTACAAGAATACAATATCTCACTTCCAGTTATCACCTCCCACTCCCGTCCTTCCCACAAAACCTCTCAGTTTCTACTATCAGATGTAGGCTTGACCAAACATAACTCACCAGCTGGGTCCTGAAGACACAGGCAGAGCACTGAGGCCCTGGAGCTGGACCTCTGTGTGTGATTTTACAAGCAGGATGGATATTCCTTGGAACACGACCTACTGTGATCCCCAGATCCTGCTGCCCAACAGAGCTTGGTCTAGTCAGAGACACACCTAAAAACAGCCTAAAAGCTCCAATCTGTGCCTATCTACCCTTGTCCTCTGAAATGGAACTGGCAATCCCTCAACATGCAGATGCTTTGGTTTCCCCTCTAACCTAAGCCAAAGACAAAAATATCCCAAAGGTGTTTTTTGGCTTCTGTGTGTTTTTTGACTCTTTGAATAAAGTGCTTTTATGTATTGAAGGAAATGAAGCTTTGAACTCTGCTGAAACAAAGATCAGGGAACACTTTTTATGTAGCTGTTGGGTTTTTTTAAAAGAAAAAAGTATTGTCAACAACATTGGAAGGATGCAGCCTGTAATTTCATGCTGTTGCAAATTGTCAGCTGCCTTGCCCACACAAAGTCATTTAACTGGGGGAGTGATACTCCCCAGGAAAATGAGCCAGTAATGGCAAATACAGCCCACTGCAGTGAGATCTTATTCTCCATCCTAAGCTCTTTCTCACAGTTGCCCTATAATAACTTTTTGGTGGCTAATTAATGTGAATAAGAACTGTGAGAAAAAGTGGCTGCCACACCAGCAGTCCCACAAGGTCAAGGACACAGTGCCTTTTTCCCCCTTCACTTGGAGATCCTGACACTTCCTTGAGATGCTATGACAGGGCAATGCCACTGGAATGACTGTACCTGTTCAGTGTCTGCAAATAGAGACCTTTTCTCCCTATCACCTTTCATGGACAAGAAAAGGATTCACATTCAGCTCACACAGTCATGGGAAATGGCAGCTGGGCAACACTGGAGTACCTGGACCCAAAAACTGGACTGACCTACTTTGCAGTTGGAATGAATGTACAGGGGCTAGGGGATCCTCTTCTTGCTTTCCAAACAGAAAGCTCATGGAAGAACAAGGAGAGCTACAGAAACACCAGACTGGGCTTCCCTAGGTCAACAGAATAAGAAAGTAAGAGGAAATGTCACTTCCTAAGGCAGAAGAAGCTCAGAAGTCTGTGAACTCAGCCCTCCATGCCTACAGAAACCATTCCTCCTACTGTAGCTGGCAGGACAATGCAAAAAAGAATAAGCTATTTTTCCTCTCAGGAGAAGGAAAAGCTCTAGTAAAATAAAGCATTGAATTTTATAATCTGTAAATTAATAAAATCTAATATCAAGTACAGAAAACTGACAGTATTACAAGGTGGAATGAGGGTTATCTAGTGACTTTTTCTTAGTAAATAAACATCAAGTGTATTGCATGCATATACATTTCTCTTCAATTTAAAGGACAGGCTGAAGCACCAGCATTGTGAGGTGCTCACAACCTGAGATTAACAGTGAGGTCCCTGGAGTGACCCTATTTTGACAACAAGGAATGACAAGGAGCAACTATTTGGAATACTTCTCATAGGTTACGATACTTACAATGGGACTGGCGTTGATGTAGTCTGAATTGTCGTGGCTACTTTCACCCTTCAGACATATCCTGGAATGGTCATCTGCAAAGAACAAGAGAAGAAAGTTTATATACCAGTATTCCACCCATTTTATGTTAGACAATTCAGAGTCACATTAATGTGCTTTCCAAGACAGGAAGATAGCAGAAAGGATATTTCCTTCTGACTCCCAGCTTAGCCATCGGGTTGATACAGCCACAGTACCACAGCCTGACTCAGGCATGAAACAATGGGATATTCCAGAAGCTCAGTATCATAAAACCTGTCTTCATGAGATGCTCTCTGATGTGCTACAACCTCTCATAAGAAAAAAAGAGAATCTCTTCTGTTCAGGAAGTTTAAGATTTAAACTAGGCAAACCACTAAAATCACTAAGACCCCCCAGTATTATAACAAACATTCCTGTGCTTGCCAGGTCATGGAAGAGGGAAGCTGATGGCTTCTCTAAAATATGAGCAGCAGGGACATGGAAGTACAGCTGAGAGCTGGACAGTAAATTAATCTGTCCTGATCAAAGACCAGTGCTGTGTGGTGTTCCACTAGTGATGTGGGGAGACAATCTGACTTGGAGATGACCATGGAAGAGACAAAATGCCAATAAATTGACTTAAAGTACAACTGGAGCACACAGAAACATCTTTCAGACACCAGTAAAGAAAACAGCAGTTCTGGACATAGGAGACTCACTCCTGTTGTTTGCCCATGTTCACAATTACTTTATCACTTTTTAACTTGTAATTTTACTGGTGCTAGCTCAATTATATTTAAAGCTGGTATGTCCCAAACTCTAGTCTTTTTAGTCTTTTTTTAAAAATTATTTCTACATCAGAACACATATAATGGATGGGTTTTATTTGTCTGTACTCAGGCAGAGACAATGCAGATATCTGCATCTCTTCCCATCATCCAGACTCACTTTCTGTTATGAGAAAAGAAATGTTTCTATGTGATGAATCATTTCATCCTGATTTAGCTGTCACAAACAGGCCAAATTGTGTTCAAGAAATGCCATTTCTTTCTACTGACTAAAGAAAGAAAGCCCAGACCCAGCTCAGATAATTTTAGAGATGTCTAAGTCTACATATGAATCCCAAACAACTTGTACCTGATATATAAGCAGCACAATTTATACTCCTCAGGAAACCTACCCTGCACAGTATATGGTAGAAAGAGGTTGTGGAGTTGCCCCTTCTGTAACCCTCTACAGCTGAACACAGACAGTGATGTTTTGAGAGGACTGAGGATCTTTCCACTGATTTTTCAAATAGACAAAGTGAGAACACATTGTCTGGTGGCCTGAGACACCACTCAACAGCAGGATTCCAAGTTGGCTGTTAAGTACCAATCATTATTTTAATAATGAGGAATAATAAACGAATTATCAAACATTCTAAGGACCATACAGGAAGGTAGAGACAGAGAGTTTGGGCTCTGCTTAGGCTTATTTAACAGCAATGCCATGGCAGTTCAGTAGATGAGCAAGACAAAAGGATGTTTGTAAGAGTGTTGTTTATAGTCACTCAATCTCACCCAACAGTGTCAGCAATCTTCTCCTGGAATAAGATTAGTGATGAACAAGTCATGTCAAATAACTGAAGAGATATTCTTTACTATTCACATAAACTTACTTTCCCTGCTAAGGTTTGAGGATGAAGAAGAGAAGAAAGGGAACACGCTCATGAACATTATTCATTCCACCCCACTTTGGCACCACTGCACAGAAAAATCCAAAACATCAATATGAACTTTTGACACCTGAGATCTTGGGCTACCTGATATTTTTTATAGGAGGCTTTGCAACGAGCAATGTCACAGAGTGCTTGAAGAATTGCAGCTCTGAAACATTCTGGCTTTGCAGGAGGAACACAGGTTACATGCAGTAAATGTGGTCTCACATACCTTAAGCTAAGCAAGCACTCAGGATAAGCCCTGTTCATTGAATAGCAAAAGTGTTTGAACTAATCACCAAAGGAAACGTGTGAAATGTTTTCAGAGGGATGAAGGAGAGAGAGCAGACAGTGATTCATCAGTACTTAGCAAACAGATGTCAGGGTGACTCTCCAATAAGAGTCAGGTGTGAGATCAGTAACTTATAGATCTTTTTTTTTTTTTTTTAAACACAGAGTTTTATCCAGACCCTCTGATTTAGTGAGCTATGTCATTATCTTGCAGTCTTGGAGGGTTTATCAGAGGGCAAACCACGTTAAGGCTTAGTGAAAAGGTGTTGAGACTTTGTATTTGCTCTTAGAAAAAGGAAGTGTACAAAAAAGGTTGGACATGTTTTTCTGCATATATCAGGAGTTTGCACCCATGTGTGCTTCAGTTGCAGCATCAAACATTCATATTGACAATGAACAGATTGTGCTTGTCTATGCCTGTTATCACCTCAAAGCTTCTAGGAACTGGCATAATAGCTCTTCTGAAATAGGCAGGGGAAGAAGAAAAGAAAAAAGAAACCAAAAGAATACCATGGACACCAGATTGTTATGTTAACAATGAGCAACTATGGGGAAAATGCTGAATGTACAGCATTTTGTTTTTGGCAAACTGCATATTGATTAGGTGAGAAGAAGGAAATGCCGGAAATACAAGGAAGGAAGGTATGTCAGAAAAGGAAGATAAACAAGATTAATCTAAATAATGAGAAGATGAATGAAGAAATAGGAGAGGAGAGGGGTGGTAATAAGGAAGTGAGAGAAAAGACAAACAAATGCTGTTACTAGCTACTGCAATCTGGCCAAGCTACAGCATCATTTTAAGTATCTACAATAGCTGCTGCTGAATGCTGAGCTGCTTTGTATTTGCTATTGCTCCAGCCAAGCTACAGCTGAAAGAAAAACAAAATGTACAGACGGATACATGTGGCAGAGGGAGGCTTCCTAAATAAAAAGGTTAATATTAACCTGTAGCTTCAGAGAAACACAGCACAATGTTGGATTTTATATACGTGTAAAATATAAATTATAAAATATAGAGGATAGAGCATCAAGGAGATGATATAAGCAGACACACATGAATTTGCAGTATATAAATCTCAATTAATAAACTGTAAAAGCTACGTTTTGGTGGCTACACATATTCATGTGAATTGCTTAACGGAGCTTGATTTAGGGTGTTAAACTAGAACATGGACTGTTTGAGAAACTGTAGAGTAGGTGAGACATTGCACAAGGAGAACAGACAGGGCACAAGACCCCAAGACTTTTACCCTATTAGACCAGCATCTGAAGCTCACACAGGATAAACAGTGGCATCTCAAGGCTATTAATTTCACTATGAACCAAATACCAGCTGTGGCCATTGCACACCTCTCCTGATGTCCCTGCACTGACTGGCTCCTCACTGGCTCTGTCAGGGGCTTTGACACCTGGTTCACATGGAGACACTTAAATTCAGGCATCCTGATCTACAGTCTCTCAGACTCATGCCCAGAAAATTGGTTTCAATGTCTCAGTGTAGGTTTCCACTGATATTTGGGAGTTCTAGGACACTTGGCTAGCAGACAGGAGGGTCACAAGTCTCCCACAGAGCTGGTGTTACACCTACCAGTTCTGCCTGGGTACCTTGAGTACTTCGGGCATCTCAAACAACACTGAATTCCTGTGCTTAAATGACTTAGTCAAGCACAAAATGTCATTACTATCTGAATTATTATCTGAATAATTATTATTAATTATTATTGACCATTACTAAAGTAGTATGACCTCTCAGTCTTTTACTTCTCTCACAGTGGCCCTGCAATTTAGTGAAGATTATTTTTGTTGCTAGATGGAGATTGAAAGCTTGTAAAAATAAGACTTACATTCTCCCTCTGCCTTTTGGTTCCTTTTAATCAGATACTTCTGAAGAAACAGAACCAACAAACATAAGGTTGAAAAAGAAAGAAATATGGGCAAATTTGGGTTGTCTGAATCCTGACATCACTGGATAAGGCAAATCTTACAGCAATCAACCCAGCACATCCTTCCTGGAACATGATTTTCTTCCTTCTAGATTTAGACTGATTTTTGATTTTATTTTTTTTATACAAAGCACTACACAGGACTCCACTCAATTAAGAAAGTGAAGAACTACTGAGAAAAGAAAGTTGTGCAGCCTGAAGACTACGAAGAATCATAATCCGCTGATTATCATTATTTTGCTTGTAGATGATCTACAGAAAATGGAATTTGCTCTGAACTGGTCGAGTTCCTTCATTTCAGAGCACTCTTTGCCCATGCATTCATAGCATGGATAAGGCACACAAACCTCTGCTCAGGTGTTCCCATCACTGGTGCACAACCCCAGGCTGTGCCCTTAAGGCAAACAAGGCTCAGATCTGGGTGCATGTTCTGCCCCTAAATGCTTTGCTCTCCTTTAGAAGAAAGGCAAAGCACAGAGATAACCAGGTTGCTTAAATATGTACCACATCCCATGGATCTGGTGGACAGCTTTTGATAGATGTTCACAGCAAAAAGTTGTTTTCCAAATGTTTAAAATACCTGTATATATTAATGGTGTACATAAATAAAAACATACAGTATTGACTCTGTTGAGATGGGTTCACTTTTCAGTGATGCAAAAAGAGAAAAAAAAAATGAAAAGCTTTTTTGGATCTGCTCATGTATTCATAAACAAAATAGGCATCACTAAATTGTAGCACTAAATATAAACACCGTGTGTCCTAAATTATAGCAATCTGCTTCTTGATTGGATAAAAGGATACAGTTTGTTAATCTAGAAGGTCCAGGTAACTTGAATTGTTAGCATTTTTAAACTAGTAATTAGTTAAGTGCAGTGTCAAGGTGTTCTGCTATCAAGTATTTTAGAAGTTTGCATAGAAAATAGAAAAGTTAGGCACAAGAATAAACTATGATAAAATAGTGATAATAAGTAGATCAATTATATAATCACTAAAATAATATTGTATTGGTTCAGAAAGAAAAACACAAAGCAAATACAACATATTAAAGCTTATTTGAAGCCTTTCTAAGAGGAAATCTTCTATGTGAATTGGCAATCTTGTTCTACCTTGTCAAGGTGATTATGAATATAAAAGGGGTGAGGAAACACTAACAAGGCATTACTTACTCTGTGAGAATACACTGAATATAACATAACAGCTCTGCAGAATATCAAAAGCATATCAGGTTTGCTTCTTCATACATTATGAAGCAAATCTATGGCTTTTTTTGCTATAGTTTTAATGTCTAAACACAGTTTTAAAAAATGGGCAAACTGGGCACTCTCATCTCTGTCTAATCTTAGAGTCTAAAATAACCAACACCTTATCAAAATTTAATATTGTTTAAACTCTATGCCATACTTTCCACTCATCAACAAAGCAGTAAGTAGTTTAAACATATATAATATGACAGCTGTTTACCAGTGCACAGTAACCTCAGAAAGAAAAGGCAGGTAATTTTGTGCAATTCAGTCAAAAAGGAAAATTCCCAGTGCACTAATATTTGTAATAGAAGTTTCCACATTGAGGAAACAAAGCACATTTATCATTTTACCCTTTTAAATGTACTAAAACACTTATAGTTAAAACTTCAGATAAATTGCAGTCACCCTGTCCATGTCCAAATACCTTCACCAAATCACTTCAATGGCATAACAAAGTGTCATGAAAGAAGCAATGGCAGAGAAACAAAGCCTGGTCAGGGCTGGCTGATACATCCAGGAGGTACAATATGATGAAAAGAGACAGACTAGCTGTCACCATCCCTGAGAGTATTTAAAAGACTTGTACATGTGGTATTCAGAGATGTGGTTTGGTGGTGACCTGGCAGTGCTGGGTTTACGACTCAGTGATAATCTCAGATGTCTTTCCCAACCCAAATGATTCTATGACACCTAAGTTAAAAACCTCTGCTCTTTAGCACTGTCACAGCCATGATACGTCTGGATTTGGAGGTAGAAAAGTCTAGTCTGAAGGTTTCTATCTTACAGCTCACTGAATCATGAAGACAGAGTTTCTACATCAGTCAAATAACCAGCACCAATTTCTGGCAACATCCATAGCTCCCATGCTGCCTCTGTGGCAGCAACCAAAACCAGTCTAGCTTAATTTATAAGCAGGAACTTGAAATAGCTTAAGACAGTCTGACTGTATGTCCATATTGATGGAACACTCTAAGCAGGAAGATTAACTTGGATCAATACATATTTTCATGGAAAATTTTCACTGCCTATCGTGTCAGTTAAGTGCTGGTTTTTTTTCAGGATGTAAAAGAGCACAGGAGGCTTGCACTGCACCACTTCAACTTTCATGGTGACTTCTTTAGAACTTCTTCACAAGCCTGATCCCAAGCCACATGAAAGTCAGCAAACTGCTGCTGCTGCCCCAAAAGGCTTTTGACCAGCACCATATTTACTCAGGAGAATTAATACTGCTAAGTTGCTGTAATCCTCTCCTGAGTGGAAAAGTATTGCAGAAAGAGCCACTACATAAACAAAAGAGACAAACCCCACTGAAGCAAATATGCAGGGACTGATGGGCTCAGTTAAATTACCATATCCTTCCAAAGAATCTTCACTCTAAATCTGGCTATGACATTTACTTAACGTGTTACCTGTCATTTCTCCATTCCTAAAGGAGGAATACTACTTACTCAAGACTCTTTTAGGGAAAATTAATGTTTTCAGGGCACCTTAAAAATTAAACCAGCTATATATGTTTGCCAAGCTATCCAGCTGGATTGTGGGCACGCTGATTGAGAGCATTTTGGTTGCTGTGGACTGTGCATATATTCTCAGTTTCATTTTTGTTTCATTGGTTGCCTAATGAAATATGTGTCCATACATTACCAATGTAATCTATGAGATATATATATATGTATGTTTGCATAGCAAAAATATGTTATTTTTATTTCAAGCTCAAAAGGCGGCTGCTTACAGGAAAGAGCAGATTCTGGGAATATAAACATCAGTTCCTTTTTTTATAATTATTTTTATTTTTGTGTGTTTAGAGAAGCCTTGCAGAGAGAAGCCAGTTAGCAAGTTTATCCACTGAAGCCTAAAGGGGCTCCTTCAGTACAGCTGAGTATTTGATAAACAGATTATCTGGCTCTGCCTACAGACTGCTGGTGTTACTGCTGGATGGACAAGAGACCAACTTGTCTTGGTCAAAAGGAGAAGAGACTTCTACTGAATAGCTACAGATGCCATTCTTGTACAGACAGTATATTCCAGCACTGACAATCACTCTGGCTATGGAATTTGGTGAGACATCACAGCTGCAGCAGCAGTGTTATGTGGCACAGTTGTGTATTTTTGTAACATATATGCAAATTACAAGGAGATAAACAGGGTCTGATAAGACAACAGGACATGCACCCAGCCCATAGTTGTAGCCACAGCTTCCACTACACACAGAAACCACTCCACACTGTTTACCTGCCTTCTGCAGCTTTCACACCGCTGTGCAAAGAACACTTGGGAGTGTATGCAGAACCAAAAAGCCAAGGTGCAAAGGGAAGTGTACATACATGGTACCACGGTGCGGGAGCGGTTCTTCGGCACGTTCTCCTCCTGCTGTGCTACGCTGCTCTCGTTGGGCTCAGCCTGGTAAGCACACAGAGCTTCCCACTCCTTCTCCAGACGGTTCTTGTTCTTCAGGTGATCTTCCATGTAGGACTGGAATGAAAAGAATACTGCATTAAGCAATGGCTTAGCTAGGCTGCAAACTAAGCTTAAAGGATGTTTCTCAAAGCGTGGGAATCCTGAGCTTTGGGGAAAAAAAACTGGCTCAGTTTTAAGGTTCATTTATTTACTTAATAGAGAGTTGACTTCAAGCTTATTTGTGCTATAAAAAATGAGAATGATAAAATGTACCAGTGCTAACAGAGAGGAAATTTATGAAACATCCATTCACTGAGCTTTAGGAGAAAATTGTTTCTTCTTCAGTACCTAGAAAACATAAGCCCAAATGTCTTTTTCATCAGGCAATGGAAAAGAAACAAAATTCCATTAACAAAAATTACTACAAACAACAACTTCTGTCAAAACAAAGGATTTTACAACCAAATTTCAAGCACATATGCATGTCACAACAGTGATAGAAATATTGAAAAGAATAAAAAAATTGCCAGGCTGAACTATTGTGGCCAAGCACTGGGTCATCAGAAACTCATCTTGCAGATGAACAGGCACAGAGAGGGCCTTCAGCTGAGGAGGTGTTGTTAATTAATATTAATAGTTGTTGTTAGGGATTGTACATTGCATTCAGTTAACAGTATTGGGAAAAGCATCACCAAAGAAATCTGTGGCAGGATTATGGGCCTCAAAGTATCTTGGTGCTGATCTTAAGCTTTTGCAGATCTCCCCTGGCTAGAGCTCCAGCAGTGGATAGGAATTCAGCTCCAAAGATTTGAGAAAAGTGAACCAAAACCCTTTTCCTTCACCCTATGGATCAGAAATAATCCAAGTAGGTGAGGGGAGGAGAGCAGAAAGGAGGAGGAGTGGGGAAACCCAGAAATCTTCCTTTCCCTTTAACATGAAAATTAAGATAGTGACCTCCTGGTACTTTAAGCCTGCTTATACAGGCTCATTACTTTACAGAGCCTTCCATCTTCTACAGCAAGCAAGAAACATCTTACTTTAGACCATGTTCATATCTGTAAATTAAACTCCATATTGCCTGTACTAGGTAGGTTGAAATTAACATTCCTAAACAGAATTAAAAAGGACAGACTGTTCAGGAGACAGGCTCAGGGTGGGGTCAATAGCAAAACTTCTTGCCCAAATATCAGGTATTGCTGGACCTAATACAGCCCAATCTATAGCAAATCTTGTCTAGAAAAAGATCCCAGAAAGGATTCACTGCAAAGTACAAAACGGACTTTAATTGCTTCGAAAACCCTTTCCATTGCCAATCTTTCTGATGTTGAATTGTTCTTCCTAAATGTGCTTTAAAGAAGAAAAGCTCTTGTGCCCTCTCTACAGGTTTAACAGAAGGTGTAAAAAGCTTGCAGCTTGTCCGCTGCCAAACAGGAGCTCTGCAAATCTGTTGTGCCACTGTGCTTCCCACCTGGCTGGCAGGGCAGGATACAGCTCCCTGTTGCAGCTTGAACAGTTTTTTGATGACAAAGAGCCCCTGACACACAGCTTTGTTTGGTGCAGGGTTTGTCGGGCGCTGTCTTTACACGAGGTTTGTAAATCAAACCTGGTACTGAAAAACCAATTCAAGAAGCGACGCTTCAGAAGGGATGTCTTTAAGGACACAGAAAGGTATTGCATTAGAAGAAAGGTTTCTAAAGGAGGTAAAAAATAGTGGTGGCCTAGATACAATCAAAACACCTACTGTGTGATTGCTTTTCCTCTATAATGAAGGAAGAAGCATTGCAGTGGACAGAGCTGTGACCTGACAGACGTGGAGCTGGGAGAGTGGCGTGGCCCCAGTGTGTGTCAGGGTGTGGGTCTGGGAACACGTTCCCAGCATTAACTTGCAAGTTAACAGGAGGAAACCATCCTCTAATAGTTTATTTATCCTTGTCAAAAGGCTCTTGCTACTGGCAAAGGAGGGAGGCTAAAGATCCTATTCTTTTCTCCTAGCAATTTTGTGCCTGGCTATGTATACTGAAGTCATAGGGGAAAAAAAAAAAAAAAAAAAAAAAAAGAATAATCCCTCCAGAGCAGAGACTTGCTGGTATATAAGAATTTTTATGAGGCAAAGGGAAAAAATAGCAAAATCTTACAATACCACAGAGCCAAGACTGCTGGCTTCAGAGCAGCTGTTTAGCATGCAGCAGAGATCAGGCAGTCAAGGACCAGCCTGTAGCATCTTCCCATTTTAAACCACAGTTTTATAATCTGATTCATTTTGACATGCCCATCACCAATGTCCCACAGACTTCAGGGACATTTTATGCAGATATACAGATCTGCCAACACTGAATCTCTCCAAAATCCTGGTAGATCCACAAAGGAAAGGAAAAGGGCCATGAACATTTCATTCCTAAGGCAGAACTGAATGTAGTAAGGAGCTTTCTGTTGACTCCAGCTTGTCTCTCTGATGATTTCAAGGATTGTATTTTAAAAAGAAATTTAATTTCCTTTTAAAATCATCAAATCTGTCACAGTTAAGGTAAAGTTTACAGCTAAGGTAAATTAACTGCTTTTATTGCACATGAACTTTCAGATAACTCAATGTTCTTTAAAAATTATTACTTTTACCTTCATTTTTCAGGTAATCTTGAGTGTAAAGATACAAGAATTTTCAAATGGAAACACACGGAAATCTTTACTTTAGCCAACCATTTCTCGTGTGGTTTCAATTCCTACATCTCACGGATCAGACAGGGCACTTGTCTGACAGACCTTGAGGAGGGGTTTGACTATTTGAATGGACCCGTGGAAGGCTCTGCCCAATATGGACATCTGCTTTACACACTTTTTTTAAAAGCTGCCGAGGAAGAAGCTTGCTTTAAAACATTCAGGAGCCAGACAATTCCCTCAGAGTTAAGTAATCTTTCATTTACAGTCCTTCAGAGCCCCAACACTCATCCCCACTTTGCTAAACAGAAGCTTAGTGATTTTGAAACATTCCCTTGGGAGCTGCTAGATGTACATTAAATTGAGTGGAACTTCTGATATTTTAGAGATTGTATGTCTACTCAAATCCACTCCTTAATTAGGATGTTTTGATGAGACATTCTGCAATGTTTGCCTGGTGCAAAAGAAATTCATTACCAACGTGTCAAACACGCACATGATTGTCCTTGTCCCAGAGTAGCAGGTAAAATAAATAGAGGTTGTCACCACTGTTATTGCAATGCTCCTCAAGCCTGCTGAAAAAAGTAGAGGTCTAGCCTCACCAATATGGGCACAACAAGGCAAATCCTGTAATCCCAAGTATATGCTATTATTTAAACAAACACCATCTGCTTGCACAGGTCTTCTGATGCACCTTAAATTCCATTAGCCTTAATTTTCCTTCCACAGGGCCTGACCTGTGAGGACAATTGGTAGCCCAGTCCCTACTTTCTCTTGTTCAGACAGAGGAGATACTCTTGCTGCCAAAGATGCTGTGGGGATGAGGAGGATGTGCTGACGTAATGAGGACAGAGTGGATGCTTTATAAAATCCATTATTACTGTGTGAGACCTGCCAGTTGTAAGGCAAAAAGGGAGCTTTCAGCAAGAGGATGAAAAGCTGTCCCAGGTACAATGAATGGGCTGAAGAGACACTGCCAGTGGCACATATTAAGACAGATTTTATGTGCCTGAACACAGGCACAAAGACAGAGCACAGTGGGCTGGTTTGGCTTTGGTGGAACATGGCTTTGTTAGAGCTTCCTGTGTGCTCAGCTGATGTTGTAATAGGGTGTCAAACTACTTTGGTTTTCCTTATTTTTTTCTCTACTCTTTTATCAAGAAGGGTGTCCAACACATGCCCTGTGACTAAATAAGGTTAAAAATAAAACTATTAAATTCTAATTGACTGGTCAATCTTTAAATCATAGAATCACTTAGGTTGGAAAAGTCTCTCAGATTATCAAGTCCAACTGCCAAGTCCACCACTAAGCCATGTTCATCAGTACCACATCTATATGTCTTTTAAATACCTCCAGAGATAGTGGTGACCCCACCACTGCCCTAGGTAGCCTGTTTCAGTGCTTGCCAGGCCTTTTGATGAGGAAATTTTCCTTAATATCCAATCTAAACCTCCTCTGGCACAACTTGAGGCCACTTCCTCTTCTCCTATCACTTTTTACTTGGTTGAAGAGACACAGTACTTTCTTCCGAGATAGTATGGTTTGCATCTGTGAAGATATTTGTTTTAAAAATTCCTATTTTATTAGCTGACATTCAATTGCCACAATTATTTCTGACAACATACTTCCAATACAGTACTTGAGTAGAAACCCTTCCCATGATTGAGGATGCATCTTTCAGTGAAAACATGAGCAGCTCTCAAAGTGACAGACCTTGACAGGTCTAATCAAATTTCAAATGTCAGCTGAAGATGTGGATGTGAAATTATCTTAATCCTTGTGAATGGTGACTGCTCAAACCCACACTGTTCACCCAAAAGTGTGGGAACCACTGCTTTCAAACTGCTGCTGCTTTTTCCAGAGACGCAGAGGGCCAGGCAGTGCTGTTGGGCTTCCCAAGCTTCCTCAGAAGGAAGAGAGGAAATTCTAGAGGAATTTGTTTTAGCTATTATATAGCAAATTGTGCAGAAAAAGACTATACTTGAAAACATTTGTTTTGTATTCTTGTCAGTAATTTAAATAATGTGGTTTTTTGCCTTTGTTCCCTACTAACTCATGGGTTGTATCACTCTGGCCCAGGATGCCCCAGAATTCTTGCTACTCTGCTTGAACTTCTTTGTGTTCTTTAGTACACATTGCATTGACTACATGTAAGAGGAATACTTTTCTGCATAAATCCAATTTGCTTTTAACAACACATATGGTTTTGTCCTTCTATTTTCTGGCTTAATACCTTATCATTAGTGGCTTCACAGTAAATTTCTCTGTTCCTACTCATATTACTCACAGTGCTATAGAATTCAGAGACAGAAGCAGCCTATCTGATTACTTGCTTCCAGGTCTTCAAATAATGTAATTTCTTGTACCTCACTAGGATTTTTCTAACATTTGGCTGTTCTGTATCTAAAGCAGAAGCCTAAAGCACAGTTCATTACTACTTCTTGGGACTCTGACTGTTCTGAACTATACATTGTATACCTGAAAATATACAAATATTTTCAATAAGCAGCAGTAGTTCTCCTTTGAGATTTTTTTATATGGATGTCAACAACATTGCTTTTCATTTTCATACTAAACTTACTACTCATTTTCAGCAAGCCATGTATTTCAGCTTTAGTCTGTTTGCTCAGAATATTGCTGTTCTCCACAATTTCTGCTTGTATACATTCCAGTGTCTTCACAGATCATGAATTAATGGATCTAAGCAAATTATAGATGTCTTCTTGTGACTCTTTTCTTCAAAGATAATTTCTTTGTTCTATGTGTTTTCAGGTTTAACACTTTCAAACTTTTGAATTACTCCTCTGTCATCACATCTGTGCAGAACTTTAGATTGTGCTAAAAGTCATTGTCACTTCCACTCATTTCCACATCATTATTTAAAAAGTTAAATATAACTGGATCTAAGAGCAATTCCTGTGCTCTGCCAGACACTCCTAGACATAGCTTTCAATCATTACTTTTTGTGTATCAACCTTTTGCCTCATGTCAATCCACATAATTGTCCTCTAAAAAACTGGCATTAATTTTTCAATTAACTATTCATGAGATAGTGTCACGACTTTATTAAAATTTGTATGCATAGCATCCATTGTTTTCATTTCAACTACTGGGTTGTGTAGTTTTACTTAAATAAAAAGCAATCAGGTTTGTCCAGGCAAGAATTGCTCTTTAGAAAATTATGCCTATTCTTACTCATTGTTCAACTATCCAATGGAAAGGGTGAAGGAGATTAGCAAACACACAAAGGAAAGACTCCAGCCTTTCCCATCCTCTTAAATGACACCCTTACATTTATTTTCCTTTTATGCCCTTGAAAAATCTCTCTCTAGATAATCAGCAACTCCTTTTTTAATGTATGCTCCATTACTTTCTAGGGCTGGAGTCTAGACTCAGGAAATAGCAACAGAAAGTTCATTTCTATTCTCTGTTCCTGCTCCCCATTCTTCTTTTACAAAATTATTAGTTTATTCTTCCATTTTGGTGCACACAAACTTGTCCAGAGCTAATCAAATAAAGTCCCCTGAGATCAGAGTCACTATTACAACTCTGAGCCATATTCAGATCCTGCAGAGCACCACAATGTTTTTTCTACACTTTTTAAGCATTTCTCACTTCCCACCAGTTTCAGAGTAACACTGAAGTGACTCTGGGGTCTTGCTTGCAGAAGATCAGTCTTTCTCCCTGAGCTGCCCTGGTGCATAAACAAAAGGCTGGGATCTCACCCCACGTTTCCATGAAGAAACTTCCAGTGGTACTGAAACGTGGGAGCAGAGCCAAACTATGCCCATGCTCTCCTACTTTTCTTCCTAGCAAAGCAAACCCTAAATAAATAGAGGATGCACTATCTCAATCAATTTCAGTCTTTGCATCAACTAGCATGTTAAGAAAATAATTTTTTGCCAATAGTTAGCTGTTCCATGGAAGTCCCACAGTTGTTTCTGGTGCTCTAATCCAACCAACCCTCAATAATGCAGAGTCTGTAACTGGTACCAAGACCAGCTCCATCTCTGAAGATTCAATCTATAAATGTTAGGAATACTAGCTTTAATCTCAAACATCAAGTTCTCAATATTAACTGCAAAGAAGTGTGACTTTATAGGGGTAGTTATATTTGGCTTATACAGACATATAAAATGAAAAGTTCTGTTGTGGCAGCTCATTGTCAGTATCTTACAGAACTTGTATCTGGAAGAAATCTCAGTAAATTACCATCTGGCTATAAAGTCTCACATGCTCTCAATCCTAGGGAGTGTTCTGCATCCCTACTTTACTGGAACCAGGATTTCATCACCTGATTAGTCAGTCATTTCAGGCTAAAAGCTCCTTTCCCTTTTGTAACTTGTCCTGTGCCATCTCAGATCTCCTGCTTACAGTAACCACAAATGAAAAAAATATGGAAAATAAAAACTTGGGAATTTGTATTTTCTCTTGCAAAAGACACTGAGAAATTATTTTCCTCCTCCATTTGCAGCCATACTACTACCATGATGTATTTTGATCTAATAGTTCTTGTATTTCTCAGGACATGATTACACCAGTGAAAAAAATAGTTTTGAAGCTTTTCAGTTAGGTACTGAAAAATACTATGGAGCTCTCCTTGTAATTTGGCATGAAACACTACTAATATCATACATAATGTGGTAGGTGATGAAGGAAAACTTAAAAAAAAAAGCCAGAGTGAGGCAATTCACTGACAAAGCAACTATTCAGCGTGGTTGAGAATAATATCCCTAGATTGCTTCAAATAGGTTGTATTATTTAGAAATAATTTAACTTCCATGGTGATACCAGCCAACAATAAAAATGACATTCCATAGTTTCAGTTTCATATTTTTAGATGTAAAGCTCATTGTAGACACCTAAGCATGCACACAGAGAGCAGCTGTATTTTCATGTCATCTTAAATTATGTTAAATTTTTGTCTCTGGTTTGCTAGAGAAGTACCACTCTGCACAAGCAGTGTAAGGCATTTTCTACCAGACTGGACCAGTGTGAAACTTTGGCCAGAAAGGCTGTAATTCACAAGCATGTTAGATGGCAACCTATGTTCTGTTTGCCTAAATTAATATACCCTTGATGCAGTGTACATCACCATCTCTCCCTCTCCTAATGCTCTGATAATAGAGTTTTGTAACTTGTAAAAGGATTACTTCAATCCAATCAGCAGGTGCTGGGATCAGTGTGTGTCACACAAACACTTGCTAATCCCTTTTCTTACAGCTCCCAGCTGCCAAAGGTGTTCAGTGAAATCCCAGTGAAATGGATGGATACAACCTGGCCTGGACTGACACAGGTTGTCATCTCTGGAGGAGATTTTGGAAAACACATGTGCTGCTAAGAATTGCTTCAGCTGGAATGGTGGAGGCAGGTATACTTTTAAAAAGAAATGCAGCTATGAAGTTAAACATTTAAAAAAATTGAATGCTTAATTATGAAATATTTACTCTACCAGGCTCTCTAAATATAGCAAAAGATAAAGAAATTCACTCCACAAGGAATCCCTTCTTAAGGAATATCAGCCACTTAATGGTGTCTTCTAGGTCTTAAAATACAACCACCCTCATCTCCTCCTCCTTACCCCCTTTTTGAAATCTAAATTATGCCTCTGAATTTTCACCTCTGCAGTTACTTTGCTTTAAATAAACCTCCACAAAAAAGGGAAGATGATTGCTATAAAAGGAATATAATTTGCTCCCTTACAATCCCTGTGTTTCTATAGCTCCTTCTTGTCCAACTGTCTGAAAGTGCTCACATTACTCCTGCAGGGGAGGCAAGTATCACTGCTGCTTCACAGATGGGAAATGGAAGGGCTCAAACATTGAAATTAATTTCCCAGGGACACAGAATATGCGCCTGAAACACTAATTTTTGCAGGAATATTCTTGATAGCTGTTTTTTAACCCCATGACCATGTTTATAGACATGGCTGAAAGTCAGGACACATTAATGAATCCATATCTGAGAATATTTTTGTAATTACAAGTATACCACAATGTTCTGACTGTGATGGAATTAATACAGATTTTAGGTTGGGGATTTTGTTTAGAAGTACATGGTTTAAGTGTCTGGTGAGTAGATAAATTTATTCACATGCTGAATGCTGTTTATGCAAAGACATGCCAAGGTAAATAATATATATGTAGAAGATGAATTATCCAAAAGCAGTTTCTAAAATTTCTGTACTTCTTATAGTAGATTTCACTACAAAAATCTTAAATAATAAATAGCCTTCACAAAAAGGAATAATATTACTTTAAAAAATTAAGGTCTAAACCTCTTAGCCAATTACTGCTATTTCACAGCATGGGATATGTTGTGACATTTTGTAAAACCAAAAATAAATCCAAAACAAGAAAAAACTCAGCCCAAACCTCCCCATTAAAGACAGCTCTGCAGTACAGGAACTGGCACCAAGGAGAGTGTCAGCTGAATTCATCAACTGAGACATTTTGGGAAGCATTTCTGGTAGCTTTGTTAAAATGTAAAAGCACAAGCATGTAAAAACTAGCTGGAAAACTGAACAAAAATATACAAATCAAGTCCTTTGACTCTTTGTGATAAATATTGACACCCAACACCATTCTCACAGAAAACTGCTATTTTCTTCTTACACATTAAATAAATTTTTCTAATGATCCCTTCTCACTTCATTTTTTACTAATATTTTAACACCATACCACAATCCAAGACATATTTGTGATTCATTTATACGTCTGTTGTGTGTCTGAAATGAAAACTTTAAAAATATATTACTGCACACTAATTACCTGACTGAAAACACAAAACCAAATTCCCTGGCTTCATCTCACAGCTCTGCTAACTCAGTTAAGCATCTAAATTTGGGTTCTCTGTGGGATACTGTATTTCCAAATTTAAATTTTAATGAATTACGGTCTATGTTTTTTTTCAGAGCACTTGTATAGTCATCTTCCTTTACTATATATATAAAAATTACCAAGAGATAAATAAAGAATTCTGAAAACATCATGTTTAAAAATAATCCTCTCTTCAAGCGTGGTCAAGTTCTATACAGATAATGAGACCAGTAAAACCCAGGCAACCATGACCAAGTATATCCAAGTGATACAGAACATGATGTGATTTATAGATAGTCTGGAAAAATATCACTATGTTAAACACTAGCCATCTTGAGGACAGACAGGAAAATATTTCTTTTACAGATATAATACCCCTGCTAAAGCAAAGAGATAAGCACTTACTTACTGCTACTCTTAAACTTGTGAATAAAAGTCAAAAAGTGCTTCTCCAGGAAAAAATTATAACCCATAAAGGAAAGCCCCTCTGCCTTTCTGGGATTTTTTTTTTTTTTTGGTGGTGGGGTGAGGTAAGATATCAAACATAGAGTTTGTACCTAAACACACACAGAGGTTGTGGAAAATTGAGAACATGCAATATGAAATCCAAGAAGTCTTGCAATTCATGCTAGACCCACAGCCTAGAGGCAGGCTATGCACATAAGCACAAGTGACCATCAGGTTACCTGGGAGAAAGAGCAGGAAAGGAACAGACTAGATAATCAGCCTTTTCCTTAGAAATCTCCTGTAACAGAGACCAGACACTTCAAACTCCACAAACATCTTCAATGATCACATCCTTGCACTCAGGACCACTTTGGAACCATGGAAATTCCATGTTTGCACACAGAGAAGCAACACAATTAGTGAACTGCCAGTCCCATGGATGCAGAGCAAACCCAGCACAATAGTAGAAACAACAAGCTTGACTATAGAAGACAGCTCAGAAAGCAGATGGAATGAAAAACTGATTTTTAAATGGTTGGACTTGATATTGGAGGTCTCTTCCAACCTAAATTATTTGATAACAGTAGGAAATGAAGAAACTCTTTTTTCACAGAAGTCCTTTCAGGCCTTAAAAGAGATGACTGTGGGAGAAGACACTGCTGCCCTACCCCTTCCATGTCACACTCACAGCCACATTGAAACAACATGCAGTAGGAGAATAAGCAATGCTGGCTGTGAGCAAGATGCAGCTGGCATCTGCCCAGCTCCCAAATCTGGAGGAAGTGTCCCATTTTTCAGGTAACCTTTTATCTATGCACCATGGGATTTCCAACCGATGCTGGCCTAGCTTAGTGATTCTCAAATATTTTTCTCATGAAAGCATTCAAAAGGGATTGTGAAGTGATGGTAGAAAAGCTTTAGAAGTGCATAAGCTGAAGACATCCTGCCTACTCCTGGGACTCTTGGGTTTCCATGGAAGCCAGTAAAGAATAACACTTTAAAGAAGTTTGAGGAACACTGGTCTAATCCACAGATGAAAACATTTGAAGTGACAGAGGGCAAAATAAGAACAAAGGAAAAACAATGTGAAAGAGGACAGAAGAAGAAGCCAAGAACATACTCTAGAGGTCAATAAAGAAGTGAAATGATGAAAGAAGACCCTATACTGCAAAGGAAGGAAGTCAGAAAAACAAAAACCAGAACACGGCTAAATGCTATGGGAAGAAGCAAATTTTGGTCATAATGACAGGTCCCAACATTTCTTTGCATGCTGTTTCTTTTCCTTGGAACCTTTCCCTTCAACTGCTGAACAAGGAGAATACATTGAGGGGGTGACAGCAGTAGTTTTGAGTAGACAGTAAAAGTACAGCTGACTGTAAAACAGAAAGAAAAAGAACCTAAAATGTGGTGCATGTGCATGATTGCTTAAGATTTAGCAGATTGGGCTTGAAGAAAACTGTTATCAATTCAGAAGATATTGTGGAAAAATGTGTGGAAGGCATCCTTTTCCATCATACTGTTATTTACTATAGACTGCACATCCTCACTTTGGTTTTCACAAGCTTTTTCAATATGTATTTAATATCTTTCAGTCAGCTCTCCAAATATGGGATATTTTGCTCTTAGATAATAAGGTGAAAACTAAACTTGGCAGAATGAAATCTGAAAAACCCAAGTCCAGAATTCCTTTATACTCTCATGTCTTAAAAAAGTGTAGTGAGTGGGGAAAAAAGGGCAAAAATGTTGTCCTTTAACACAATTCTTTTTCTGTTAAAGCCAATAGGATGAATTGTGAGAGCTCAGCACAGGGACACCAGGGAATGGGGGTCTACTTCTGGCTCTGTTTCCAACCTTGAGGTTTGTCTTGGTCAACATGCTTCCCTGTCAGTGCCTGAGTTTCCTGACAAAAAATGACAGGATAATGATAGCAACCTTTAAAAAGAGCTTTGAATCTACTGATCAGAAGTAGTATATAATCATTGGCTTATTATTATTTTGGTTATTAAAGTGAGTTGAAAGGATCCTGGTGGCTTTAATCAACATTTCTTTTATCAGGCCCCAGAATCCTACCTGAAGGACAATGTTTCTCAAAATTCAGTTATGAGGACACACATATGCTATAAGTCAAATGCTGGTGGATACCCTCAGATACCATAGAGTATTCTTGATACTTGAACTTCTTGGTTCTTGAACTTCAAATGAAACAAAAGCCATTTATGGACTTCCAGAAGTACTGTATTAGGTACCATTAGTACATTTACTACAGAAACTGGACACTACCATGATGTTTTCAATCAAAATGGTCCAATGCAAACCAAGACACCAAAAGGTGGAAGGAGGCAATGAAAAATGAAGAAAGCACTTTTCTCAGGCAGGCATTACACACACAGACATCTGAGAAGCAGCAGGACACCCCTCTGCTGTAAGCCAGCACTGCCCTGGGCATCTTAGCTTGCTGTGGTTAACAAACCAAACCCTTCCAGGTGCCTTCCTCAGCAGCAGATAAAGCAGTAGATAAACTGCTGCATCAGAAATACTCCTGCATTTAGAAAAGCTTCGGGTTTGGATTCTGCATTACTTTAATCCTTGAAAAATTCCATCTTTTAAGTTCACCACAGCCTACCACACTGGCATGGTGGCTGTCTCTTAATGCTGCGGTCTACACATATGATTCTCACAGGTTAGGAAGCATCCTTGATGTCTTTGGCCTAACACATAATTATAATGCATACAAAACATGATTTTATAATGAAAATGCTTCTCTGGCTATCATTACTGCATGCAATTTACCAACTTACATTTACATGTTATAAATTACCAATTTACATTTAAGCTAAAATTCCTTTGGAACTGTCTGATGAATGAAGTGAATGCCCACTTCAGGACATGTCCTGCTGCAACAGTGCTCCCTCTGCAAGACTGCTCCAAGGAATCTTGTAGGACTACAGATAAAAGGGTAGTTCTGCAACCAGCAGTTTTTGGGGTGAGCCCAGTGAAGTTTCATGTGCTCTACACAGAAGTAAAGCTTGGAGAAATCTCATGGTAGAGCGGGTACATGAGGGTTTGTTGTGTTGATGTTACTTCTACACACAGTCCATCTACTCATGCAAATAATGTCTTAAAGCATTTAAATGATCTCTATCTATTCTGCTGGTAAAATTTGTCACTGGCAAAGACATGTGACATCTTTTCCATTAGCTTTTCTCTGTAATGTGACACAGGCAGATTAAAAGGGTTCTTTAACACACATCTCCTCCAGTACTGATGTGGCTGAGACCACTGCAAATTAAATTTTATAAATTACCACTGCTGTGCTTTTCACCATTTCTGTCACTATATATTCACAATTTCCTCATCCCAAGGTGCACAAACAGCCTTGTCAGCTTCACTTATACACTGCTGCAAGAGACAAAAATTGCAAATATTGCAAGGAAAAGTTTTAAAATTTAAAATGTTAAAAAAATTTCCATTAACGAAGAAAAGCTGTATATATTGTATGTCTGCTCCCAAATATTTATCTATACCTATAGAGGATTCTATTGCTGTTCATGGTATTTGTACACAAGCACACATGTGGGTATGAAGCACCCACCACTGAAGAGTCATCTCAAGGCACATGATACTAAAACCAATATACAAACCCTAAAAATATACCAGTATTTAAAGGCATAAGAAGGCCTAAACAAACATGAAGTAACACTGTGTCATAAATATAACACTAAGATCTAGGGCCTGATTCTGCCTGGGCTCCCACCCGCTAATCACTCGTCTGCAGACACAGCCGTGGGTGCAATTTCAGCTCTCAGATTTTCCTGCTGTAGCTGTTCTCCCCTTGTTATCTCAGCAGACATCTTCACTTTGGTGAGATGGATATTGAGCTACCATCCTGCTACACATTCTAGGAATATGCACACAGCAAGCAGCTCGGCATCAGCTCACACATGAACAGCCTTAGCTCCCATAAAATATTCATTCATTTAAAAAATATTTGCACCCTGCTGTCAAACTTAGACAAATTCATACTGAGCCTCAGAAATAGCTGTTTTAATGGTAAATGATGTTCCAGAAACCTCTTTCAGGCTAAACACTCTCGTCAAAATTATTTTAATAAGAAAGATTAACAATTTCAACATTAGCTGCTAATCCCCTTTCATTTGAAACTGTGCTGATAAAATTCTTTGCTTGTCATTCAAATAGTAAGTAATAATTATAGATTTGGGGCCTCCATCTCTTGCTTCATTAATAGTAAATTGCATGGAAGTCTGAAGCATAAAGTCAGCTTTGATACATCTCAAAATGCAATTTCCATAGCTTTCCTTAGCTATGTACAATTAATTACAGAGTTAATAAGGGGAATATGTTAATGAAAGGGAAATTATTCACTCAGACCACCTGGTCTTATCAAATTTCTTTAATATGTTTCCTTCTTTCTGTGAATTTGCATGACAGCAAGAACACAAATCATGGTGTGCATTGCTAGTCCTTTAGTATTTTTATTTGCAACCAGCTAAAGTCCACTTAAATTAAATACAGAAAGAATGAAAGAAGTAGTCAGTAGTAAATAACTGACTGCATTTGTTTTCTCAAGTTCATTACCTTTATAATTTTAAAACAAAATTGCCTAAACAGCTTTATAATTACCAGACTCTCTTCAATGCTGAAGTACAAATATAATGCATCCAAAAAGGAGACATTGTCATCTTTTATTTTCTTTAAAGAAATGTGCTGCATGTGCACCTATTTAATAAAAGATGTACAGAAATGTGCTTCAATTCACTGCAGTCTGACAGCTACTAGAGTTTAGTTGCTATGTGCAGTGGAGTTTTTGGATGTTCATGGGAATATTTTAGTTGCTCCAAACAGCCCAGTCAGAAGGTGGCAAACCTTCACATAAATCATCTTAAAAATAACACAGTTGTGATACATAGTCAGAGAAATATTTTTTTAAAGATGGGTCAAATCCAGAAACCAACCATCTTAAACAAACCTCGATGGATTTACTACTGAGCAGACAGAGGACAAAAACATTTGAGGACCTGGACATCAACCCTCATAATGATTCCAGGAAGAAAAAGGCCAGAGAATAATTCCTAGAGCAATGGCAGGTTGTGTTTGGAGGAGGTGATGCCTGTGGGCAGTTTATCACCCCTCTCTCCTATTCTTAGTTCAATGCAAAGGTCCAACATACAGCCAGCAACAAGAGGCAGCTCATAATTCTCCCTTGCTATGAATAGGGTTCTCTTGGCCAGCTTGGCAACCTAAAGCAGCATTAGCTCATGAGTTTAGGAGAAGAGGATAAGGGAGACATGACAGCATTGAGGGAGAGCTGCCAACTAAAAAAAAAAAAAAAGTAAGATATTACTCTGGTCTGAAACAAAAGGACAGTTACATAAAGGAGACAAAGTCAGTAAAATTATTCTTTTATAAAGACATACTGGAGGGGTAAGGATGTAATATTTGAGGGTGGAATACTTTACCTGGTTTTGACCACAAAGTAAACCAGTCCTCTTTTACTGAACAGCAAATACTATGTCATCCACTTCCAAGCAAACTTCACAGATTATTTTAATGTTTATCTCCTTATTTAAAAATGTTTCCACAGCTGCGTCGTGGGTGCATATGCAAAATTTGATCATCACAGGAGCATTTTGTCTATGTCCTACACATCAAATTTTCCAAATACCACCCAAATTCTGTTACCTTACTCAGAAAACACTGCCAAATTATGGTCTAATCCCAGAAGGAGTTGCAGAAAGCAAAGTACAAGTTTTTTTAATCTTGCCCTGAAGAACTTCGTTGAGTCAGTGGAGGGACTGAACTGTCTTCATAACAAATAACCAGGCCATGTTCAATAACTTTTGCTGGCATGGCCCACACAAAGAGAAAGAGCTCTCCAAAATTTCAATGGGAGTTCTTCTGGGCATCCTAAACTGCAACTGGCACAGCAGTGCAAAAACACAGCGCCAATATTATGTCTCTTTGGAAGTTATGAAGCAAGTCCCACTTTTACCCTGAACTCTTACACATTTTGAGGAGCTCTGAAGCTGGAGTCCCATTTACCACATGTCATTTGATCTTAGCAGTGTGCCATGTCTAGCAACCCATGTGAGTAATTTCTTTAACTCACAGTGAGTCAAAACTCACCACCTGCTCATATCTGAACCCTGCCACCAGCTCAGAAATACTCTGTAACATATATTATCATCTTGGGTCTCCTGAGAAGCCTGAGAAGTCTTTCTGAATTGCCCTCTTTCTAGTATCCTTCTAAACAGGCATTTCCACCTGCTAAATCCAAAATATTATTAACTGCTGTATCTGCTACAATGAGCTATCAAGGATTTAATGCATGATGTGAGCTTGCACAATAGGAAAAATACAGCAAGAGCACTTCATCACTGAGGATGCATTTGAAGCCAAAAGACAAGATGTCCCAGATAAATATTCATATCCAGGAGACCCCACAGTTCATGAGACACTCAGAAGCAGCTGAGTGTCCAGTAACATTCCTTGTCTTCAACCTGATCCATCAAAACTCAGATAATTTTCATTAAATCCCCATCTATTGCTACTTGCTACAGCTGATACTTGTCTTGCCTTGACATTACCTGGATGTCCTCTAGATATGCAAGAAAGCTGGGTGAAACAGAAAAAAGTCCAGATAGCCACCAAGATTTGTTTCAGCCAAGAAAATGATCCTTTCTTTTTCCTTGGTGCACACAGTTGCATAACCTAGTTTTGTGTCACATATTTCTCCCAATGTAACACTTTTAAAATCAGTAATCTAGAATATTAAGAGAAATGTTTTCTTCATCTTTCTACTAAAAGCCCTAGGGAATGATGTAAGTTGGATAAAAGTGTTCAACCAAAGCAGCTTAAACAAAGCTGGAATAAACACTTTACAGTCAAATGACAGAGTAAGATGTAGTCACAGAAATTTGTTGAGTTATTTCTAATAATGAATACATTAGGGGAAAACAACTGGCATGGAAGAATTTAGGAAAAAAAGGTTTTGAAATCAATTTCATATCATGTTCAAGAGGAATGTTTTTCTCAATTTAATACTGACTCTGCAATTGTCATTATTTCCTAAGGCCTATTCAACAAAATTAATATAGAAAATGGGGAGCAACTTATTATGAAACAAATAAAATGGAAGAATCAAAGGGTAACGTGTTCAAGAATATTTTTTCTGAGTTTTATTGATATAATCTATGTAGTACATACATCCATTTATTAGATTTATGGCTCTATTAGTAGAGCTGTTTCCATATGTCATGAGATTTTTTTCACTTTTCTTTGCAGCTTTTCTCTGCTCTTGTATCTCAAGTCCCAGCTTTAGACAAACACAGGCAAATGTTTCAAAACAATTTAAACATTTAGGGAGGGAAAAAAATATGTAAAATGAAGGAATAGACCCTACATCAGCAGAAGATCTTTCAGGAGGCAGCCAGCTCTGCTTGTCCCTAAAAGCATGACAACTCAGGGAGAGATGGGTAAAGATTTTCCCATCCACAGTGTTTATGTCTTTTTGGGATATTGGCTATCCTGTCACAGAGTAACATAATTTATAACAACCCTTTCCCTTGTGACTTCCCCTGTCCGACTGTTCATGATGAAATGGCCTTTAGGGCCAAAGCTTTCTTGGGACTTCATTTTGTGAGACTTTTACAACTATTTATACTGGCACAGCTGAAAGATAAGTTGGGATTTAGATCCAACTTAGCACATGTGTAAGGAGTTCATGCTTTTAGCTTAACTTTGCCACTGAGTTTTTCCCTTCTCATGAGAGGGAGGATTTTTTTTCTGCATTTTCTCAGTGGCAAGCTTTTTTTAAACAGGGTATTTATATTCTTGAGATGCATGAAGAGGTATTAATGCTGGCAGAAGGAGACAGTGGGAAAAAGAAAAAGATATTAGAATCCATTTAATAACCAAACAAATGATTGTGACAAAGACCTTGTTTTCCATACCTGCACTCCTCACCTTTGTCCCTGCCAGCATTAATCACCTCTGCAGCATCTGTGTCCCCAGGCAGTGCACTGCATGCTGCTTCACTCAGGAGATGCTCAGTGTGTATATGGATTAAGGTCAAGGTGGAAAGTACACCTGCTTCTAGCTCAGTGCTACATGTCCTTACATGCTGGAGCTTCTCTCTTCATTTAGAGAACTGCGTTTAGATGCCTTTTGCTCCCAATGTTATTGCAGCTTTAGGGATAAAATGAAGGAATTTCAGCAAGATGTAGTACAGGACCTAGCAAATACCTTTTCTTGTTGCAATGTGTCTTCAGTCATTTAGTTTTACACTCTTTCATATTCAATTAAAAAGAATCTATAGCTGCTACCCCATAGAGCTTATCTAAAAAAGAATTAACTTCAAAAAATAAAAGTGAGGGGGAAATTGCTAAGAAACCATCATAAAATTACTATTCAGAGAGTACAGCATACCAATATCACCAAAAACCCCCAGGTTCAATCTTGGAAACTATTCTCTCCCTGCTGCCCTTCCCAGTCCTACCGCAATCCTGCCAGTGATTCAGCATCAAAATTAAGTGGATGCAAAATTCAGCACCTGGGGTTTGCCCTTTTTAGCAGCACCAGGCCCCCACCCCATGTTCCCAGCTAGGATTGTGTCACCTTCTGGGACACAGCCTGTCCCAGGACTTTGACAGAAAGTTCTCACATGAGTCCATCCTTCACTCCTCTGTGGTGAATGTCCTCCTGGTTTTACAGGCATGTTGCCAAAGACAAGGGGATTAAGCAGACTTATATCTCTTAGATAAAAGGCCGTAGATTTCAGGCTCAGTTCATCTGCTCCCATCATCTCATTCAGCCCAAGTATGAAACTTTCTCCTCCTTCTGAAAAGTACAGCATCACAAACAATCACATATTATTATTACTTTCAATACATAAAGCAGTTTCATGCCCTCTGGGAGGGGACACCTAAGACTTCAGCTTGCAAAAAATACTGAAAAAGACCTTTTGCAAATTCACACTTTCTGAAATTCTGATTTATGCATAATGCTCCAAATTTTGCACATCTGTCTTTACAAGGAAAAAACCTGCAAAACACAGAAAATCCTGCAAAACACAGAAAATCACTTCTGCTTCTGCAAATACCCTCTCTTATATGGTATTCAGATAACAAGCTCATAATGTTATCACCAAAAGCATACATTCCCTTCTTGCAGGACTCTTCTTCATTTAAAACCTCATAAAAGATTATAATTGTTTTAACCAAAAAAAACATGGTAACACATGAAGCAGGTGTAGGATCCAACCCACCTTGGTGCTGAGCTTGTGCTACAGCACAAACAAGAGAGACTCCTTCATGTAAGCAGCAAACATCAAGGTCCCCTAATTCTCAGGAGACCTTTAGAGCCACCTACTCACTTCATCAAGGGGGAATTTATGGACTCAAATCAACACCAACACTTCATTAAATGCCTAAAACATAGGAGCCCAAGTTAGGGAGACTAAATCTCTCCTGATTACTTTTAAACCTCCTCTGGTTTTCTTCCTGGACTACAAAAGGAATTGTTGTCCTTTATTAGAACTTCTCTTGTCAGCTGCAATATAGACACACACATGAGAATAAAGCGGGTGGAAATTTCAGTTCCTATTCTTTCCCTGGTTGTGACCTTCTGAATGATGCTTTCTTGCAAAACCAGTGATGACCAAAATGAGGGTACACATCCTGAGCTGTTGCTCATGCTGAAACCAGCCAGTCAGTGCCACAACCATGACTGCATTAAACATGCTCCTCTAATTACACTTCCCAAAGTGCCTGGATTTTTTAGAAAGACAGAATCAAAATGTGCCATATGCGCCACCCTCCTGTTAGAAATGTGATGAAAAAGACAGTGAAAAGGAAAAAAAAAAACCCTCTGAATGTTGTTATCACTGTCCTTCTGGGCCTCCTGAGCCCTCCCTGCTTCCTCCTGCCAACAGCTCAAACCACCTCACGCTGCTGGCAGCAGTGCAGAGGCACTGCCTGGCTGCACAGGGAAGTGGCAGAAATGCAGGATTTTTCCCTTGGAAGGCTGCTTTCAGTCTAAGTGAGGAGACTGCCCCACAGCCACAGGGCTTGGAAGATTCCTGCTTTCTGCACACCTTGAGCACTATAAACAGTGGGCTAACAAATGTAAAGTCCTCCAAGAAAACAGTACCCATGGCCAACCCAAGCTCCAACAAACCCTAAGCTGAGCTGACTTAGACATGACTGCAGGTATGACTGATAGCATTTTCCAGCAAATTCAACAGCTTTATAGAAGTAGTTCTGACCAATGCTACCTCTGAATATGATTACATGGAATCATTCAGCAGTCACACACTTCTAAGCTATTTTCATTAAAGTTTTATTCTGTTTATGAATCAAAAGAAATTATTTCCTGCTGCCACTTTATACAGTAATCCATTGTTTTACTTTCTCTAGGGAGATTCTTGCACCTATGAGCAATAAGGACTGAGAAGCCTTAGCTCAGCTAACTACCCCTTCACTGCACATTGTGGAGCTCAAAAACACATTTGCAGACTTATAAGTGCATTTACCCTGCAAAGCAAAGGGTATTTGCCATTCTTACTAGGCCCCTTGCTAATATTTGTCATGGCTTCTTTGGGCACTGAGATTTTTCAAAGAAAATATCTAAAAAATTTAAAAGGAAGAAGATTTTGGTAGAGGGAAATTAGAAGAACTGAAAAATGTCTTTTATTGAATGGCATAAAAGTTGCAAACTGTCTCCTCACTCTCCTCCGCTTGTATCTGCAAGGCAAAGAGAGGAACAGTTCACCTCTGCTGAGCTGCTTCTGTTGCTGAGGTCCAACAAGCCACAGCATCCCCAGAAGGAGAGAAAGTCAGGTAAATAAGGCATTACAGAGCTGTGCATTTAATTTTGAGCAGAACATAAACTGGGTCAGCTCTCTGGTTTCATTGTGACCCACAGTGACACAAAACATGAGCATTTCTGATCAAGCCCAATCATCTGCTTCTGTGCAGTAGCTAAGGGATGCTGATCCTTCCATGTAAACCTAACCCAGCTTTGCCTTCAGCAAATCTTGTATTTATGCTTTAACTGCTTCCTTAAGTAAACACCCCACTGCCTGCCTGACCTTCCTATTATGCTTGCCCTGATAGCAAAGATAAATGCATATTTTGATGCTAACACATATTTTCTCCCTAATTGTATCATCTGAGTCCATTAAGAACAATTTTTCCCTATCCTGTATGTCACAGCACATAGGCAGACTCCCCTGAATCACTGATTTTTGGTTGTTCAGGTTAGACTTAACAAATGAACTGTTTTTACTCTTTCTGTGTGGCTTGCACTCTTAAAACCCTACAGCATTTCTTTACCCTTCTTTGAACCCTCACCATCTAAGATATAACATCTGCTGTTAGTTAACACATGTATGAGTTCATCCAGGGTTAAATAGGATTGACTGAATTATGGACACTGAAAACCATAACAGTGATCTTGACCAATCTGACTATTTTTTAAAAGTTTATTTACTGCCATATGAAGACAATTCCTTATTACAATTTTGCAGAAATTTGCAGAGCCAGAATAAGTGGTACCCCTAGGCAACTTTCTCTCCTTTAAGCATGATTTTGAGATGACTTTTTATGTTTCCCAATAATATCACTGAAAACGATTTTGCTCAATTTGAAGTAGTTGAAACTGTTTGCAAATGTTAAATGAATATTTCCATCTACATAGGAAAGCTTGCTCTAATTTCCACACAAATATATTAACTAGATCTTTTTGAACCTTTTTTGCTTCAAAATTCGTATTTATTTTGAGATTGGGCAACTGGAAATGTTTGGGGTTCCCAATCCTCCCACCCCCAGGCCCCAAGTATTTTACTTAACTATGAAAGGAAATCAAGTGAAGTTTAATTATGGTTTGGCAATAGTGGAACAGTCAAAACTGTAACAAATGGTTTTCTGTCATGGTAACAACCCTTTCAAACTGCACTTGTCTACCGGATATTAACATAATAATTAATTAATTACTTTTGGAGGGGGATGGCAGCGATGTATTTACCCAGGATCATAAACTCTGAGGAAGCATCTGGTTTAAAATCCTACCCTGCTTTTGCTCAGTTTTATAGCTGACTGGATCAAGGCTGAAGAAGGTCAGTAACTTGGCTGAGGTCAAATTTGGTTTTTGGGTTTTGCCTGCCTTTATTCCTTCCACCATTACGTGAGGTTGTCTTGTAAGAACTTGGAAAATACCTCAGAAGATAGTACCTTCAAATATAAGTCCAGAAAAAGAAAGAAGTTAAAAAATTATGACCCAAAAGTATGGCATGATGGAGAGAAGTTTCCAAAAACATGGCAAACTATCAACTGGAAAGGATGCTTACTTTAGGTAAAAACAGAAGTCAAATATACAAGCAAAACAACACAACTTTTGGTCAAATTCTTCACCACAACCTAACTTCAACTCAGATTATGTCAAGGCACTCTATACAGACAGTAAATATTTAAAGAAAGATTAAAATAAGGCAGAAAAAGTAGAGGATTACTCTACAGCTCTCCCAGCAGGACAGAAACAAGCTCCACCAGTCCCAACCACTGGACTCTGACTCTTACACACAAAAAACTCCTAATGTGTCCATCTTCTACACTGATACTGGTGTCAAGCTGTGCTTGGAAGTAACCCAAGATTTACAACATAGACTCCATCAATAGAATATATTTGGATCATTTCAAACACGAGAAATCCAGCTTGGAAGAAATTCATCCACGGACAAAACAAAAAAATCCAGTCAAGGCTCAAAATTCAGATCCCTTTTCTAAGGGTGGCAGAAATAAATTGCTCCACATCACTAATCTCCTGTTGCCTTCTCAGCTCAGATACCTCCACACACTGGAAACACATGAGAAGAAGCAGTGAGCTGATCAGAAATTTGGCAGCCTTCTTCAGTTGTCCAAGCTGAGCTAAACATAAATTAACAGGACAAGGGGACACCACAGGGCTTTTTTTTCTTAAAAGCAAGCAGGAAAACAATTCATATATTCACATTAGAAGAAAGTTCCCAAGAGAAGAAAAACAAAAATATAATGAAAAACAAAAAGGAAATAAAAATGCCTGTTTTAATTATACAAAGTTAAGATTATCAGTGAAACTCAGGAATATTTTCCACCTGTGAAAACATATCTTTCCTGTTGTTTAAAGCTCTCTCTTTCCAAAAGCTGAGCGGGTGCCTGAAATTCTGTCGAAATTTTTGGTGCCACGAAGATGAAAGTGCCTTACCAGGATCATGTGACCGGTGGAGATGTCCATGTTGGACTGGACCGGCTCCTCACACCAGGACGAGGTGCTGCTGCGGGCTGAGGGGCTGGGGATGGGCCCATCACTGAACTGGGAGGAGACGCTGTTGATTCGGGAGGAGTGCAGGGGCTCGGGGCGGTCAGAGCTCTTCACTGCCATGCGCTGCCGGCATAGCTCCTAGAGAGAGAGAGAGAGGAGCAAACAACCCACAGTTAAGAGTAATTACAGGACAGAGTCTACTAAAGACATATGATTTACAATATGTTTCCAGGGCTGGAAGTGTTTCTCCCCTCACTGCAGTAATTTTTGGGCGGCTGTCTGTTCCGTTAAGCACAGCTACAAAGGGATGCTCAATGAAATTACTACACTATCACTGCCCTAACCTTTCAAAAGTGCAATTATGACTGCATGCACATCTCCATATAGATAACCAAAAATCATATTTTGGAGCTTGACTCCTTTAACAGATATATATTTTTTTCTCCCCCACATTCTGCAAAGCCAGTTTTGAACCACACAACCTCCTGAAGTTAATGGGGTTGCACGGGAGTAATTGAGAGCACTGCTTGGCCCTGGATATGCAAACTCAGCACGCTCAAGGCAACTGAATTGATGTGCTCTCCAATGTAAATCCTCCTTGATAGATGCCTCATTTCTCTTCATTAAAATAGCAAACTCGCAACACTTCCTCCCTGATGTGGGGCAGAGAGGATGAAGAATGACATTAACGAAGAATAAAAGCAGAAATCTGTCATTGTATTGTTTAAGCAGCTTTGGCGAAGAAAGAAAATTCAAGCTATCACACACACTAATGCAAGTCATGTTGAAACACCAAAATAGATAGCACTGGGAATACGTATTTTCAGTTGCTCTCATGCATAGAATTTGTGCAACTATACAGAATTCTGGTTAGGTAGCAGAAAATCCTACTGGTAAAACCAACTCCTGATAATATAAAATTCTGATTCTTATAGGATGAGCAGACCCACAGTCACACTGTCATGTTGTAATGCTGTTAGAATCAGTTGTGGTGGTGAGATCACAGATATTGTAATAAAATGATCATTTTTAACATATGACTACTGTCCATGAGGGGTCCTTGGCTGCGAGGCCCCTTGGCAAGTCTATAGGATATGGCCAAATTGCACACACAGCGTGGGTACACATTTGTCTCAGATTACTCATTCTGCACAGATGAGTACTAAGAGCTCAATCTTTTGCCTCAGGCTAACAAAATAATACAGGCTGAAAAATTCATACCATTGGAATGCCATGGCTTCTGTTTTCTTATTCATTGATAATTTAGTTGCAGCCCAAGTGCCATCAGTAGGATTATCTGAAAACCATTATTTATCAACTGCAATAAAATCTTCTTTTCAGACAGGAGTTTGAAATATAACTTAAGACTATGTCTGGGGCTTTTTTATAACCTCGCAAACTCTAGGAGACTGAAGGGGGATCCCAATCCATGCAGCAGCAAGCATTCAAACAAACTCCCTGAAATCATTGTACAGTCTCCTCCTGTCACCACATGACAATGATTAAAGACCCCTTCAAATATTCTTTTCTACCAAAACTTCTGTCTTATTTGCCATTAGAGATGCTTATGTGGACTTTTACTATTTGATAGTATCTAATACAGGATGTATATGCATATATACATACATGTATGCATGCATGTACAAATTAAGATACACTGAGATAAAATTTGTAACATTTATAGACAGGATATATTTCACTGTCTACTACAAAAATACAGTCAACAGAGGCTTGGGAAGCAAAGATTACTAATTCTATGTGGTGTCAGTTGTTGGAATAACTGTACAGAAGACTGTCACAAGTGAAATTGCTACCTGACTCCATCATTGTATTTTTGTATATTTATTGATTTTGTCTAGGCCACGAAAGAGTTTTTCTAATTTTTACTAAAAGTAGGTGTTTTCCACACTTGAGTGATATTTATTCTGTCAGTTGGTACTTTTTAGCTTCCTACTAACCTTAACATGAAAAATATTAGAAAAATAAATTAAACTTCAAAAATATGCTGAATTGAGTCACATATATTGGTGTTAGATAGGTCAGTTAAACTATCAGTATTAAACCCAAGACTTTATTTTTTAATAAAGGAAAAAATGTCGTTGTGTCTCTTATTTTTATATATAGGAAGAAAGAAAAAACCTCTTTTCCTCCTTTTCTCTGGAGGATCACACACTTTATAAGAAAGGCTAGCAATAGTCCTCAATGTCTATTACTAACCTCAGAATGACCCTGCAGTAGTGTAATTTCAAATCCCCGTTTTTAGCAGATTTTGGAAAAAGTATAACAGAGCGGAAGCTTTTTAGACAGGAAAATAAATCTACAAAAAAACCAAAAAGCTGCTCAGATGTTTAGACATCAGCCATTCCTAGAGGGAATGGTTTATTGGACTAAGCAAAAGTATAATAAGTAAAGGTATAAAAAAAAGAAGTCTGTCACATAATTGCTAGAAGGATCTGTCTTCTGGCTAGCATGCCATGTGGCGTTGATATGAACTTATTATATTCTAATAGACATCCTGCCACTTGACTCACCCCAACTCTGTGCTAACAATAGCATTTGTACTCAAACAGGATCTTTGTTTTTAAGTTGATCTGTTCCTGCTGTTCATATCCTGCCTCAAGTCATAATCCTCTGCTTTTACAAGTGGTTGCTGTGGAAAGGATTATCGACCTCTGTTAACAAAAAAGAACTGAGATCAAGCGATCTCTAAGAAATTAATGTACCATTTTTACATGAATTATAATGACAGAAGAAACAATATTATAGACAATTGGTTCTAGAACAGATTAACCTCTAACCAAAAGATCTTTCTGTACATAAACTATTTAATATGTTACTAAGAAATGTTGTTTTATAATGAAGTTTAACATGTTCATGGACCTTGTGGAAGAAGGTGAAGTCGAGAATCATAACAAATTTAAATATGTTTAAAAAATATATACCTTATCTCAAATATTAACATTTTTCTTTCCTGACATATAGAGAGCCAAAACAATAATTCCCAGAACTGCTGTAACTGTCAAATACCTCAAACAAAGCAACCACGTCACTGCACTCTGCTGCAAAAAATATTTAATGTAAACAGGAAGGTCAAATCATAGCTGAAGCAAAAACGCCCCTGAATTTCTTGATTGGAGTTTCAAATCTCCATGACAATGGGTTTTCCCCTGCCTGTAAACAGAAGTTTTTGGGTTGAATTTATTTCCAGATCAGTCTGACAGCCCTCGACAGCTCTTCCTTCCCCCTCTCCCAGCCAGCCCAGCCCTGGCTGAGGAACCTGTCCCATCCCCACACACACATCAGCCACCTTAGCACAGCTCCAGCTTCTGCTTCTCCAAAGCCACCTCTCTGCCAGCCCAGCCCTTCCAGCTCCCACTTTGGTTTCTAGCCTGGCACTGCAGGGATAACCTGTTCAAGACCACCACACGTAAAAGCTTTGATGCACAGGGGAGCCACATGGGCTCCCCCAGGACATACAGACAAGGGACAATCAGCTCAAAGCAGGAAAATATTTACGTGGAATTTGGCCTTGAGATGGGTCATCAGTGTTCCCCTCCTACAAAAGGCATTGGGAACAGTGGGGTCTCACAGTGTGGGGTGTTTCACACCATCCCATGGCACTTACTGAGCTGGCATCTCTTCACAAATGCACAAAGCCCTGGATGGTTCAGACCCTCGTAAGTTGCCTGTGTCGCCTGTGCACTTCTCTGCATGCTCAGGTATGCTCTGCCTTCCTCTCCAAAATATTTACTCTCACAAGCATTTTGCAAATCAGCCATTTACCAAATCACAACTAGAATTCAAACTTGACTAAAATGTCAAAGCTTCATACTGTGACAATGACACAAACTGTATTTCTGTATTGTCTCAGCCATTAAAAATATTTTCTAAGAATGAATTCAATTTACTGCTGCATTTCTATATTTAGCAGAGTGGCTGAGGCTATTTCTGCCATGCTGAGACTCAGTAATGTCTAGCCATTGTTTGTGTATAGTTTGAGTGCCATTCTTCATTTAAAAACATCATTTACACCTAAAAAAGCAACCATAATGCATACAGTGAAAGATGAAGAAACGATCCTCCTGACCTTCAGGCTATGATCTAATGGATGGGTTGGACATAAACATTTATTTAAAAGGTAATTTGAAGTTTATGACATTATTTCCCATCACATGGGAATTGCTATCATACTGAGGCACTTACTCTGTTTTTTATTTCCCAACATTTATTATCAAACTTATATGGCGGTCACATGCAGTATATAATGGAGAAGTAATATCGCTGCATGACAAAAACTGCCATAACCAAGATAAATATTCTGTAAATAATGTTGAGTTAAATGAGTTCAAAGTACTGCACCATGATCATCTGCAGTGAGCTTTTTATTTGACACACAATTGATAACCTTAAACAAACCATAAACAGTATTCTTGGAAACCCCTCAATCCTCTTCACAATGAGGTTCTAAAATATTCCTCATACTTGGCTGTCCACACAGAGACAGGGAGAAGCACGAAGTGCAACTATTTCCTCAGGTACAACAAATAGATTTTCAAATCCATGCACTCCACTTGTGAATGAAGCACTCTGCAGCATAAATGTAGCTTATTCACATTTAAAGAAGGGCATGAAGAGACTTGCTGCATTTCTTTCATTGACAAAATTGAGAGCCAATGTTGCCACCATGTTTTGTTAGGTGAGTCTCTGAACCTGAAGAGGTAAGAAACTCTCCTCTCAAACAAGGAGGCATCAAGTCTGTTCAGAAATGGAGCCCACAGGCTGGTTTGGAGGTGTGACTTCCTTACCAGCAGAAGTGTTAGGCCGTGTCACCAGCCAGTGACAGGCGCTGTGATTTCTGCCACGTGGCTTTGTGAGGCTCAGCAGCCACTGGTGTCACGGAAGGGCAAGGCAGCAAAAGAGAGCTCAGAGAAATTTTCATCTGTCATCTACTGGAAAATCCACTTAAGGAAACTGGAAAATCCATTGAAGCTACAGTGCTTACTGTAATGTTTGGTTTTAGAGAGAAATATATGTATATGCCCTGGTAAGGATTATGAGTACAGGTAACCATAAAAGTAAAATCAGATGTAACTGAGACTAATGGGTAATATTGAATCTTTTCTCTTGATTTACTCGCAAAAATGGAATTTGAGAAGCTCAGGTGACACAGTACAGGCAGGAGAGCTGACTGTAGCATCCCACTTAAGACATGGCCAGTGCTCACCTGAGCTCTGCAGTCATTAAACACGAGCCATTCCACCTCAAAGCTGCCTCCAGAGAGGATGCTGCAAATACTTAATGCAAATTCTCTAAGCAATGCCTTCAGGTATTCCAAGTCCAGTCAATGATGATGGCACATGAGTCATTCTCTTCTAGCTGGTACCAGGAGCATGAAAAATGTTCAGTCCAAAGCAAACAAAAATAGCTTTGTATCTAAAACATTGCTCTTCTTTCCCAGCCACTGTCACCTCAGATCTGACAAACAGGAGATCTAGGATCTGAGGGAAATGTCAACTTTTCAGTTTATTTAGAAAAAGAAACGTAATTTCATTACTATATATTAATGAAAATAGATTTTGCAACTGATCCCAAAATTTGCACCAAACCAAAAATTAAGTCCAGGAAACAGGGCTAATATTTCCACATTTTAAAGAATATTTTGTTTAGCAAATTAAAATAGAAACCACTTGAGTTAGTCCAGAAACAAGTGTGACAAAATTATTCTAGAATTAACAAAATATAAGGAAGAATAAAGCTTTCCATGGATAATTATTAAGAAAATGCAGAGACACTAAACAAAGAAATTACTGTTTATTAAAAGTGATAGCTGAGTGTACACCAAACCCTTCCAACCTGACCTGCCTAATATTCTATGAATCAAGAAACAAATCTGCTTAAGCAGGCATGATCACAAGAACACTGCGTTAATTTTTTTGTGAAATGAACATATTCCTCAGATATTTTAAATTAAAATGCTGACAATTCTAAATTATTCAAGACTACACTTTTTAATAAAATGCATAATGAAGATTAAGAATATATGTAATCTATATGCTAGGTATGGAGGAATAAGACCTTTAAAACACCTTTTTTTTTTTCCTCAACGTGAGTACATTTAATTCAACAGAAGTCTCATTCTCCTTTTCAAGAGGTATTATTTACAGAATGAGCTGAGGTCTGCACATACAACCTGGATTTCACTGTTCTGCAATGGATGCAGGCATAAGACAATGAGATTTAAAAAATGAAAAAAATAAGATAAGCTCTTTTTTTCACAAATGGATCTAGAACTATAAACATCATTATTCTCTAACTAAATTTGCTTAGTGTTACTACAGGGTGAAGCTAAAGTCATTTGGCTGCCTTTGTTTTGCTTTTGCATACTTGATAAGCTTTCAGGTGTTTTAAATTTAACTTTAACTTATTTACTGTATTTGTAGCTTTGGGGATAATTACAGCTTTATTATCATTTATTTTTGAGTTATTGAAACATACTTTCAAGCTTTAGCTTGATTTTAGCATACTTTTAGTCCAGGAATAAAAGAGCTGTTTACATACATGGAATATTTGCATGTATATCTTCTATCCTTCTCAGAAAAAGCAACTATATCTGATATCTGTGTCCCTTCAGAGAAGGGATAAAGGGATATATTGAAAAAATGACTGAGAGTAAGATTTTGAAAGACACAGCATCAAACATATCATTACACATCCACACTCTGGACAATTCATTTTTATCTAGACTTGAATGTGATAGATCTTGGGAGGAACAGAAACAAAAAAAGAAAGAAAAAAGAAGAAAGCAAAATAAATTTCTTTGACTGTCAATGCAGCCTTCATGTGTCCAGTTCAGTTCACTATCTGCCCTCTTGTACCACACTCTGTATATCTGAATACAACTCTGAACCTTGGGACAGGGGGGATTACTTTGCTTGATTTTTAAATGATCTAAAACCCAGGGATGCTGTTTCTTTTTGAGAGCATCACAGCCAAATACAGGCTTGAGAATCATTCTCCTAACAAAACCTCAATTTTGATTGTGGCCTGTGAAACCTAAAATTTCAATTATTTTAGCATTGTGTGTGCTTCCTGGTGATGACTCATTTCATTATCATTCCCCTTTCCCCAAAAAAGTCGAGGCCATGAAGAAAGGTAAAGGCAAAGAAAACATGGCTAACTTTAAATGAAAAATTACTTTTCCTTTTTTTTTTTTTCATTTCTTTGATTTCTTTGTTGTATTCCCTCTCTTTAAATTCACACATTTGCACAGCCTTATCTTACCAAATTGAATGAGAAGCCATCATGGTCTTGTACACATCTCCAGGTGTCCAGCAGACATAAACATTGCACAGAACCAAAGATCCTGCCTATTCAATACAGCTTGAGAAAATAGTTTTACTTTTATTCTTTCAGCAACCTCTCATCAATGAAGAACCAATCTGAATAGTCCAGAAGCTCCTGAAGGAGGCAGATACCTCTTACAAGGCTCACATTGCCAAGGAAGACATGACAGCATAGGTCTAATGACATTTCTCTGAAATAATGATAATATTGCCCTGCAATCCATGCCAGGAAAGCACAAATATCTTTGGGGATAATACTGCTTTCCCAAGGGTCACTTAAATTGAAGACCATGTTTAGGTTACTCAGCTGGAGAATGTTTTTCTATACAAAAGACCACTGAGTGGGACTGCGTGAATATGACAGTTTAGAGCCTTTATTTCTAAAAGTTTCATGAAACAATTGCTGACTAAACAGGACTCCAGCACCCTGGTCTTCACAAACAGGAGATACACAATGAAAGGTTGTGATTCTTTAGACTGATTTGGAAGAGTATCTTCTCTGCATGATGACATCATGGTAGCTTCCCAAAGAATTTAAAGAATTTAAAATTTCCTGGATGACTCCAAGGAAATCAGTGTGTGTTTAGAATAGGATATATCTGTAAACTGTGCACCTGAAGTCACCTGAGATCTACTGGTGTAAAAGGACCCAATTTTTTTTTCTCAGGTTGTCAGAGTTTTACTGGCCTTGCAGTTCAGACAACTGCAATTCTGGAAGTGACGGTATATCACACTGACCTACCTGCCACAAAAAAGTGATTTCAACCAGTGCTGGTTTCTAAATTGCATTTCCCACATTTCAGCTGTGCCTGCATGTAATGTTTTACAAGTATATGAGTATATGGCAAGTATGAATCTGGAAGAGGAAAGATTTCTTAAAGGAGTAACCAGAGAGATGAAAAACAGCACACAAAACAAGCTTCACCTTTGCCATGTTTTGTTCATCTTAACTAACTCTAATACATGCTCATGAGGGCACAGCTGCTCCTTAATATGAATTGGCACAGAAAATTCCCCACTAGCACAGTGAGAGCCACAGAGCCCAGTATGGGTTACAAATAAACCATAGCAACAATTGAATTAACCTGAAAGGCCACGCAGAACCACGTGTAAATCCATCGTGTGGTTTGCCTTTGTTTAACCCACCCAAAGCCTGACCAGCTTCCAGCAGATGCCAGTGCTCTTAAAGATAACTGCCACAAATGTTTCCTTTCTCACTCCCAGCATTTATAGTTGCCTGGGGCCCAAAGGAGGCAAAAAATGCAGTCCCAAGACAGCTGTAGTTTCTCAGCAAAGCTATACATTAAGGCTGTGTAGTCCACTATTTTATTGCCCTGCAGGACTGAAAATGGAAGATCATTTCTGCTAGAAATAAGAATTCCCGGCAGCCAGCAGAACTCACTGAGCATTCCAGCCTGGAGAGAAACAAAATAGCCACTAGTTTATTTCTAAAAATGTTATTCTACCCCATTGCAAAGACTAGTATTGCTTCTCCCTAAATCTGTGTAACTGCATTCATGGTAACAGAGTTTCTAAAAGCAGTCAGAGAAATGGGAAAAGAAATCCTGCGACTTCTAAAAACCCTCAAATACTTTATTTTTTTTTCTCCACAGAAGGCAGACATACACCAGAGGTGATGCAAGGATAAAGGAAGTATTTACCAAAGATGGTCATCAGTGACAAACTTTTTTTTGTAACATCATCTATCATGACAGTCAAAATTGCCAGTCATTAACCCCTCCTGATTTGAAAACTAAACTCACTGCTTTTCACCCACTCTCCACGGAAAAAAAATTGAATCCCTCATCAGCTCTGCTGGGAAGACAAAATGCAAATTTAATGCACAAATGTTAAAAAAGGATCTATAAAGAACAAAGTTGCTACTAAGTCACATTAGGTTATTAAGAACCAAATCTTTGGTAATACAGAGATACCTTATTAAACTATGGGAACAAATAGTATGTATGAGTTTCCTTATGTCTCTGAGTACAGACATTTTTTCTATCACACATCACAAAAGTCTTCAAGGATTAAAAAATGGTCAATATTTCTACACTTTCACTGTATTGGTGTCATAGAAAATACTGGACAAACTAACAGGGATTTAATACTTGGTACTGATGGTCAGAGATACAGAGAGACTTCATATTTTGGAGAGGACAGCAACAGCAGCAAAATGCACAGTTTTTCTTGGGCTCTCCCATGTGTCTCTGTACAGCTGTGTACAGATGGATCAGGGCTGTGCCCTGAGAGTGCCTGGCCAGAAGAGACCTGTGCCTCTCTCCATGGTCCCTGACCTGTCCCATGGCACCAGTTCCACTAAATACCCTGCAGCAGCAGCAAGGGGTTAATGTGTGTCTTCATTCAAATAAAAGGATTTCCCTGGCCATTACTGAGGTTCTGCATTTTCTTTTCCCAAGCCATGCAAACACAGGGGGTCACTTCTCTCCCTTGGACCTCTCCACCAAGCACCAGTTTGTCTGCAAGATGTGCTACAGGAACAGCACAAGATGACAAGTTCTAAGAAGGCCAATTTCTTAAATGGTCACACTCATATTTGGATTATCTTAAGACCTGCATGAAGCTACAGGCATCTTCTAAAACATTATTAGCTCCTTTATCACAGATTTATTTTTTTTTCTCATGTGGCTCCTTTGGTTTTTGAGATTCCTGCTAACAACTTGTGCATCAACAACATTCTGCAGAAAGTGTTGCTTGTTGCAGTTGTATTGTGCTGATAGTTTTTCTTCTATTAGTCTCTTATTTTACATACTTAATGTAACTGAAAATTTTTGTCCTGGTGGCCAAAGACAGAATAAAAGTTTCACTCTTTCTTCAATTTTTCATTTTATACATTTTTTCTTTTCTATAATACTTCTTATTACTGTTAGAAGAAATAATCTGTCTTTTGAATCTCTCTTCATATGAATTTCCCATGCCCTTAATCATTCTTGTCACCTTTTCCTTGCTCCCTCCATTTCTGCATTGTCCCTTAGGCGATGGAGTGACCAGCACTCACAGAAGCCTCGAGCATTGATTTATCCTTAATTAACTTCTAAAGCCCTCAAAGAAGCAAACAGAATTCTTAGTTAACAATACCTGCAGAGCAATGGGGTTGACTCAGACCTCCAAAAAGAAGCTGAAATTTGGAAGAGCTTGCTAGACAACCCTTATGTATGTTTTAGCTTCACACCCAAGTGCTTTCCAGTGAGGTTAACTAGGAGCTGCAGTTCTTTATTTTGTTCTTGGCGGTCACAATACACAGAATTTACGTGCTTAAATTCCCATGTTACTATACATACTGTTATCACACAGTACAGAGGGAGATGTATGAAATAATTTCCCTATACAAGATAAATTTATGTGTACATTGTTTTGCTTCCAAAAATACATTCAGCTCCATCACATTTCTCCTTCTAGTTGATGTAAATAGCCAGCCACTGGCACCTTGTGCTGTGAGCCACTGCAGCAAAACCTCTTCCAGCAAATCCCTCCATTTGAGGCATTTTCCCTTCCCAGAAAGCCAGAATGAACTCCACTTGAGAAGCTGAAAAATGGTAAAATCCAAGTTTCTTTTCCCCATGCTGTCAGAAAGGCACCAAAGTAGCGAATTTTACCTTTTCATCTTTCCCTTGTTCTTTTCTAAGCAGTGGGGAAGATCAGTATGTCTCCAACATGGGAATATTCTCCCCAGTGCACTGCTGAAGACGAGGGGGGTGTTGAGAGCAGCAGTACCAGAAAATGGGGGGTGCTGTTCCCTAGGGCTCCAGTGCAGCCCACCTCAAACCAGGCACCTCTGCTGCTCTCAGTGGGACCAAGGACAAGCCCCCAACCTGCATGGAGGCTCCTTGGCTCCCCAAGCCAGGCAACTCTTGATGAAGGGAAAAAGAGTGATTGTCATCAGCCAAGCTAAGCATGTAATCCCAATACCAAAAGTGAGTTTTATCAGGATAATGTTGAGCTGTTCTCACTTTGTAGAGCAAGATCAGCCCTTTCTGAGATCTCTTGAGTGGCTGCCAGAACGTGGTGCTGCAAAACAACAGCCATCCTATATAAAAGGAAAATGCTGGAATCATCAAGAAGCCTGCAACTATGTCAGCTGGACAGGAAAACAGAAAAATAAAAACTGCACTGAAATTCAACAGGGTTTTATCTGTATGAAAGATTAAAAATTAAAAAAAAACTATTGCCCTGGTCAAAATCTGTGCTTGTTCAGAATGCAGCCATCCCAAACAATCATCAATAAAACATCACTTGTTTGTCTTCAGTAAGAAGTACAGAAACTGGTCAACAAAACTAGAGAAAAAACCTCATGAATTTTCTCCTTTGGATAAGCCACTTACACTAAATTTGATTTTCTCCCATTCAAAAGCTATTGTCTCTCATCCTCCAAATTAATTTTGTTTCTTTGAGGGATTTAACTTTTAGGAACATCCTTTTACAGTCTCCCTTCTTTAGTCTTGGTTTGGTTGTTTGCTAAGAATACAAGTGACAAAAACTGAAAGCTGCAAACCTGAACTGGAAGGAGAAGAGCTGCAGAAATGCCCCAACTGAATTTAAGTAGAGGAGCAACACTGACAGCTTAGAACATATCACAGCAAAAAAACCACAGAACAAAGAAGTCAGGCAAGCTGTCTCAGTCCTTTATCATGCCTTGCTGGTGTGCATTAAATCACTCAGATTGTCTTTTTCTAGTGGTTCAAAGAACTGTAAAAATTTAGATCTCTGTTGTGCATGAAATTACAAGAGAAAGAAAATATCTTGGATAGAAGGCCCCCATACCTGGAGCCAGAGCTTTTTCTCTGTTGAGAGAAATGAAATTGGGCCTCTTGTCCAGCCAATCCAAATCACATTCTCAGTGTCTGACTTGTAGCTCAGCACACAGGCCTTCCATGGATCTCCTTGCCCACACATGTCACACACACCCACGAGGCTGTTTGGGGTGACACCTCTCACTTGTGCCCTTAAGAAAACTGGAGAGCACAGCCCTAGGAGACCTCCAGCCTGCTCTACCCAAACTTGTCTTATAGCTTGTATCACAATAGAACCAGCAAAACTATCAGTCCACTCTGAATATTCCTCTTGGCAACATCCCTACAAGAGTCCCTACAGGGCTACAGGCAGAGGAAAGTGGAGGATTTGACACTTTTTGTCTGTCTGTCCCACAAAGCAGCCAAGTCTGTGTGAGCTTGCAAGGTAAAACCTCAGGTGGCTGCAGTCAGCCTCAAACCCTTCCCAAAGGAGAAGCACAAACACACAGTGCAGGAGGAACAGAGATCTTGGAGGTAAGATGTTGGTGGTTTGGGCCGGACACAGCCCTGCTCTGCCCACAGAGCCAAGCACAGCACAGCTTCCCTGCACACACAGAGAAGGAGAAGGGAAGCGACACAGCATTCCTGTCCCTCTTCCCTTCCCCACCCTGTGAGGCTGGTGTGCAGGAGGAACAGATGTACCAAAAAGCAAGCAGTAGGAAGAATGCTTTTATATACCTTACAGACTTCAGAGAATAAACTGCAACCTGTTCCTGCTCACAGGCAACATGGTCCTACAAGAACTGACAAACATCATCTACCACAGTTCCTTATTTACACAAAATTGTTTCTATTGCCTTTCAGAGGCCCTGGTATAAGATTTATCCTGAAAAAACAAACAAACAAACAAACAAACAAACAAAAAAAAAAAACCCAAAACTTTCAGTTAAAAACTTTTAAAAATGTATTTTTTTCCTTCCAGTGAAGCACTCTGGAGGAAAATGAAAGGATCAGCAAGCCAGATTGCAGTGTTAGCTGCTGAGCATTCAGAGAACACACAATAGAAGAATGTGTCAAATCTGAAACGTGATAACAGAGATGCCGCAAAAGAAAAAGGAAAATCCTAAAACAGAAAAAAGGGTAGAAGTGTGTAGGAAAGACAGGCCTGATTATCCTCTACATTACATGGGGGGGAAAAAAAGCCATTGAAGACAGTATCGTTATTCCAGAAAGAAATTGGGACACTTGAGATGATGTACGACCTGGGACTGCAAATCAAACACTCTCCAGCCCATTAGGCAAGGCTGTGGTTATCTTTGGCTTCTTTATAACATACAGGCTCTGGGACATAATCAATTTACCAGGGGGAGACAATCCATTGTACTTATCCAGAACCAGTCCACGCTCAGCTGGCAAACAGCCTGTGGCACCAGAGGGATGGGTGAAAGGGGCTCTGAAGCAGGAGCAGAATGCTCAGGAGCTGGATCCTGGGAGCAGGAGCCTGGACCTTGGTGGTCCAGGACAGGAAGTTAGGGTAGATAAAGCACCCTCTAAAACCAGGTGGCTACAGCCAAATTATTAATAAAACTGCCTGTTGATTGAATTTATTTATTTTTATTTGTTTGTGCTTACTCTGCTAAGAAACTGGGGAAAATTCGGTGGCATGACCTGAAATGGTGCCAGGACCATTCAAAATATTTACTGGTTTAATTTACCAGGCAAGATACAGCCTGCAAGTCCAGAGCACCTCCAGCACATTTTCTAAGAAATGCCTGTTTGGGTAAGGACTCTGGATTTCCCAGTAATTAAAATGAGTCACTAACTTAATTTTGCCTCCTACTATTTTTACTTAGCATTTTCTTACATCCTAGATACACAGAAATTATCCTGTGGGATGCCTGGGGCACATTTGTCCTTGTTTCACTAAACACCAAGCTCAAGCATTGTACTTTTGAAAAATAAAGCTGGCTAAGAGGAGAGGGTCAGCATCACCTTCACTCTGCCGCTTTGAATGAGTCCTATGCAGAAAAATGGACAACTACTTAAAAAAGATAGTTTTTTAATGAAACTGTAGACCTGCATGACACCATCTCATCCAAGCACTCCAGGATTTGCATATATGCCTATTTTCCTTCCACACCTGCAAAAAGCCCTTTCTCTCACCTGCTCACTTTAATGTAAGGAGTATTTTAGTCCGAGGTGTTGCTGCACTGTCACTGCTGCAGCTAGTCCATTTAAGGGCTAGTCCATTTGTCCAACACTGAGTAATTCACAGAAGTTATTCATGCAGACAGGAAAAGGCTGGGAGAGAGCCATCAGTAAAAGCCCAGCAAGTCCCTTTCCTACAGCCTGTGTGGTTCCCCCAGGGCTGCCCCTCGGCCAGGCTGGGTGTGCTGGGGCAGAGCAGGGACAGGAGGTGACAGGAGAGCCCTGCTCCTCCAGACCACAGGCTCAAATAAAGACTTCCAAAAGTGCCCTCTGAAATATCTGCCATCAAGCTCCAGCCCTTAAGATAGGCGTTTCTCATTAAGCAGTGTTTTTTGAAGTTGATTTTAAATGCTGTGTTACCAAATAAATCCCTATTTATTTGTATCCTGTTTTATTGACCAAGCAAGTTTGATAAATTTCTACTGCTTTATAGATTCATACAGTATTTTGGAATGCCATTTAGAGCACTGCTACCATTTAACTCAATTTTATGACTACCACAGGAAGCAAGGTTAGGGAAAAGCAGAGTCCACTGCACCACAGGAATGGAGGACACCTCTGAACACTAATCAGATAAAAAATTGACTAAAAGTTAAATCCAGATTTGTACACATCCTGTTTTGCTTCATTCTGCTTTGACTTGTCTGACTTCAAGGAAGTGTTTAAACATAAGACAAACTCTTCTTCTAATCACCTTGAAACACTCCCCCTCCTCCTCTCCCAGAATCGCTGTGTGTGACTACTGTGAATTCTGTGTAGTCACACATATTTTGTACACTGTGAAAACTGTCTCACCTTAAAGTACAGTGGTTTATGTAACTACTCTATGTACAAAGTATCTGTAGGTTCCTGAGAACTTATTCTGAGACAAAATGCCAATCAAAGATAGACAAAATTGTTCATATAATACACAATAAGCAGACTTAAATGGACAAGAACAACTCTTCTAATTCATATACCATGCCATATATGCTTTATCACAAAAAATTACAGCTTGTCCTGTAGCTTTATGTAGTCATGAAATGATATCGTTTTGCCTCTTTAAATAAGGACACAGGAAACGAAAAGATTAAAAATGCATTATGCCCTTTGTTTTCCCAGTAGAGAACACAAGCAAGCCTTCACAGCATTCTGCCTTAAGGCAAAATTTTCATCTATCCAAAATCCTTACAAAATGTATTCCTTCTGAAATGTTTACTAAATACTCATGTACTGAATAACCTCATCCTCAGTGATATCTTTTGTGCTTAAGTGTAGGAGGGTCCTTGAAAATTAGGTGATATAAAGGTAGAAGGTAATACTTTATAGTACAAATTATCCTCAGTTTACCAGCTTCCCTTGGTAATAAAGGTGATGTTAATTGGAGTATTACTGACAACTTGATAAATAAGAACAGCAAAATTTTCCTTTCCCCCTCCCCCCCCTTTCACTTAGCCCACAATTTCTAAGGAGCTGATATACAGTATTACTATAACATTAAGGTCTAATATTATAATAACAAGTTTGCTTTTGAAATTCAGTCTGGAGTGTAAAATATTAAGTCACATTAGAGGTAATGAGTTATCTGTATTTAAACACACAAACCATGCATGATGCTTAAATAGAGGGTTTGTTTCCAGCAGATTCTTTCAGTTGGAGTCTTTTAAAATATTTGCAGCAAAATATTTATTGTAATTGTTGCAAATAGTGTGTTCTTAACATCTCTAATAAAAAATACCAGCGGGATCAAATCGGTAAGAGCATGGAGAAGTTCTTAGGGGCTTTGAATCCAGCAGGATAATGTAATTAATAAGACTGTATTTGACAAAGGAATATATAATTTATACCTAATAAAATACATGTAATAATGTAGAATTTAACATATAATTTACAACTATTTGCCTGCCAAATCAAGTTAATTGGACAAGTTTTTAAAACAGCTGATGATGTAATCCATCTGCATGTAACCTTGAATACTTCAGGCAGTTTGAGAAAGAACTTCATTGTAAACTATTTGGTCTTTTCCTCCTCACTTTTCAAATGAAGTTCTTTTGAGATGAAGGAAAATTAAAAAGAATGTTATTGACATGAAATATTAAAAGGCAAGCTTGCTGAAGCCAGCTTCAGAGCATTTTAACTTTTGCCTTTTAATTCCATTATGGGCAAGGTTTTGCTGAGCATTATCAGTGATGCAGAAGACCATGCTCATAGGAAAGTTCTGCAGTGCAAAGTATAAAATATGTTGATGATTTAACATGCACACCCCCAGCGTTCCCCACACAGGGGTCAAAAGCCAGGGTTCAACTGGACTCACAAATACATCACCCTGAATCAAACAGAGCATCCCTAAATCGTAGCAGTCACTACCACACACTCATTACATTAATAAATTGCTCACTAATGGGAGAGGTGACAAGTAAGATGTGCACTTAGTGGCCCTGTTTGCTGCCTGCTCCTGATGCCTGAATGCCCGTTTTTCTCTGGGTTATGTTCTAAAGTCTTCAAAGTGCATGAAGAAAATCTGCTCAGTGTTGTGAAATAAATCAAAGAGCGTCTGCTGAAAATTCCTAAAACGCTTCTGCCCTAATCTCCTGGACCAGAGAGTGGGCTTGCAGAATGCTAAACTTGCTTTTCAAAGAAGATCAAAGCAATGCCAGCAACAATTAAAAGCAGGGGTGCAGGTGCGCGCATGCGCGGGGGCTCCGCGGAGGCACCAAGAGCCTCTTTTTAGTCATCCCTGAATGCTAACGCTGACTTATCTAATCATTCCACGTGTGCTTTGAAAGGACAGGAGATGTGTTTGTGAGAGACACAAAAACTGTCCGCCTTTTGGGATAAAACGTAACATTTTACAAGACACTCTCTTTCCATTAATTTTGAAAAGCTCCTCAGCTACTGTCTAATTAAACCAGCCTGTAATTTTGTTGTTTAGTGATTCAAAGATAAATGAAGTTTCAATTGTGTATCTATCCTTCCTCCTGTTACTTAGTCTTTCAATAGGCTTTCTCTACCTCAACACTTCGAGGGCCAGCTGCTTGCCTTACCCCAACACCTGAATAACCAGGTTTGGCAGCTTATCAGGAGCACTGCAGCAGTTTAATTTGCCTGCTTCAACTTCTATCCAGTGCTGGTTGTCCTGCTCTCTTCACACAGTTACACAAGAAATACTTGTGTTAGTAGCTAAGTGTAAGGAGTGCTCGTGCCTGAGGGAGGGTGATGTTACATGACAAGTGCTACGCCTCCAGAACGGGGGGAGACTTAGCAGCCAACCTGCTGTTTCCCTGATAATATGGTTTGTCTGTTTTCCCCTTCTCAAGATGGCATTTCACTGCACAAACCAGAAAGGGAAGGAAAAAACCCTCAAGGCCCGCCAATAAACAGCCATGGGAAAAAACTCTTCCAAGTTCACAGGATAAGTAAGGAAGGAGTAAAACCCTGAATGAACTCCCCTGGCTAAACTGGGTTAGGATGAAAAATGCTTCTACTAAATGCTGAAAATTTAGGTCAGTCTTGTTTATGTGAAGATATAAACAACTGACATTTTGAGAAGCATGTGAATCGAAGTGATATTTCTGTGTTCTCTCTGAATCACATTGGGCCACCAGGCCCTTTTATACCAACCAATTTCTCCCCCTTCAAATAAAAAAATAAATCTGAATTGTCATGTCAGCTGTAAGCAGCAACACATTGGAGTACTGTACTTCAAAGCCTAGTGGCAGCAGCCCTGATATATTTCATATTTTTAAAAAACATCGAGTTAACTGAGTGGCTACCTGGGAAACATATAACAGAACCAAGTAGGTACAGTTTTGAAAGCTGCTTGCCTCTTTCCTACCCCCATATTACAGAGGTTATATTATTCCCCTGTAAGTATCAAGAGAAGATGAGGAAAAAGATAGCAGATGCCCTTCTGAGACCTAATTGATGTTATCCAAAACATGCATCACACCAGATATCCATTACACTTAACACAGCTCAACGTAAGGTGATTCTGACAATGTGAACAGGGCTCAATCCTATTTCTCTTCAAATCCACGTGAATAGTTTATTATATACAGACCAGGCACAGCAATTCATTTTGATAAAATGCTGCTTAGCAGCATCAAAACTGCCTGAGCATTTTGTCTGTCTGTACTTGGGCTTCCTACTGCTGCCATTGAAACAAATGGCAGAATTCCCATTTACTTCCATGGGTGGAGAGCCAAGCTCTTAGAAACCTTTGTTTTTAAGGAAAAACATTTTTCCTCCCACTCATGAGTACAGTTCTCCCAAAAACCCAATGGAACTGTTTAAGAAGTCAGGTGGTTAGGACCAGGCCCAGAGGTCAGGAACAAAGAATATTAATACAGTCTTGCTTTTGAAAAACTGAGCAGCAACCTCAAAGCATTGCTGTTGTTTTCAAAACAGAAAATGTCACTCTCAGATTTAAATATGAAGATTTTAAAACATATATAAATCTGTGAAGGAAAAAGGAAGCACATATTTCATTTAATGTCTGGATTACAGATTCTTATTAAACAAACCGAGCTCATTATAAAATCAATATCAACCACTACACTCCCAGGAGAAATGGCAAAAAAGGTCACTCCAAGAAATTCAAACAATTTTCCTGCTGGAAGGGCACGATTTTAATTACAGATACTATTAATTAGAGCTGTCAGTAGGAAGATTGTCCTGTTAATTATCAGAAATTCAGTTTCAAGTGTGGTTTTGGAACCTGGAGGGCTTTTCAAAAAAATTAAGAATTCCTGTATTCACAATTAACAGAAGAAAAAGCCTACCTATAGCTTCTGTGCTTTAAATAAGCCAACAGCAAGTCACCTATTAAAATCAAACAAATATATTTATGGGCACAGTCTCACTGGCCAACAAAACTGATAAACTGCTGTTTTGTTCACACTTAATCCCAGAGAACACTCCTTTTTTTTGTCTACAGGAAATGCTCTTGCTCTCACTCTGTCTTGCTTTGGAAGTCATTAAATGCAAAGATGTGATCCAGTGATTTTTTTAAAAAGTAAACACGTCTTTAAAAGTGTAAACCAAAACCTTTCCTGAATATACTAATTGTTACAGAAACATTCATATTTATTATTCTGTACTTAATTCTCTCTAGACCCAGCCTGTGGAAATATACTTAATGCATTACATCTTTAATATCTAAGAGGTACAGACAGATCCAAACTTTGTGAGGAAATATGAGTTTACTCCCATAATACTCTCAACTGCCAATTTAAATCTATCTCAGCTCCAGGATACAGAAAGGCCAGAATGTCTGATCCTAAGCAGAACAAGAAAGTAAAATAAAACTTGACAAAAAAGTGTCGTTAGAGAGGCCCTATGGATGTACAATAGACAGAGATACTACAGAGACAATGTTTACACATTCTCAAATTCTTTTTCCTGGTCACACTCCAAATATTTTGGGTAGCAGACCAGGGCTGTCTGGTATATGACCATAACACATGCACTACCACACCAATAACACACCAAGAATGTAAGTGCCATATGATCTAAAACAAACTTCAGGAAGATGCAGTGTCTCACCACCCAACACTTTTGAAACCGAAAGAGAAAGCTGGAGGTTTCTGATTTATTTCTGAGAAGCTGAGTGCAGTCCTCCAGCATTACTGGGTACACATCTGCTATCATTGTTCTCCTAGAACCAGTCCTGGTTTAACTCCCATCTATCAGCATTAGATTTCATTTTATCTGAATAATGGCAGAAGGTGGCAACAGATCGGGTCAAAGGCTCTTTTCATATCAGACCCTGAAGAAGTCGATTACTCAAAAAGAGAGACATCTTCAGATAACCATGCAATCCATTCCTCATAAATGTTAAAGATTTTTCGTTATTAATAGTGGCAGGGGTGACAGATTATGGATATTAATGTTATTTTTCTGAGAATTTCAATGGCAAGGGCTGGGATTTTATTTTTTTTTATGCTTCTAATTAGGCACGAATTTACAGCAGCTACCAGAATAGCCAAGATTAATACCCAGTAGTAAAAAGCTGCTACACCGAATCCGCGGGACTATGAATGGAACGGGGGCGGGGGGGAAGCGTCGGAAACAAACCCACCCCCGCGACTCCCAAGGCGAGAAGGGCCCCCCCGGGGGTCTGCGGGCAGCGGGGCAGGGCCGAGGAGAGCTCGCTCTTACCTGGTAAGCAGCGGGCGCATCGGAGCCGGCGTCAGCCCCCAGGGCCGAGAGCTTCTCCTTCAGGCGGTGGTGGGCGCGGTGGCGGAGGCAGTAGGCGACCCCCGACGCCGCCAGGACCCCGGCGATGCAGGCGAGGGAGAGGAGGGTGAGGAGGAGGAATTTCGCGGACTGTGCCTCCTCCCCGCGCTGAGCCAGCGGCGGGACGTTGCTTTTCTGCAGGGAAGGAGAGAGAGGCAGCGCCTGAGTTGCGCGATCGCGGAGCAGCGCGGAGGGGGGATCCCGTCGCGGGGAGCACCCGGCAGCCCTAACTTTCGGCCGGGGAGGGAGGCAACCGGAGGGGCAGGGACAGGGACAGGGACGGGACCGCTGCCGTGCCCAGCTCCGTGCCCTCCCCTCCGGCGTTCGCGCTCAACTACCGAGAGTCGGAGGCGGATCCGCGGGATGCGCGCAAGCACCGCCGAGCGCCCCGCGGCTCCGCTCGCACCGCACCGAGGGCCAGGGGCTGCGAGGGGCACAGCAAGGGAAAATCCGGTATTGTTTTTTTCTTAGTGAAAAATAAAACACAGGAAAAAAAAAAAAAAAAGTAGGTGGTGATCCTTCCTTTTGTCTGTTATAGAGGGAAGCGGTTTTAAAAAAAACCCGATAGTTCCAAACTCCTCCAGATTACTATTATTTTTGCAGCAATAGGAGAGAATCCTTCTAGTGCATTTCACTTGTCTCCATGTGCTAAAAAGTTGTACAATAATTTCCCCTCATTAGCTTCATTATAACCTATATTAGCAACAATTAAAAACGCAACATGAAAATGAAAAGACCAGGCGCGCAAATTGCAGCAAGACTCATTTGGCCTGCATTCCCCCTTTCACAATTACCAGGGAAATGAATTGAAAAGCACGCCCCTGCCTCAGTCCTGGTTGCTACAAGACGAGAACAATTAGCAAACTCCTTTCCACCACCTAATTTCGCGTGGTAACAAAATGGATTTTTCCCCATGAATGCCTAGCCGGCCTATTCATTATCTCTCCTCTATTAGTAATTTTCTGCTCCGTATTCAGCTAGCCAGCTCTTAATTTCCTCCTGTCTTGCAGTGTACACAGTGGCTCTTATGTCAGGCCCGGTCCATTTTTATCTTGTAATCATAAAGGCCACCAAAGCAATTATCGCTGGTCTTGACTGTAAAAGCTTGTCATTAATTAGCCTCCTTGCCTTCAGTGCTGCGGATTAGCCGGGGCTGAGGCTGAGTTAATGGAAATGCAGGTTCAGTCAGACTCCCGGATTTTCCTGCCTGGACGCGCCGCGCGGAGGAGGACCGCGGTTCCGTGCGCCCCGGCGGAGCGGCGGGGGGCGGGCACAGGGCTCGCCGCGGCCACCGGCCATGTGCCGTCCGTCCGTCCGTCCGTCCGTCCGCGCAGCCACCGCCGCGCCCGCCGCTTCCCCTCCCCTGCACGGCCCCTCCTCCAAATCCCAACAGCCACCAGGAGGAGGGGGCTGCACCCCCACCCCACCCCGCCCCGGCCGCGGGGGGATCGGGGGCCGCCCCCTCGCCACCGCCCCCCCGGCCCCAGCCGGGCACCTGCCCCGGGGGGAGCGCTCCCTGGGCCCGCAGCGGGCGGGGGGCACCGGGAGGGGCAGCACCGACGGCAGCCGCCTCGGCCCCGGGGGGGTGAAGGGCTGCTGCTCTCTGCCGTTAGCATCTCCCTGAAAGGCCCCGTCCCCCCGGGGCCAAGGGTCGCAATCTGCATCTCAATAGGCGGCTCCCGCCGAAGTGCCGACGCCCCCTCGCCGAGCGCTGCGCCCCGGGACGTTAATCCTTGTCGCCGCGGTGTTTGCCCCCCGTCAGCCGGGCAGGGACAAGCCCCGCACCCCCGAAGTCCCCCGCGGGCCGGCCCCGCTCATCGGGCGGCCCCCGGCTGGGCTCCGGGCACCGACGGGAGGAAAGAGGCTGGCGGGCACCTTCGGGCACTGCTCCTGAGCCTTACGTCTCTGCTATCTCTACCACGGTTTTAAACGATTTCTTTTCTCCGGGTGCCGTGTGACAGAGCCGCACCAAGCACACGGGAAAAGGGCTATGCGAGAGATACGATGACAATGATGCTGACAAAGTGCTGTCAAAAGCTCCGAGTAAACATGCAGAAGAGAAAGGGCGGCAGGCTCTTTCTCCCACTGGAGTTAAAGCTATTTTAGATGTTGCTTCCAACTTCGCCAGACAGTTTTCCCCGCAAATCCGGGGCTGCCGTCCCCGGAGCTAGCTGCCCTTGACAAAAGAATTGCTCGAAGAGCCCCCCCCCCCTACATATTCTCAGCGTACAGCTGCACTCGGGAGCCTGAAGCACAGGGAAGAGTTAGAAACCTTCCATGGGGCGTTCAGCATTGCTTACACCTTGCCAAGCGTCTGCCCTGGGAGAGTCTGTGCAGCCCTGCCCCTTGTGACAGGCTTCCAGCAAGCGAGGGCTTGCAAAGCTCCTGCACGTCCAGGGGGAGCGGTGCCCACGCCTGTCCCGACCCCCGTGCCCCGGGAGGGGATGGAGGCCCCGCGGCGGGAGGGCAGGGCCAAGGGCAGGGGGCACGGCCGCTCCCCGCTGCCCGCCGGCGCACGCCGAAGGAGAAGGGAGAGGGGGCTCTGCCCGGAGCAGCCCGCCCTTCTCCCATCCTTTTCCTCCCTTCTGCCTCACGGGGAGCAGCTCCAGAGCCGCTGCCGTCGGGGCCCGGACGACTCCGTTCTCCCCTCCCTGGCTGCGGGGGGCTGGTGCTCCGGGCCACCTCGGCCAGCCCCGCACGCCGCCCGCAGGAGGGAGCAGCGTCTGATGCCCCTGTCCCAGCGGCTGATCCGCCTGCGCTGTCCCGCAGGAAGCGCCGGGTGCGGTCGACGGCAAAGCCCCATCGCCCGGCTCCGGCTTCAACCCCGGGGCGCGCATCGGCGGCGTCCCTGCATCCCGAACCGCAGAGGATAGCCGGTCCCCCAAGCACGTCCCATCAGGACACAGCCCCGACTGTCCCCAAGGCAGCTGGAGGAACCCGCTGCCCTTTCATCCTGCTCGGTGACCAAACATCACATTATGAAACGGGTAAAAATTAATCCGACGTGTTAGTTACCAGCTCCTTCCCTCCTCCCACCTCTCCCCCCAGCCGCCCCGCTGCCTCTAACCAAGAGCACAGATTTCCCCACCTCGCCTAACCCCCTGATTCTTCCCTGCAATAAGGCCCCAGCCTGAAACGGAGCCTAGGGTTAATTAGAGGCGTCCTGTCAGCCTTGACTTGAAATTGAAAGAAAAGTGTTTAAATATTTATGAATTTGACATTTACAGTCGGATGTCTTTTAAAGCAGAACACCTCTCCCTGTGCTGGTTGGGGCTGCCGTGGTGCGTGTGCCTGGGGTGGAAGGGGAACAATAGCTATTGCATAACAAGAAAAACAAATTACCTCCCCACCCAAGGCTTAACAAATAAATAGACCACATAAATTACACGCAATTAAATATTAAACTCAGCTACATGTAAGTATGCATTTTTTAAACTTCACATAAGAGATCATATTGACATTCCTCTGAATGATTTTCTCCTTCGAAAAGTGTGGAGTATCAATGAAGTCCCAATGAAGGAAAAACAACTAATTCCTAAATGAATGGTTTAGAAAGTGAATGTGAATGAAGAGGCTTTGGAGATGTTCATCCAGCCTTGCTTTGAAACAGCCCGACCTAGCTTAAATGCTAGAAAGCAAAGAACAACAGCACACCTAACACACACAGCGTTTACTTGAAGTACACTGATTCTGTGAGGGTCTGTGGGTTTTTTAAGAGAAAAGAAAATTCTTAGTGTCTGATCTCATGTAGGCTTTCCCGGTCCCTCGACAGAACACATTTTATATACACCCAAAAGTGAGTCATTAACTAGAGCAGCCATAACACTGGAGTCACAAATCACTGTTCTAATCAAAGAGCAGCGTCCCGTTCCGCGGTGTCATCCCATGATGCAGCAGAACAGTCGACATTTCAAACGAATTCCAGGCAAATGTCAGTAAATATTTAATGTACGCTTTCATGTAAATAAGTTCTCACACCTATGCTGGAAGTGTTGGAGAAAGTCTTTGTAAGAGCAGAGAGGAGCTCCCCATGCAGTGATGTGGAAGCTCACCATCCAGATGCCTCAGCAGAATTACACTTCATTATTTACTTTAGGACATAGGGCATGATTCTGGTCCTTGCAAAATTCTAACTAAAGTTGAGGTTTTGTTTTGCTTCATAAATTTAAAAAGATTTCAAACCCAATCTGCCAGTTACTGCACCTGACCACTCTTCCAGTTAGCAATGGAAAAAATCACTACAATTAATTTTTAAACAACATTATCCTTTTTTTGCAATTTTTTCATGCTTCGATTTTTACATTTATATTACACAGCTTTGTTTCTGAACAATAATAAAAAATTGAAGATTTCTCAGTAAATATGGGCAAAAAGAGGAACTTCAGAATATGATTTGTTTCAAAATATTAGAACGTTAAGAAACTCAAGAGGTGCTATTTTTAATTTGGAATTCACTATAGAATCTAATAAATGAGAGAAGTGAGGCGGAAATAATCATGTATTAATTCTGTGCATTACAAAATCTTTTCAGAAGCTATTATCAGAGCAAGAGGCATTGTGGTTTGGATTCAGGGTGGGAGAAATCCTTTGTGCAACTGAAAGCTATTGTTCCTCTGTGCAGATGAAATTGTACTTGCAAATATGCCATTCAAGGAGGGAAAAAAGTACCTAGGCAGAAAAAAAAGAATTCTACAAGAAAATCATTAGTCTTAAAAATAAACTTCTCTAAAATAAGTTTTAGTTCATTGTTTGTTTGTTTTCTAAGGAATATCCTGTGCTAACAGTTGCAGCCACTGACATTACATGAAAATATAAAGGATATGCGTATTATTTCCTTATATAGAAAGCATGAAGAAAGGGATGGATGTGTGTGGGTGTGTATATATATAATGTGTGTGTGTGTTCATATGTATGTGTACACACATCCCTGTATGTCTGCTCATCTATATAAATCTAAACTTAAATTCACTTCTAGTAATTTCCCTCTCCCAGAGGTTATCTGAGACATAGGTTGATACACTCTTCTGGTTAAGTTTTGATAGGTTACTAGAAAACCAGAGAAACACTTTACGTCAGGAGGAGGCTGGCTACCATAATCTGTCCCCAGGAAAGCTACAGAGAAGATTTTTTTACCTTTCATAAAGTAAGAAAACAAAACAGAAGGGACAGCAGCATCTCCCCCAGCTTTGGTAGCTATGCCTCCTCCCCTCCTGTGCTCCCAGTCAGGTTAGGCTGGGGCAGCGGGGCCTGGGGGATGTTCACCTTTTGTGCTGTAACACCCCTTGTGTTCAGCACTGCACTCCCAAACTGTTTGGTCCAGGCTACTTGTTGATGTTTTAAATATGATCTCTGGAGTTACTGAGAGATTTCTAGGGCCGCTACCTTCTGACTCCCTGCTCACACCCCCTCCTTCTCTCCCCGGAAAGCTCACCTGATGCCAGGATCACTTTCAGCAAATGTCAGTTCATCACCTGAAACGAGGTCAATTTAATGCTTTTACTCGGGAGGATGAAATCGGATGGCAAGGTACTTTTTGCTTCTTTTAGGGGTCGGAAAGATTAGACAAATCGACAAACACAAAAGGCAGATGGATTTCTGGGAACTGCAGCTTATTCAAATCACTGAGAAAGGTCACTGCAAAAGCCACAGATCTATTCATCTGTAGGGGTACAATGATCTTTCCACAACCTTCAACACCACAAAGCACTCTGGAGCGTCTCTATACCTTTTAGTAGGATTAATGCCATGAACAATGACTGAATACAATCAAGAATTCACTGAGTTCAAAGATCCCTTGATCAATGGTAGATATTTTCTTCTGGCTTCCTAAAGGCAAACAGAAGTGAAGTTTCTGGTTAGAGTTACAAGAAATAAGAGCTATTATTCTGAATCCCACTACAAGGTGGTATTGAAATGCCAGAATGTCCAAGCACCCCAAAGAAGTTTGTGGCATGGAAGGAGTAAGGTTGTGAAAGAGGAAATTCAATGAGCTTCAAGATGTTCATAAGCATCTGGGTATTTTTTGAAGTCAGCAGTTAGGTAAAGAGTAAAGCACAAAAGCCTACAGCATCACTGAGACAGTGCAGGGATAACACACAACTCAGGAGACCGGACAGCCACATCCATGCCTGTGGAAGAGGCAGGTGAGTCGGAGACGGAGGAGCACGGCCCATCCTGTCCGAAGCCGCACAGTGCACCTCTGAGGTGGCAGCAAGAAGAGGAGGGCGCGGAGACGGCGAAGGAACCACGGTGAAGAAACTTCTATCCCCGTCTCTAAGGACTCGGGGGCAGTTAGGGCAAAGCAGCAGCGTGGGTGCACCAGGAAGCAGGTTTTCCTCCGCAGCCCAGGCTTTGTTAGCCGGAGTAAAACCGCGAAAGAGAAGGACTCGGCAGGTCTAAGTCACAGAGTGTCAGAGCCCGAGCCAAAAGGTCGGTCAGCGATAGCCGAGTTTAATCAAATATCTTCAGCTAGCAAGGGAAACACGAGCCGCAGCGCCAGCGCTGATCTAATGCTGATGCTGAAGGCACATAATTCAGGGATTAGATAAGGCGCCCTTACAGCCGAGTGCCAGCAAACGAACCAGCTCTCGGTTATGCTGCAAGCACCGGCGGGTCCGTCGGCGGAGCAGCCGCCCCGTCTCTCAGGGAGCCGGGCCGGGTCCCTCGGCCGTCCCCGCCCGGGCCGGGGCTCCGCGGCCGCACGCCCGCACCCCCGCGGGGTCCCGTCCTCGGGCCCCGAACCGTGAACGCGTCCTCGCCCCGCCGCCCCCTCCGCCGGCGCCGGTTCGACGGCCCCGGGCCGGGAGCATCCCCGGGGCTGCGCTGGGCCGGAGGCGCGCAGGGAGGCGAAGCGAGCCCTCCGTCCGCCCGCGCTGCTCCGCGGACACCCGGCCCGGCCCCGCCCGGCGGCAGCGGCTGCCCCATCCCTCCCGGCCGTCCCCGCTGCCCACAAGGCTCTCCCGAGTCCCGGCCGGGCCGCCTCGAGAGCCGTGGGCGCTCCCCCCAGCCCGTCCCCGCCGCATGTACCTGCTGCCGGCGTGCTGGGACGGGCCCCTCTCTGCGAGGGGTCGGCGGGCTCTAGCAATCCTCGTCCGGTGCCAAAACTTCCCCCTCTCCCCCCCGCCCCTCCTCAGCGCAGACAAAGGCGGCGGCCAGCACAATCGCCCCTCGCAGCCCGCAGCCGCCTCCCGGCTCGGTGCGGCGGGGGCAGCGGCGGCCCCGGGCGGCCCGGTGGTCCCCGCGGGGCGCGGGCGGAGGATGCCGGCGCGCCCCGGCGCTGCCCTCCTTATATCGGGCTGCTCGCAGCCCCTGCCGGCTGCCGCACATGGCCCATCCACCGGTTGCTATAGCGATGCCTCCCCTCCACATGTTGCTGGCAGCAATTGGCTAAGGAGGTCTGGGCTGTGCAGAAACCCTTCGCCGGAGTGCGGCGATGAATGGACACGGGCTGTGTCACTCACTTGGAAAAGCTGTTTGGGGTTTCTGTTGTGGATGTGCGGTTTTTTTTTTTTCGTTTTTTTTTTCTTTTGGTTGATTTTTTATGTGCACCCTCCCCCATCTTTTTCTTTTTATTTTCCTTTTTTTTTTTTTCTTGGTGTCTCTCTTGCAAGATGGAAGTGAAGGGTAGAACAATGACAGAAAGCCAAAAATAAAATCAAACAAGGACACCAAGGAAAAGCTACAAATCATTTGCATCACAATACGGCAAAGGAGCCCACAACGCTTCTTCCTGAAAAGACTTTCCTCAAAAAAAAAAAAAAAAAAAAAAAAAAAAAAATCTACACATTGCCAAGCAAAGAAGACCCAAACTTTCTCCCCTCTCCTCCTCGTTCTCCAAATGACACAAGAAATTAGGAAGGAGGAGTGTGTTCCGACCAGCCCCGGGACAGTAACGAGGTCCAGCTCGATAAAGAGCGACAGGCGCTGCTCGGGCGAGCGGGGCCGTGCCGTGCCCGCGCTGCGCACCCGTAACTCCCCGGCAGAGCCACGCTCCCGCGCAGGGGCCCGGGGCAGCACCGACCCTTGTATGGAAACGGACCCTGCAGTCTTCCCCATCTCCTCAAATTCCCTCATGCCGCCGGCAAACACGCTGAGCCCCCCCCCGCCTCCCTCCCCCCATCCAGCATCTGCCCACGGAGTGCCCCGGCTGCGGGAGCGGGACAGGAGCGGGCGGGGAGCGGCAGGGCGGCAGGTCCCTTCCATCCCCCTTCCCCCGCCGGTGGACAGCGCTCCCGCTTCCCTGTCCCCATTGTTTCCCGCTGTCACTGCGGCTGGGGATGGCAGCCAGGGCAGAGGCGGCTTTCCTCTGTCCGTGGAGGGGGCAGTCCTTTCCCTTTCCCCTTCCCCTTCCCCTTTTGCTCCTCAGCCGTCCCGCCCCCACGCCGCCGCGGCCGCTGTGCCCCGGCCCGAGCGGCCGCGGCTACTCCCGGGCAGGACCGTCCCGAGCCGGGCACTGCACACATCGGACCCCCAGCCGGGCACTGCACACAGCTCCCCTCGGCAGGGACCCCCAGCCCCGCCCGACCCTTCCCAGTCGCGGAGCGACCCCCGCCGTGGGACGGTGCGGAGGAGGCAGTGTGAGGGACGAGACGACCATGGCATGGCATGGCATGGCATGGCCACCCTTACCCCACACCCCTGCTGTCCCGGGGCTCGGTCACTGCCGCCTGCCCGGCCCCGGCGGGCTTTGCCTTCCCGGCTGGCCCTGGCTCCCCGCGGCTGTCCCCGGGACACCGCATTAGCGCCCTGTAGCAATTCCTTTGCCCCCTTTTCCTCCTTCCTCCTTCCAGCACCCCTCGGCAGCCGGCACCTGGGTAAGGGACCAAGGAAGGGCAAGGGCCGCCTGAGTTCCCAGAGCATCCCTGCCCGCCCCAGAGCGACACTTCACTTAAACTGCAGGACAGCACCGAAATGTCCTCACCATCCCCTGTACAGCGTCCTCCTGCCGGGTCCTGAAAGTGCAGAGTGGTTTTGCCATGGGCTCACCCCTACTAACATCTCACCCACATCCAGACTTCCCATTCCAGGCTGAGGAAGATGCTCTTTACATTATCACTGTTTAAGAAAAGAAGGTTTCCAGGCAGGAGAGGTTCTCCTCACCTGGCTGCTGCTCATACAAAATCCTTCACGTTCCCACAGATTAACACATATTTGGCTTCTCCAAACATTTCCTCAGCCACGTTTGTATTGCTTGGACTGAAAGCATGGCTTTGTCAGTCTGTCATGCTGAGAGGACCCTCTCAGTCTGATGTTCTCCTGCCCCTGGAAGCCAGAGCATACATAAGCTGCTCACTAACCTGCATTGCTTAAGTTGAAAGATAAATGAACCCGCCAAGTGATTTCATTAAAAGGACACGTGTGTTTGCATATTGATCCTTCTAATGAACTGTCTGAAACTGATAAATACTTCCATTAGCTTTGTAGTTTGTATTTAGTATTTAAAAATATATTAATTAACATTTCCTGGAATAATACTGGATCTTTTCATAACTATCAGGCGTTGAATGGGTTGAACATGAATTTGGCTGGCCAGGTATCAAGAGACAGCAAAATATTAGTTAAATACTATTTCTTTTTAACAGTGAGATTTTGAGAAATTTGTGGTGAAATTTAAAAAACTTTTCACATTTATGTAATTTTCATTACTTTTATCCCATTCTAAATATGACCTTTGAAGCAATGATAGATACTTGTGAGGGTTATGTCACAGGGAGAAATTATTTAAACATAGATTGTTTAATGTGTTATTCATTAAAAATGTAGAAGGTGTTGAGAGAAAGAAGAAATAATTTTCAATTGTTTACTCATTTAAAATTTAAAATCTGTTTTAAAGTATCTATAAAACTGTTGGTCACATATCTGTGAATTGACTTACTGATAAATTTTCTTATATGACTTAATTAATTAAAAAATGGGAAAACAAAAAACCCCCTGTTATCAGCAGCATTTCATTATAAAATTTCTAGAAAGTTTCATGTCTATTTCTCAGAAAAAAAAGTTGACATTGAAAGTATAAATGACTTTGAGACAGTTTCTTTGGGTTTAGCGCATCTAAAAATACCGGTATTTTGAAGATTCACATTAACATTCATCCAAATTCAAGAGCTGTGTTTGAACTATGCCTAAACTCAAAATATTCTAAATCTTGCAATTTCAGTGAGAATGATGCTGAAACGTATTCCCATTTTTGCACAGAATAAAACTCTTGCCTGAGAACCACCAATGTTTGTCAGGACTCCCTAAAAATCTGTTCTTCATAACTGGACATTGAAAACCACACTGACCATTTTGCCTTGATTTCTGACTACAGACCTGTCTGCACTTCTAAGTTTAGCCACTTCATTCTGCAAAGCATGCACAATGCACAGCATGAAATAGATTTTCATTCTTTTAAAGCATGTATGATAAAGCTAAAACACCATTTAATCTCATTTGTTGTTTTGTTTATCAGTTATCCTTTGGAGCCTTGCTCATTAAATACAGATCCAAATATGTTGCAGAGGATTTTCCATAGATTTTCTGTTCATGTGGATATTGAAATCAAAGTTGAATTTCCTTCATTCTGATGAACAAAACATTTTTTTCCAAATATTAACTTCCTATACCACATGCATTTAAATAACTTTAGGAATGTATGTATTAAGAAAGAGGCAGAACTCCCATGTCTTGAAAACACCATACCTTTTTTATAAATAAAACTAACACCTAGGACCATAATTTAAAAGTAGAGTTAGCAGAATTTTAACCACTAGACTCCACTGAGTTTTATGTCTTATCTTCTCATGCTCATCTGTGAAGATCAACAACAGACACATTCTACTAGCAAATTCTAGAGCTCTTAGCTTTATTAAGAAAATTATTTCATTCTGGCTAAGATTTGAATCTAATTAATCTGTCTTGCAGTTTAAAAATGATAACTAAATTCAAGCTGCATACTATTCTTCAGAGACAGCTTAAAATATTAATTAAGTAAAGAGTGCATTTTCCATTTATTTTAATTACATTAATACAGTTTCAATAAATAAAATAGTTCTATGCTTCATCAAAACAAACTCAGATGCAAATTTTTCTGTTGATTACTTCTCTGTTCACATTGGCCCTCTTGACTGTTTATTTTCAAATAGGAAAGAGATGCAGAAATGTTTGGGGGTTCCCATTAGTGAAGTGAGGTCTAACAGTCTGAAAAGGTCAGTTCAGTCTTCCAGGGGGCTGATGTAGCCCTGTAAAAGTGGCATCCTGATAATGTATTGCTTATTAAGGTAATTAGTAAGATAAACCTGAATGAATTTATAGACATTTTTAAACAAATGAAAATTTTAATGTATTACATTTTTCTAGGAAACTTAAAAAAACCCCAAAGCTGTTGGATTGCTCTGATCCACTTGCCTGTGATGCTTCCTGATCCACTAACAAAATATTACAAGACTAGTGGATAAATTGCATTTTTAATATTCAATTTAATTAAAGCTGATGTGTGCTAGATTTGCAGGTGCACCTCTTTCTTGAGATAAAGCACAGGACAAGGCAGAGGAGTCTGATTAGTAGCTACATTAAAAAATAATTGTAATTCTACCTAATTCAGTAATAATTTTATCCTTCAAATATTTGAGCAACAGCATCAGATGAAGGAAAACTAAATATTGAAGACAAAGTCTCAAAATACTTTAGGAGTCACAGCAGCTGTTTTGAAACCTGTCCTTTATACAGAACATTTTGAGTGTCTTTGTAGGGCCCAATCCTGCACCCTTCATTTTAAGAAATCAAACACAAATCAACAGAGCCAAACAGAATAGCACCTGGAACACAGTAGCAAATGTTTTCAGAGTGAGGATTTATGTAAATTGGTATTTCACAAAAAAAAAAAAAAATTGCATTATTGAAACTTTAATTCCATTGTGATTAGGTTTATATTCACAGAATATAGATAAAAATATTAATCTGTTTTAACATGAGACTAAATACTATTATTATGAAAGCCTGGTTAAGAAGCTTCTATAAAAATGTCAACTTAAAACATGTTTAATGGCAAAACAAGAAGAGAAATGCATGATTTTACACTGTGATCTTGTTATAACAAAATGTGGCTATCATTGAAATGCTGGACTCCTTTTATGCATCAGTACTGTATGTGCCAAGAATTCAGAGAACTGGGAGGTATCAGTTTTCTCTACTGAAACATCAGCAGATGAGTTTGTTAAAGTGCTATTTTAATATCATAATGGAAAGGGAGTTTGTTTCTTCTTTCCTGAGATGAAAACAAACTAGTACAGTTTAACTACGAAAAAGTATTTTCAGAATAGTAGCTAGTGCTGCAAATCTGAAGGAGATCTGAAATCAAGATGTGTTTTTTCTGCCTTTGACACAGATATTGCTCATTCTATCTTATCTCCTAATACTGGTAGCCTCAGGACAAACATAGATTATGTTAGAAAATTGTCCTTCATTATATTGATCCAAATTCACTTCCAACCTACCTCAGTCTGATGTTAGAACATTTTTATTAGCTTTAAATTGTTTGCATTATAAATTTAAATAAATAAAATGCTTTTATATATAGTTTAAGGTTTTGAAGCAGACTGTTTACCAAGTTCTTATGTGCTTCATACAGTCCCACTGAGTTTCTTTTGGCACTGACCTTCCATTTCTGACTGCAGAGAACAGCCATCTCTGTGGAATATTCAGCAATGCCTTCTATGAAAATGGATGGAAACAGCATACAAACTGGTATAATAAAGTTTTGAGAAAAGTCAGAATTGCAGAGCACTGTCTGACCAACTGAAGTTCATGTACTGGTAGAACTCCACTTTATTTTTGATTTCTAGTTGCTGCTACCATTGGTTTAGGGTCCCTGATAAAAGCCTTGATTTTATGTTGTGACACACAGAAACAGTAGAAGTCTGAGCAGCATTAGAAACATCACCAGGAATACTGGTCCTGGAGCTGGGCTTCAATGGATGATTTGGCAAAGATGGCAGACACCCAATAAAATCCTAAATGTACTTTCACTGTATCTAATAAAGACACCACCTCCACTCACACCCCACTTCTCTATTTTAGAAAGCAATTTACCAGGGTTTTCCTCTTTTTCTCCTCCTACTGAAGAAATGACAAAATGTCCCTTCTTCATTGGAAGCAGGCCCTTAGCCAATAATGCAAGTGGGCACTGTATCTGTGGCATTTGTAATATAACTAGAATCCTGAAAATATTAACACTTACCAAAAAGAGAAGGAAGATCCTGACACTTATAGGAAGGAGGATAGAGACTACATAACTTTCAGAAAGTCCCTTTCTTCTCTGAGTCATACAAGCATTTGAGAACATTGAAAAATTTTGCCTTTCCTGGCTCCAGAAAAAAAGAAGGTGACAGCATCAGTTTATGCAACCACAAGCTATAAAACCTAGATAAACACTCATGTGTGATAGCATGCTAATGATAGTGTGCTACCATGAATGTGTCACACAGTCATTTTAAAATGTGTGCTTTAAATATGTAGTTTCAGATTACATATGAAATCAGAAAGGTTGATGAAAAAGCACCTATCCTATGTTTTCCACTTAATGAGGCACACACACACACACCCAGAAGAGTTTTTCAATTGATTTCAAAACAGAGTTCAAATTCAAAATTCCATTTAATCCCCAGTAGATGTAGGTATGGTCCCTGAGCTTTTACCTGGACTCAGACACTTGGTGCTTGAAGTGATTATCATAAAGTCTCCTTTTTTAAGTGGAAGAAGAAGAACAATAGTGCAATCTATACAAAGAGAAACTTACATTTTCAGCTGTGGTCTTACAAAAGCTGCATCACTGTATTCCCATAACTTTGAAGGGCTAAGAGTGGAGGGGTCATGTCAAAGCTTGAGCAGACATGCACTGACAAGCCTCTCATGCAACACTAATTGCAGAGGGAAAGCCAGAATTTCTGAGAGGATGTTCTGTTTATCATTCTTTTTTGGTGATTTTCTCAGTCCTTTGAAAGAAAGACCTTCTTGCCTCTTCCCTACTTTTAATCACTCTGTGTGTGATAACTTTGTATGAAAAGTTTTTTAGCAAATTTTAAAGATTTCTCTTAATTCAATATCAAATTTTAAATGGTCAGTAACATTTATGATGCAGCCATTTCAGATGCAGAGCTCAGGAAAATTTAGGGGTTTACCATCTAAAACTATATCTAAAGTATAGTTTTCCACAATGAATTAGACAGCCTCCAACACAGCTGCTCCTAAGTTACATTTCCTCGTAAAATCAAGGAAATTAATGGAGAACAGTACATTTGGAAAATTTTCATCTGGAAGTCCTTCCAGCCTCCCTCTGGTCCTGGTATCAGAGCTCCCAAAGGCACCATGGAGATCTCAGGATAGATTTTAAATATACCCAGGGAAGAGCTACAGGCTTGGTGATTGGATCAGTTGTTTGGTGCATGAAAGTGTAACTCTCCCAGAGGCACCTCAGAGGCCAGGAAATGTGTGCCGCAACCAAAGCCTGCACCTTTTCCTACTACCTAGCCCTGCTGGTAGGAAAAAAACATTACAGCGTCTGACTTCATAGGAAAAAGGAAACTATGGCTGAAAGTATTGCACTGTTTAAAAACATACACCTACAGGAAGTTTTAAGAGTTGTAGCTTAATTATTAATTAATTAAATCAATTTAAAAATTCTACTGTTCAGCTCTTCAAGGAAATTGAGAAGATGCTTTTGATGAAAGGGTGTGTGAAGATGCTCTTTATCTCTAATTCACTGGTTTTAATAGTTTTGTTTCTCTAGCTACTTTGGGATTGATTATCCTGTCTTCACTAAGCTTCACTGGCACTACTGGGGATTTCTTGGCTGTAACCCCACTATCTATGTTCCCCAAAACGTACTTGTGCCTTTTACCCTGCTCCCTGCCCCCAAAACCCCAAGTCAGGTCCATGAAGCACAGAAAGCTCTTTAGGCCCCCAGCTGAAGGCTTAAGTGAGGTGCAACCACTGCCTTGGTCTCCTGCTGGTCTGAAAGTGCTTACAACAAATATAATTTCTTTTCTTTTATGTTCAATATTTTAGTTACTCTACTGTTGATCGCAATTAAAAATCAAATGGAAAAATGTCATCCCCTCAGAAAAGTTACCATAGAAACAACACCAGAGAATTCCCTTTAAAAATGTCAAGATTTCCCTCACATTTAAATACAGACTCCCAGGCATTACTCATGCCCCATTAAAAATTGCAACACATCCAGTGAGTCATTAGTTTAAAAATACATCTACAAACATACACTCTTTTAGGACAGAGATGTTTTTGTCTCAGTAAATGTATATCATGACACGACCCAACTTTTGATTTTATCTTTTCTACCTTACATCCCCAGAGAAAACTTGAACACTGTTGTCTCTTGTTCAAACACCTGATTGAGGAAGGAGAGAACAAAAATGAAGAGTGACAAAACACACAGAATGTAAGCAATGCCAGCAAAAGCTACCTGGAAAGGAAGAATAACTTTGAGAACATATTTACATGGTAGTAGACAAGATGGATGGAAAGAAAATTGTCTGAAGTGAGACACAGAGCAGACAGAAAGAATTTTAATGTTGTATCTTAAAGTAAGAAAATTTAAAATTGAAAAAGTCCTAATTTAATGTAATCCAGGCCATGCTACTGGGCTTTATAACTTAATTTTCATTTCTTTGTACCAATCTGTAGGATAACATTAATCTCACATATGATGCTGCTCCATCCTCCTTCCATGGCATAGCTGGCAAACTCTGACATATTCTGGCAGAGCACAAGAAGGTCCTTCTGCATTAGACACTTTGATCATATGGAAGCAGAAGAAAATAAGCTGTAGTCAAAGTGGAAGGTGCTTCACAAGCAATAATAATGTAAATTTAAAGAAAATTCAGAGCTGGTCACAAAGAAAGCTGATAAATAGTTTATTCATAAACTCTTGCATATTTAGAGGAGATAATAATATAAAGGCATTGTGCCTTCCCTTTGCATTACTGGGTCTGCTGTAGATAAACAGCATGGCTGAATGGAACCAGATTAATGATAATAATGACAGTTTTCTCATTTTCTTTGTAGTAGAGCCAACCTGAAAATGAGGAAAAACAACAAAATTGAACTATTTTTTTGTTCTTCAGGCTCTTATAAAAATGTTCCATTTCTTTTTCTTAATGCAGGGAGTCTCAGAAATTTGCTTCTGAATTTTTAGTGCTAAAAGTCTTCCCATTTTTGCTTAGCCCCATTTCCTCCTTTCTTTCTACTGCTTTCTCTATTTTTTCCTCCCTTAATAAAAGAGAAAAAACCAATCAGAGGACAGCTATAAGGAAAACAATAAACCCAGTTAAAAAAAAGCACCAAACCAAACTATTTTTTTTCTTTCAATATTTAGCTTCCACTGAGCACATAGATTTGCCAAAAATGCTGCAAACATTCTCCAAATTAAAGAGAAATTTCAAATAAGTTATTTTATTATTTTGTTTGTTTGGTTTTTGTTTGCTTGTTTGATTTTTTTTACACAGAATCACAACATGGGGATGATTGGAAGGGACCAATAGAGGTCATTTAGTCCAACCTCCTGCTCAGCCAGGTTGTGCTACAGCAATTACTCAGGATTATGTTCAGACATCTTTTGAATATCTCCACTGAAGGAGATTCTACAAACTCTCTGGGCAACCTCCTTCAGTGCTCAGTCACCCTCACACAAAAGTTCTTCCTCATGTGCAGGGGAACTTGCCACTACCCACTTGTTAATTTATATAATCAGCATACTCTGATTGTTAAAATATAGTTTTAGGTTTTCTGCTATCAGAATTGGGTTTTGTGTTCCCACTTCAACTGTATGGCATGGAAAAAGAAAATGAACCCAAGGAATTACTGAGATTATGTGAAGGTGAGGAGCAGTATCTTATCAGGACACCACCAGAGAAACATATTCTGGAAGGGATCCCACTCTTTAAATTAACTTAAAGATTTTGATTATAAATTTTCTGCCACTCAGAAAGATAAATGTAGCATTTTCGTCCTAAAACCAGTAAGAGCAGTGCACAGAGCCGCTGCAACTGAGGTATCCTTGGTATCTTGCTTCTGATTTAATTTATTACTATTTCTAAAATGAAAGAACAGGTTTTGGAAATATTTAGATATCATTTATATACTTGGATATAATTTTTCACCAGCACCATTCTCATGAAGGGTTATATTCTGAATTTTGCCCCAAATTGTAGCCCAGCCATGCTGCTAACAGGCTTAGCTCATTAGGCATTAGCAAGAGGCAGAAATTTGCCACTGCCAGCATGGACTGAGGGAAAGGTTTAGTTATGAAACACAAGCATATTGTGGCAGGTTTTCAGCTGGAAGTTGATTTCAAATCTTTGGTAATTATGCTTCTATTCAGTGCCACAGAAGGAGTTTCACATAGCAATAGATCTGTTTGTTTCAAAACGCAGTTGTTCAACATTGTCTGGAACAGCAAAACACATTTTTTGGTTTATAGACTCAGTGCCATAACATTCTGGGGTGCCTATGAGAGCTGGACTTCATCTCTGGATATCAAAGGGAAGTGATTTATGTGCTGAAGCTGCCCTGGCAGAGAGCTTCCCACTGACCACACACCTGAGCTTGCGCTATTTTTACATGAAGTGAGAAATTTGCTAGAGGGAGGTGCTAGTTTCTTCAGTAGCCCTCCTCACCTTGTTTCTTCAGCAGGATGTATTTAATTTCCCCATTGTGAGAATTTCTCTGTGTTTACCTCATCATTCATATGCCTTTAGATAGATACAAAATGGGATTAACTCAAAGCTTCAGCCCTGAAGCCCTTTCTGCGTTGTCCCGTACCTCTGCCATGTATGAGTAACAAACCTTGCCCTAAAACATGACAAAAATCTCTATGCCACTTCTCCTGTCTCCTCTCTGAGAGACAAATCTCTGGAGCTGTAACAGTTTACACTGGGGAAGGTCTGTCCTCATCTATTTTTATTCACACGTATGAATCACACTTCCATGCACCACAGCTAGAAATAAAACAGTAGTCCACCTCAAAGCTTTAAATTACTTAGGGCCTAATTAAGAGGATGATAGAACAGATATGAAATTTAGGAAGCAGTCAAGTGGGTAAATTAATGTAGACACAAGCTCGTGTCTGCTGTATACCTTAATCTGGCAGTTTCAGACAGAACAAATTTCCTATCCTTTTTTCCCCCTAGACATAACACAGTGTAACAACCATGATTACCATTATATGAAAATTACACAATTTTGAAATTGCAGGGTTTGGAAACATGACTATCATATGTATGGCAAAGAAAACTGGTATCTTTCTGTATCAGTTTATCTCATCCATGAGTGAGTGTTGGATCTTGGCCCACTCCAGTTGCTTTGTGACACTGCAGCTCTCAACCAGCTGCAGGACTGGAGTAGGCAGGTCCTCAAAGATCCCCTTGCATCAGAGAGGCACAAGAGTGGCTGTGTATGGATTCCTCCCAGCCTTTATAGAAAAGCCAGTCCTCCAGGACAGAAACATAACATGAGGGCCTTAAAACAAGAACATCAAGCTTCTTTGTAGAGAGTCCCATTCTCAATTTGAGTGGTCCCTCAAAATGGCAAATGTGTCAGGAAGAAGACCAGAACTCTCTTATCCATGAATCCTATGAATCCTGCATACTCTTCATGAGTTTGAGCATTTATCCACATGGAAACAAGAAGTGGGATAAGCTTGCAAATGACTTCTATCCCAACCATTTCATCTGTATATTCTTTCAATAGGACTCCTGGTTACAACTGGATTCTTTTACAAGAAATTTCCCCACTGCACTTGGTTATTAGCAATAAATGCAGAGCTGGGCTAAAATACAGCATATTACCCAGTTTCCTTGGTAGGACTTTGGTTCTGTCAAAGCTTTTACTGTGAAGTCCAGGTTACTTAAGCTAATGGAGCAGTAGAGGGGAGATGCTTTGGAACAAAGTCTTTCCCCTATCAGACAAGTTCTAGTAGAATATCAGACCAGCTTCTAATTTCTCTTGGCATTCCATCTCACCACTTATATCTTTGAAACAACCTCTCCCTATCACTTTAGATTTTAAAAGGCAAATCATCTGCCTGAAGGAAAATGAGCAGAAAACCTAACAAACAGATCGTCAAGGTCATTATTTATTTTCAAGCTGCTGTCCTTCTGCGGGTTTCCTACAGAGCCCTGGCTTTTGCTTTCTGTTGTGCAGAACAGAATTTAAGGAGAAGACTATGGATCCAAGACTATGAAGGCTCTGTTGCTTTATACCCTATTACAACAATGAATTAAGAGATCAAAAAGTTAGGCTTTAGTCCTGGCTTTGTGTCAAACTAATGATGTACTAAGCAGGGGAAGAAAATTTCCCAAGAGTGTATTAACAAAATAAAGTTTTGATTGCAATTTTGTTAACACATTTATCAAAATGGATGTTAAACAAAATAAACTCTACATTTGGCCAGAGAGCTGCACCTCATTGTAATGAAGAGCTAGAAAACAATAATGTTATAAATTGTTTCCCAGTGGCTAAGAAAGGGAATAAATCCAAAGGGCTTTTTAAAGGAAAAGAAATCAGACAACTGTACTGTCTCACAGATATGATGTATGGTTTAGAGCTACAATTACAAATGATAATTTTCAAGGGTGTATTCCCTGAAGGGTGAATACAGGCTCAGCTACTGTGTCTCTCAGGTTCATACTGAGGAAACCTGGACTGCCAGCGTTGCTCCATCGGCTGCTGTGGCTGCATCAGCAGGTCACTGCTAATTGCAGGCTGCAGGGATGCTGCAGCTCCTCTCCTGCTTCTCAGAGCTGGGGGCATTCCTTCCTTCCCACTCCCTCATGGTGTTTCCTTGGGGGAGGGCTCCTTAGGCACTCTGCTGTGCCCTTTTTCAGGAGAGAGAGGGAAGGTTGCTGGGAGCAGACGTGATGCTGATGCTGCTCGGAGGGAGGGCAGTCACGACTTGCCAGGAACTCGCACAGGCGAGATGAGCATGGCACTGAGCAGCAGGGCAGGAGGCAGCTCTGCAGCTCCAGCACACCAAGGCACTTGGAGCAGAGAAGCAAAGCATCACCTCAGAACCATCCTCTGTGCCTCTAAAAGCCACGCTCAGCCCATGCTCAGACCCAGAAGTGACTTTTTGTCACATGCTGAGTGTCATGCATCAGAAAACTGTGTAAGGGTGAAGTGGGGAGAGCTTGAGCACAGCTTTGGTGTCACTCAGAGTTGGGTGCTGGAGCCCATCACCACCTCTGAGCAGAAACACTGCATGGCCACCATGGGGAAAACTGGGCAGCCAGGCTCACTGCCAGAGAGACCTGATGTGGATAACACAAATAATTGCAGATGCAGTTTGAAAAGTGGATATTTTCCTATACATACACAGATTCAGACTGGAAGCTGTGCTCTCTTGTGCTGCAGAAAAACTTTCCCAGAGGCACTGGGCTGCCCTCACCAGGCACTGACTGTGTGTCACCACTGAAGAAACCAAACACAAATGCTACAAGACCTTTGTGATCACACAGAGATGGATATAACTGAGGGAGAGAGAAGTGAGGGCAGCTGCACTACAGTTTTGGATGCAGGCTCCTAAATCCTGCACTGAATTCAGTCCCAGGTTTTGGGGCAGCAGCTGCATTATGCATTTTCCTCAAAGTGCCAGCTCTCAAGCTTCTCAGAGTAGGGACATTCATCATCGACTGAACTGCTGGATTATTTATCATTGAGAAAAATCAAGGACTCTTAGTTATACATTAATTTAAAATATTAATATAAATCTATTTGTCAGTAAAACTCTCTAAATGGTTATGAAATATGTGTGGTGCAAACAGATTTTACTTAGAGGAGCACCAAACCATTCCTTAATATCTCTTTTGTTGGAATTCAGCTTTAAACCCTGTGACTAAGATGTGCTATGTTTTTAACACCTCTCTGGTGGCTTGCTGCTTCTCTTTATTAAAAAGGATCCCAGCAGAGATTTTTTTCTTGCTGTAGATCACTATTGCCCCTCACAGTAAAAAATGTGTGCTCACACTAATTTCCCTACAGCAGATTATTATTATTTTATTGTGATGATCAGTTCTGAACAACTTGTCCTGGCAGAATGATTTATGCACCTCATTTCAATAAGAATAGGCCTCCATTTGATTTTAAAGAAAAGAAGGGAATTTTTTTTAACAGCTGAAGTTAAAGAGGATTACAGAGACCTCTGGAAAAATAAAAGATGCAAACTTTTTATTTATTTCCTTAAATTTGCCTAATAATATTGTCAGCACAACAACTACAGGTTTATTTTAAAGCCTTGAGGTTGATATCACAGGATTTTGGTAGGTATAGGCTAAAGCTGGGGTTATTTAGGCAGATAGGAGGGGAACCATGGATTTTATGGGCTGATTTGGACTCTAAAAGGAGAAATCAAGATGCCTGCCTGGGGCCAGGACAAGGCATCTTCATGGACAGCCCTGCTCATCCTCCTGTGGCCTGGCCAAAAAGGCAAATCATACTGACCTAAAACTATCACAGAGCTGGACCAATAAATCCACAGCTGGGGTTGGTACCAGGACACCTACTCCAGACGAGGGGGAAAATCAATACCTTTCTTAAGTACAGGGTTTATCAGTCCTTTCTGAATCCTCCAAGGTGCTCATCCCCAAATTATAATATTTAATTTCATACATTATACTCTCCTTTTCAAACGAAAGTATTTTGTTGGCACACAGTGGGTCAGATGGAGATGAAAGGATGAATGGGAAGAGGCTGATTTTCAGATTCAAGCCAGATCTCATCAGAGCAGCATGAAAAGCCCTCCAGAACTAGCAATGTCAGCAAAGTGATTTTTTTTTTCCACAGATTTCCATATGGTTTTGGACCTTGGGAAGGTAAAGTGATAAGTGGGCATTGAGTTTCTAGCTTTCTTCCCATGTCTGCCCATGACACTTGGTATAATCTTTCTTGTTATTACATTTATCAGTTCCTTGGTTTTCTTATTTGTAAAATGGACATGGCAGAACTTCAATCCCTCACAAGGTTGTTGTAGAGATCAAGTCATTAAAATTTATAAGATGCAGTCAAGCTTTTAGCCAAAAGTTACCACATAAATGGTGAAGATTGTAACAGAAGGAAAAATAAAAATTACATGTACAGGTTTCCTTGTGCTACCATAGCCATTTTCTACATTTTTCATTGTGGCCCAAGGAGAAAATTTATGGGTGGGTATTGGAAACTGGCACATCCTTTTTTAAGAAAGTGTAACTCCCCTTTGGGACCACCAAAGAGAGCTGCCTCTGGTCTGCATGGATTTCTAGCAAACACAAGTAACATGAGCTCACTGGATGCAAGGTCAGATCTCCAAGCTTACTGCAAGACTTTGATAGGATACTACCAACAAAAATTTCAAATTAGGACCAGGCACAGAAAAAGTAAAATTAAATTAAGCAAGATGTGCAAGTATTTTCCAAGTATTTTTACCCTGAATGAACAATAAGCAAGAGGGACACAATGCAGTTAATTTAAATATCACAGCTGGTAGACAGATGTTCAGACAGACTCCTGTAACAAATGCCACAAAGCAGGAATAAACAAAGGTGTCTTTGTGAAATATACCAAACCCAAAACACTAAGGGACAAAAATGATTTTTGTTTTTTTTTTGGTGGGGGATGTTTGTTTTGTGTCTGAGGATTCTAATAGATCTTCAGGATGGCTGAATGGTTCCTTGTATCACTGCAGTGCCAACACTGCAATTTCATAATCTTCCTCAGATCTTACAATATGTCATGGATATGCAAAGTCAACTCCACCCATAGGACGAAAAATGTAAAGTTTAATGAGATGGCTGCTAAGGATAGTTAGTTCCATTAAAAAATGACAAAAAGAAACTGTTTTCTGTTTCCGTTTCAATGCAGTTTTGGGGAGAAAAAAAAATAGAGAGATAATAATGGCTTGGCAAACCCCAAACATATGAATATCTGTACAATGGATATGTTACCTGCAGGTCAAAGGGATGAACTGCTTGCTCTAGCCAGGAAAGCCTGGTATCTAATGACTCTTACATTCCAGCACCACAACAAAAAACCCAGCCCCAAAACAGAGGAGACACCAGGTAAAATGAGTAGCAAATTTAAGTTGGGATCAGCTCTGTTTAAAGCTCTTGACTTCTCCTGGGAATGTAATTTAACCTCCCAATGAAAGATTTTTCATAAGCACCCGAGGGATTCAGAAGGGCAATTCTCATTAATTTTTATTAGACTTGTGGAACCCTCACCCCTTGGGTACTTTGAAAATCTCCCTCCCTGTGTTTTTAAGTTGACTCCCCTGTTAAATAGGGATAATAATTACAACTGATCAACCTGTTTAAATAATACAGTTTTAATATCACTATTATTTTCATAGGTTATACTCAGCACTGAAATAAATGCATCATAATAAATAATGCAGAACTTTAACATCTGTTCTGGTTAGTAAATAATTCACAAGTCAATAATTAATTTTCTAGCTGTTCATTTATAATTCATAAATATTTTCCAAATATTCAGAGTCTGAAAATTTTTATCTGAACTATTTTATGAACTTTTCCTTTTAATTATTACATACTCACAATTTGTGTCATTTAGTTGGGCATTTAATTAACACAGTACCATGTTCCTTATCCTGAATGAGTAAAATTTTTCAAAGGTTGGAAAGAAAGTCACTGTCAACACCAAATCATGAATATTCACTTAGCATGACTTTTCAGTGCCCATAAAAGCTCACAATGCTTTGAGGACTCACCAGCATTTTCATGAACAGAATGATTTATGGAGTCATCTTGGTGCAGGTACCCATGTCATGTACACTTGTACTATGAGACTTCATCAGCCAGCTCTCCTACTTCCCAGTTGTTCCATTAGCCAGTTCTCCAGTTTACTCCCAGTGCTTACCTACTTCAACTATTTAACATCTGCATGACAATTTGGAGCTTGAGAATCAAAATTTAGTTTGCAATATTTTTTTTTTTTAAAAAGTAACAGTTCTTACAGGGAAATAAAAACTCTTTAAAACGTTTATTTAATAATTCCCCAAGAACTTAAATGCCTTTTATATCCTTTCACATGAGGAAATGGGACAAAAGCACCTTTGGCACATCAGACGCCAAAACTCAACCACTGCTTTTTATTCTGCAAAACATGCAGTGCTAAATACTGCAGATAATCATTTCCATCAGTGTGCATTTGCAATGAAGTTTAGCAGCAAAAGACTTGAAAGATTGAGATTATCCAACCTGAGGCACCTTCCCTGACTGGTTAAATTGGGGAACTGGTTTCTGTAGGCTACTTGGGCTATGGAAAATAATGAATCTGCCCTGGCTGTGGGCTAAAGTGTTTTGAGGATACATATCTTGTTCTTTCTCCAGTGGCTCCACATGGGGCCAGAGCAACTTTGCTCTTTGATCACTTCATGGAGAAACTGAGTCCTTAACTGCTGCCTAAAGAAGGCCTTGTTTCAAAAGCAGAACAAATAAATATTCACTTGAATAGTTACTTTGCCCTTGAAAGGGATCTCTGCATTCACCAAATGGTTCTGATTAGGCTGCTGAAATATTCTAGAATCAAAATTGACATTTTTTGTCTGGTTCTCCAGAGGATGCAAACTATGAATCTATTTTACATCTGGATTTAAATGCTTGTTCAGAATAACATTCTGCATGCAGCTCGTGCCTGTGTGGGTGCATGGATAAAGGTACAGGGGCTAAAAATGTGTCTGGAAGACAGGCTCAGGGCACAGCTTTCTGTCTGCAGCCCTAGTGGCTGCACTTCTTTCACTAATTAGACCTTGATCAGACTAATCATGTATGCAGTCCTACTGAATGCAATGGGACTACTTCTGGGGACAAAAGTAAAAAGCAAGTTTAAGTGCTGCAGGTGGTTAGATCATCAATAACCAGAGCCAGAACCTTTCATATAGCAACTCAAGTAGGGAGAAGCTATCTTCTACCCAGCATTTCCATACCTATTGCTTCACCAGAACCATTAGGATTGTTATACAGTGAATATCCCTGAAACAGCAAAGTATCATTATAATGGATTTTTTGTTAAGAGTTCATAGCATCCATAAGCCTATTCACACAGCAATGTGCAGCCACAAAGCTTTGAAGAGTGAGGTTTAGAGAGTGGAAAACTAGCACAAAGGTAATTCAATAAGATGTTGGTCTCACAAACAGTATCAAAAGACTAACTTTTACATAGATCATGACATTTACTTTTAAAGCTAAGAAGATTTTTTCTTATTCATATTATTTTCATTAGGCAGCTACACTTGTTACAGATTTTTTCCCACTTGGGCACAGATGAATGAGACAAAAAGCCATATATTTAAAACATTAATATAATGGCCTGGTACCCTGTAAATAAAGCTTCGTTGATTATCCATTTGCTTTAAGTGTCTCTTTTGTTAAGCCACCAGTTTGTAGGTCATCTCTGCCGTTTAATCCAAAGTAGCTGTACCAGGTACTGGCCCTTGAACAGAAGCATCACCTACAGATGTAGGAAGCAGATAGCAGGTGTGTGCTTTGTGCTCTGCCAGGAGGATCCTTGCAACTTTTAAAAGGGATTTGGTGACACCCAGGATAGGGTCTACACTGTCATCCATGCTAAAATGAATTCTGAAATAACAAAAACACTCAGGGAGATGCCACTATAAAGGCTGTCAAAGGCACTGCCACAGTTTCCTACCTTATCTTGTTTTAGCCACGTGCATATTTGTTTTGCAATGGACACATATGGATCAGGGGGGTAGAGTTCCTCTCCTATGAGGAAAGCCTGAGGGAGTTGGGGTTTTTAGCCTGGAGAATAGAAAGCTTTGGGAAGATTTTACTGAGGCCTTTCAGTTCTTAAAGGGGGCACTTAAACTAGATGAAACAATTCTAATAATAGGAGAAGGAGTAACAGCTTTAAATTAAAAAAGGATAGATTTAGATACAATGTAAGAGAGAAATTCTTTATGATGAAGTTGATGAGACACTAGAATGAGTTACCCAGAGAAGCTGTGGATGCCCCATGCTGGGACATGTTCAAGGTTAGGCTGGATGGGGCTTTGAGCAACCTGATCTTGTGGAAGGTGCCCCCTCTGTGCATGCCCATGGCAGGAGGTTTGGAACTAGGTAATCTTTAAGGTGCCTTCCAACACAAATCAGTCCATGAATATAGGATTTTATGATGTTGGCCCCATCTAGCCCAACAATAATTTAATTACTCCATGTACAGTGGAACAACTCCAAAAGGACAGCTTGAAAGAAAGAATGAAAACATGCTGGTGAGTTACTTCCAGGAGACCAGACATGTCAGTATACTTCTCAAAGCTTGGAAATTGAGTCTGGTTGTCCCATATCCTTGTTGATATACAAGTCAGAAGATAAGGCATGGACATCCATGGACAATGTCTCCAACTGCTATTTTCTTTTTCTTGAAATCTGTCTGATGGATAAAAATCTACAAGTAGAATAGGGTTCAAGGTTTTAATTTTCATCTTGATCTCCTGATTTTTTTGTGTTTCCTTAAATATATGTGACTTAATCCTCTTTGGCTTCCTTATGCAGTTCCTGGTCAGTTTTATGGTTCATCTACTGGATCTGCAAACTCTACAACACTGAATGAGTAACCTGCATGGTGAACTTCTCACATATAGGCTTGGTTAATAACTAGTTGTCATTACTGAGAGTTTTCTTAACTAATAACACATAGAAGAAAGTTACTTTCAGAAACGGTGCTTATGAATTGTGTCGCCGTTATTCTGACCACATTGGTGAGAAATTAAAGCTGCATAATATCTAAAGGAATAATCTAAGTCACAAAGAGGTAATTTATTCCAGTGGCAAAAGAATGAGGAGTTTGGTGATAGATTCTGAAAGTAGGCAAACTTGGACAGAGAAGACCATTCCAGGCAAAACTATAGGCAGGCTGATTGGGAGTGAAGGAATCCATGACAGTTTGCCCAACCTTTTCCTCTTGATTCTCAAATAATGTGTGGTTTGAAGTGAGAGCAAGTCAACATCTCATTATATGCTGGGCCCTCCTCTTACAAGTCACATCAGCATGCAGATTCCCAAAGTGCTGATTCTCAAAGGCGCAGCAGACTTGTCCAAGCTGTTCTGAACATCAAGATGCATTTTATATAACATGATATTGGAAATAACTTCACCCAAAATGTCAAGTTTATCCTAAGTATATTTGATGACAAAGAGTTCCTAATAAATTGTAAGACTAGAGAAGCCTAAGGAGAAGGAAGCTTTGTAAGTCCTTTGTTGCAAAGGGACTAGCTTTAATTTTTTTTTTTTCCTGAAGTTATGACATTTTGCCTTTGGGTGATTTTCTTGGCAAATACTATAAACCAGTGTCAGAAGGGGAGGAGAAATAGAGAAACTGTACAATACTTTCTATTGTGTGCATCACACAGTGCCTTTTGGTTCAGTAGACATAAACAGCTTTAAATTTCAAGGCTAATTCAAATTGGATTTTAGAAACACAAAGTCTTAAAATATTTGCACCAAACTAAGGGATTATACCCTTATCTTATCCTTAGAAAAGCTTTTGAAAAATATATGGTATCTCAGATTTTAAATTGGGTCTTCAAAACCCTCTTGTCTGTAGCTGTGTCATCTGCTTGGTTGCCTATTGTCAAAAGGTAAAATGTTGTATAGAGAAAAGGATTTGCATAAATTGCTATCACCTGCTGGCCATCCAGGTTAATGAAAGGCAGGGAGAAAAATAAGGCAGGAAGCCTTTGAGCCTAATCTTTCTTGACTGTTTCTGTGCCAAAACAGATGAGCAAAATATTACTGTAGTGTTCTTCTTAACTTGCATTCACAACCTGGGCCTGGCTTTTCCTATTGCTATCACTGAAATCTTTATCTCCACCTACTGAAAGCAGTTATCAGAGGGTGGAGGAACCTTTTGATTGTACAGATGCTTTTAGCCTTCTGCTCCCCACAGGCACCAGAAAAGATGTAGTACAGGAAACTGTGGGAACAAGGTGTACCAAGAGAAAATTCCCCTTAGTGGCTTGAGCAGAGCATACACAGCAATTGAACAGTCAGGACAGAAACAAAAACATGAACAAAAAGCACATTAGGAATGCTTGTATTCCTAAATTAATTGAACACTTAGTAAAGATGGGTTAAAAGGGCAATCTCTAGCACCCTGCAGCTACCTAAGGGTTAATGACAGAGGTGGCAAGCCAAACTCTGCAGCAGTGGTAGATGACATGTGGGGACAGTGGTCACCAGCTATGGCCTGGGAGATTAGGACAGCCCAAAAGAGGCTGTGGAATTTCCACCCTTGGTGTTTTCAAGATTTAGGAGGACCAAACCAGGACTGACCTGACAATGCATTAGCAGTAGCTGCAGTTTGAACTGGAGTTTGGCCAAGGACTGCTCATGTCCCTTCCAATCACCATTTCTGTGACCCCAAATCACGTTAAGTGAAAGTTAACATGATGAATATAAGTATTTACACAAAAGATAATAAAAAGTATAGCTATTGTGAAAGCAGTAATTTTGTTCTAAGGGATAAAGAATGGTTCTGACAAATTACTACAGCATAAGGAATTTTACCAGTCAAGTCAAATGAATTGATTTTTGTAGTGTCTGTTCTTTCCTGTTTAGACAATTCTCAAGAAACTAACATTAATATTCATGGGGATTTTATATTTACATCAGAAGAGCAGATGACCAAATAATAGACAATACTCACCTACAGGTGAGTATCATTTCAAGCAAAGTCTCCACACCACATTCTATTATCTAACACAGTTTACCACATATGACTTTCCAAAGTACACGCTTTTGGGGGTGCAGCAGAAGAAAAGGAGAGTTGTCTTATTGCTGAGGATTTTTAAACGGCTGGTGAGATTGACCAAAGCATAGCCTGGAAATCTGAGAGAAAAACTAACTGCACACCTATCAGGCTATTCTGGTTTATGTGCTATGACAAATACTTTACCACATAAATTGAAACACATTTAACTAAGAATGATTATAGTAGTGAAGCCCTGGATTAGGCCCTGTAAGATGATCTATACATGGAAAAGGTGTTTGAGGGGCATGTGCATTATTGTTCATGGGCAGATCAACTGTGCTGTGCTGGGACTGCTGCTCAGTTTGCCTCAGCTGCACCCAGCTCACTGCACAGGCTGGGCAATGCAATACTTGGATTTCTTTCAGGGAAATCTCTGATTGATCTGCAGGAGACTTACACCTGCAGTGTATGAACAAGTACATAAAGCAGTGCAAGGGATGCCCACAGAAGGTTAATCCATTCTTAGAAGTTGCTAAGTAACAGTACTTGGAGCTCAGGCTCACCCATTACTTGACAGCTCATCCCAAAGACTTTGACATGTGATTTTTTTTTGGCTGAAAGCTGCTATTTCTTGGTAGTCTGTTTGGGCAGTACAGGTTGAGGGGGGAAAGAGAAAGCCCTAAATGATTTAGATCAGCAGAGAATCTGACTTGTCTCACGACTGTGACGTTTGAATTCACATCTCTGTAAAAGCTCCCTAGTCATGAGAAAACACAGTGGCTTCTGGACTGGTATATGCTAATATACCAAATGTTACTCACTCTGGCTACAATAGCACTATCTCTTTAGAATGCATAAAAATTCATTAGAAGGCAGGTGAAGTAAATTTGATTTTGTGAAGCTATCATGTGAGTGCAGTATTACATACAGAATGGAGCACACTTATGTTTTGCATACCCTAAGTACGTAATTTCTGTTTGCTGCAGGTTTTTTTCTGCCTGCCAGGGATTTTTCCTCCACATTTTTAAAGAAATAATCAATCAAGTCCCCTCCTAGCACACAGGTAAATAAACATGTACCAGCAACTGGATTAAGGTCAAAATCATAACCAATGTTCTGTAAATACCCAAGATTAAAAAATGTATTTTTATTATTTCTGTTAGAAATTTCTCCAGTATTTGAATGCTGTGACATTTGAACAATAATAATCTTTTGGCTCTCACTGACATGTGCATTTCTATCAGCAAATACAGTGATACATGGCTTTCAGATTCAAAATATAGTTTTAGCAAACCTTTAAGTATATTAAGAACAAGGCCAAAGCCAAAGGGTCTACATTTGGTTCACAGCTGGTATTCTAATATTAGTGAATAATGATGTACAGAATAGAATATTAGCTAAAGATTATTTGATGTAAACAAAATGGCTATTTCAAAAGCATTTAAAAAAATATAAAATACATCAATTAATGTAAAACATAACGAACATGCAATTCCTTGTAGTGAAAACATATTTTACAGGACTTTGTCAGACAGTGTGTGTAACTGAAATAAAAATCAATATAATTTGTTGTATAACTTAGACATAGCTTTATCCTCTTCTACACAAATTAATATATGGGTTAGCAATTTATATGCCAAGTCTCAGTTCTCAGGGATTAGAAACAGCTGAGATATACTGCAACACTGAGGTTTATGATGTGAAAATGCTGACAGACTCAAATAAAATAGCACTGCTGCTATGGCAGGTTGGAAATGTGATCCATGAACTATTGCTGGTTGGGTGTAAATGACTGAACCTCCAGCTTCAGTCTAAAGGGTTCATGCTTGCCCAGAGGATGTTGCCTAGCCTATACCTTTTTGTTTACAACACTCTCCAAAGTGATACTGTACAGTCAGCGAGCTTCAAATCAGCTACTTGTGGAAATATGCTGTAGTGGATCACCAGCACAAGGCTTGCATGACAGCTGAGCCTGCTTAACACCTTAAAGAAGGGATTAACAGATGTATATTCTCAAGCACTGTGAGCGAGCCTCCTTCCCTCTCCTATCCTTCTGTCTCTGGGTTTGCAGCACTGTGGTCCCTGCCCTGCTCTGATACCCCAGTGCCCAACACACCTGGTTACTGCAACCAGCTTTCCAATTCAAAGGCATCCCAACTGAAAAGGACGTACTTTCTAAATATATATTTTTTTGCTGTGGCCTTACCCCGCAGCTGAAATGCCTAGATTATGCAGAAGCTCACAGCTAGACCTCAGGCTAATCCCTCTGGATGAGGGGATGTTGTGGCTTTCACCCTGTAAAGCTTTTTGTCAAAGTCATTTTACAGTGCAGCATGTCCCTCTCACTGAGGAGCTCTTCTCACAAGTCCTGGCCATCCTAGGCAGTTACAAGGGATAACTCTGCCTCAGTCACTGCATTTGATCCCCATAGAGATCATTATGTTTTACTGGTTCCTCAGGACGTGGCTAAACAGGGCTCAGAGTGCCTTGGGAGTATAAAGGCACATTTTTCTTTCAAGGCACATCTCCGCTCTGCTTTCTACAATACTTTTCCAAAGTACAAAAAAAGTAACAAAATAAAAAACAAAATAGCAGTAAGTAGACTCTGTAATGCTGTACTAAGCATGAAGTTCCTTGAGGTGTGAGGTAATTGCAGCACCTGGCTGTCATGGTAACAGGCATGACTGAAATTAATACAATTTCAAGTGCACTATATTGTATTAGAAGAATGTGGAAGATGGTAGGTAAAATCTCCACCTGTTTGTTTATAGCTACTGCAGCCTTCCTGCTTATCCTATGTAAAAACTTTCCTGATACATCTCAGCTGGGCATCAGATTTCCTTAAGGGATTTCAAGCCTTTGTGCAAAGCTGCTGCCAGCTGTTCATAAACAGAATGACACTAAATTTCTGTGCCCTGAGGAATAACCCCAAACACATAGAATTTGAAGAACTGAGCCTTTGGTTTTCTGTAATGTGTGCTCTTGAATACCAGGAACTAATCTAACACTGCCTAAACCTCCTTTCAGCTCGGCAGCCACATCAGCATGGCTCTCCAGCCAATGTCATGCTGCCCTGGAACTGTGAAAATCAATGAAGGTTAAAATCACACACATGAAGGCATTGTGTTGATCTGCACTGCCACTAATTTAAACCATTTGGGGAGGCTAAAAAAGCAACCCAATTATTTTCTATTTGCAATTCTAGTGTAGGGCTAATACACAGAGCAATACCTAGTATATAAAGAAATGTAAACCTGTCAGTTTGCTGCTAAGTGACCCAGCTTATACAGATGTAATTAGAAAGTTATTAAACCAGAGTCCCTTTAGCCATGGCTTCAGCTGAACAGCTCTGCTACTAATACTATCCATTAAATTGCATCCATTTAGAGCTGGTGCACTATCACTTTTTAATAGCACTATTCCTAACAATCAGCTAGCATATGCTGCTTTAAGCATTAATCTTTGCATGCCATTGACTACTTACAAACAGAAAATACCTTAAAATTAAAAGAACTGCAGTAGCACTATCCTTGCAGGTTGTGATTAGGAGGTACTCCCTCTCTTTGAGGTGTGCAGGTGCCAAGAGCCAGATCTGATCTCTCCTGGTCAGACCTGAAGAGGCCAAAGGGGCTACATCTTGTCCCTGGCTGTGTAAGCTCACCTGGGGTGATGGCCCACCTGAGCACAGAACTGTGCTGTGTCACCTGCAAGTGACCTTGCCAGCCTGGTGGTGCCACTGAGGCCTTTCTATGATGCCTTCACAGCTCCTTTATAGCGTCTGTGACCAAGAGAAGGCAAAATTTAGCAAAAAACAGCCAGGTAAGACTTATGTCAAGGTGCAGCTGATTTATTTCCTGGGAAAGGTTTTGCCCCATACCCATCCCTTCAGAGAATAGCCCATGAGATCCCAGAAGAACCTGATTCCAAGTGGTAGTAAAACACGGAGATTTGTGGCATGAAATCAGATATCAGGTCTCCTCTGTCTAGTCCTTAAGAAAGGTTGAATCCTATCCCTAGGAAAGATGTTCTCATTCCACTGAGCCCTCTGGACATTTCTGAAGTCCACACTTCTACACAGGTCTATACAAGAGTTCATTAGATTCACAGAAAAAGATCTTCAAAACAGGTTCAATTGGAATGCAAATAAAGGCCTGTGGCAAGACAACAAACTTCCTCTTTTTGAGTTGACCTTTTCTATTTCCATCCATTCTGACTGATCTGTATTAGCATGAGACACAGCATAATTTCAGTTGCAGCCCTTTTTGAAATCAGGTATTTTCCCAACTCCCTGCTCTATCAGTGGAAGGTACATTTACTAGAGATTGAATCTAGAAGCATCCAGGCTTCTGAGGTTGTACTGCGTGAAATAGTTTAATTAGGTAACGGTACATCAGTATTTTTAGGAGAACTTTAATTTATTACATGGAAGTGATCATAAAAGTAGAATGAGTTCTGAAAATAACTTGTTCTTTTCTGAGACTATTCAAAAACCTCATCTTTATTTTTGGATTTAAAATCTGTCTTAATTTTAAACTGTATAGATACAGTGCACTTAGAACATATATAATTAGAAATGAGAAGTCTAGATTGCTCTAGATCAGGAGCAGTAAAATTTTCCTTAAGCATGGTAGAGGCACTGAGTGTAGTTTAGCATTGGAGAAAAAAAAATATTTCCTTATTATAAACTGCCTTGCTTCTCATATTCTTTCAGATATAATCTTCTGTCAGCTGGGTCTGCTGGATCTAACCTCAGTTCTATAGATATCAAGACTAACAGGAAAGGAGGAATTCTCACCCTTTAATAGCCTCTATGTAGTCTTTTCTCTCCATCTTCTCTTCTGCATTGGGTGTGATATTGAACTCTAAGCCCAAAGGTTACAGCAAGTGACAGTGCCCACAGGTCCAATGCACTGACAGTCTCACACTTCCCACGCAGCTGTGAGGGGAATTTCACTTCCCTGGACAGTGTTTCTGATCATGTAGCTTGCTATATGGATTCCATCAGAACGTTTCCTCATTTTGAACAAAAGCATCTTTAAAATGAAAGTGTTCAGCTCCTGTGCTCTAAAAGTATGAAACACTAAGTGGCAAAGAGAGAGCCTGGGTTTCAAGCATTTCTAAGAAAGACCATGAGTTCCAGCAGGTAAAGCTACCTGGCATTGGACAGTGGAAGATCTTAGAAGTAACAACTCAAAAAAGTTATGTGGTGCTAGGATACTAATAACTGCACAGGAACCATAGGTTCTGAAGCACTAAGAAGTCTATGTGCACTTCTCCATCAGAAACCTGTGGACTGGAAATATAAACGTGGAAAGAATCAGTACAGACAAACCTCAGCATAATGGAATAGGCCGTCTTTAACAGTGGAGAGGAACAATCCTTAATCACAGGTGAGCAATCTTAATTGCCGTGATCTTTGAAATAGCAGAAAACTACAGCACAGAGCACAATATGGCATGATTTTAGATAAGCTGCACAAAATTCTTTCACTGTTGACTCACCAGTACATGCTCTAGATGAGGCAAGTATTACAAAAGAAAATTTTACAAGGAGAAAAATCTCTTCTTCAATTTCTATTTGTTGAACAGTGATTGTATGATTGAACAGAAGATGCTACATTTCCTGCTGAATTAGATGTTTTATGGTTCCTCATTATAGCAGTTGACTACATATATCTATGTGTTTTACAAGTAAAGGGCACAAAGGGTCCCATCCAAAGAGAACTCCTGAGCCTGCATATTACCCCATTATAATCCATATAACCAGCTCTGACCCAGTGTGGCAGCTTGCTGATATATTGCAGGAACAACCACGTATACACATTGTAATACAGTCCAGGCTATTACCAATAAAAGTCAGTTATTTGGCCTCTGACATTTATACAAGCCATGAATATCCAGAAATAAGAAAGCTAGATCCTGCTTTCCTACTTCTTGTCTTCGTAATGATGCAGTTTTTTTCAAACTTGTTAACAACCCTATGTCCAAGAGCTGTTCAACTCTATGCACTCATTGTGCACATTTCCATTTGCCTAAATAAATGCAAAACTTTCACTGAAGCTCTTTTAGCAACGATTTTTTCCTCTGTGCTTTTGACACCTCAGTTATATTCTCTCTACACTTTAAAATGAAAAATCTTAGATGCTCTGACAAATAGTCCAGTTTTGATGTTTGTATTGTGATGTGCTTCCCTCCCAGGAATCATTTATAGTATAAAGCAAAAGCTGGTAGATCAGACCAAAATTATTTTTTCATATATACTGCAGCTAAATCATTTCAAAATAAAAAATAAATGTAAAACAAAAATACATTTTCTTAAATTTTGCAAAGTAGAAACACAGGGCTTTTTAAAAAAAAAAAAACAAATGTCTATACCAGGCACGCTTAGACATATTTTGTTTTACACTGACTTCAGCCACTGCAAATGTCTTCTACCAGGCATCTATGAAAATTTTAAATACTTCATTCAGCCTTGGCACAGGAGCTCCTAGATGCACTTGGATGGTTCAATACCTTTACTCAAACGTCTAAAGTCACTTGGTTCAGATAAAACCTGTGTAAATGGAGAGAAGCCTTATGCCATACTCAAACTGTCCAATCTCAGCAGTCTGATCTCAGCGCCAAAATCACTCAAATTTAGCTGATTTCTGACTTAAAAAGCTGGTGGGACCACACAACTCATCTAACTTTAGACATGGGGTAATGAGCACTTGGAGAATTATGCCTATTTCAACACTTAAATGCAAGCCTTGCTGCCCAACCTGATTGCCACAGTTAAAAATGCAGGCTTGTAGCTTGTAGCTGTAAATCCCATTTATCAGGCCTAAAAAAGACACAGTCCTAATGTCAAAATCGCATTCCAGATCAATGGGGGCTTGACTTAAGCCTAAAGACTGTAGGGATGGTGAGCAACAACCCAGCTGTGTTGCTGTACAGACCAGCTGGGGCTGACCCATCTTTCCAAGTAGGTGGGGAGCATGTAAGACAAGCACAATCCTAAGACAAACACAGAACAAGTATCTATGGGACAAACATCCTAAGAATATGAAATCTGAAAGGTCCTTGACTACCAGCTTCAGGCCCTAGTATGTTTCTCCTGTAATGCCAGCATTTGTTCCCAGGCCCCCTCCTATCTTGCTGATATCTGAACTACTCATCTCCTACCATACTCTTGCCTTTGTCTTTCAGACTTCTCCATTTCTGGGTCTTGTTCGTCAAAATTTGTCTTTCACTCTGATTCAGCTGAGTTTAACCAACAGGCAGGACCACCTGTGCCCCAGTCAACACAAACTGAATCAAACAGAAACTTGATTTCCACCAAGTTTGAGAGTCCTGACTGCTGTAAATGTAAAGTAAAATAAATTTGTTGAGACTGGGAGGATCTACACTCCGCTCTGCGGCATTTTTTAAAATTGAATGTAGCATGATGAATTTTGGGAATGGTACATCTAGTCTCTTCCACAATATCAAGGGGAATGTTGGGGATGAGTTGAAGGGAGGAAAAAAATGTATTAAAGAATATTAAACACAAAGATACCATCTCTGGTGCAGGAAGGCCCTGGACCTCAAATCACCAGAAGATGGGGAAATACATCAGCAAAGTGTAACTGGCCCTACTCCATTCTGCTGTTGCCTGCAGTTGGACACAGACTTACATACTCCAAGAAAGATGTTCTTATGTGCCCAGGTAGCCGGGGCCAAATCATCATTAATATAATCTGCATTTTTTGCTAGAGTGGGGTTGGAGTGGGTGTGGGGGAAGAAATTGGGAGGGCTGTAGGTGGGACTCCTACCATCTACTTCATAAAACCACTGCTTGAGGTACCTGCCCTCAATGCCAAAGAACTGATGGCACCAGCAGACATCTTCTACAACAGAACTATCCCTGCAGGGGTGTCTCCCCATGAAGTTACCTTTCCAAATGACTGCCTCCTAGCCAGAAAGAAGATGGTGGTGCTGGGAAGAGGGGGTAACACCAAGCACCCTGTCAGAGGGAAGGCAACAGGGGGTCTACAGAATCCACTGAGTTAACTGAAGGGGGGCAAAAAGGGGACAAATTGGAAGAGCACCCCCATCCCTGCCAACAGAATGTGGTGTCTTTTGTCAGAGGCACCACAGAGCAAACAAAGTCCCAGGAACAAAGGGAAAGCTGAACTTTTAAGGCCTCTCTTAGCAGAGAAGACCTGAAAGAACTGAGCAGGGACATGAGTTTGGATGGCAGATGCCCCAACAGAGAGGAGCCTCCTGATAGAGGCTATATGCAGGGTATAAACCCCCACTATCAGGAGATGTCACTCCTTGAAGCCCCCCTAACAGGGGGTGCAGAGTTAAAAAACACGTGGAAACTTGCAAAAAGGCTAAAGAAGATCACTCCATTTCTGAACAACCTGCAAAATACAGGGCCAGAGTGTGCACTGACAGAGCAGTGGAGCCTGTTTCAGCTTTCCACAAAGAAGGACAGGATCAGTCAGCATTTGAGCTGGGGTAGCACAAACCCTGAGCCCTAACACTTTTTTCAGAAAGCAGATGCGTTTCTTTTATGCCCTGAACGTGCTTGCTCCTCATCTCAGACTCCAAGGGCTGGGGAGAGGAGGGTGCCACCAGGCCCAGACGTGGGCAGGAGGTGCCTGAGGCAGGTGTGGAGACACCACAGCGCGGGCGGCTGACACGTACCATAGCCTGGGGCTGCCTGGGGATAACCTGAGCATCTGGCAAGTCTATCTGCTGCAATGTTCTACACCATTTGTCCAGGATATTCTCCTCTCTCCCTCTGTGCCACTCTGTGCAGTGACCTGGTGGACCCCCAGGAAGAGTCCAGCTCCAATGCAATTAGCAGGAACATCAGAAAACGTCTCCCTGCTGCACAACTCCATACAGCCAGGGCACAGCTTGAACATGTTTATTCTGTGCAAAGCTTATGAAGAATTTGCATTAGAAAACAGAGACAAATGGAAATTTTGGCTTTCACTGCTGTTTTTAAAGGAAGTGCCACCCAAAGAGCTATTTACCTATTATCTAGATTCTGTTGTTTGATAGTGCTAGCTTTGCAATATGAATTTTTAAAATTTATTTAAAGCAATATTAGGAAATTCACTTTACACCATGTAATTATATTAATAAAGAAATTTGTTTGATGTTAAATATTTATTCTTCTCTCCCTGTAATCATACTTTTGATGCTGCATACATTTAAAATGAAAAAATGCAATTTCAAATGTCTTCAACCTAGTTTTATGATTGTTTGTCAATCACAATCTATTAAACCATTTAGGTTCTGAGTGGAGAGTTTGGGTTTTGGTGTTTTTGTTTCTTGGTATTTTGATTTTTTTAGTGGTCTGTTTCACTCTGGTTGGCAGAGTGAAAAAAGTAATTTGGGTTTAGCATGTAGAATTTAACTAAGCTTTATTTATTTTATTGTCAGAAGTAATAATAGAGAGCAATTTAAGTACTTTGAAGATGTGCATTTAGTGGTCTTTGAAGCATAATCCCATTAAGATTAATAATGAATTGCATCTGAGAAAGACCATGTCCCTTAATGCTAATGTCTATTGCAAGGTGGATAAATCACTCAATTTAACAGCAAAGACAAATGTGCTGAAGAGCTGTAGTTACACTGGTTTACTTGCTGTTGGGAGGGTCTAATTTTGGTTTTTGTCTGTTTGTTTTGTTTTGGTGTAGTAGTGACTCCTGATAATTGAAAACAATGAAGTGCACCAGGCCCAGCATCTCCAGCCAGGCAAAGGAGGGCATTGTCCTGCTCTGGGCCAGGGCGGTGTCACCTCGAGCTGGGGCAGCTTTGGGCACCTCAGCATGAGATGGCTGTAAAGGTGTTTGAGATCACCCAAAGGAGAGACATGAAGATGAAGAAGGGCTATAGGGGAAGCCATGTGAGGAGTAGCTGAGATGTCTTGGCTTGTTCAGCCTGGAGAAGAGGAGACTGAGGGGAGACCTCACTGCAGGCTTCAGCTTCCTCATGCAGAGAAGCAGAGGGGCAGGCACTGATCTCTTCCCTGGGATGAACAGTACCAGAACCTGAGGGAATGGCCTGAAGTTGTGTCAGGGGAGATTCAGGTCAGATGCTAGAAAAAGGTTTTGTGCCCAGAGGGTGGTTGGGCACTGGAAGAGGCTCCCCAGGGCAGTGGTCACAGTACTAAGGCTGAGAGGGCTCAAGGAGCATTTGGACAATGCTCTCAGGCACACAGTGTGACTCTGGGGTTGGCCTGTGTAGAGCTGAACTGGACTGGATGATCCTTGTTGGTCCTTTCCAACTCAGGAAATTCTGTGACTCAGTGGTTTGCATAAAGCAATTCCTAGAGATCACCAGCTACCTCAAATAATCATCATTCATGTCCCATGACTGCAAACCTCACTGGAAGAGTTTCACCATTACCAAGATTTCCCATCAAGTCTTGGTCATGGTCTGCACAGAAAGCTTGAAGCAGCCAAGATGGGCTGAAGAGCTAAATATGAAGAGAATGTAGCAGTCCTAGTTCTAATTTGGCTCAATAAACTGTGCTCCTAAGCAACCCATGGGGTCTTTCACAGACACCAGCATTCAGGATACCAATGTCAAACTTCAATCAGAGCTGCTGCAGTGCCCCAGAGGAGAGAGATTTTGCTTCTTTTCTAGGAATGGCAGCATGCTTTGTGACATGCAATAACTATGAAGTAAAAGGTAGATCAATATTAAGCGCGGTTTCGCTACTCTAAGGGCAAGAGGAAGGGCTGAGGAAGGACCCAAGGACTGACAGACTCTACAAAGGAAAGCCCTAAGCTATGGCTCACACTAACCTGAGGAAGAATCCATTTCCCTTTGGCATCCTTTCAAGTCCCTGTAGCAGAGACCTGGTGGGACAGCTCTCCATTGCCACTCAGGGAGGACAAACATCACTGGCAGGACACCAGACAGTAGCTCCTCCTGTGCCCTGGCATTACATTTGTGTCAGTCAGCTAAGTCTTCTTCCTGTTTAATGTATAAGACTAAAGAGATCACATTATGCACTGGTACAGCCACAAAATCAGTGCAGCTTTGCCCAGCAAATAATGGTATATGTCACTTCTGATTACAATTGGTTCAAGGGGCAACAAACCACACAGTGTGTGCAGCCTTCAAAGCACCTATTAAAAATACACTTTTATGTTGTAATTGCTCACTAAAAAAGATGCATCGATTTCTTTCCCTCACATCTGAGAAGCAATTGCACAGACCTATTCAGAAGAATGCACATAATATACTTGAAAAACTAAGCGTGAAAAATCAGTTTAGATTTCACTGAGTGTGAATTTGGGGAGAAAAATTATCCCTCCACCTTCTCACTACTAATGCAGTAGAGTTTATTTTTGAATGAAGGCAATATGAGCTTAAATTAAATGTCAAATATAATTTAACATTAAAGCATGAAGTGGCTGAGCATGTGCGTGTCAAAGCTAGCAGCTCTTCTGAGTGGTTAATTGCTATCTACAAAATAATAACCTATAAAAAGATCTCTCATTTTCAGTAGTGAGGCTTAAATTTACTGTACTGGAATAATTCTAACAAAATAGAACTTAGAAGCCTTTTTAGTCACCCATGCCACATGAAGACACACAATGACAAATAAAAACATCTGCAATCTGGCTGCCTAGTTCTCCCAGAGATGTCTAGACTCCTTTTATAATCAGCAATGAGAAATAGACACTTCTAGGCTGTAGTTCATCTTGTCCTAAGCTAGATATCTAAAATAGGCCAGAAGAATCACATCTGAAAAATGCCCGTTTCTTTCACTCACTAAAGGGAGCCAGCCGTGATTAATTCAGAGGTAGAAAGCTACAAGGCATTGTGTAGTTTTGATTATTTTCTGCCAAAATGATCAACTGACCAATTCTGCAATTACAATTTTTTCCCCCCGACATCTGATAGGTAACTATTACTAGTGTTAGAAAGTGACTATTTTATGTGACATGCTGCCCACTTTAGAAAGTAGTCAAATCCTTGCCAAAAGAAACTCCCAGCCTGAGACTTTAGCTTTGGGGCAGAACTCCAGAAAGACATTACAGCAGCAAAAACAGCTAAAACTGAACAAAACATTCCCAAGGGATCTAACCTTCCATGCAGTTGCTTAATTCTAGCTACACAAATAGTCCCATGGGGCAGATAAAGACAACTTATTAAATGAAGCGTTGGCTACCAGTGGGCAGAGTTCTGTGCTCTGTTGTACAATGGACTGGCTGGTTACCACCACTAAACCAGCTGAGTTCTACTTGAAGGAAGGGGCAGCTCCAGTAGAGGAGAAAAAAACCAAGAGGACAACACGTTTTTTATGTCAGTACATTTCTTTCTTGAGGTTAAGTTATGAACTAAGTTTCCCTTTAATTTTTTTTTGTGTGGTGGCATTCCTAAATATGCAAAAATAAATAATGCAGAATACAGCTAGACAACATCCTGATGTGTGAAGTTAACAGCAAAAGCTGTCACTGACTTCAGTTGATTCACAACTTCAATCTTTCAGTGTTTAGAACAATTAAAAATCTAAGATTTTTTCCAGAATGTGAAATAACAATATGTTATTATAATATCTCTATGCAACTATTTCTGCAAGAAGAAGGAGGAAAAAATTTGAGATAAGGAAAACAATAAATTATTTTTGCAAAGGCATTATCACTGGGGTCAATGAATATGAAAATAATATACTATAATTTTCATCATGATTTCTTGTTTGTTTCCAAAGTGTTATATTCACCAATACAGAAGTTTTGATATAAAAGTTGAGAAGGGTCATGCAAGTTACATGATGGAGAGTGTTGGGAATTAGCATAGAAATCTGAACACTAAATACACCTTAAATAGCAAGAATTATGATATAATCGTAAAACATGGAGTTAGGGTTCTAAATGCTGAACATAATAAGGAGCAAGTAATATGGATGAAAGGAATGGAGGGTAAGCAGGAATTACAGGGGAACGAGTACACAATTCTTGTCCAAAACTTTCTACCAAAACAGTGCCTCTAAGTGCTACAGCACTGCCATTTTACTTCATAACTAAAAACTTTGAAACCTAAGCAAGGCCCAAGTCTCACTGAAAATCACTGTGTTCGCTCTCCAGTGTCCAAAGTCAGCACAGACAGCGGGCAGGAGCCCAACACAGGACAAGGCCAAGGCAGCTCGTGCCCTGGTGCCACAATCTCGCTCTGCACAGCCATCGCCAAATGTGCAAACCTACAGGAGGCTTTGACACAGTGGCACCAGCCTTGGGCACAGCGCTGACATCCTGCACTGCTGCCAGCTTGGCCAGCGCTCACTGTCTCCGCGGACGCTTGGGTGCCAGCCATGAGCTCCTCCTGCCTGCTGGCTCCGGCCTCAGGGCTGCCATGTTGGCAGGGTGGTTCTGAGCCACCCACCTGCAGCAGGGGGCACAAACCTTGGTGTGCCCAAGCAACAGGGGCTATGTACAGCTGGGGAGGCACAGCAGCCATGGCAGTGAGCCCTCAGCCCTGTGATCTCTGCCTGATAAAGACACTGAGGCCCAGAGCGCTATTTCCAGCCCTGGCACAGTGTGCACAGGACAATCCTTGTCTGCCGCCATCCCTCCCTTTGACATCCCATGAACAAATACAAGGTTATTTTATGCTCCCAGCTAAGGTCCAAGTTGGTGTGGGCCGGGAGGAGACTGAAGGGAGACCTCACTGCAGTTCCAACTTCCCTGTAAAGGGGAAGAGGAGGGACAAACACTAATCTTTGTGGTGGCCAGTGACAGGGCACAAACCTGAAGTTGTGTCAGGGGAGGTCTAGGTTGGATATTAGAAAAAAGCTCTAGAACCAGAGAGTTGTTGGGCTGTGGAGCAGGCTCCCAGGGAAATGGTCACAGCACTGTTGTCATCATATTGCAAAAGTTCCGTACCTTCTTGGTGATTTCCTCATAGGCAGCTCCTCACAGCACTGACTCCCTCTACCTCACAACACAGCCAACAAACTATAGCTCTCTTCTCACTAACCCACTCTTTTATAGCACTCATCCTTATTGGACACAGCTGTGGCCTGTTAAGGGCAGGTCTCTTCCTAAGCTTTGGTAATTAGTACAGCTGCAACTCCTCAGGGGTGAGATTACCTTCTGCACTATCTTTATTTTCTTACATTCTATCACCCCACACAGCACCAAGGCTGACAGAGCTCAAGGAGCCTTTGGACAGTGCTCTTGGGCACATGGTGGGACTCTTGTCCCCTCCTGTGCAGGGCCTGGAGTTGGACTCGATGATTCTTGTGAGACCTTTCTAACTCACACTAATTCTGTGATGCTTTGTATTCATGATTTCCAGTTTGATGACTGCTAGAGGCTTGCTGATATGGCTTCTCCTCCACATGTAGCTTGTGCTAAGCTGTTTACAACCTCGGTGCCTTTCCTGCTCTGTGACTTCTGCCAATCTTCTGCTGTATGGACTCACAAAGGGACAAGGGACTATCTGCCCTGGTAACAGGAACAGGTGCACACCACAGAAAACAGAAAGTTGTGATAATCATATCTTCCTCATTTCAGAGGTATCCTGTATTTTGATATCTTTTGCCAGGTCAAGACAGGAAAAAACAAAGAAAGACTGGCACTTTACTGGGTGTAAAAAAAAGCCCAACTCAGTTTACTAAAAAAGACAGTATAACATCCAGGGGATGTGAGACAGCTTGACTCTGGGGAGTGACTTGCATTGACCTTGCATTTCAAGAGGGATAGGAACATCCCTGTGCAGTGATTCAATGATTACATGACGAGAAAAGAAAGTGGGTCAGAAGAAAAGGCCTGTGTGGAAACAATGGCAGCAAAACTTGGGCAGGGCAAATGTTACTTAACCCAGCACAAGGTCTGCTGACAGCAGTCCAGCCAGGAATATTATCTATTTAACTGTTAGTAATTCAGAACTGGTGCAGTGTGATGTAGAGTAATCACTGATTTATATAATCTGGTTGCTCCTTTTTAGGTTTGGTTCTCAGCCTACTCTATAGATCTAGAGATCTCTACACCTGCTACCTGAAGTCTGGTAAGCATCAGTGCAATGAAACTTCATTAACATCCCCAGCAACTCTGTCTTCTGTGTACCTGAGGTCATAATGAATATTTTAAAATAAGAAGTAAATACTTTGTCTGGCAAGAGAGGATCTGAATACCTTTACTGGTCATCATATTAAAAATCTACCTGCAGTATTTGGTGTATGGTCTCCTAGTCTTACACAAGTTTAACTCCATCATAAATAATTAAGAACTTTGAAACCTCAAGATTTGCTGATTTAACAGAAAAGATATGTCGTAGCAGATAAAGTTCAGCAAATTTTGCTGAGGTGGTTTAGATATTACTGCTCTCAGTTATTTTTCCCATCTTTCTGCCAAAGTTACTGCCCCTGGACAGAAGGACAAACTAAAACCTGGGCCTGTATCTCAGACAGCCCCTTTAAACTGATGAGACATCAGTGTGCAAAAGGATGTCCTTGAAGTACAGGTGTCCCGTCTTTTTCTGTTGACCTTGACACAGGGCAGAGTTGAAATAAATACCACCATCAAAAGCCTTAATAACAAAATAGATAAACCCAAAAATATATAAAAGTTACCTCCGTTTTGTCTCCCACTTGTTCTCAATGAATTCAAGTCACAGCCTTGTATCTGTGCAACTGTCCTGTCTCGGCTAGCTGCTAATTTTAGCCAGGGTACTCCATTATAGGGCAAGATGAAAAGCAAGTTATGAAAGGATGTGAGGCATAGCTTTCATACACCTTCTATATTTTTAAGTTCCTTACTCAGCTCCCAAATACCTTTTCTAGTTCTCTCACAATTCTAGCACACAGAATGGAAACACAAAGTGCCAAACAGATGCAGCTATTTGTAAGAAAAAGCCAAAACCTTCTGTCCTCTCTCAATGATCTCTGACTTTCAGAATCTTGCCTTAACATTCATCAAATATTCCCTTTGTCTGCTGTCATCCCTCTTAAATACATAAAGAGCTCATTCATGAATGTATAAACTTTTGTCAGTCTCTAAAGTAAATGGAGTTTTCTTTTAAAATGCTTTAAATCAAACTCACTCAGTGCATGGTGCTCTGTATTGCTATTCTCCTTTCTTCAGAGACTGTGTCTGCTTTTGATCCTTTATTCCTGACTTTTCCCTAGCACTGATTTCTCTGTCAATTTGGGAGCTGTGCCCTGTGTTAATGTTTGGGCAGAGTATTTTGATGTTTTTCCTGTCTCACTTTTTAAAAAATTCTCTCCTAAAACTGATGCTGATAAAGGTTAAAGATACTCAAGGAAAATGTAATTCAGACTTTTGTTCTCCCCCTCCATCAGCACCCTGATTTATTCCTTTATGAAGAAATAATCAAGTAAATGTTGAAGGTCCAGAGATTCCATTTGAGATGCATCAACCTCTTCACCTGCACAGATAACCATCTTTGGTTCATGCCACTACACGAATTAGGGCCCAAAGTCACAAAGGACCAAAGACCACAGTCCAGGAAGAAGTTTCTCCATAGGAAGAAGTACTCCATTTCTAAATTTCCTACTTGAACCTATCGCATGCTGAGGGAAATATGATCTTGCATGGCTAAGCCATTTCTGTCATTCTGTGCAAGGATTCCACCACTTTGGATTCAAGAGTCAGGCCATCTCTTCACAAAAAACCCATTCAATATTCTTTAGACATTGCTTTGTGTAATACCTTTCTCTAATGGTTAAATCCTCTCTATTCTTCTAGTGACAAGACTGGCAACAAAGCAGCAGACACTGAATCGACTTTAAGACAGAACAGCTGAAAGAGCAAAGAAATCTTTCTTCAGTGTATGTGTGTGTATATATATATATACACAAACATTTATTTTTGTATAAACTTTTGCATTACACTCGCAGAGATAGAGACGTCTCTGTTAAGAAGCAATGGAGAACTCTGAGATAGAGTAATTGGAAACGTGTCCTTCTGCAGCTCCTATTCACTGCTGGTGTTCAGCAATAAAAAGAGAATTGCAACCATGAATCACAAACACTACTGTGCTGTCTTAATACTGCCTTTCAAGAACTGAAAAGACAAATACCACTTAGTCAAGGAGAAACCCTCATATATCTGATACACCTCCAAATGCTCTGTGATTAATCTTTTTTCTTAAAACCAAACAAAACAAAACAAACAGTGATTGAACAAAAAAATCCCACATCCAACAATCAAGATTTCTAAAGGTTTGATGGAATGAGGCCACTGGTGAGCAACAGTAGAACTTTACATAGAAAAAAAACCCAAACACTTTACTAAAGCAATCAAAAGAGCTATTCTTTTAGGTAGTTTTGGGGTAAATAAAACAACACTTACTCCTTTAAGTGATTTGTTTGCATTAATGATTCATTTGCATTTATTTGTCTAATCCCAGAGAGGTTATTGTGCTGTAGCATACTCACACATTCAATTGGGCTATTCTTTAAAGCCAAGTGGTGTGGCTTCTAAAGTAGGAGTGTGGATGCTGGATTGCAGCAGAGTTAATACATAAATTGAAAGAGTTGGCTATTCTTTATTGTCTGTATCACACTTGCTTGTTGAAAGAACATCAACCTTTCAGCAGTGGGAAGTGGGTGGCCTGGGGAGCAGGAGGGATTACTGAGGTGCCATGTGGTCCTTTGGGAATCCCTCTGAGATGCACTTGCAAAAGCTGTGGTGGCTGCCTCTATTCTCACTGTGAGCACTTTTTGAACAGCTTCCATAAGCCTCTTCAGGATTATGGTCTCATAGCGCTTAACTGGAAGGCAATGAGAGTTTGTAGTGCAGATCCTTCCATAACAACATGAACAGCCATCATGCTTCAAGGTAGGATGGGAAGGTGTTGGTTAGGCTGGCTGCCACTGCCACTACTGCCTAAATGCTCTTGCTGCTTCTCTTGCCCTGTATTGGGCCCTCATCTGTTATCAGGGAGCTGAACCAACAGACCACAAAGAGGTCTTGTGCATTTAGCATCCTGGACTGGGTCAGCATGATTGATCAGAGGTTTAATGTAAGAAGGAAAAAGGATGCAGATAGCTGGGATAGGTCAGAAGAAAGTTTTTACAATGGTTTAACTATATTCTTAAAACATACTGTCAGTCTGTCTATCTATCTATCTATCTATCTATCTATCTATCTATCTATCTATCTATCTATCCTCCCCCATGTGGCAGGATTTAGGAGCTGTGGTTGAAAGAGACACTTACGTAAGTGCTAATGCAATCTGAATAAATGGTGGCATTTAGGCAGGGGCAATGTAGGGGTGAGACAGCCATTACATAATGTAATTGGAGATTTATCCACCAAAGCTTCACACTTGGAGTGGGACAAACTGGGTGTCCCAGAAACCAGCAGTTAAACAAACACTGAATTTGTAAACCCATTCAGAATTTGTAAAAAGTATTGTTGTTTTATTACAGTTATTTATCTTGATCGCGTTTGTTCTGCTTAGAAGAAATAAAACACAGGCGCTCTTTGCCTTAATTGCTGGGTCTATTCTTTAGTAAACAATGAAAAGTGATTAGAGATGTTTTTTGACATGCACCGTCCAAAACCACCTAGTGAGAGTTCAAAGAACAAAGCAAATGCTTATTGAAAGAAATTACTCAGCTAACTAAACTTGTATATCTTCGAGTCAGACATTTTTTCGGCATCTTTACCCCATTTATCAATGCACAATTACTGTCACTATTGTGTTGTGTCATTAGGCGTAAGGTTACAAGTGCCAGTCGGAATAAAAAAATTGCAGTAATGTTGGCATAATTTTTCATTATCATCTTCATTAACCACAGCTAGTGGGAGTAAGAGTTTATCCTTGCTGTTGTCATTGTCATGACAACGCTTCCAAAGCTTGTCTGCCGAGAGTTCACCAGATACAAAAAACTGAATGTCCTCATTATTCCACTTCTCACACTCTCACCCATGCCAAGGGTGATCTGAGATGCACAGGGCCCTTGATTTATCCCCTGTGATTTCTCTTGACAGCCTGGTATGGTGTCTCAGCTTAAGGCAATCGGTCTGATTTCACAGTTTAATTACTGCTAATCTGAAGGAGCGTGGCCAATGCTAATGAGCCAGCAGCAATCAAAGCAGTAATGGCTAAACTCACCCTGTTTAATTTTTTTTTTTTTTATTAAAACACTCTTGTCCAGAAATAAGCAAGTAATTTCTCCTTTTCTGCGCAACTGCAGAGAAAGAACAGATGAGCTTCATGTATAATTTGGTGTTATTTCAGAAGCAGACTATAAGATTCCTTTATATTTTTCACTTAAACCTCTGTTTAATGTTAGTTTCCAACCAGCTTTGAGTCAAGAGAAGGATCAATAATTAGAAAAAACTCATTAGCAGATCACTAGCTCAACTGCAGAACATCCATGCTGGCACACTGGGCCCAAGTTTTGGACGGACGTCTCCTTGATTTTTGCAGCTGGGCATCACTGAATTATGCAGCAAATAGAAATATCTCCAATGGCACTGCAAAAGAGAACCTAGAATACCCAGAAAGGGAGTTACTGTAATTACAAAACTGGATAACAATCCACCCTGCAAAATGACCTGTGTTTTTAGTTAGCACCATCTGATAGCAGCAACTTGCACATTCTCCTTTTCCTTGATCTTCTCTCCTATTGCTGAAGAAAAGCATGGAAAAAGATCTTCAGAACAGATTTTTGCCAATCGTGCCAGTCAAATACCTGGAATAACTATAGGAAAATAAAAAACAACTGGGTAGGCCTTACATCTGCTTTTCCATACATCCTGCAGCTGTGTGGGAAATTTCTTCTGAAATTTTCCTTGGCTTTTTTCTTCCTCAGTAGAACTTCAATTTAAAATATGCACCAAACTTCACTCTGACGATTTGATTTTGATACAAAACCTTTCACTTTTTAATGACTCTCCAAACAGAAAGTCACCTATTAGAAGCAAGAGCCCCAGCACCAGTGTAAATCCAGGCTACTTCAGCCACCTTCATGGAGATATTCCATGCTTACTCTGGTGAGCCATATGTGGCTTATTTGGAATAGAACTCTTACTCTTTGGAATGAAGAAGGAAAGCTGTGTTTCGGTGCTACTGTGTGTGATACATGATATATGAACAGAAGGTTAGGCAATATTTTGCTTGTTACATGACATGGGAAGATGATGTATAGGGAAATCCTCCATAAAGAAAAGGGTTTAGAGCAAATTTTGAAGAATATGAACTGCTTGTCTTGTGCTTATCTCAAGCTTATCTGCCATTACTTGAAATTTGGTATTGCTCAGTTAACCTGAGGGAAAATAGTTTTTCACAATTTTGTGGCACCTAGGAATACCTGACTAGTGCACATCATTTTTGCAGAAAAAGATGTTTAATAAAACAGTAAATATTAGGATGTAGGATTTGCCTTTTACAGCAGCATCATTTAAATGCATAATATAGCAAGACAATGGTCCTTTGTAAGATTAAGTCTATTATTAATAATTTAATCTCATCCATTCATCAAAAAGGTCTTCCATCCGTGATTGTTTCACACTCACAATGTTGTATTCAAAATTACAAAAATCCAGATTGTAATGCTACAGAGATCTGTTATTTTGCACTCTTCTAAAAATATATATATAACTTCTTTTTTCCCTTTTTTTTACTCTGTCTCAGTACAAGGAAAATAATGCTATGGGTACTCACAAAATATGGCTATTTCCATAAGATATATGAAGAAAAAGAGTGTCACAAGAGGGGAACATCATTCTAATAATATTTTGTACTTCATCATAGCACTGTCAGAAGATGCCAATGGAGACTCTAAGTCATTTTAAAGAACCACTTCATTTACAGGGAAGGAGTTCACTCCTAATTAAGTTGGAAAGCCTCCAGGGCTTTCTTCAGCCTTTGCAATTCTGATTTCCTCAGAGAACTCTTGGTAAATCTAAGAGATCCAGAGATTTCAGTGTGATTAAGACCCTACAGACACAGACATTAAAATGGCAGTAGTCAAACTATGCCATAAACCTTACACTAAAAAAAACCCAAACAAAACAAACATCCTGTCAACAACAGCTCAGGCAAACAGAACTAGAAGCCTGACTATAATACAGCATAGTTAAGGAGAACAAATGGCAAAAAAGAAAAGAAGGAAAAATTCTAGGTCCAAATCACTTGTCTCCCATAGCACAGCTCCTAGAAGCAAAATTCAAACTGCTATGAAGGAGTTACAATTCTCTTATCTTCTCCCTTAGAATCGTTCTATATGGCAAGAATTTAATCAGATGCCACCAAACTGATATTGTATAGCTACATGAAAGATCTGAAGCCCTGTAAATAAAACTAACATTTCCATATAAGGCTAAATTCTTTGTTTCACTGAGAAACTCCCCAAATCTATCAGTAAAACTGGCAGAGAAGAGAAAGAGCATAATAATAATAGTAATAATAGTAATAATAATAGTAATAGTAATAATAATAATAATAATAATAATAACAAAAATAATAACATACAACTCTAAGATAAGAATCAAATAACCCGATTTCCACTTACACCCCTATTACCTCATTCTGAACTAAACTGTTTATGTCTAGCATGCAGTGGACTGTCCGTATATACCCACTCTGACACAGAAGGCAAGGAAATATGCATTCTTATTTGTAGTTTGTCCTTTTTTATTGAATATCCTTCAGAAGGTCTAGGTTGATAAGGAATTGTCAGTCAAGAGTAAGTAGCAAACACAGGGACTTGGGCAAAATTGAGGCCTTGTAAATTTGGGTCAAAGAGAGCAAGCTGCACTGAAAAGAAGTAATTTTATGTCATTCTGAATAATGGAAAGTACCACAGCCATTGAATTATCCTTCTCTTCCCATAAATGGGAATTACTAGCAGAAGTGGAAAGCCTTTTTGTTACAAAAGCGATAGAAGCATCAAGTTAGAGATGTCATTAACAAATGTAGGGTATTTTAGTGAAGAGTGGTGTGATGGAGCCCGTGACAAAGGAAACACAATGATGAGAAAAGACTTCTAAAAAATGATGCAGGAACACATTAATCACATGGAGGCAATGAAAACCAAAGAACAGACTGTCAAGAAATCTCAGCTGATTTCCTTCCGGATATGGTGAATTAGGAGGTCATCTGCTTCAGACAGCTATGGACTGGCATCCTGGTACTCTCCTCCAAAAAGGAACTGCTCAGATAATAATCTACCATAGAGGCCAGACCCAGAGCTGCTGAGACTGCACTTCTTGCACAGATAGAACTGCTCGATTTTTAAGTTACAATAAAGCAACTGCCTTCTATTATTCTAAAATAATGTTGCTGCTGAGGTTTTTTATTGCAAGACAGGAGTGAGACTGCAGTATCAGGTCACTGCTGTGGAAAAGAAGGGATCTGAGTAATCACACAGAAGAGTCAGGAGAGGGGGCATTTGAAGTGAACACAAAGGGAGAAAATGAAAATGAATAAAATTGGAGTGATCTTCAAACAGAAACAAACGTCAGAGGCAAAGGAAAATAAAAGAAAGCAAACTTGGTTTGTTTAGCCATCAAGACTAATTCCCCTTCCTGTTAGAAAAGACCTTCATAGATCAAAGTATTAGAGTGCTCTGAATTTCACTTGGGCTACCAGTGATATCCTGATTAGATTTGTATTTAAACAGAATTCTCATACATTTCAATTATCAGAATCATTGGCGCCAAGTGCTCTTTCAAGTTAGACCTAAATTATCCATTCTCTAACAAAAAGTGAAAAGGCATACAATATTGATACCCAACATTGCTCTGCAGAGCCATATATTCTTTTAGCAGTCATGAGCATAAAGAGAAGTGTTCTGTATTCATACAGTTCCACTGGCAAACTTAACACTTGCTACAGCAAGCAAAAGCAAGCTCATTCTTGGCTTTTAATTTCTTTAATATCTAAAGGCTAGGCTTTCATCCTAGTCTTCAAAATTGTTCTTTGTTCCTCCTGTGTGCCCGAAATGATAAAAGAAAATAATTAAAAGATACTACAAAAGGTACTGATTTTCATGCATTTGGGCTAGGCACCTTCTAAAAACAAGTGCCCTTGATGGTGTGCCATTTGAGGGGTAAAATCAGAGGCATCCCAAGCCAGGTCTCTCTTTAAACAATGATGTGTGATCTAGGGAGTTGCACATTTCCATATTCCTAGCAGTGAACAGGAATCTAATATCTATTGATACAGCCCTGAAAGAGAAACTTGTTCAGTGCTACTGACAAACGCTGTAAAACCACCCAAACACAACAATGAGAAATGAAAGAGAACTCCACAGCAGGTCTGGCACCAATGGGAATTGTAGCTGTTACTAAAATGCACATGGACATATATAAGGTGAGAACATTAATTTTTCACTTAAAACTCATCAGATTATGAGTTTTGTAAGTATGTGCTATTCTGAACTTAACACCTACATTTTAACTCTAGGATTTTAAAATTACAAAGACTTTTTTGATTTTTTGCAAGGTGGTTGTATATTGTCTCAAATTTTACTTGCTGTTATTCAGTATACCCTAGGGGTCATGGTGTTACTATGTCTGTAAAATTACGAAGAGCATGCAGGATAATAGGAAGAATTAATCAATGCATTTTTTCAGCAAATCATCTTTAAGATTATACCAGAATTTTACTGTTCAAAGATGATTCTGAGTCACAATACAGTGAGAAAAAATTAATCACTTCTTGATGCTATTGTCAACCTTTGACTGCTTTGTGACTGCTCCCATCCTCCCTACTCTGCTGAAAGCTGCCTCTTTGCACTCAGTGTGTTTTCTCCCAAATGCCTTCTAGAGTATCTGCACAAGATCCTATATTTACTCTCAGACTCTTTCTTTATTATAGCAATTTTCTCTAAAGAATGATGCTGTCTACCTCATCTGCAAGACACAGTAGAAAGTAAAGATGCTTTAAAATGTCATCCAGATATATCCTTCTCACAATCTCCTGCCCAGTGTCATCTAGAAGTTCTAGTTTCTGTGTGGGATCACATGCAGTTACCTGGGACAGAGATCGGCTATTTCCCCATCTCACAAGATGCACCTTTGAAACTCTAATAATAATAATGCGCTATGATAACAGTTAAATACCAAAGACTGCTTGCAACTTTTCCCTTATCTTGATGAAGTTACAAGTGAAACAAATCTACAATATATTTCTAACATCACACCACCCACATATCTGAATTATAGTTTTCTCTTGTTTGATAGTTTAAATAATTTTAGAAAAATGTTAGGTGAAATGTTAGGTGCACACCTGCTGTTTCCACTGAATACTTTGTCTGGAAGGCAGGGTAACCATAACCACAATTCACAGCTCTCTTGCACAGAAAAATAAACAGAAATTATAGTGTGAATTTATTGGTCAGGTTCAGGTCTTATTTCAAATAAATAAAATGTGTGGGCTGGAAAATTTAGATATAATTCATATGTGCATACATCCTCTTGGGATCCTATAGGGTGTAACTGTACATTACCCAGTTCTACCTCACCAGGTGAAATTCCAGAGTCAGAACCTCACTTTGCTTCTCATCAGTGAGAAGGGAGAAGATCAAAGGACCTTCCACTTCTAGAGAGAAGCAAGGTCATCATCATTATCAGTGATAACAACTCTAAATGGATGTACAAAACTTTTGCAGAGTTGGAAATGTGGCACAAAGAAGCTCAGATGCAAACTGTTTTGTGTTATCCTAAGCCTCTGTGCACAATTTTTCCTTTTTAACCCTTCTGTACCAAACAGCGGCTCTTGGAAAGGATGCCAGCAGCCTCCCTGCCATTTTTGTGGCAATATTTAGTATTCACAAAGTCACGTTTCGAGGTGTCAGTAGCTGCAGCTGTCCTTATTTGTGTGGTCCCAAAAATAAGGTTTGAGTAAGACTTCTACTTATATGGCCTGGTGAGTCTGTCTGCCTGCAGCCCCAACATTTAGCAGATGGCCATGCTTAGCCAGTGAGCCACAGGAATGACAAAGAGCAGGAGCCATCTCTCCTTACACCACTCAGAAGGCACTGAAGCACAATTCTGAGAAGGGACTCCAGGGTATTTATATATATAAAGCAGAAAAAAAAAAAATCATTCTTAATTCTAAACTGTTTAACCACTTCAGTTGAAATGATGAGCCAAGTCAGGCCATTCTACCTGTCCCTACTATTTAGTTGTCTCACATGACAGCCAGTGTCATCATCCTCTACAATAATCTCTGTAGGACAGAAAGAAAACCAAACACACACCTTCCATTTCAAATTATTTTTAGTATGTTGTATGAGTCATCTTTGTCAATATAATCTAGAGGATAATGAATGTCTTCAGAAAAGCTAACTCAGGTTACTCTTTCCATCACACCATTAAGCATATCTAGAATTCTTTAAGTCATGCCCTGTAATTTTTAAATGTTAAGCTTTGAACCCACGTTCCTCAAATAAGAAGGGATCTGATTTTTCTTGTATATGTTACTTGCAAACATGAAAAAGAAAAAATGTGCATGAGCAATCTTTAGGCTCCCTGTTTGGTATCTTCATTTGATTCAGTACATAGCTAGAGATGTAACATATGTTTAGACCTAGCTTAATTGCTATCAAGGAATTATTTTTGCATTGTTTTGGATTTGCTCTTTCCCAGCAATGCTAAAACAACACCAGTGGATGGTAACAGGCAGTGTCATAAGCATTTTATACTTTATATACTATGCATTAATATTCTCTACTTGTTTCCTTTAAAATCTTCCTTAGCAGTTAAAGAGGCAATATCATCCTAGCTGGACATCAAGTAACTCATTAGTGCAATGAAGGCAGTCTGCTTCTCTCTTGTTTTAGACCATCTTGTGACTCAGACAATCTCATCTCGTTGGTTTACACTTAATTTGCCTCATTATCTTTTCAAGCATAAAAAGATGATAACTTTTTTGCTACATAAATAGAGACTCTGGACACAAAACACTCCCCGCAGACAAAAAAAATAATCTCCTGGTTAAGATGCTTTTAGTCTGTCTTTGCCTGTGTAAACCACACACACACACAAAAAAAAAAATCTAGACCACACTGTAAGGATATTTCTCCTTTCTCCTTTGCCTTAGGCCAAAGGCACCTGGGCTACTGGACAAGTAAATTGTCCCTCACCAATGACCACTTTTAGAGTTGTGCCTCTTCGTGGCTGTTACTTGAGCCACTTTAACTGCTCTTTAGCTCTAGCTGGAGGATATGCCTGTTCCTGCCTCCAGTCTTCCTCCAAGAATCCTCAGCTTAACAATAAGAAAGCAAGGGGGCGCGATGGACGAAAAAAAAAAAAAAAAAGAAAAAACTCCCCAAAACAACTATCTGGGAAGCCTGAAAGATGGGGAGAGGGAGAACCAGTTTGTGTTTCTTGAGGTACCAGCAGAGCACACACTGAAAGTAGAGTGGGATGGGAACTTCTTCCCTTGAGAAAGATGGGAAAGGTACTAAAAGAATGGTAATAAAATTTTCCTGGCTTGAGCCAGGCTGATTCATTCTCATCAGAGAAAGCATGTAAAATATCCAGACAATGGAAGATAGCTGAAAAAAGGATTCTTTTACTAATCTGTCCTCTTTTAGCCCAAAGCTGCCATATGATATTCCCCTAACAAACTTCTAGTTTCCATCAGTTAAAGATTTTGTATTTTTCTGCGCTGGAAGTTGTAACCAGACCATTGTATTTATCAACCTTTGCTGCATCTTTCTGTCTTGAATTTGTCCAATTTTTCTTAAAGCTCTTTAAACATGTGGTATCCAAAGCATCCTGTATCAATGAAATCCTCAATTTATTTTGCATTAGGAATTAAAAGAGCTTTCCTGCTGTCTAGCAATTTCATGGTGCCCCTGCTTCTTATTCTGTGGTAGGAGGGGAAGAACAACTCCTTCCTATATGCTCTGGATCATGTATAATGTTGTACCTGGCTTTACATCTTTGCTGTTCATACCATCACACACATCATAAAACTCCTTTTTCCACAGGATGAAGAGATTTGTTGCATTCAGTCTCTACCTGTACAGAAACTGCTCAATTCCCCTGTTCAGGCTGGCACCTTCTCTGTAGCCCTTCCAGTTCTGTCACATCCAGCTGGAGACAGGGTAACAAAAGCTGCACATAGCTGATGAAGCACAGGAACATCACAAGGTAGAGCTGGAAGGTATTTTCTTTTCTGTTCTGTTCCTTTTCCGGTAACTCCTTTTTTGTCTGATGAAGTTGCATTTTTACAAGCTTCTGGGCTGTGTGCCAGCATGATGTGAGATGACTTGATGTTTTTAGTATTATTCTTCTAAACCCTAACTTCTCAGCAGTCATGTGTCCTGTGGGATAGCTTCCAGGGAAAGAAATGAATTGGCCATGACTGAAGTGTCACTGCTACCTGTGTACCAGCCACCTCTGCTACAGATACCATCTCAAAGCAAGTGTTGCTGCTCTGGAAGGGTCCCTGTGGGAGAAAGCAGGTCCACACCATGGCTGAGCAGCTGCATTAGACACCACAGTATTCTAATGTAATTAGAAAACAGCTGGGAAGGAATAGTCAATTGTTTTTTGGCAGTCACGGCCAATTTTGCACCAATGCAAATGATGAATCAAATCCTGCAAGTTTACAATATCTGCTGAGAGCATAATAGCAGAAGCCATGCTAATGACTTTAAATCTTGTTTATGCCATTTTTGGCTGATGGACTAGTCCCCTGTCCCCAAGAGGCCTCCAGTGTGAAGGAATTCCCACACACTGCACCGTAACACCTATGGGCCGGGGAGAGGAGAGCCAATCAGTAGGCTATGGAAATCAGGAAACCACCTTTCAGCCACAACTAAACATAGTGTGTTCTTTTCTGGAGCAAAACCCATGCTGTTGAGCCATGCATTACCCAGCCTTGGCAAATAAACATAAAATTTTCAAGAGACAATAACACAAAGTATCTCCTTACTACTAGGCTGCTCCTCCTTGACTATCCAGCCCAGTCTACCCACTATATAGTAATGCATCAGAAACAGCCATGCAGGAGAAAAGTGTTATTCCTTTAAACATGTTCCACATACCAGTTCTTTTAACAAATATTTAGTTTTTGTAAGGCTACCAAATACAGCCTGTAAACTATCATCTTCTCCTAAAATATGTGCAACTTTACTATCTCAATGATGATGATAATCTCTAGGGCCACATCCTCTTGCTGTGGCCCCTGACATGATCTTTCAAAATTATTGCATGTATCAGCTGGGATTGAAAATGCTTCATAGGAGGATAACTGCTAAAAATATATTTTTGTGTTTGTAGCAGTTCCTGTTAACATGAACAAATGGAAACCACTTAGCAATGTTTGCATAAGTGCAAACTTTGAGATAAAGATGTTAGAAACAACATTTCAAAATGGCCCTTTGCCCTTCTTGTTCTGGCCCAAAAATAGCTGCATGTAAGTCTTGAGAAGGCAGTACTTTTGGCCAGATAGTCAATAATTTTAATAGAACTAGCATGGGACAGAAATGCCATCCAAAAATGGATTCATGTTTAATCTGGTAATCTGATCCCATATGGCACTTTAAAGAGTGGGAGGAATTAGTGTTTTCTGCTTAAAGAAATTACCCAGAAAATGACTGCTGAAGACAGACCAAATAGTACCTCATCAGCATTCAGTGTGAAAAAGGCAAACAACACAGGAACAAGAGAAGTTAAAAGGTGAGCCAGCAAAGAAAGCCAAAATTTGTTCCTGCATGGCTGAGAAAGGGATAACAATCAGATTTTAAAGGCAATCTCACAAAGCACTGGATATAAATAAAGAGGAATTAGAATATATTGCACAAGAGGATAGAAGACAGTTTTAAAACCAAAGCTAACTATAAGGCAAGCACATCTTTAAATGCCCATTCACCTTCTCTGCAGTTCTGAGGTGTTAAGAATGCAGGGTTTTGTCCCATAGTTATTCCCAATCATGCAAATTCCTAGTCACAAACTTGGTTCTGACACTTAACTGGGCTTTATGTCACAGTTTCAGGACACATTTCTGGGAGGCAAAATAGGCCAATGTGGCTCCTTCTCTCTTTGTCCCTCAGTCCTGCAGTTGTTTGTCTGTGTGACCTTGTGATGAACTACATCAAGAAACTGAACTTACAACCAATCCTGTTAAAGAATCACAAGAAAAGGCTGAGTATAGTTTTAATATAGCTGAGGTCAACCAGTTCATCTATAGCCCTGCAAAAAGTGGCAATGGCACAACTGAGGAGCCACCCCTGGAGTGAACAGTTGGAGCTAAATGGAATAAACAGATGGAGTTGAAGAGGAGAAAAGCGGGAACAGCTCACGCTGCCTCTGATGCCAAGAGCGACGTCCGCAGAAACACAGCCTCAGAGCTCCCAGTTTGTGCTGTCTCTGGAAGTGTGTTCATATCTGCATAAACACAGTAAATACAGCCTTTGTGCTAAAAAAGAATTGTAATGGCCAGAGAATAAAAATAGCTGAGGGATGAAATGTGATGAACATCCAAAACACTTCAGATCTGGGCAGGCAGAAAAATAATGTCATGATGCCTTTTCTGTTCTTCGTCTATCAGGAGGCTCAGCTAGCCTGACCTGCCCCATGTTGGCAAACCTCCTTTCATGACATTCACCTTTCACTTGGTCCACCCTCAAAAATCCTACAAGATATGAGGAGCCATTCTCTTTTACTGAAATTAAGGAAAGTGAAAGGCACCAAAACAATGGCTAGTGAAGTTGCAGATAAATCAGAGCATGGTTTGTGGCTTGCAAATGTATTGAGTGTTTCTATAACTGGACATGGACATGTAGCATAGGTTAAAAACCAAAGAAAAGCTATTTTCACCCTTCACACCTCTCTGGAAAAGAAAGCATTTAGCAGAACAAAATGGTTGTTGTAAAATGAAATAAGATGTGACTGTTCCCATATGGGGATTACACAAAATAGACCCCTAAAGAATTATTCCTTTGCTTACTTCTGGGGCAAGAATGCAGGATTTATCTGTAAAACCAGCTCAGACCAGGGCAGTGCAGTGGCTAATGAAACCCATGCCAATATATGTCCAAATCCTTTCCTTTGTGTCACCAGTTCAAGCACACCAATTTGTGACAGAGCTCTGAAATGAAAAATCACAGCCCAGTGCACAGAGATAATATAGACAATAACTAAGCTTTTGCTGCGTGCTTATGCACACATGCAACACCCAGCATTCAGCTCAGGCAGAGCTTGGCTTGCTCACCAAAGGCAAAAGCCCTGACATAAAGAATCCAAATTGGGGGGAGAAAAAAATAAATCTCTTATGTGCAAGCTATAAATAAAAAAACTCACAATACTTTTCAAGTTTTATCCTGTCGTTCTGAACAGTCACAGGCTCTGGGTTCTGCACCAATGTCCAACAGCAGGATTAGTGCTATGGTATTACATCCTTAATGGATATACTTTTCTATTTATATATTTTCTCTCTTCAGATAATATTTTCTTAATCTATTTTCTCTCTTTTCTCCTTATTTTATAAAAATAATTTGCAGAATAAAACATTCTTTGTTTTGTTTAGGTGGTAGTTGAGTGAGAGGGAGGACAATATCCCTTTTTCTCTAAAAAATTAAAAATCCTTGAGTGAGATTCCCTAAAATTAAATATAACATAAGTGCCATAGCAACTTAAGTGTCCTCACTTAATCACCCAGGTTTTCACAGTCCATGGCTAGTCTGGGTGCCAGAGCAGCATCCAGCAGCTCTGCACATTTTAGAAACTTCTTTGATGAATGAAAAACACCCCAAACCCTACCACATTTATGAGAACAGTATTTACTCCCCAAGGGGGTAAATCAATACAGGTGTCTGTGCACGTTCAGCCTTGCCTGTCCCTTCATACAATTTTCTATCTTGAGATGCAAAAGTGCAACAAACTCTCAGGGTCCCTTTTACTAAGGACTGGCCACTTCTGGCAGTTCCCCACTCTCATGCCACACCAGACACATTTACATGATTTTACATGGATATAGATTCAGGCAGAAAGTTTATGATTTGCCAGGCTGGATTGAGCCAGGCTAGAGGCCTTTCCTAATTAAAAGCACCTAGATATCACCAGGGACCTCTTCCAGGCTATACTCAATTTCCCTTCTTCCATTTCCCCTTTCCCTCCTCTAAAGGCCTTGTTTAACTCTTTGCAGAAAAATGACAATAGGTGAACTGAGCTGACATAAAAGCAATTTCCCTACACTCACATTCTTTGTGCTCAGTTCAGCCAAGATTTCCTTATTTCACCCAAGAGAAAGGCAAAGAACATGTTCCTAAAGCCAGCATTTTATTTGCCCAGCAGTCTATTGGGTTCTGCCACTATTGGAACGTCCAGCTCACTAACAGCAGTGTTCACTTTCCATCAGCTTTTGCAATAAAGTGTTTATTGACAGGTCAGAAAGGAAAAATGGCTGATTAAATAAACCAGAGCAACTGTAACCATAATCCTTTGCTGAACATACCCCAGAAGTGTCCTTCACATTCTGCAGTGTGATCAACAATGTTAATAAATTATGGTTTTTATTTCAGGATTTGGCTAAAATAAGGATGATATCCTGCCTTTTTTTGACTGCAGTATTATTTTTTTTATAGTCCTTAGATTGTGTCCCTTGTTTGTGTTCTTTCCTGTTCAGGAGTTCAAGTTCTAATGACTTTCTAAGCGTCAAATAGAAATATCACCACTTTGCATCCCTGAAAGGAATCACATCAAGAAATCAAAAGGTTAAACTCTATTATCTGGAAAGATCATGCTCCCCTTGTATCTCTGCAAGTTGACTGCTTTTATGCAAGTTCACATTATTACTTAATATGAAAAGCACAGCCTAGAGACGGGACAGGAGACGTGCAAGACGTATCATGAAAAAGTTGGAATTAATGGATGGGTCTCATCAATCTCATCTTGTATTTGTGATGAAGACAGTGCAAAGTGAATATACACCTTTAATAAGAAAGAGAGTGTCAAAAACATGACAGTTATAAATCCAAGGTCAACTGTAGCCTTCAAGGAGTTTTCTTAAGCAGTAGTGATGGATTCCCAAATTGCTAAAAGTTTTACATAAACCAGCTTGACGCGATATTACCACATGTTCCACAGCATAAGAATTTCAAGGCTTTCAGCACAGACATCTGAAGGACATTATAGAACCTTGGCCTCATTATTGGCAGCCATATTAGTGAAGCCATGAAAGGTTTCCCAAAACCAGGAATGCTAAATTTTGCCAAACAGTGGCCATCATTTTCTTTTATAAACAACAGCTTAGTCTAAGGCAAAGCCCATAAAACTCTTGACAATATTACCAATGACTTTCAGAGAAAACCCATAATGTCCTTTTCATCTTGGAGGCCATGTAAGCATCCCACACCTCCATACACTGGCAAAGTTCAGCAGCTTTCAGGCTAGTATACAGCAACTATTTAACAATTTAGAGCAAACCTACACTTTTCTTTAAAAGCAAATGCAAAGTCTACTCTAAAACAGCATTTCCAGGGTTATTTTAGGTGGGTACAATATAATCACTTTCACAGTTTAACAGCATATGTTTTGCCTTCAATCTCTATATAGTCCCTCTGAGAACATAACCTTACATAACTCTTTTTTAAAATTATTATTTTAAAGATGATCCCTGAAAAAGCTTTACCTTGTTCTTCCACAGCTCTCTCAGTAAATCCCAAAGTCTCTAAAATCCATGTAAAGTCTCCAGCTTTCAGTGAATGACACAGCAGTTCAGAATAGGTTTTCCAGAAAAGAAACCTTCATGCTGCTGGCATTAAGCACTGCTCTTTGCTTCAGTTCCTGTAACTTCCCAGTTTCATCTTCCTCCCCAAATCAGCCATCATTATCTCTACACTGTTAACACTGCAGCTCATTAGTTGCAGTAGTGGGCAACCTAGATCTGTATTTTCCTCCTTCCACTGGTTTTCCATTATTCTCTGCCCATCCAAGTATGTTTGTTCATTTCTGGCTCTTCTACAGGAGTTCATTCATGGCAAATCAGAGGACAGACAGAGCAGACAGATATAAATATATGTAGGATTCCTCCCAATTTACTTTATGAGAGATTCTTTTCCCCAGCATATATTGGGAACTAAATGAGGAAAGCAAAAATACAAATATTAATTCTGCAGAATTACCAGAACAGAGCATTAACACTTGTATCATGGCTGATACTAGCATCATTTATAGAACAGAACATCCAAGAACTGCAGCATGTGTCATGGTCTTATTTCTAGCCACAGCTTCCAAATTTTAAATCTAGTCTGAAAGACAATTTCTGTGGGCAACCCATCTTCTGCTCAAAGGAGCCCAACTTTTGGCGCAGTCTCTTTTCAGGGGACCTGATCCTTCGCTGCCTTGCCTCAATATCGATACTTTTGCACAAAAGGTAAAATGTGCTACACTTCCTGCTGTAGCACTCACTCCACTCTCCTCTCCTGCTGAGCAGGTGAAAATGAACAAAGAAGCTGCAAGGTTGCAGTGCTATAAATCCTTACACTTGCATTTCCAAATTGTTTCTATCAGAAACATAGCATTTAAAAGTCCTAGCAGAGAAAAGATTATTTTTGAAGAGAAAAAAATTAAAATTTTCTGTCAACATTTCAAAAATTCAAAGAGTCCTGTATAATTTTAATAGCATTTTACATTTGATGAAATTCTGAAAATAATAGTTACACCTTTGAAAAAACCCAATATAATTAGCTTTGATAAAGTTTTTCAAGAATTTCCTTTCTTGGAAATATATCTTAGAGTTTTGGTTGAAGGAAAAAAAAAAGTACCCTTTCCTTGTTTGACTTTTGTCTTGAATGAATTTGATCCTCATTCCACCCACGGTGTCCCCTCTGCTTCTCCTTGAAGCTCCTAAATGAGCTCTGGAGTGATCATGGGAAGGGGCTTGCCAGGTAATGGCAGCCAGAGGCAGCAGGGGGGGCTCACACATAGGGTTACTTTGCTGGCCTTGCATATTTTCATCTTAATTTTCACTCTTTACTGATGATAATGGCAGAAGACAGAATTTCCATAGCAGTATTAAACTTTGGAACCTAAATTTTCTGATAATTTTCCTTGGAATTTCTGTACATGAATGCTTTTGATGATAATTTATATCTATTTCTTGCATCGAGACATTCATCAGTAAATCTCAAAGCACTTTAGAAAGGAGATCAATGTCATTATCATCATTTTGAAATTAGCTTACCAAGAGATTATTATTTCTGGTACAACGTGATTGCTGTATAAAAGCAGTATGAGTGCAATGGCATTTGCCTTTGTGCCATGATCTTAACACTGCTATCTAAAGATTTCTTCAGCCAAATCAGAATAAGACTGACTTAGTCTTTTCTACTATCTTGGGAAAAAAAAAAAAACCCTCACAAAAACAACAAAGGAAGGATTGAAAGAAATATGAGCCTTTTGACTAAAGGAAGAAATACAAGTTAACATTACTATATATTTTACTTAAATCCAGACATATAATTCGAAAAAGACTGATAGACATAAAAAAGAACCACATTCACCAAAGGAAAGCTTTGCTGCTTGAAGGCTTGCTGAGCCCTGTCCTTCACAGAAAGGGCTTCACTGATACCTTGTGGGAAAACTGGCCCAATCTTGAGCAACACTGTGCTTTCTCTCTCTAAAGAGAAAATCCAGAGGCCTTCAGAGAATTTCATGCTAAAATGCCATATAGAGAAGTGTTTGCTGTTTGCCATTCTGCTGCAATGCATCCATGTCATGGCTTAAATGTTACCCTCACAGTGCAATGCAAAACTCAGGCAAGCCCCAAGACCTCCTTGCAAGACAGGGAAGAGGAAAGGAAAACAAAAAAGCAACAGCAGCCAAAGGATCTCTGAGCAGTACGTTCTTTTATGAACCCCCTTAGTACAGCACAGTTCTACCCTGAATTTTTGCATAGTTTTTTACAATAAGTGCACGAGAAAAAACGTTAAAGAGAAACCTATAATGGTTAGTCAAAAATCACAATTTTTGCACTGCCAAAAGAAAAAATGTGGACAAAAACGTGCTTAGAAATGAAGAAATATGTATTGTAAATAAAAATGAAAGGTGTGGTGTTTAATAACTTGACTGTTTCTACCATTCAAGCATCAGCCTCAAAACAAAAAGCACAGAGAGCAAGAGAAAGTTCTGTAACTTTTTCAATATTCTTCATTACACTCCATCACTCACAGCCCCCAGAGTGAACTGCATCATCAAATCAATTGCACCAAAGCCTCCTCTGATTTATGAAAGGCCTCACCATGGAGTTTTCATATAGTGGTTATTTAAGCACTGAAAAGTCTTACCTATAGATTCTCAAGTAATTACACACTGAGAAAGCTCAGGCAAAGCAGACTTTCAGCAAAGGGAGGCCACTGTAGGAACAAAAGCCTTTTTACAGCTGAAATCAGGCATGTATTATGGGTTTGTGTTTTTATAGGGCTTCATTAAGAGCTGAGCCCCAAGACTAGCACAAAATGACAGCAAAGGGACTTTTCCAGTGATAAGTCTGAAGAGATATAAAGGCATTTCCAGGACCATCACTATGACAAAATCCAGGTACAGGTTTTTCCTTTACAACTCTCTGTTTAAATAATCATTTGGTAACCTGTGATGGCACACATACATTTGCATGTAGTAGGTGCTACAAATATCACCCTTCTACTGTTCAGTTGGGATTTTTATTTTTAACGTTCTCATCTCCTTTATTTACCGCCCCCACCAGCACAGTCAAAAAAGAACAGCAAAGTTTCTGCTTACAGGAGTGGGATCTGCTGCACTCCTGCTTATGGCGTTTGGGATTCCTGGGGAGGTTCTCAGCCTCCACACTCATGGACCACTGTGTCATAATGGCCTGGGTAAAAAGAATGCTCATCCCTTTTCTCTGAAACCTGTCCTTCAAACACAGCAGAAATTGAGCTTTACCCACTCTGCAACAGGGTAAAAACAGCATCAGCATTCTTATCTTCACCAGTGGAAACTATTTTCCCCCTTTCCTTCCCTCTGTCCAAAGTCTCTCTAAAAAATGAGTTGGAAAAGTGAATCAGCCCTTGCTCTTTCAGAGAATGGAAAATAACCATGTTTATATGCTTTATCCCCTTTTAAAAAATTTATACACAGTTTATAAGCATCAACTCATGTTTACACTAATTTTTAGGAGGGTGGGCAAACAAAAATTTGCAGGATCTTTGCACCAAACTCAAACAAACATAACCCCTCTGGTCAGCTTCAATCAGTTCAGATGGCAGCTGTACACTCACTGACATTTTGGAAAAATTGCTGTATTTTGTGACTCCCAGAGAAATCCCCACCCTCTCAACAGCAACCCCTAAATTGATCTATTCTGCTCCAGAGCTAGCTGAAAAATAGTTACATATCATCAAGCTATACAGAAATATATTTTATATATATGTTGAATTTCTACCAAAATGCAAAATGCAGAAGAGTCAACTATTGCATCTTTGTGATGCACCTCAGGGGGCAACTCATGTGAGTCACAAGGCATTATGAAGGCACTGGTTTAGTTCTTACCTCTGCTGCTTATACACAGTGATATATTAATAAAATTACCATTTCATTGATGTCCCAGGACCTACAGCTACTTATAGGTGTTGATTGTCTACAATTATTCCAAGTAATTAACTATCAGAGACTGTGTGATACAAAGATGTATCTCTGGTTAAAATCTACCAAAACAAAGTCCCCCAGCTGCTGCATCCTAGCCATTATCAAATAAAATCTTAACCAAGGCCCCATTTGATTAGCAAGCACATACTAGTGCATTATGGGGAGATTGGGAGGAAGATGAGCTACTCAACAGGAAAAAAAAAAAGCTAAAAAGATCTAAAACTGTCTGCAGGTGGGCTTAATAACACATCCTTGAGTTTTAGCCTGCATCAAGGCTAAGAACTAGCATGCAGCCAACCTGATTTGAGTTAGCACTTTTATTTTAAAATATTTTTTGAATAAAACATTTTGAATGAGATTTTTTTAGTCAAAAGTAAGAGAAAGCCAGAATTAATGTTGCTATTCTGAACAAAACCTTCTTGCAAACTGAAAAGGAAAGGTATTTTAAAATGGTAGTCCACATGAATTTGCACTGCACTTGTGCTTATACAGACCACTGTCTTTTGTCTTCTCCTGGGTCACCTAGCAGATGCTCTGAATGTTTATGAACACATTGTCCTTTGGAAGCTGAAAACTCATGTAGTCTTAAAACAGGATTTTCAAAAGATTGAATCTCTAACTCCATTTAGGATCTTTCCTATAAAGCCTAATCCTAACTGCTTGATGGGGCTTTTCCCTGGATACCCCTATCTTTACTATTTTTAAAATATAAAGGCAGCAGAGCTGAGGTTTAGCCTCATCTAATAGAACTCAGAATAAAAATGCAGCATCTGGTCACCAAGATTTTGCTCTCAAAAGTGACTGATTTGTCATAGATCAACCTGCAATTTATTTTGGGGAAATCAAAAAGCTACAGTATTTTTCATCAGGTGTGACTCACTCACTACTTTTTCCCAGTGAACTTCCAGTGGCAAAATCACCATCAGGTTTGGCACTGGCTGTACTGGCTTCCCTGCAGCTGCTATTCCTGCACTGTTAATGACCTGTGCTGGTGTTGTATCACACAGAATGCTGTGCCACGAGGCTCCCTGTGGCCTGAGGGATGCTGTAGCTCTCCAGCAGCACATCCAGATGTCAGACAGCACTGTCTCCAAGAGCAGCAGCATCCATCAGCAGCCACGAGTTAGGGAAAAAAAGCAGCTGTTTCCAAATCTTTTTGATATGATGTGCAATACACTCAAGCGAACCTCCCTTCCCCTCCCCTGGGATATATTATAAATATTATGAATTTGTATTATTAATACTGTATGAGTGTTGGAATATTTACTGTAAGTGTGGGGCCTTAACATTTGTACAACTCAAGTGTGTCTAGGGAATCTCTCACTAAGTGCTGATATGCAACTGCTTCTAGATAAGTGTAAATATCACAGGACAAGATTTCATAACAGCTTAAGACAGAAAGTAAAAAAATGTTGCATTATCCTACAGGGCTGATGCTGGAAAGTATGCAGCTGTATGACAGGCAGCTGAGGGGGAATTTTGACAGGGCATTAGGCAGCCAGTGTAGCAGAAGTGTAATAAGATCATTAACGAACAAGAGATCAATAGCCTTTTAATTTCTGCACCTGAAATACTGTAAAATGCTCTCTCTAACACGAGGTTTTTCAGGAAAGGATGTCAACTACTCACTAATCAAAGCCACTTTCTGCAGCAGTGCCATGCCTCACAAACCACCCTTTAAGAAAGTGTTCCTGATTTACTTGTGAATCAAATTGCTCTCACAGTCCAATGTGGGATCGCTGTAATAGGAGATTGCAACAAGGGAGGACACCTACTGATACATTACTTTTCTATTTTATTAGCAGGAACCGTGTTAAAGCCAATTAAATTTCATAGAACTGAGATCAGTTGCTCTCTTCTGGAGATTCCTGTGAAGGTTTAAAGCTAAAATGAAGAGTCTCCCACAGAAACCGTTAATTATAATTGTTCTTAATAAAGAGGGAGCACAAATGCAACCAGAATTTGAAACTAGTGCTGCTGATTTGGCAGGTCTGCTAACAAAGTTTTGTCTGCAAAGTCTGTTCTCAAAGCTGACTTTAATAGTCCAGTAACATCAAAGCTGCTCATCACAAGCAAGACTATTTTCTGATTTCCAGTGCACATAAATGTACAACATTTTTAGTTAACTAGAAATTTTTGTCAAAACTTGGTATTTAATATTTCCAGCTACCAAGACCAGGAAATGGCCATTGAAATGCATTTTTCTCTTTTTGATGCAACGCACAGACTGTTCCACCAGACCTTTCATAATTACTTGTGAAACAGGTATATTCTCAATTATTTGTAGTTTAAAACATTCAACAAAATTAACCTAGAAGAAAGTTTAAACTAAATTCCTAAATATATATATAGTTCATTCTTTTGGAAATAACAGCCTTTTGGTTTTATTAATAATTAAACATCCCCTTTAGTCAAATTTCCTCCCCTGCCCCCTTCCCTCCAAAATGAAAAATTGCATTTTCCAATTTTTTGTATGTCATTCTTGAGAAAACATGATCAGCTGTTGCTCCAGGAAAGAGCAGTCATACTTGTCAAGCTGCAAGTGTTTCATGGCTCACTCAAAATAATGCTCAGGAGAAGGAAAAGCCAGACTACACCAATGTATTATCACCAAGCTGCCTGCAACAGCTGCAAAATTTTTTCTAACCTCAGCATGCTCCAGCTTTTAGCTTTTGGGAGCTGCCACCCACCTTCTCACATATGCCAAGTCATCACTTCAAACTCTCCCATAGTTTCAAAAAATCAGTCAAAAAAACTCTCTCATTTTAAAAATTGTGCGGAAATTTGTTTCTACCACCACCACAGTCTCCCTCTCTTCCCCTGTTTATTTCCCACTTTGTTCTGATAATTTTTGATCACTGGGCATATTTCTGCTCTGTCCATAGCCTTACACTGGAGTCTTTCAACCCAAACCTAACTGCCACATCAGCCTCCTCTTTGGATTTCAGCCACTTAGACCTACTCCACCCTGTTTTGTCTTGGTTTCCCAACTCTTCCCTCTTCAGACTTTTTGCTTTTTTCATATATATTTATATTTATGTGTGTGTGTATGCAAAGAAAATAGATATCTTAAATAGTCTGATCTTTTTCTTGTGGAAAAAAAACATTCATACCATTAGAAGAGTTCAGAAAAAGATTCTGATGCAATTCCCAGTCCAAAAATGTGAGTGGTGGTGAGTAGAGGTGTAGTGTCTCCTTTCTGCTCTGTCATAATCTTATTTCCCCTACACAAAGGGTTCACACTGTAGTAGTCTGAATGTACCATGCAGTAGTATGAGCTCCCTAGCTGTCACCTTCTGGAAGAACACGTGCCACAAACTGCTATGAATTTAGTTTCTACTTGTTCATACATTTGGCACTTTAAAGCTGTGATATATAATTTAATACAAAAATATAAAATCAATACTGATTTAGTTCCAACTATAAAGCAAGTTGAGCACAGATCAATTTTCATAACATGCTTATAATCATTTAAACACCAACTGATGCCTGATACAAAAATCAGAGAAGCATTTTGCTGGTTGCTGACTTATGGAAATAGATTATTTCTGTGAGATAAGGACTCTACATTCAGTAAAACAGAACCTTCACCCTACAATCCTCTTCCTCCCCACCACTGCTCTGTTACGGTCCCTGTACAAGAAGCACTGGATTAGGACTTCACAAAGAACTATTATTCTCCAGCATTTTATGCAGGATTAGCAATTTTTCAGTTCCAGAAGCTTCCACAGAGCTGCGGACCTGAAATTATATAACCCCAAAAAGGCTGGATTAGGTGGGCCATACAAAATTTACTTTTTAGGGCTGCCAGGGACAATATGGGTCAGCCTCTGCAAGCACTGCCAGGGCTCAGTGACTCCAGATCTTGCACTGTTGAGTATGAATCGATAAAATGGAGACAACTGGGCTGCTTTCTAGGCAAAGCACCCATTTTTATGGGGTTCCCAGTGAGTTCTTGTAAAAGAAATAATCTGAGTACTAACAGAAATGCATTCCATCACACTTGAGAAAGGCTCGTGAGTTGTTAGTACAGAGCCAGCTCCCATGGGGAACGCCTCGTCCTCAATCACATCATCAGCCTCTAACTTGCTGGATCTGCTGCTGTTAAACAGAGTCCTGGGCTTCTGGGACATCCCTGTGCCCTTTGGGCTGGAGCCTCCCTCCAGCTGACCTGGGACATGGAACCAGAATCAAATCCACAAGGGAATACATGCAGGAAGCTGCCCAGAGGTAGCTCATCACCTCTTGCTGCAAAAGGCAGATGTTTGCACCTCTGAGCTAGGTGGCTTAGACTTAAGATTCACCCTGGAGGTGAATGTGATGGACACCTGGGCAGCCAGAGCCTTGTGAGGAAAGGGACCACCTGTTCACCAAGATAAGAAGAGACAGCAAAAGGTTCCAATTCTTCAGGACTGATTTCTATGACAGTGCTAAATACTAACCTCAGCGCAGTAACCACTCATGTAGTGAACACTAGCAATGTTGAGACCAAGATTTTTGGAAAGGGTGACTTTCAGGGCCTTACTGAGTCAACCCAGCCCTGACACACAGCTCTGGGTACAAATCTCTACAGCTCAGTGTCCTTGCAGCAGGCAGGTCTCCTCCTCTTCCCAAGCATCTCCCTTCTCTACCCTTGCAGATGACTTCTATTTGCAGCCCCTGACGCCAGCTACACCTGGAGTCCCTGGCCTGGTGTCCTGATTTCTGCCACTGGAAAGGGGAACAGCCTTTTTGGAGAGATCAGAGCCAAGATGAAGACCTACAACTTTTTATTCTTCTTTTTACTAATGCATACAACACAACACAGCCTGCAAACAAATAAACCAGCTAATTGTAACTTTGCCAGAGTGAGCCAAATTTCAGATCCTTTCTTCAGCAATGTTTCATTTTGAGCTAATATAATAAAGGATTAATTGCCAGAGGAGTTGCCATTCAGTTTTGGGTAAACTTGGATAAGTGACAGCTAACTGAAGTCTACAGCTGCCTCAGACATTATGACATACAATTAATCAGACATCCTGATAAAAAGTCTTCCATTTCAGACCAAACTGACAAGATCAGGGAAAGGAAAGGTTTTGCATAAGCAAAGTCTTTGCTGGAAACCAGCATTCCTCCATGAAGAGGTGTAAGCTGTGTGGAATGGAGCAGTTCATGAGCCTCTTCTCCCACTGTTTCCTAAAGCTTTAAGTATGATCCCCTATATTTTAATTAAAAAGTTGGAAAAGCTCCCCATACCCTCAAATCCATGATATTTATCTTTTCCTAGTAAACCGTGTTTTGATTTACTCTGGGGACAGAAACACGATCATGAGGAGCAATCATTTCCCTATTGCATTTTTTTTATTTTGATCTTATTTCAGATTAAAATAAGAAACACCTTCTTTAAACCAAGAATTTCAATAAAGAGATGTCACTGCTGCAGTGATAACTAGTGACATAGACATTTCTTTACATTGAATTGTATTTATAGACCAAAAATTATTATCCCACTAATGCACAACTGGCCTAAAGAGGCAGCTCAGCAGAAGATTTTGTTAGTGCTGACAATTTACAAGTTCCTCATATTAACACGTGAAGTCATGTGGGATTGAGTGAAAGCATTTTTAGGGTCTATTCTGCTTATCTGCATAATAAAACTCAATTTTATACATTTCATATCATCTAAAAGATGTCAAAGTCCCTCACAAATTAAACTAATATTCCAGTTGGAGAGACAAAAACTCATTCCTTACTGAAAGTCAGCATTGGTTTAACAACACACACCACTAAACAAGAAATCATCTTGTACTCTCATACCTGCTTCTGCAAAACATAATAAACCCCTAATGAATGGAAAAAGATGAGTTTATTAGAGTGCAAGGGAAGCAGTTAAGATAGTCTGTTGAAAATATGAAATAAATTGAGACATCAACACCAGTAAAAATAAAACACTTCAGTCATTGATGACTTACCAGGATCAACATCCCCTTCTAAGAGTCAGAGTTTTCCAGCTTTGATGGAAAATGGATGAAACTTTGACCTTTTCTGGGATTTATTCTCCCACTGATATGGGGTATCCCAATGTAAGCCTGTAATGAGTCACACGTGGAAGAAGGAGGCAGCCCCGTGAACCTTTCCCAAGTGGAGGCAGCTGGGGCAGAGCAGGTGAATTGGAGCAGAGCCGTGGCTGGCAGAGGGATGTGAGTTATCCTGATCAAAATGGGAATTGTCCTTTCCTGGGTTTACAAACAAAGGACAATCCAGGACCTAAATCTGTATCTGAGACCTTTTTCCTCATGGTCTGCAGGATACATGTTCCCACCACTAGAGTTTTCAGTTCAAGTCTTGCTTGTTCCATCCTTTTGGAATAATTTCTGAACTTTGTATTTCTTTTCACTATATTTGAACAGACCTGCAGTCTTTGTTGAGAGTGCATTTACAATGTGGGGTTTTTTTGAATAGAAGCATCAATCTCCCAGAGGATGACTACTTGCTACAGCAAGCTAGATAATTCCTGGTAACACTTACATATTTTAAAGATTTTCATCCTTAAATAGTTATTTATAAATACATTTTTTTCTCTATTGACTTTTCTCTTTTCAGTTACATTCAGAAATATTAAAATCAGATTTTTTTCCAATGTTTCTTGCCCTTTTGCAAAATTAAAATTTTGGAAAAGAAAAAAAAAGAAAACTCTTAAAAGTTTGTTTTAAATGCATTAAATCCATACCAATCATAAGGAAGGCATTTGATTAATGCCATAATCATTCTCAGAATGTCTTTGTTTCACTTAAAGTGCACCACACAGAACTTAAACATTTAAATGCAGGGCAAATATTGTCATATAATTTCATTTCCTAAGCATCAGTGTGACATTTTTCACCTCTAAATAATACAAATGAATCCGGGAACAATCTGCTTATAAATAAGCATGAACCTCTGGAAGCCCTGAATGATGAGCTACCACTACAGGCAGTGGATGTGTTTTCACTCTCAGCACTAGGGGCCTGACCCAGACCCTTGATGAACATTGTAATTCCCTGTGTACACAAAACAAAACAGAAGATGAGTTAGTGACTGGAATCAAGTTCTGTGTCATAGGTTGTCTTAGGAAATGGCATTTTTCAGTTCCCTCTCTTTTTGGGTGTTCAAGCCATACCTCTCTTTCCTTGTTCCTTTTATCTCCCTCTTGAATTGTATTTCAGAATCAGAAATGTTTTGCTCAGTCTATTTGAAAAAGACTCATCTCTCACAGCTAAAGTTGTCTCCCACAGCTACAAATCCACATTTGACCTTCACACTGCATTTCAGTACTGCACTGCTTCATTTTTCACACATAATCTGATTTTATTATACAGGTCAGAATTACTCATAATGAAAAGTTGAACTAATAACAAGGGGCACAATTGATGCCTCTTGTCTCCTCATTAAAGCACAAGACTTTAGTTTATGATAAATGGAACCATAGCCAAATATACATGCATAGGTACCACCAGAGATTTAAGATTTTTGCCTTTCTATGTTTTTTTCCATTGTATTCTAATTTTCTGAATAGAAAGTAATCAATTTGATTTATTTAGTTTTATTTAGATTGCAAAGACTTTCATTTATCTGTTTGTGTAAGATGTTTCACTCCCAATACAATAGCAGCAGCACATTTTTTAATGCACAGCTCTGCATGAAAACAGAACACAAATCCCCAGCTCTCCACCCACTGTGCAGTGGAATCTGTGGGTGACAAAGTGCAGTCAGAAAAGCACATTTGCAGCCTGTAACAAAACAAATGTTATGATGGAGAAGAGAGGAAAAAAGGAAGCAATTTTTAGAAAAGGTTTAAACCATCATTTACCCTAGCAGGAGGATGTGACTGACTTGCCACTTTAAGGCTTTATTGATTAATAAGATTTGAGGATACAGCATAGTAAGAAAAGTTTCCTTCCTTTTTTTAAATAAAAATAACTTCAAAAGATGGTACACAGCTATTCAAAGTTGCTCATATTTGCTTTGGGATTGAAATGAAGCCTTTGAGCATCAGGAATCCATTCCAGAGGGAATGAATGATGTATTTTGATTTTTAGACTTGCTATTGTACTTTTAACACATCTTTTGGCAATAATTCAAGTTCTTATTAGTTAAAGTTGGAATGACTTGCTTATCTGTGGTTGAACAGACCAAAGCTGAGGGGCCAGTGCTCCTATATGCTGCTGTGGAAAATGGGATGCTTACTGTTTTGAAAATACAAAACAAGGCTCCAGACCTGCAGTTGACTCAAGCCTGGAGCCAGCATAGATTGTTGTCAGTCCCATGATCAGAGGTTACATATTATTTAAAAGCTATGGGGTTTTTTGATTAAACTGAAAAGAAAAAAGAATTGTAAGAGTGTGTAAATTGTAAATTATTTTCATATGAAACTCCTGATCTTTATTGTCAATGTACATCTTTGTCTGAGAGATGGCTTGACTGACAAATCTAAGACCTCAGTCTCTAACAAATAGCTCTAGAAAAAAAATAAATTAATTGGTATAGAAGAAAAATGTGTAGTTAAATTTTATACCAGTTGAAGAAACAAGTGTTTTCACAAATGGATTTAGGAAAAGCAAATTCTAATGTGACTGACATTGCTCAGGCTAAGCTAGAGACTTGCCCTGATGGAAAGCTGAAGCCAGAGAAATCTAAGACCAAAAGAGTTTTCATTTCTTCCAGCTATATTCTGTTTCACTTATTATTTCTTTTATGTCATGTACTAGAAAGGACTCCCTTTTTTTCCCCCACAACACTTTCATTAAAAGAGAAATAAAAAAACCCAACCCAACAACAGTAATTCAAAGCTCAGACAAAAAAAAAAGAAAGGATGCCAGATATCAAGAATGAAAGAATTTTTTTCCTTCTTTCCCTCTTAAAATGTCCTGGTTAAGAGTTCAAAGCCATTTTTTTCCTTATAGGCTAAGCTGGAATAAAATGCCATGCCCAAGATTTGAAGTACAATTTTGAAAGTACATGTAGAATTCTAATTAGCAACAGCAGGAGAGACTGCATACCTAAGAAAAAGAAAAGTATCATTTTCCTTCAGAGTCACTAGCCTTTGCAATTTTCATTCTTTAAAGAATGTGGATCAGAATTGAAACCACAATAACTAAGCTGCATTTTTCACCCATTTAATGTAAAGACACTGACCTAGACTATTGTTTCCACCAAGGATGCAGCCACATGCAGATGCATCCTTGTCATGTGGTCACAAGCAGGGCAGTAACAGAGCTGGGAAGTTCAACAAAATCCTGTGCCACAAAATACAGCACTCATTAGGCAGGACAGCATTCCCATTTGTAAGCAGACCCTTGTGATGCTTCCAGTGTTGCATAAGAAATGGAGGGCAACCAATGTGTCTTAAAATCTTGAAGATTCTCTCTGCATTGAAATGAAAATGGAAGAAACAACAAAAACCTGTCAAAGAATAACTAGTGATGTGCAGAATTTTCTTTGTATTAAACTGAGATGGCATAAACCCATTATGATGGCTGTCTCTTTGCTATATGATTTTCACTTACCAAACCTGATCACTCTATTTAGAATTTGTTATTTTCTCTCTGACATTTAAAATAGTCCAGCCTCTTACTAAAGGTCTACACCAATTTTTAAATCATAATGCTTCCACATGCCACAGGAAAGGGGCACATTCTAAATGCAGGAATCTCTGAAGTGATGATCTGTGGTTCTAAGGTTGTTTGCTGCACTATGGAGTTTACAAGGGCCATTATTTGCACAAGCCCCCCATGGCCAGCATTCAAATTTCAGCTATTGATCAGTATTGAGTCCTTGGGGAAACATAATAAACAGCAGAGTTAAATAGAGGTTTTTAAGAGCCTGGGATTTGGGTTATGCCCTAATTATGAAGTTTGAATTTGTTTCTGTGTCTGGCTGTGAAAACAAAGCCCCATGCAGGCTATACTATTACAATCCCCACCAGCAGCAGAATGAGCAATCTGCACATTTGGTGTGACTCTGTGAGTGTTGTATCACTTCATAAAGATGCCTGTCATTTCTCAAAAGATACAAGAACATACTACAAGAAACCTCCACCACCCTAATTCAGATTTTTTTCTCTTCTGGAATGTACTAGAGCCTCACATATTCCTCTATACAGACATGCTTTGGGTGACAACATACATTCAAGAATGGTTATGGTTTGCATCCCCAGCTTGGGGGGTCAGTGATTCAAAACCATTTATAGATTCAAAAAAGAACTATTTGCACTGTAAACGCTGGTGAGCAGCTCATACAAAGGACTGCTCTTCAAGATTTTCATAACCTCTCTCATTTGTAGGGTTTGTTTTACTCCTTTGAATATTTTGGCTGTTGTGCTATTAGCTTTCTGTTAACACATGAAGTAAATTGCTGCTGTGCATTAAAGCAACCAAATTTGGCTATTTGAATGCTAAAATGACCAGCAGTTTCTGTTTATTTCATAGCTGATTAGAAATCTGCCTTTTGCACCAAAGCAGTATTTACAGGGTATTCATGTAGCAGACACACAGTGTAATCTTCTTTCTCTGCAGCTGACAGCACACAGAGATGTTCAATGTAAAACTCAATGATGTACAAAGAATTTGACGGCTATGAGATAACTGGTCCTTTTCTTAACCTTCTCCTGATGGATTATGGGAGGCACACAAAATAGGGATCTGCTACCAGGCTGATAAGTCATTTCTGTCCTCTAAAATAGGAAAGCAGGGCCATATTAAAGGTGAAACCATTTATAAATATAGTCCCGTGGAGAAGGAGATGGACAAAAGGTTGTATGTGATGTTTGAGTACCTATTAAAAGAAGCAGGAACACAAAAACGGAACAGATCAAAACATGCCTGTTTGCATATGCCTATTAATTCTGAAACAAACTTTTGAAGAATACTAGCCAATATATTCCAGCCTTAGAAAGAGAATTGGGATAGGTTCACAGCAAAGCACTTAAATAAATAAATAATTTGATTTTCAGAGGATATTTGAAACTCAAATACAAAATATAATTGCCTACCTTTAGGCATAAAATAATGAAACTGATGACAAAATTAAAAACTCTCAGCACCCATGAGTTCAAGGAAGGTCAAAGATTGAAATCAAACATTCACACACAGGTGATAATTATTTTTTCTTCCCCCTCCACCCCCATGTTTCTATACAATGTCATATGTGATCCAAACTTTTGCAAATGCAAAATATTGTCTTAGGCATAGCCATACCTGACACTTAGTGAATCTGATGGAAAAGTTCACTGTAACTGCTACTGCCTCTGACTTTAATCCTTCTTTTGGTGGAGGCTGTCACAATAATATACATTTTCTCCTTTAAATAAATCTGCAACACTGGCATGTGTTCATCTCTCTAGGATTTTAGAGAGTTAATGAGATGGTATCTCCCCAGAAGGCTTTATATATGTGTTTACACTCATGATATGCACTCACAAGCATAGGCACATGGGAAAGTTCTGATATCTTTTATAAGACTGTTCCTTGAAATTGTTGCTACTTAAAAACATGTAATCCTCTGAAAAAGCCCTTGTGATGTTTATTTCAACACAATAAACCACTGATTAAACAGGAAGTTGATTTTGGGTGCTCGGTTTGGAGGCCCACCTCTAGCAGTTATAGTCAGTTTTTCATTCATTTCTTTTCTACAGTTTTACAGAGGATAAAAGTGCCGCAACAACCACAGAAACTGGGGCAGGCCCTATTTCTAAGTGAAAATTTAATAAAATTATTGACAAAATATTTTTATAAAAATACTATGAAGAAAGTTACATGGGTATGTATTGTGATTCTGCATTTCTCTTATCTTCAGTTAAACAGCTAATCTCCTTACTGCTCTGTCCAGGATGGTAGAATTGAGAGAGAGACCTTGAAAATCTTATTTTTCAATATAAATCTTATTTTAAAAATACAGAAAAAAATTCTTTGTCTTGATTTTTTTATAGAAGCCTGTTCTGACAAAACCTTTATATTTCAGATCTAACACTTTCTCTTAGGTGCTCTGATTAAAAAGGACAAACTTCCTCGACACATTTTCTTCTCCACAGGAGCCAGGGTTTGTTTCAGTTTCAAACTTCACTTGAAGCATCAGACATCAAACCTTTGCCCTAGAAATTACAGGCTGCACAGACAGTTTCTGAAGGATGTGCAGGAATTTTATTTGCATGTTTTTTCTTTTTCTAGTACTTTGCCTTTACTACAACCAAAATAACCATTGTGCAGAGAATGTGCAAGCATAAATAAAGGGAGCTGGAGTGATTAAGATCTAAGGTGATACTTATTGGATGTTTAAATCCATTCAGTTTATTAATTAAAATAAATCTGGTGACAGCTACCCCAAATTTCCTTTTAAAATGCTCTAGTTAGTCCCTTTCAATTCTGATTTCTGATTTCTTAACATCACCTACATCTGTAAGATAACTTGCATGAGAGTGGGAAGAGACAAATTTCTGTGAGTTGGATCATGGGGTAAATAATCCATAGAACTCTTCCCTCTGCCTTCTATCAGCAAGGATAGTCCTCATGGACTGACTCTTCTGTTGGAGAGACAAAAAGGCAGTTTTGGTTGTTACTTGATGCCCAAAAGCCAGGTAGGCTCTTAGAAGCAGCAGGTTTGGAGCCAGTCATGCCTTCTGTTGCCCACACTGACTGACATGCTACATACGCAGAAGAAAAATTTTAAATATTAAGATTACAGTGACAAGTGCTCAAAAATTAGGAAACACCAAAATCCATCTAGCTCATAAATATGTATTTTGCTCCTGTGGTTAATTACATGATCACAGACCCCTTTTTCACAAAGTCCTCAGCTGGTGCTCTCTGAATGAGCAACTGCTGAATATTTTATCTTCACAAGGTAGTTTTTGCACTAAGCCTTGGGGATAAAGTGAGAGAAGGTAACCTGCATTACCCATCAAGTCAAAATACTTGAGGAAATTACTGCTGTGAAGTAACTGAGCATGCTTTTGGTTTGCTCAGTTGGAGTAACTCTCCTGTAACCTACCCAATTAATTGCATTCTTGGAAGGTATCAGCTGGTCCCCAAAGGGGTTTCCTGGGACTGATACTGGGCCCCATACTGGGCTGCTCAACATCTTCCTAAGCAAACTGGCTGATGGGACTGAAAGCACCAATTTTGCTGGTGACACCAGCCCAGGTGGTGCCATGAACATGGCAGAAGGGTCACTCACCTTACAGACAGCCTGGACAGGGCTGGGAGAGTGGGTGAGGGAGAACACCATGAAGTTTAACAAAGGTAAATGCCAAGTCTTGCACTTGGGATGCCATAACTGGTGAGCCCAGCACACACCAGGTTCTGGGGATGGGGAGCAGCCTTGCTGAAGGGGGCTGGAGATCCTGGTGGGTCACACCCCAGCCAGGAGTCAGCAGGGCACCTCTGCAGCAGTAAAGGCAAAGCAGATGTGAGCTGCATCCCCAGGACAGCACTGACAGAGACAAGAGCTGTCATCATCCCACTCTGTTCAGTGCACCTGCAGCACAGCCCAGTTCTGGTCCCCACAGATAGACTGGAGACAGCCCAAAGGAGGGCCACAAAGGTGATCAGAGGGCTGGAGAGCCTGCCTTATGTGGAAAGATCTAAGGAGCTATTTCTTTTGTCCCTGGAGAAGAGAAGGCTCAGGGAGCATCCTGTCACACGATTCCAGCACTTACAGGGCAGAAAGAAAGAGGATAGAGTCTTTCTCTTCACAAGGGGCCACATGGAGAAGCCAAAGGCAATGGGTAAAAGTTCCAGGGGAAAGGTTTCATGTCAATATAGGAAAGAAAATGTTTACAGTAGAACAATCATTAATTAGAACATCCTCCCTGGGACGTGGTGGAATCTCTCATTGCTGGAGGTTTTCAATTATCTGGCCCCCTATGGTTGGACAGGGGGGCCAAATAATCTCATTTGGGCTCCCTTTCCCATGGAAGGATAGATCAGATGATCTTTCCAGGCCTTTCCAATCTGGGCATTTTAGGCAATTGCAATGGTAGACATTTTTCCCTATGCATTAAATGTCTTGAATATTTTGCCTATATTTATTCCCTAGAATTAAATCCAATTGAAAAAATAAAGACAGATGTCTATATAGAGGCAGGTAAATTAAATTAATCTGGGGGAAAAGAGTAATTAATGAACCTATTTTAATCTGAAATGTTAAGACTTTTCAAACAAAAACACATTGCTGTTCAATGTTCAATGAACACAGAAAGAAGTTTTTATGGGGAGAGATAATTGTATAAAAGTAATTCAAAAGCAAAAAAAATAAAAAAAACCAGCTTCAAACTTGCAAATACAGATTGCCAGTTTTTGAAGACTTAGAGCTGTCTTTATGAATACAAAAGAGTTACCTATATGTAATTGAGATTATTACTGTTGAACCATGCATAAGAGTGATTACAACAATGCTTCACTGGCCTGGTTAGTTGGGGTGAAATACTACTCCCATTATAGTTGCTAGAAAGTTACAGGTTTCACTTGAGCATTACTGAATTTCTAAAGAAAATTTAGGAGTAGGGTGACTCACATGGTGTTCAGGCTTGATTTGCAGTGAAGATGCCATTAGTGAGAAAGAAGATAGAGCCCTAAATTGCTTTAACTCTTTTCAGTACTCAATTCTTCACTACATGACACACAAACCAGCAGAACTGAGCTGGAAACAGTCTATTCTGCCTGGTGAAAAATTAAGGGGTTTCAAAAACCAAATTGTATTCATTAACTCAAACACAATAATCTGCATTTTGCCCTACAGCAAATTTTAATAAATTATTTGAATTACACTAAGCACTTCATTCAAATAAGGTACAGTGATTCACTGCTGTTTTGGCAATTTTTAAGTTCTAGATTAGAATTATTATAAAATTTCAGAAAAAAAATTCATGCAGCTATGAAAACATACCCATGTGTGCATCTCAAAATTCCAAAGCTTATTTTTTAAAAAAAAAGCTTGAATTCAAAGAATTCTTTGAAATTGTCTTCCATAGAAAACTTTTAAAACCACTCCCTAAAACAATTTTAAAAAAAATTTTTGACTAGTCCTGTGAAGTGTACCACACATGGTGCATAAACCTAAGAAATAATTCTACTTTTTTTATACTAAGCTTGGAAAGTAAAATTCTGACTGTTTTAGAACTGCATTTATTTTATTTTTATCATCATTTGGTTTGGGTAAAACATCCAGAAGTGCCTGGCTGGGACCTCAGGTCCATGTAAATATCCACATCCATGTCCTGCCTTCCTGGCAAACTGGAAGTCATGTGAAGAACACTTGACTGTGCATCACTCCAACAAAAATCTTAGTTACTAGCAGAAGCATTCCTTGCCATAAGATCTGGTGGTTTCCTAACCTGCCATGAGCCTTCCCCGCTCAATTCTCAGCTTCCCAGTGATTATTCCACAGGACTTGTGGTAAAATTTAGTTGAACAGATCTTAAAGAGTAACTTCTGTTGGTCACATCATTGAAGTGGTAAGATCTTCATTCTGCATGTAGCTCTGTTATAGGCCAGTTGAAGCACAAGGAAATACATCCAGTTTGGGAAAACTATTGAAACACAAAGAAATTGTTCTCCCAGCATGAATAAATGTTAGTAGGTTTTGGCTAATCTGAGTTTTCATAAATAAAGGTTAGCAGATTTAGGGTGTGTTGTAACTCACAATTTTAACATTGCAGTATTTATTGCCAGTCTCTTTCTTCTTATTTTTAATTGCAAAGCTAGAGTTAAGGTAATGAACAAGAGCATTTGCATACCAAGGACAATGGTGGGGACTTCCCTTGTTGCTGTGGCCCTGCAGTCGGCAGCGAATCTCCTGCCAGCACCAACCACCCAGACAATGCCACCTCCCTCTCACACACCAACACCTCACAACCTGTTGATATTCAACAGAGGAATTAGAGCAGACCATTTCATTTGCAGCTGTAAATCAGTGCTAGGGAAGCAATTAGAAGTGCCCTAAAGTCTGATTTAGTTAAGACCATAGGAATTACCCAAGAGACAAAAAAAATCATCTTGATTAGCACAGAGACCTCAGAGTTCCAGCAGAGACCTCCAGCAAGCATGGATTCATCACTGCCTTTAGCAAGAGGACTTGCAAACACAGTGTAGAGTGTCACATATAGATGATTGCTTTTGTTTGCAAATAATCCTGTGTGCAAGATCTGAACTGTGCTAGCCCAGCACATACAACGCCCCCAAAAAACAACAGAAATAACTCTGTACTGTAGCATTGCAGCTTTGGATGCAGTCTCAGCTTAATTAATAATCAACCCTTACACTTTGGAGGGCCACCTCTCAGAGCTGTCACGCATTTCCTTCAGCACGCTTGCTTGCTTTTGGATAAATAGCTGCAAGATTGACAAGTGCATGAAACAAAATTACCCCCCTCAAGCCAGAAAGAAGGTGTCCTCTCAAGGTCATGCTCAGACAAATGGCATGAGCTGTGTGCTAAATCTCCAGCAATTTACCTGGGCTCTGGTAAACAGAATCCTTCAGTATCCTGTGAAGCTCTAACACCAACTCCTCCTCCTTCTCCTCCTCTGTCTCCCATATCAAATTCATTGTGAAGTTTCAAGGGGGAAAAGTACTCACAAAGGTTATTCTAAAGCTCAAATCTAAATGCATTTTTAAACACTGCTGAACTCACTGCAGATGCCACACACCAGACAAAGAGCTGCAGAAGGCCCACAATAATGCACTAATTCCATTGCTAGAAGAAAGGCAGAAGACTTCAATCAATCTTGAAATTAACTTTGCATTTAAAAATGTAACAGCCTCTGCACTGCATAGAGTGTCAATTCTTTTATCATGATTACTTGTTATGTGTCAAACCATTTAGTCTCACCTCCTATTGTGCTGTGATTGAGTTCATGACAGCAAACATACTGGCCATAAAAACAATGGAAGCTTGAATGCTGTCTGAGATATTTGTTTCATCGAAGCTGAATAATCAAATGCACATTATGATTTTTTGTCAACAACTTTAATTTAGTTCTGTTTAATTGATTGCCTGTGCCTTACCAATTTTTTTCTCCATAAAGGAGGCCTGTAGGACAAACAAGAAGCAAGACAGCTAGCTAAAGCTCATATTCTGTAAATAAAGAAATGGCTGAGAGTATTTTTATGTATTTGTTTCACAAACCCTCCTCTTCTAGTATCCCTTTTGTCCATTTAAAGCTTCTGTATCCAGCTGGTGGCTTCAAACTTTATGACCTGGATGCCCAAAACATTTTTAGTGAGCTACAAACCATTACTTGGATGGCCTGTAACATCTATAAGCTTGTTTCCTTTAGACATATTTTGGTGGTCCAAAGTCTGAAAATGTCTGAACTTGCTGGAGCTTACTACTCAGTGAGTGTGCAGGATGTGTGAGATGGGCAAATGTTCCCCTCAAAGGGGCTGGAATAGGAATGGAGGCAAAGCTCCCTCATCTGCTGTGCTAATGAGCACTGATGGGCCTGGTGGAGAGGATGTCAGAGCCTGAGGGTCACTGAGCTGCTGGGGACAGAGCGTGTGAGCCCCTCACTGCTTCCGGCATCTGCTGTAGGACTGTCCCAGTCCCACTCTGCACTTCTGTGAGTGCAGAAGGTGTAAAAGCATATAACAGACAGAGAGGAAAGTTTATAAGTGAAGTGGCCAAGGAGGGAAATGCAACATCTTCCAGCACACTCGAAGATGTTATTGTTCTTCTGACAATTACTGTTGGCCACAGCAGCAGTAGACATGGGATCCTGTGAACTGAAGTTATCTTAGCCTTACTTGTTTGTTCTACTCTTTTAAACCATTTGTTTTCAAGATGTGGAAAGCTCTGAAATTCATATTGCAACCTTTTAATGAAATCCCTTTACTTGGAATCTTGTGTGAAAAATCATTAAAATTTTGATTTTTCTAACAGCTGAAGAAAGGCCATGTCCTGTAGCATACTTTTAATCAAATTCTAGATTGATAAAAAATGTTTTACTCCTTCTTTGAAGTTAGGTGCAAATCTTGCCTTCCCTGTTTATTGCAAAGGGATTTTCAAAAAGGGATTGCAAATTTTCACCTAGAAAACGAAAATGATACTTTAGCCTTGTGGTCCCACTGTGAATATTTGAATACAATACAACTAGATGAAGAAATATGCCAAGGTGAATATGTATAGAGTAAAAATAAAAAGAAGAATGGGCTATTTGGCTGTGGTTAAAAGCAGAAAACAGGGGGCAACACAGTGATGGAAGACATGCATTGTTATTCACTGTGAATTTTGCAGATCATTTTCTCTGCTTCACAACCTTTGAGTGCTAGTCCACTTTTTAACCTGCTCTGTAGATCTGAGAGCACTGCAGATCTGCCCACAATACTACTTTATTAACTGCAGATAATGAGGTATGTAGCACTTCAAATAACAATACATCAGTCAGCAGAACAGGGAGCCAAATGCCTGGCTTGGTTTGGCTTGCTGTTTACCTTCACTCCAGCAATTATAACGGCTTGAGGCTGAGGCTGGAAAAATAAGAGAGATGCTATCATTTATCTTCTTTTTTTTTTTCCCCCAAAGAAAAGCTTTGTAAAAAAGAAAGGTAATGTTATTTTAAAATTGAATTCATGTTTCTTGTTTATCCTTTATTGTGAGTACATTTTTGTCCTACAGGCAAAGCCAGCTAAGTCAACCACTGCCAGAGATAATCAAAGGACTTTGGTTCTTCTGCCCACTTTGGCCATGGCATCAGCACTGACCATCCAGAAAGGGAAAATTTAGTATGTGACTCCTGCTGGAGGGAAGGTTGGAGGACACTATTTCCACTGTGTCCACATCTGTTCCTCACATCTCAGCAGCAAGGGCTTCACCCTCTGTCTCCATCTCTCTGCCACACTTGGACTGTCCCCTGGACTCTGGATTAGCAAAATTAAATTTTTTATTTTTAAAAAAACTTTAAAAATTTTTGACTAAATGGTGGTTCCATTTTTGATGTATTAACCTCTGAAGGATAGGATAGAAGGAACTATACCATCTAATTTTCCCAGTTAGACAATCAGGCCCCTATCTTGCTGTGAGAGAGTAAAAAGTGAGAAATATTGAGAAGATGGGTTCAAGAATAGAGAACAACTACACTGAACATTGTTCTACTTTGAAAAACTATAATGAAAATATATTTTCACGTGTTTACTAGCTCATTTTTGAAAATAGATATTAAATTAAATCAGAATTGTTCCCACTCATATTGTCCAAGACTGAAACACTCACAAAACAGCCATTCCAAAAATAAAGTATCAGCTGTATACAGATATTTCTAAGGTCTTAGAAACAGTGTAAACAAATAAGTGTCATTCAGCTCATGCCATATTCCTGATGAAGACTGAGAATATGGTCAGCAAAAAGACAATTAGTTCTTCGAGATTTTATTTATTTTTGTGACATCAATATTTTCTGTCCATCTGCATTTGTAAATATTTTAGATCAAATTCAGACATTATATAAGTGAGGGGATTATTTTAATACCTTCGCAATTTAGTTACAAAATACCTCAAATTGCCTCACTGAAGAAAACTATTTCCCATTTTTGAAAGGGAAAATGAAAAAAAACCATCACTCCACCCAGCCTGTGGTAATTTTTCTCTGTTTTTGTCCACATTTGCTGTCTTACTCACAAAACCCATGATTAGTGAGAAAAGAATCCTCTGTTTTGCTATGATTTTCCATTCAGAAACCATGGCATAATCTGGACTGTGTTTGCTTTATAAGCACATATTGATGAGTGAAAATGGTTCCAAGACTGGGACTGTTTCAGGGGGAAATCTAAGGATAAACTAGAAATAATCATTATATTATTGGGATTAGTTCCAGAACCAGAGAGCTGTTTGGCCACAAGTAAGACATGCTGACACTCCTCCCCAGAGGGGCTGGAGAGGGGCAGTGGGTCCCTGCAGGGATGTGGGATGCTCGTGTCCTCCTCGCCTGACAGTACCAATGCCTGAGTCACTGATCCCCTTTGTGATCACAGCACAGGTCTTTCAACATCCTGCATGCAAAATCCCACAATTAGAAGGGCAGAACCTCCCTCTTTAGGAAGATTCAACTCCTAATTCTGGAAATCTGGTCTCAGAGGTCAGACATGCACCCACCAATGCAAGAGTGCTGGGATTCCCTCCTTACTCCTCCTGTTGCAGCCATGTCTTGCTGTCAGAAACACTTCAATAAAAGAAGTTCCAATGTCAAAACCACACCAGTTGCAAAAAATGGTGGTTCAAAAGTCCAGCCTAATGTGCCAGGTTGTCAGCGCTTCTACAAGCAGCACACTTTATAAACCTGTCTGAGAGGCCATAGAATGTCTGAGAGCTGTCTGTTTGCCATCATCTTCATATTAATCTAATACTTATCCAGTGGTCACTAGCTGAGATTGGCAGTTTTCTGACAGAGGTGTAGTAGTTTCAGATTCCAAATCAATTTAAATAGCAACCACAAAAAGACTGGAACTGATATAAGGAATGGCTTGTAGCATCAAGGTCTGAGGCTAAAAAGAGTTACTTTCTGCCTGTATTGAAATGGAAAAATCTTTTTGTATTGATATGGAAAACTCCTCTTGAGCACCTAAAAGCAGCTAGGGAGGAACAATAACTTCAGATTGCAAACACCAAGATCAATGGCAAATGAAACTTATGGTAAAAAGGGACAGTTATGGTCTCCTTTAGAGGAACACTGAGCTTGGCTTATTTCCATTGAATTGGCTACTGTGTTTAGAAGTCACACTAGGGAATTGCAACTGTCTTTTCTGGCCTTCAAACCTCCTCTGTTTCAGTTCCACAGCTGGAGCTCAAACCCAGAGATCAACCTCCTGGTTCATAAAAGGGTGCTGCAGAGCAAGAAGGGAGATAGCCAAACACCTACTTGACACTAGCAAACCTTCCCAGCCATGAAATGGCAAAATAATGTCTCTTTTGAAAAAGAAGGGAAGTCAAGGAGATGTTGGATTTCAAAGATATTTTGTGATTAAATATGTGGGAAACTAATTTTGCAGGGAGCTTTGTCCCAGTTATCTTCAGGACTATGAGACCTGAGGGCAAGGTATTTCCAAATGTGTGTATAAATTAAAAAATTTAAATAGTCATCTGATTTTCAATTTCTAGATAGTTGTAATTCTCATCCACAAATTACTACTGGCTAACTGTTGACATTTACTGAAGTCTTGTAAATTAAAACAGGTGAAATTGAAAATACTTGCCTAAGCACTTAGCAAAATTCGGACTCACAAACTTATGTCCATAGGAAGGAGCATTCATTGAGAGTTAATAAGGGTAAAAGGAAGGGCTAAAACCTCCTTTCCTCCAATAAATGCATTATTGTGCTGTGCTGCATCAAACCAGCTCTTGGTGACATTTCCAGTAAGCTGCTGCAAAACTCAAACTAATTATGGAGGCAGAAAATACTGACTGAGAAAAAGGACAGGTAAGAAAGAAAACACCAAGGCAAACTTCTCACAAAATCCATCTTTTGCATAGTCAAGACTTTTCTTGAAAAGCTCCATCTCTGCTTTTTATATACCTAGAAAATTAGCATATCATTTGATAATGACCTATCAAAACCTATGCTTTGATTACAAGCAGCTGCTTTTGATTACAATCAATGAATCACTAATTTGTTCTCAACCACATAACAGTTGGACTCCATCTATTATTCATTCTTGAAGTGGAGATCCTATTTAGAACTGGATTCTGAATTCGACTAGGGCTTTTTACCCCCTTGGCTATTAATAATTTTGTTTTGAAGTTAGGTCTCTAAGGTTTCATGATGGCCTCTTTTGTTATGATTAAACTCTGGAATAATATGCTCAGCTGTTACCCAGATCTGTACACCTTTCTCCCTGACTGTATGTGTGGAATGGGCTGATTTAAGTTTTCTAACAATCACATGATACTCCTTTGAATTTCAAAATCTTTGGCTTTTATTTCCAGTACAGACTGAGCTATATTCACAAGGGACTCATGTGATATTTATTGCCAGTGGTTGCATAACATGAAATCTGTAGATCTCTGGATTTCGTTACAATGAAAAGAAAGAAAAAAAAATATTTATGACATGATGAAAAGACATGCAAATGTCACAGGGCTTCTCAGTTTGAGGTGTTTAGCCTGAACATGTTAGCCTGGGATATAATCCACCTTTGTCATTATATTCTGTGTACATAAACAACCAAATTCTCAGATAATTCCAAAACTTTCAAGCTCCCAGATATCATGTTCAACAGTTTGATTATATTATTGCTAGTTCAAGATAAGGAACAGTATGTTTTTTTCTTAGATTACTGATGATATTGTTCATAAGAGTGTGTGAATGACTTCTACTGTGGAAAAAAACCTCTCTGGTCTTAGCTGCTGCAAAATTGTAAAAGTAAAACTGTCTGGCCCACAAATCTGTGTGACTCCATCAACCAACACAAAGTGACACCTCATTTGATAAATGAATGATGATTAGACTCAAAATGAAACTAACGCTCAATGTGTTCTGTTTTCTATCAAACTCAAAATAAAAATAATTCACCATCAAGCAAGTCAATTAATTTATGAGCCCAGAATGTCAAAAAATGCCCTGTCATTCTGTTTGGGTGGTGGAACTGATAGATGGATGCCTGTAATTTAAAAGGTTCTATTCTAAAAACTGTTAAACATGTTCAATCTATGCAGAAACACTTCATAAAGCAGCTCATTCCTCAGAGCCTGAATACTGTCCTTACTCTAAATGTGAAGAAGGCAGCTCAGGATTTGGGCTGAGCCTTGAAGAGCATCACGAGTGCTTGCTGGGATGAAAACAACCTTGCTTCCCAGTCATGGGTTCTCTTACTCCTCAGACCCCTTATGAAATGTAGCAGAAACTCTGACCCTGAAATACAGCTGAAAGCAAGTCCCAAGTACCCTGAGAAAAGAAAATATTAATATCTTGCTTATGGTGGAGGAGCATAGAGAAAAAAAAATCAGTTTTTACAGGACAGTCTGCTTGGAAAACAATACTCTTTCTTAGATTTACTCTTAAATTGTACTCAACTTCTGTGTGTGAGATTAACCACCCGCGAGAAGAACCTGAGTGAAAGTGAGATACATTTTCAGTTCAAAATCATGGGCATGAGTAGTTGCAAGTGTAAAATGGCACCCACAAAAACAAAGAAATCCCAGCTCAAGCCTGACACACACAGGCTCCCAGAGACCCCAGTGTAGTCCATGTCTGTAATGATTGCTTCCTGCTCCTCCAGCCTCTGCCCATTGACTTCAATATGAATCATGCCTCGTGATTTTTTAAATAGTCAACAGAATGCTGTAATCTGTAACTCTTGCTCATGTTAATAAGTACTTAATCATCTCAACAGGATCTGGATACACATTGGGACTGCTCCTGAGAATAAATTACTTCCCATTGAACATAAGGACTCAGGCCCATTTTTATTTACACATTGTATGTGAGATTCACAAAAAGCCTGTGAAAATTCAGCCCGAGGTCTCATTGCAAGAGTTGCTGGGAGCTAAGTGCCTCTGAATAGCTGGCACTAGCACCAAACAGCTGACAATCAGTCAATCCATCAGACAAATTTTGCCCTCAGATGGATGTTGCTTCCACTGAAGTCAGCAAGTTACACATACTTCACCAGGGAATTTGATCATAAAATAGCTGCTAAAGCAGACTGGCATTTTAGACTTCATTTTTAAGCAAGGTGCTTTGTTAGAAAAGTTGCCATGTAACTAAATGTTTAACCACAACCACATAGATTTGAAATGTCAGGGAGGAATAAGTCTTTGCAAGCCTTTTTGCTTCCCAGGGAAAGCTACACAACTCGCTAGGCCTTTTCCAAACCAACAAACAAACAAACAAAAGAAAAAGAAAAGAAATGGCTGCCTGCTCAAGAAAAACCTCTGTGAAAGAGAATGGCTGAGTGGAGCCACACAGCAATTCACCTACAATGGCCAGTAGCTTCAAACAACACAAAGCCTGCACAAATGTCACATTTCTATTACTGGTAGACTGAAATCTTTTCAATAGAGTTGTTTCTATTAAGACTCAACATCACCACATGCTCTAATTGCTGTTAACATGCAGTTTATCATGTCTGAAATCTTTCAATTTATAAACACATTCACAGGGCACAGGTCGGTATACAGTGGCATCACACACTGAAATTACCATCAGCAAACAAAAAATCCTTGCCAAAATGACAGAGTTTTGGTGCTCAATGCCCTCTGTGTGGAACCAGACCCCAGGCAAAATCACAGCCTCTGCTTTGTAAGATACCTCCTAGAAAGTCAAGCTGAACCTCTGTGGCTCATTGCACAGATCTGGGCTGAGGAAATCAAGTTAATGACATCTTTGTGTTGAACACAAAATGCTCTTCTAAGTTTTCTGGTTTAGCTGAATTTGCCTGAATGCAAGTGGAAATCAACTTGAGACCATGTAAAACTGAACTCAAGGATTCCTGAGTGGCTCATGCTGCTTCAAACATATGAAATAAATAAGGTATAAAATTTTGGTGTGATAATAAAGGTACTTTCCTATGGAGACAAAACAGAAGATGAACACAATTTTCATTGATGTGAGAGAAGCACTATGAATTATCATTATTTGCTGTGGACTATATACATATATATGTACTCAATGCTAGAAAATACAATAAATACAACAAATATAAAAAAATACTCTATAGTGTATACATATACCCATATACTCTCTCTCTCTATATATATATATATGCATATATATATATACACACACAGTGTATATATATATATATATATATATATATATATATATATATATACACACACACACAGTGCTAGAAAATTGGTAACCCCATGAGACAACCAGGATCAAGTTAATTCACTTAAAACCAGGTTCCTTTCTGGTTTACAGGGGCACTAAAGAGCTCTGGTAGTTTGCAGATGGGGTTCTGCTATCATCATTTGGTACTGTGCTACCAAATGATGCGATACAGAAAATACATTTGTGGAAGAAATGTATTTCAGTATCAGGGTTTTGGATTATGGTGAATCATACCCTAAATTTCTAGAAGCATGGTGTTGGTGAGATGTGGATGTCTCTTGAAATTTATTTTTGTTCATTTAAAATTCATTTTTTTTAAATGAAAGGCAAACACAGAAATATCTACACACAAGATCCATGTGCTCTTTCATTCAAAGTTAATATTTTTCTCCTAGTTTTAATTAGCATAAGCAAAGAACTTAAAGACAGTGAAGAAATAAGAAAATCATGTAATTAAAAATTCAGTAATTACTAAGTTTTGAGTGCCGCTTTAGTACATGAGTGGGGCGCTATTTTAAGGCAGCTATTAATGAAATAAGTCCTACAAGTTGCATGAATATGATACACAGCACTGAAAGACAGATATTTTCCAGCTGGAGCAATTATCTTGCATGAGATTTAAAAAACATTGGTGAAACATATGTGACTTGACTTTCACATGAGAGGTAATTGCACCTTCTCTAAAGTTCACTGTGATTCCTGGTGTTCTGGTGCTTTCCTCTGAAAACTGACTTCAACAAACTAACGATGTGAAAGACAGAACCTTTTATTTAATAGCTTTCCATTAACTATCATTTTGTCATCTTACTATAATCTTTGGTAACATATCTGACCAATCTGCCATGGGAATAAGACATTGTGAACTGGGAGAGGCTACTGAGAGGAGTAAATAAGTTTCAGAACCTACAGGCATCTCCATAAGATATTCCCCAGTCTGTTGTATGCCAAGAGACTTCATCCCTTTGTTTCCCTTATACCCTCACTTCTATTTAGAGCTTCCTTCTGAAGCTGAAGATCTAGGGGTAAACCAAGCTGTGCATATCATCAGATATTTCATAAGAATGAAAAAGAGGACAGGATAAAGGCTGTGTATGACAAACGGCATAAAAGCACAAAGCAAAATGGCAGGTACCTTCAGAAAACAGAATTATTCCCAGAAAAGCACTTTCCTGCACCCTAATGAACATCAGTCTTTCTGCCATCTTGCAGCCTAGTGCTGGCTGGTTTTCATGGTGGTGTATTTCTGGAGGCTTCTGAAGGAGACACACTGCCAGAGCACAACTATGGCACCATTCTGATTTTTAAAAGCCCCAACTGTATTGTTCCCTGATATCCAGCTGGATTGGACTGATTGTGAGTGAAAAGAATATAAATTAAAGTTGAATTTTTAAATATTAAGCCTGCAGTGATCTGAAAAACTGGACAGCAGGTACCATCAAAATGGACAGACATAAACTCTTCAGGGGTATATTCCCAGGGGTGGAATGCTGCTCATCCTACTGATTTGCATGTCTGGGAGCACTTAAAAAACATGAATAAGAGCTCTTGCTAGAACTGTCAATATTCACTGCCTGCTGCTCAGAGAGCAAAGTGAGTATAGCTGCATGGGCAAAAAACTGGTTGTGACCTTCATTTTCCAAAGTTTAAACCTGCAAAGAAACACAGTCACCATTTTGTTTCACCTTTGTAGAAGAATAGATCAGAGACAGCCTTTCAAATCCAGCTATGGTAAAAGTTTAATTAATATAATGTCAGTATTTCATATTGCCTTTCCTGTAAAAAATAAGATGCACCAACTAGGAATCTTGAATAACCCAACAGATATTTTTTTTAATCAGCTTATATTCTGATGCTTGAATTGGTCTCAGAATCATCTCCCTTTTATTATAATTTTCTTTAACTGAGGGAAAAGAATAGCAGAAGACAGGGGTTTTGAGAGAAAAACAAACAGCAGAGACTAAACTTAAGTCTACATATTCCACCTGTGATGCCAAAACAAGCTATCAGATTACTGCATAAAAGGAACTAAAGGCATGACCTATACATTTATTTTTGCTCATGGCTTTCACTGTTCTGTTGGTTTTTATTGCAAGACTTAATTAAAATTAATAGCAAGTCAGACTGGCTGCAGATTGTTTGGAAACACTACAGAACAATTGGATTGTATCTCCACCTACTGTTAGTACTCAGCTTGAGAGGGGTGTAACTATGGCATTTAAAGCACAGGCACAAATGATGCTCTGGGATACAAGCTGGGCAGCTCATGAGCAAGAAGGCAGCAGACAGAAATAATGGAGAAAGTTGAGTTTTGGCTAAACCCCATATTTTATTATTATTATAAAAGGGCTGCAACTGGGAGCTTTGAACTTCTGTCTGCTGTTTCCTTTCTTGTGTCAAAATCTGGTGCATTCATGCAAAAGGAGCAAACAGCCTTTCCTCTTATTTCCATACATTACTTTGGAGATTTTCTCCTTCTTTGTATCTATGGCAAAGTTTCTTGTGAAGCCAGGGCTCACAGAAGCACCAGCAGGCTTTGAAGTGCATAGTTTAAACACACTTCAGAAAAGGTTTCTCTGAAGCAACCTTGTATTTTACATTAATGAAAATCTTTCCTTTGAGATTATGCATATTTCCCTGCAGATGCTACCTAAGAATATGTGGACTACATCTTGCCATTCCTAAATATCTTTCTTTTTTTCTTGGGCTAAAGTAGCCCAAGGGCAACAACTGCCTTCTAGATACTGTCCTGCCAAGCTCTAAATTTGGCATTTTGGGGTAAGAAAAAGGGCGCACAGTTACCACATCACTGGATCTGCCCAGCCTGGCCAGTAGAAGATGGATATGACTTCAGCCTTCCTCATTCAGGGCCTCACTTGCACAGAGGCACTCAGCTGCATTCAGGGCACAGGCAGCTAAACTGATTCTTCAGGTGAGCAAAGGAGATCTGGGATTCTCCAAGGGCAAGATGATAGTGCCCCTTTTCATCCAGCAGCTCAGTGTTTGCAGCATCTGACCACATGATGTGGGTCCCTGCCTTGATCAAACATTTCCTCCCCCCCTCAGGGATCCCTCCTGCCAGACAGCTGAGGCCTCCAGAGCTGGAGCGTCCCACGGAAGCTCCTCTTGGTCCATTCTGATGGAATTCTTCTGCAGCCACATTTCTCCTCGCAGAGAAAAGCAAGGCAATCTTCCCAAGAGTATTTCTGGGATTCACATTCTCTAAACCTCAGAGAATGATCAAAACAATTCTTATCTTTGCTGTGCCTGTGTTGTGCAAAAGTAGAATGCAATATGGAGATTGTTTACCCAAAGTGATGGTGGTTTTTTTCCTTGGCCTATCAGGGCCAAGTGTGTGTATTGGGACTGTTGGCTGACAGCCATGAGTTCTGTGCAGTTGTGTGCAGTTGAGTGCTTGGCAGATTCAGTTTAGATGTAATGTAATGCAGTGTAATATAATATAGAACAATATAGTATAATAAAGTGATTAATTAGCCTTCTGATAAGATGGAGTCCTCCTCATCATTCTTCTCCCCTCATTGGGGCATTCCTTGCAAATTACATACTCTTCTACTTTTTATGGCCCAATTCAATATTCATTGGGGCAGAGAGCAGTGAGCATCCCACTGTAGGTCAGTAGTTCTGTCAGTCCCCGGGGACAGAGTCCCATCTCTGCTCACATGGATGTTGAAGTATTTTCTATGATGGATTTCCCAACACAGACATGTTCAGGTCAATGCACACCCAGGGGGGCCAAGCAGGTGGGTCAGGTGCTGTGATGGGGAGGGAAATCTAGGCTCTCCATCCTGGATCTGGGGTGCAGGTTGAATCAATTTGTATGCCCAAGGAATGAGGGTTTTTATAGATTTATCTGCTGTTCTTGCTTGGACCAAAGAATCCTGGGAAGTTTTTCTTTAATTACTGGACTAAGTTTGGAAAATAAAGTTTCAGGAAAAGCCAGGATTATGGTTACCTCATCAACTCCATCTTCTCCTCTACATGTATTTTGAAATGGCGGTTTATAAGTGCTCCTCTTTGCTCAGGGCACAGTATTTTTTGCACCTATATTTGCATTTGGCCACTGGACTTATTTAGCTCACATTACACAATGCCCTCTGTGATGACAGATCTCAGCTCTAAGGATAGACTAATAATTTTCAATATTTTCATTTCATTCTTTGGTACTCATTTTCCCAGTATACAAACACTACATAATTTTAATGAATTTCATATCCTGCTAGTACATGTGGGTATTATTTCCTCTGTACAAAGTGGATTTGAAGCACAGAGAGATTTATGTCAAAAGGTACTCATTAATTTTGGGTACAGTTTGAGCTGTCTCTATATTTTTTAATACTTCATATATTCACATACACTCTTCAGTTCATACATTTGTTGTGTCAGTGCTCACCAAAACCTTGGGTCAAGCCCTATATGGAAGGTCTTGTACATCTAGAAAATGAGAAAAAATTGACAAAACTGGTGTAAGAAAATTGCCTACTGTCATAAAAGTTTCTCTGGTGAAAACAAAATTAATTTTTTAACCAAGAGACTATCCTCTCTAACTCACTCTACACTTTCTGATTTACTTAACAAAGGAGGTGGGGGACTCTTAATCATTTGCTTTACTGCAAAGTCCTAGTTCACTGCCAGACCTGACTCTTCCTGCATATGAATGAAGCATGATTCTGTAATTAAACATGCTAGCTTAATATACATGGGAAAATGAGACAAATTAAGGATGTTAAAAAAAAATGTAAGTCAGGCATAAAATTTTGAGGGCTCAACTTTGAATTCTTTTTCCAAAGAAAGTATTCTTTTTGGAATAAAAAATTATATCCACAAGATTTTGATTCTGAGAAAAAAGTACTCTCCCCTTTGTAGTTTAAATCTTTGTCTTCATACCAACTCAAATATAGCTTTTGTCACTTGACTAAATATCCATCATCCAGACCTATGTCATTTGGGCTACTGGAATCAAATACAGAATCAAAGAATCATAGAGTCCTTTAGGTTGGAAAATACTCTAAGAGCATTGAGTCCAGCACTGCCAAATCCAATACTAAAACATGTCCCTGAGTTCCACTTCTACGCATCTTTTAAATACCTCCTGAGATGGTGACTTCAGCACTTCCCTGAAGGAGAGTCCCAGACCCTTGGTTCTTTGCCTACCCAGTTCCCCAGTATTAAAGTTTCTCTCCATGGTTGTCTTGGCTGTGCCTTTCCTGGCCAATTCTCCTGCAGACCAAGGTGTGTAGTTGAGTGCTTGGCACACAAGGTGTCAGGGATGACATCTTGTAACAAGAAATTTACCCCTGATGGCTTCGGTACATTTCTTGTTACAAGATGTCATCCCTGACACCTTTCCAAAATCTTCTTAACTACTGTGTCCTGTGGAATTGCTGAAGCAGCAGGGAGGTCAAGGTCCATTTTAATACCCAGGTCTGTGTTACAGAAACTTTCTTTATTTATTTAGAAAAGATTTCTTCTATTTCTCACCCTGATCATGCAGGATCATGGTCCACAAGCTCTCAACAAGCTTTTGGCTACCCTACTAAATGGGATGGGATGTATTGCCTGGTGAATTCAGATGCTAAAATGCCACAAACTTCTTCAAGGCATGTGCAAAACACAAATATAAACAAATTTATAACTACTTTGGAAAGGATTTCCTGGATTTCCATTAAAAAAGGGCAAAAGAGAAATCCTTGTCACATGGCTTCCCCTACCCATCAGCATCTATCAAAGGTGAAATGGATGAATCACTGGGACAGTTAAAAGAAAAAAGCACCATAACTTTTTCATACTGGCTTAGGTTCAGTTTTCAACAGTGCAATTTCAGAAATGACTGAGTTGTTTTTTATTGTATTTTTCCTAAGAAAATTCAGCCAGAGGCAGAGAGTACGTTAGGTACTTTCAAATTATTAAAGTTTGCAGCTGAAATTTCTAACAAGAAGTGCCAAGAAACTTTAATGGTTGGTAATTTTGTCCAAGGTATAAGCTATAAACAAAATAACTAAGAAAGAAATTTCAGTATGCTTGTATGTGGCATCTTTTCACCATATCCTGAAAGTTACCATGAACAGAGACAGTCTGTACCTCCATCAAAAGTGCCTTTTATCTTCCAGAGAAAACACACAGCATACAAATGTATCCTCTGTTCTGCTTCCAAAAGCAGAACTTAAAAAACAGATTAAAAAAAAGAAAGAGCAAATACTCAGTAGAATTGCACAGTTTTGAGCTCATGTGCTGCACTGTGTCAGATTCAAGTGAATTCATTTAGCAAGTGAAGTTGTCACAATTTTCTGTTAAGCTCTCAGGACTGGTGGGGACAGCCAGCTCAAAGAAAAACTTGTGCATGTGTAACAACCAACCTGTACTTCTGTCAGTCCCAAAATTAAAAAGAAAACTTCATGAATTTTGTGGGGCCCTCATATCAGACTGGTCTTGAGTACAAATATGATAATGGATGTAGGATTTTGATTCAAAATGGGCGCACACCTTGCTTTTTATTTATTGCTTATGCTTTCTGGGTTATGTGTTTTAAATTAAGTCTGTGATTAACTTTGATGTGTCTATCAACACTAGATCATAGGCTTGCTCATCTAATACTGCTGGGAAGCTGAAATATTTTAATGACAATCTAGAAATGAGAAAAACATTAAAGAAAAAAAAATTACCAAGGCTCCAAGAAGGTAACATTACACTAAAGCCAACTCCTGAGATGTCCATGTACAACTCAAACATGCATCCAAAGACAGAGATGAACTTTAGTGTTGCTACTGAGTCTATCAGTTATTGACTATCATTGGTATAATGAAAAAAATGTGAATTGAATTACTAATAGTCCAAAACTTTGATCTTTGCTACAATAATACCAGATCACTACAGAATTAGTCAATTATGAAGGTACAACACAACTATCACATCACTTACATTTTCAGATCTTATCCAAGCAGCAGCGTATAACTTTAAATAATTTTTGTGAGAAAGTCAAACAAGTTGACTGGATCCACTGATGTGTCCTGGAACATGTATTCCTCATTGACTGCAGCAAAACAAGAACTATCCTCACAAAGAATTATTTTAATAGTCCCAGGAGTCAGTTTTATCTGCGTAGCACTTTAAAAGAAAACTGAAAAACCTTATGACAGTAGGAAAATGTGTTTTGTGTCTCAAAAGCGATGCAAAGATAATTATACAATTATAAACAGGTTTTGCTTTGTTTTTATTTTATACTGTATCTTTAAATTGAGCATTTGGTATCTCCCAATGTGTGAGGCAGGACTTCCTCTTCCTGCAGCCTCCTGCTCCAAAGCTGATTCAGAGTTATGTGCTGGAGCCAGGAGTCTGTAGGAAATGCAAGTCCTTAAGAAAATTAGCCTTGTTCTCAGGAAAAAAGTTCTGACTTAAAAGAGCCCCTCCCATGATATTGTAATTGTAATTTCAAATGTGTATGGGATATCTCCTTTTATGTTTTCCACTGATTGTGCTGATAGAGCAAGATAAAGAAGAATGTTGTGTTATTGCTAACAACTATAATTTTGATGTATATAATTCATTTTTAATAAGGACAACTTATTAAAATTTCCCCACATATTTCCCCTTAGAAATGTATTTAAAAGAGCCTGCAATAAACTACATTCTACAAAGCAAGGCTATTTATAGGCAAAAAACTGAAACCCAAGTATGCTGGTTTCAAAGAAATTGCTTAAGGAGGTGCATACTAAAAAGCTGAGCTTGTTTGTGCACAAAAGCTCAAACAAAGATTTTTACTGGTAATTCAGAAACTTGGTGTGCATGTAGGTGGGCTAAAAAATAGCAAGTATACAGTATTTCCATATCAAACAAATTTTGATATCAAAGATTGCTCCTGCAAAATGTAAAAAAGCAACAACTTTCCCTATAAATAGATATACTGTGTTCTGAAACAAGTTTTCAGGACTATTTTACTGGAAAAGGAGGAAGGGGCAAAGGATCTCAAATGAGATGTCCAGCCAGAGCAGCTTAGTGTGGCATTTCAGTCCTGACCCTTTGAAAGCTGCCCCTCTGCTTTCCAAATCTGAATCCTTCTCTTTCTTCTCCAGAGTACCTGATGAGAACTGTATTTCTCCTGTTCAGAGCTTCCACAGAAGATGCATAATACAGTGTTTGATGTCATGCAATGATGTCCTTTCACTCTGACTGATGACATCAATAAACTCTCTTTACTGACACTTGAACAATCAGGGGGTTTAGGTTTGGATGTTAACACAGACAGAAATCAGGTGTTGCTGTACATCTATCTGCCTTTAGGTGCTGCCCATCCACCCCCCTGCTCCTCAGCACTGCTTAGGATTTCATCCTCTGATGAGTGTGAAAAATTGAGGAAATCCATCAAGGAAAACCAGCCCTTTTCAGTAAATCCATGCAGCCTGGGCTGGGGTGACTTCCTCAGTGGTCCATTCCTTGCAGCAAATGAACATTGCAGCAAAGACAGAAAGGACAATGTTGCAAGAGCAAGGAAGGTGTCTATTTCACTCCTTCTCATGATTGAAGAAATGAGAAATGTCATATTGGGATTCTAGTTCAGACATCCCCCTTACAACAAATGTACAGTATACTCCAGGATTGCCTGCTCTCTGAGTCTTGTTTCCAATGCCTGCACTTGGCACCCTGCATGCCATACTTGTGTGCAATTAATGGACATGAGGTCAGGATGTGATAGGCAAGGCCAGCCAGCAAAAGTACATCAAGTTCCTTGGATGCTTCAAGGAAGAGAAATGGATGAGGCATCCATTGTGGCCTTCAGCATCCATTACAAGTGGGATGATATCAAGAATAACAGAATAATAGAAATTTAAGAATAAATGAATGATGACTCATATGGGTTAAACTCAACTTCTAAAAAATACATACTTGACATATCTGGCCTGTAGCCTGCTGTGCATTTTTACATTGTGTTTTCAGAAATAAGAGGATTTTTTTTGGGTTGATCAGAGGGAGCTGTACTTTTTGAAATGGCTTATACTGTATCTGTACTTTACATTACACTAATGGACTTCTCTGATGCAGCAATCCTAATCCATTTGGGCTGCTATGGATGGCTACATTTCTGTAAACTGCAGATAGTTTTGTTCCCAATTTAAACATGGATTTTAATGAACATTAGTTATGGGCAAACTGAAATTCTGGAGCTGCAGTTCAGTTTGAAAAGGACTGGCATATTTTTTTATCCAAACTTCCTGGCTTTACACAACACACAACTGCAAATGACCTCAGGAAGAGAAAAGCCCCTTGTGACACTTTCAGCAATTTATGTATTCGGTGAAAACTAAACCCACAGATGAAGAAAGTGCAAAAGGATGAAAATATATAGTTCAAATTACTATTTGCTAGTTTTGTTAAAGTTTTGGGCTACACCAGTCTGCCAAACTGGAATTGTTACTGGTTCATTTATTCATACTTCTATTAAAATGTGAAGCCTGGAGGTTACCTGAAAGTGTGCTGACAGTATTTTCCTGCTGCTTGGCTGTATTTTCTAGTTTCAAGGGTGTGCTATATTGTTCTGAAAGCACCTTGTCAGATATACCAACAAAACTTCTGAAACTCATAGCACTCTCTGAGGGCAATAAGTCATTTTCTCAGCACTAAACACTTTCAGCACAGCAGTATTATAACAGAATCAGAATATTCTGAGTTGGAAGGGATCCACAAGGATCACTGAGTCCAACTCCCGGCCTTGCACAGGACACACCAAGAGTCACACCATGTGCCTGAGAGCATTGTCCAAAGGCTCCTTGAGCTCTGCCAGGCTGCTGCTGTGACCACTGCCCTGGGGACCCTGTTCCACAGCCCAACCACGCTCTGGGGGAAGAACCTTTTCCTAATATCCAACCTAAACCTCCCCTAACTCAACTTCAGGCCATTCCCTCAGTCCCTGTCACCACAGAGAAGACACCAGTGCCTGCTCCTCCTCTTCCTCTCACAAGGAGTTGTACCGGCAACTATACATAACAATAAAATTATATATAAAATAATAAATAGTATAGGACAATATAAATATACACTATTAAATATATAAATATATTTATTGTATTGATTGATTTGTTTATTGGGTTTTGGTGTTTCTACAATTTTTATTTGGAGATGGTCCATGATACCCAGGAACATATCTCCATGCAGTGCTGTAAATTTTTAAGTGGGATCAGCATTTGATCCTATAGTAGTTGATTGGAATCCTGACATGCTATAAATAAAGTAGATCTATTGACTTCTAATCTCCTTACCCTAGGAATGGAGGCAAGAGTTCTTCTCAGAGTGCCAGAAGAGAAGGAAGGCTAGCCTGTAGGCACTGTCTTCCTACAGAGAAAGCATGTACATGTCACGGACTGAGACTTCAGAAAGACAAATGACAATCTGGACACTTGTGGAAAGAAGAAACAGAATTAAAAAAAAAAAAAAGAGAGAATTTCTAAACGTCTTTTGGGAAAAAATGTTGAGTGTGTTTTCAAGAGAATCCTTCTTGCCTTGTCACCAACAAAAACTATATACAAGAACAAGCCTAAATTATGGCTTCTTCTCCCCTTTGCCTTTACTCCACATCTCTCAAAGCTTTTCTTGCTTCAAAAACAGCAATCAAGTAACTTTTGCCAAAGAGAAAGAACCAGAAATCTCTATGCTGCTAATTCTTGTTTTTCAAATTAGGTACAACATTTGGCCCTATCTCACTGCCTCCTGTGTGTGTCACTTTTTATGAATGGACAAAAGCAGAAGTGTGCAATTTATAAAAACAAATCAGCAATTAGAAGGAAATATTTATAGTTTGATTATTGAGTTTGACAAAGCCTGGAAAGCAGACATGTGGCATAAATACAGATTCCTCTTTTTTGGTAATGGAAAATATTTCAAACAATTTATACTGGTTATTAAATAGAAAACATGACTGCAATAGAGAGATTTATGCCTAAAAAACTTCTAAAGGCATCAAAGCTAACTGCACCTGGTGAGTGAAGCACTGAAGGTACTATCAGTTGTAACCAAGGTGATTGCAACTTCTGGACATTTCAACTCTGTTCCTGACCTTGTCAGGCAACAATCAGTGCCCTGGAGTCCTCTGCTTTCTGGCCTATCAGAGTCAGCTGCTATCTTCTGTACTATACAATACAAAGTGGGAACAAATTAAATAGATTTAAAACATCTCTTAAAAACAAAAACCATGACAGAAAAAAAAAAAAGGTTAATCAGAAAATAAGATTTTTCCCGATAATTTATTAAAGAATTGCATTTTTCATAGAGTTGGAGATGCCTTTACTTGTTATTACAGGAACAGCTTCAACTTTGCACATTTCTAAATGCTGACTTGCTGTCCACAGGGTACTTGCAGAAAAACATATGGTGCCCTCTGGACAATTTTCCCCCCTACTAGAGAACCACAGTACAGCTTTGGCAAGCAAGCATTTTAAGGATCAACAGAAAAGTTGGGAGTTTATTTTCTGTGTTGGTCCAATTAGAGTTACCCTGCAACTCCCAACGTCTTTCTATTCTCTCACCTGCCATAGCTGTCAGGAATTTGGAAGTGTGTGCTCATTTAAATCCATACCAGATTGCCTTAAAACCCCTCACACAATATGCTCTAGACTGTATTATTCTCTTCAAGAAGGTCTATGAGTCAGTTCCCTGTTTCCTTTCTCAATTAAATTCCATTTAGGCATCTTATCTGGTGCTGATTATTAAATGAAATTGCTTTTACACAACAAAGATGATGAAGAATATGTATATGAATCCCACACGAATAATTGACAAACCAAGCACACAAGTACATACACAGAAAGAAACACATACCAAGATGAATATTTGTCCATGTATGTGCAATATAGAGAGGAAAACCCATTTTTAGCATCTAGTTTTGTATTTCTCTGGTTTGTGCAATAGTCTCATCTATAAATTCCCCAAAGCACCTCCAGGATCTTCACCTAATGTGTATAGGCATTAGCATATTGCCACTGCAGCTGATAGGAGCCCTGTTTGCTGAAAGTCAAATGTGCTGAATGAAATGAAAGTCAAAAAGTTGAGACTTCTCAGCATCTGAAGGATGCAGGCCACAAGATAATTGGGATGCAGTTAAACTGGGATTTGGAAATTCAGCTCTATTCAGACTTGTACTCCTACTGATCAATTTTTTCCCCGAGTCTTAGACAGCCTTGTGCCTGTGTATCTGATTTATGGTGTATGGGAGGTTACACAGACCCAGAGAACTCTATACAAGAAATTAGACTAATATAATCGAAGACCAGCTGGCAATACATGTTGGACAAAAAAGGAAGATGTGACAACTTCAGCTAAACCAACAGACAGAATCACTTGATTTGGTCTCTGCACATCTTTAAAATCATGCTCTGTGAACATTGTTATGACAGGGAAAAACAAGATTTTTTTCCTTGTAAAATTAAATGTCACTCTTGATAGCATAATATCTGAAACATCATCCTTCCAAGTCCATAGCAATACTTTACACAGAAAATTAAACTCTCTCTCTGTTTATTGAGTGGATAATGCTGTCTTCGAATGTGTGAGAACCCCTGCTAGGTGAGAAATTAAAAAAGAAGCACTATAAAGTCTAATGGTATGTATGAAATACAAAAAAGAGAGAAAAAGGTAACTTAATTGGTAATCAGAAGAAATCATAAAACTAATCATGCAATTAATGTCTTAAAAAGCTGGCATATGAGGTGTGTATAATTACCAGAAAACAATGCAGTGATGGTTTCAAGGATTAATGAATTAATGATTGTTGGGGGAGGAGGATTGGATCTACAATTTTAGATGTTAGCTTTAAATCTATGCTTAAACTATTACTTTACTTTGTTTACAGGAAATACTCTCACCATACACACATAGAGAATTTATCTCTGAAATTAGTATTTTTTTCAATATTACATTGGAAACATTTTCCTCAAGAAAGATGTAGATGTGTTCCATTTTCCTTGATAAAGCTCCCCATCCTCCTCTCTTGTTCATGAAAATTGAGGACTCTTGGCAGGGAGAAGAGTTTGGGCAGCACATACATCAAAATGACACAAAGCCTAGAGAAATTCACCAATTGCAGGTGCCAGAATAAATTAAAAAATATCTTGACATATATAAATATTTTAATTTTCTCTTTAAAATGTAAAGTGCTACACCACATATTATCAATTGTCCTTTGTTTTGTACACACATTAAAAATAAATTTGTGTTCTGGTGCTGATTGCTAATTTACTGATGATCTTATATATCAAGATGTTAATTTGTTGATAAAATGAGGTGATAGAAAATTACAAATGATTTAAGACTGCTGTACATCAAAACATAAGCATTCCTTTGATTTGGTTGCCAACTACAAAGATTTCAAACCATGGTATGTAAACTTTGGTCTTTGTTCCTTTTTTTTCCCCTGTCATGTGGTTCAAATGTGTGCATCTGCTGCTAGACGTGATAGCAATGCACGGCGGATGGAGGGATGGATGAAAGGATTGCTTTCTTTAGGACAACAGAGTCCCAAAATTCAAAAACCTTCAAGGAAGGGCTGAGAGGATGGTCCAGAGAAGAGGATGCTGGCTTAGGACTGAGGAGATCCAGGATAACAAATGCATCCCCAGGGCCAATAGCCCATCCCTGACTTGGCTCCTCATTGGTGATTGAAGGATACAGATTACTGCCCTACCTTCGTGAACCCTTACAAAAGTAAATGCATTCAAGGCTGCCAGGCAGATGGATGCTATAAAATATGCAGAAAGGTGAGTAGTACAGATAGAAGCTTTAAAAGCTGTATGGCTAATAAGGTAGAGATTTTTAAATTTAAAAATGGGTGAATCCTTTTAAAACATGCCACTGTTAGAAATGTGAGCCCTTTCTATGAGAAGTTTGGCAGAGGCTGGGTTCCCACAATGTCTGTGGTGCTCCAGGACTTGAACTGCTTGTGGGTAGTTCAGGTCTCAGCTCAGCTCCTCTCTTCACCTCCAGATAATGCTCTCAGCTGGGGAAAGGAGGGAAAAAGAACAAGACAGAACAAAGCAAAGGAGGCACGGAAATGAGACTGAGAAGGTATCAAGCCCATTCTCTAGTCTGTTACTGCCTTTCCACATGGGTGGACACTCACAGATCATTTCTATGTTCCAGCTCCCAGCTGTAGCAGTGGTTATGATACCGGCTGTACCTCAGAAGGGCTCCATCACCTCTCCTTTAATGGCTGGAGCAGTCACTCAGTGGCAGTGATGGGGCTTTGAGATAAACAGAATAAACATCACAGGTGAAAATTGTGTTTGCACATATAGTGTCTGTGTATGAAGGACTGAGGTGCAGCTGGGCAACAACAGCCCCTTCCTGTGAACAGTCACCTACATTGAATAATCTCTGAAATCTGTAATTCCAGACTGATCCAGCCACTGCTTGAAGCAGCTTCATTCTCATGTGTCTGCAGGAAGGCATCAGAGGGAACAGGATCATCATTTCTTGGTTGAGGCCTCAGGGCTGTAAGCTGCCCCAGAGAGGATCCAAATTTTTCTTTTAAAAGTTTGATTTTGTTTTCAGTGCATTTTCTTCCTTCAGTGAGTTTGGGACTGGTTTGGTGCAAGCTAGAGTGTCTTACAGTAGTTTTGGTATTTCTAGATCACTAATTTTCTATTTTGCTGTTGCTGAAGGTCTGTGACCCCAGTGTGTGACACTGACTGCCCTGTCATCCCATTGAAGTTTGTGGCACAAGGCTACTGGGAGGGCTGGGCAGGATCATATCTTGTTTTGGCAGAGCAATGACTTCACTAAACTTCACTACTGAGGGCAAATATATGCGTTTGTATGATTTTGCATAGAGCTGGACTTCTACTGACCTTTGAAATCACAGTTTGTGCTGTGCAAATAAGATTTATTATTGCTCTTTCTGCTGGACACAGGCAGAAGAGATATTTGGAGACAAAAACTACATAGTCTCAACCATATACATCATTATCAGCTTTCTCTTTTGCATTCTGCTAGATAAGCCCCGTCTTTCCATTTGTGCACCAATAATATAAACACTGATCTACAATACTAGGATCTGATCAAGAGAAACTATTTTTTAATAGCCACAGAATACCTGAGATGTGGATTTCTGAGTCTTTAAAAATGTAGAAGTGATCTAACCAAGTTAGACCAAAAATGCACATATTGAACATTCTTCTTGTGGCAGTAACCACAGGAGGATTCTTGGAGAAGAGTAAGAACAGGTGGAGAAGTAAATCCGGACATTTGCACTCAACACTGGCCATGTGGTGATCCTCTCTCAGTCTCCACTCTGTAACATGGTGGGATTTAATCTGGATGCTTCAGGATCTTGAGCTCTTCTGTGGATACCACCTGATCTAAAACATCCTGTGATGTGAAAGCCCCCATTCCTGCCTCTAAACAGAGAGAAGAGGAAGGGAATTCCTGAATCTCACACTCTAGAGGCATACCATTTAAATTGTCTTCATGCACTGAAATTTTGGAATCTCTTGACAAGTCAGAACCATCCCAACTCTTTCCAAACTTAAGACGTCAAGAGACTTAAAGCAAGTTCTAATGCATTCACCTTTATCTTGCCTAATAAAATGTCCAGGAAGATCTGAATTTTTTACTGATGGAAATTTGGTTGCTATGCTTTACCAAGGGGAGCTGGAATTCAATATTTAACACCCAAGCATAATTGTGCATTTCCTTGAGATGAGAAAGCAGGACAAGGAAAGGCTGAACCAACAAATCAATGGCTCCTGCAGTTCTGCAGGCTGTCTCCTCATCCATATTATCCTGCAATATGACACAAAGGTATTCAAGAAATTTGACAGAGTTCTGCTTTGCTCTGACAATCCATAAAATCAATAAAAATTAACTCCCTCATCTTGATGAATTTCCCTTGACAAATATCCAACATCAGGAAAATTCTACTTGTAGCACCAAAAGAAAATTTCTCAGTAAAAATCTTTTCTAGACATCAAAGCCACTGACAACACTCAGAAATAATCAGAATGACTAATTTTCCTTTCCATAAAAGTTACTAAAGTCTCAAAATTTCTAACTGTATATTTTATAATCTCAGATGTTAGCACTTCATCTCGATGTAACTTAAAAAAACCCTGATCAATTTAAGTAAACTTATTCTTAAAAGTTAAACATGAAAATACATGTTTTGATTAATATGACTAGGTAACGCATGAGTTAAAAAAATAGATTACTGGTATTTCTACCCTAAACCCACAGTTTACTGTATAAAAAATTTATGCTGTAAAGTTCCAAAAATGAAGCCTCGTTTTCAAAATTGCCTGGCATTTTGGATCTCATCTGATTCAAACTGTAGCTTTGAGTACTGACTAGCTTTGAAAATCAAATGACATTGACACATGCTAAACACTGAGCCCTGAATCTAAATAATTCAAAATTAAAAAGTACTTTTGAAACTCTAGTAAGAGCCTCGATAAAAGTGAAATAAAGTTTTCAGCATAGTGCAGAAAAATTTCTGAGTCTTCTAACTAGAAATATTCAATCATGTCCACAAGAATGCTCTTACCCCCCAGTCATGATCTGCTTTAGTTTATGCTAATTTCTTTCACCCAAGCTGTTCCTTAAATCCATCTTTCCTGATTGTTTTTTTTCTCACAAAGCAATTCAGCATTATTTAATCTTACATGACACACAGACAGTGACTTACTAATTAATATGCCAAGTAAAGCAGGTAAACTAAATCACCTCTTAAATTAAGAAACCAGATCCTTTCTATTAGAGCATAAACATAATTTAAAACATTGATCTTAATAACTCATGCACTATTAAGGAAAAAGCAGGTGGCTTAGTGTTGCTAATGCTGAATTGATATTTCAGAAAAATATGAGAATCTTAGGTTGGTGTATTATGTACTTGAGTTGCTTTCTAGCTGTACCATCAGCATTTAAATCATGAAATTAGATTCCTATTCATGAGACACACTCTTCTGAATGTTAAGATGCGTATTGTAATTATTTTTAGAAATTAAGGGATAATGTTTATTCCTGGTGGATACTATTTATTTTATTTCATTATTAAAATAGCATGTTTTTAAACATTAACTACCAAACTGCAGGAAGCAGGGCAGGTATCTCCCTGATAATCAGCAATCAAACATGCTCTTTCCATTAGCAGGTTGGGTGAAAACAGAGGCTGAGCTGGAGTCAGTGCACACTGAGTGCCCCAGCATTACAAGTTCAGCAAGGGTCACTGGTGAGACTGCAGGCAGTTTTGTTCAGCTCTGTTTTGCAATGGCTATTTAAAGTTTTTTTTGTTGTTGTTTTGGGTTTTGTTTTTTTTTTTTGGGGGGTGGGGTTTTTTGTTTTTGTTTGGTTGGTTTTTTGTTTTGTTTTTTCTTTTTTTGTTTAATGCTTACAGACCTGCACTATAAAGCTCTTATGGCCAGTTTACAGCTGCTCAGGATCCCTTCCAGGCAGAAACAGAGAAGTTTGTCTCCTGCCTGCTCCCCAGACCAGAATTCACCCCCAGTTTCTGCAGAGTAACATCATACATCCTACACTGAGAGCCAGCAGCTTCCACTCTGATACATTTAAAGAGCTGAAAATAGGGACACGCTGTCTCCTGCTGCATTATGTGCCAATTTTGCAGTGGTTTTTGCACTTTGATGGTGAAGATGTAGCATTTAAATACATATCACAGAGCAAGGCTGAAAGCAGATGCCTAAATGGTGATATATAGAATACACTGTCACATCTTCATATATTATGAAGGTAAATATTTCCCGATGGTCACTTAGAATTTTCCTAATTACCTCTCCTATATTTTGAACCTTTGGATATTCATTCACCTTCCTCCTAGTCAAACAAGACCTTTGTTAAAATATTGGTAGTATTTGCACCTTGATCTCTTTTTCACATTGGGCACATTTAAATGATGGGTTTAGTTACACAACAACAGAATGAAAATATCAGGGATAATAAATGCCACAGGCGGAAAAATCTTTACACTGTGATCTGCAAATCATGATTATTAATTTAGATAACTGTAGTTTAAAATGCCTTACTGTAAGATCTGCAAGGACCCTGTAAGAAATAAACTCCAGACCTGAATGCAAATTCAGTAATCTTTTATGTCAACAGAAATACCAGTTCAAAGTTTACTCTTTTAGATTAAAAATAAGAAGAAAAATTAAAAAGCTCTACAAGCAGGGATATGCCCAGTAGGAGTTCTCTAGTTGATAAGTTAATGGTATGGTCCAGGGCTGTATTCTGGCTCATCATCACCTGTGCCAAAATGATGTGGTTTTCCTACTGTAAGAGTTTCATTAAACGTCCTTGTTGATACTGAGGGTTGACAGAAATTGTTATGAATTTAACACTAGGATGGAGGCAGAGTTAGTGATCTCACAGATAATTTAACTTGTGACAAGTCCTTTCACAGGGAATACAGTTTTCAAAAGGAGACCACAAAGAGTTCATGAGTGCATGTGAAGCAAAGGTGTCAGGGGCAGGTGCTGCTCACACCTGCCAGACAAGCATTTGTGTCAGAGCACACAGCACAGACTTCAGATAAACCACTTGCTATTTAGATGACATTTGTATCTACAGCAGTTCAGGTTTTGGAGGGATTTGGATATACAGGCTCTATTCTTAAAATTATTCACTTAGGTGCTGTAAAACAGGTGTGTAAAAGAAGGGAATGAAACCTGCTGTTACCCAGTGCCAATGGATGCAGAGGCTCTCAGTTCAAAGCTTTTGTTGAGTGTGAAATGTGGCAATAAAAGAGGATCAAACATGCAGTAAAATACACTTCTGGGAGCTAAAAAACCCTTAGTGCAATCAGTGTTAACTAATATGCTCACATCAAACTGAGAAACAATATGATCAGTGCTGGACAAGCTGCACATGTGATGTTTTCTCTTAACCAACAAGAGAGTGCTTCTGCAGCCCAGGGCTGTGTGCACTCTCCCTAGGATGACAGGGAGGCTCCATTCAGAATGCCATTAGTAACTCCAAATCTGCCTGCTAGGACTTGAACACCACTTATTTGAAAAGAATAACCAAGGGTATCTGAACATGGGAATGAGACAGGAGTGTTTGGTCCCAGTTTTGGTCTTATTAGCTCAATTTAACAAATAATTTCCCATATCTTTATGCTGCTGCTTGAAAGCTGCTTTTGATGAAACCAGAAGCAAAACACCTCCCTGTACTTTCAAGCAGGGCTCACATACAACACAGTCAGTTAAAAAGCTAATGAGGCAGGGATGTAGCAACAGCTCCTTCCACTAGACTGATCATCCACATTACAAATGAACATGGTGCTTCTTTAAGAGACCCAAACATGCTGAAATGGTCCTTCAGTCAATCTTCAGCTATATTTGCCCCTCCAAACAGAAAGCAAGAGATTAATGACTTAAAGTTGCTGTAGAGCTGACTGAGAGAAAGAGCCAGACACATGAAAAATGTTATTTTTGTGGAGAATGGCAGCTGCCATGGTGTAGCACCTCTTTGTGGTCTGGGGCTGCTGCTTAATAAATGACAGCACAAATCCTGCTGCAATCCTTTAGGAAAACTTCTGCAAGACAAAACATCCTGTATACATGCAGTGATAACCACACATTAGAGAATGAAGCATAAATGGATTGTAGGGCAAAAGCCATCTGTTGTACCTGCAGTTTATATTTAGTACTGTATGATAAAATATCGCCGAAGTCACATAAATCATTGTGATATTCTAGCCCAACCTCTATGATCTCTATTCAGAAACTGCAGCAGCTATCTTTAAAAGGGTCCTTCCCAACAATAACAAAATCTGACTGTATTAATGAGATCAAAGCTTAAAATTACCAGATACTAAATGATGGAAATTATTGTGCTGTTACCATTAATAAAATTGAACCCTTGCACCCATAAAACACTTTGAATTTTACTAAGTTATAAAAGGATTGGGTTTTATCTTACCCTAACATGTGAATAGGTTTTTGGCTTATGTGATACAGATATATGTAGTCCATGGAATAGGGTTTACAATAGGAGCATAAAACTTATAATAAACATGCAATATATTTTTGTCTTCAGTTCCCAGTAGAAATAAATTCATTTTGTACATTTATCTCTTTGTGAATTCTCCTAGATCTTATAACCATTAGCAGCAGATTTAAGTCCCATTAAAAGAGACAAACAGAACAAAGCTCTGCCTGCTCTTCCCCGTGCTTGTAAGAATAACTTGCACAGGTCTGTGAGACACCAACTGCAATTTGTTGAAGCTTTAAGAAAGCCCTGAACCTGAAGCAAGTTAGATGAAACCTGGTCTGTGTTTTTAAGACTAGCAAAAGCTCTGTGGTGGGTGTTTGGAACTCAGACTAAGGTTGTACTCCAGGAGTCCATACCATCAAAATCCCAGGGGGATCTCTGAAGAGACCACAGCAATGCCATGGGCAGCTACACCACAGCTTCCAAAGGGGACAGCTCTTAGTAGGGCATTGGCAAGCAAGGCTGTGCTCTTCCTTTTGGGATAGCTGCCAAGTGGGGTTAATGACATGAAATTAGACCAAGAAAGTGAACTCAAGACTATAGGAAAGCTTCTTAATTTTCCTTCTTTTCCTTGCATGCAGAAACAAATGGATGTAGAAGACTTTCTACTATTGGTGCTTCATCTCCTATCCTAATGATTCTAATGTATTTGTTTGAGACCTAATCAAAGCATTTCCTCCATTTTTTCCTCAGCATTTTCAATCACCACTGTTGTAGACAGATGTTCCTGAGCTCCTTCAGAGCTGGAAGCAGGAACATGGGAATAAGCTCTGTCACTGACTGCGTCCAGAACATTTCTAGTCAATTCTAAAAGTTTTTCTAGGACCAAACAAGACTGCACCCTCATGCAAAGCCTCTGGTTATATATAAAAGGAAAATAGCTGCAGGGAACTTTAAGTTTGTTTGTCAAGCTAGTTGAACCAGCCAGTCCACAAGGTACAGAGAAAGACATGAAAATGATGGCATCCCTCACCCCGCCCAGGCCTGGCAGGACAGGGAATGTGATTATGGGTGATTGTCACCCCAAAGACATCTGTGGCAGATACATTTATTACATGCAGAGTGTTTGATGCATGGTTTTGAGCAGGTGAAGGAAGACAAAGAGAAATCATCATTATTTATCATTTGCCAGATGGCAGGAATGCCAGAACCAGGATGGTTCTCCTAGGGACACACCAATATCACCATCAGTCAACAAAAATTAAAAGGATAGAAAACAAATCCTTGGAAAAGGCATGAGACCAGATTGCACAAGCAAGTTAGTAGCACCCAAAGGAGGATATTTCCTTACAGCTAAGGGGGTAAGTCCTGCCTTTTCCTTCTGCCTTCAAAAACTTGTTCTCATTTTCTAATGATGGCACTCCAAGTGCCAATATGGAAAGGAAATCTGATACAGGGTTGGCAACCACCCCATTTTGAGCAGGAGATGAGACAAGATGGATCCAGGGTCCTCTCAGACAATGTTTTCAAGACTGTTTTTGTTTCTCTAGATGCTCGTAGAAGCAGACAGGCTTTGAAATATGACAGCAATATGAGGAAACGACCATAAAAAGAGAAACAACCTTGCAGTCAGCATGGATGGGCATTACAGTCACGGTCATTCGGGCCACAGGAAGAATAAAGTGCAGCTGACAGTTCACCTCTGTCCCTCTCTGGAGTTACGGACTTCATGCAGAACCAAATGCTGCATGCCTGAAGGATGGTTGGCCCACCTGGGCAGTACAGACATGTGTTTTTAATCTAGAGAATGCACTGCTCCAAATTTCATGAATGCATCATACAGAAAAGAGGGAGGATTTAGAGGATTTTTAAAGAGAATTGATCTTTGAAAAACAAAACAAAACCAAAAACTTACTGAAGAAAAAAGAGAAAATGGCATGGTTTCAGTAGAAAGTTAAAAGGTCAAAAAAAAGATAAAAAAGTATCCCAAGGAAAAATATCATGTGAAGGGTTGTACCAAAACACTCAAGCACTGCCGAAGGCTTGAGAAAAGTGTGTGTGGCAGTCAAGTCCCATTTACACCATGTTGTAATATCTGAAATAATGGGTCATGAATGTGCCCTATGATACTGCTGCATTTGAAAGATCTTTTCTCTTGCCCAGTCCTTGTATGACATGGGAGATGCATACAGTCAGTTTGCATTACGCAATTCGCAGTTAAAATTTAAATTATAAAAAGTTCCAGAAAATTCCACAGATGTCTTTTTGACCCTTCATAATTTTCCCTTGGTAATGTACTTAAGTTGTAACGGTCATCTGAAAGACATAAAATATGATGGGGAAGGTGGAGGAAAGGAAGCACTTACTGCTAACTCTATACTGGCGAGATAAACGCCAGTCATAATCTGACCTGATATTAATTTCTGCATGAGAAAGGGTTTTCAAAAGAAATCAAATGCTAAATACTTCCATGTAATTGTAAAGAAAGTAACCTGTGAAGTCATGGGCTATTAACTAATCACTATACTTCAACTAACAGCAGCATACAGTTGCTAGGTAACCCCTGATAAGATGTGTGCATTGGCTGGCTGAGAATTGCTGGAGAAAAGTGATTCCCTCTGCCAGCACCACCACCACCCAAACCATCACTGAGTCAAACTGATTACAAAGGGGTTTCTGTTTTGACTGATTTTATAGGAGATAAATGGTGACTACGTTGTGTTTAGACAGACGGAATCTGCACGCTGGTTGATAAAATCTAAAAAAATGCAATCAATGAAGGGCATTTGTTGCTTTTTCAATGGGTTCATTTACCCTTGACATCATAATGCTGCATGCTGCAATCCAGATGATTTATTTTTATATATATTGCATTATATTTCATAAGATGTAAAGAGTCAGATGACTGGAGGCTGACTCTGAAAATCAATGAGGAGCAGATACCTACTGGCATATATGAGCAGTGCTTCCCTTCTACAATTTTTTTAACACTTTTTACTCTATTTCACACTATCGCATTTATGTGTTTGATAGAAACCTGAAATTCAATTTCATTTGAGCTTTTTTTTTTTATTTTCATTCACCAAGTTAATATTAAATAAAAATGAATGCTAAGTCAATTCAGTAAATAGCTTTTGAGGAAATATTACACTGACTTGTTCTGAATAGAATAGAAATGAAAACAAGTTTAAAACCAAAACAGAGAAGACATCCTCAATATCAAGAACTACATGGAAACTACTGGCAGGAAGGAATAGGTTGAATTTTTTTATCCAACTGCTTAGCATTCAATTTAGTATCCATAAACTGCAAACTATTTTGGCAAAAAGACTTGATGACTTCTAACAGTGACCTGTAATGCCTATCCTGCCCAGGAAAATCATACACTCTCACGTAAATTATTTCAAAGCAATAAAGACAAATTCAAAGGTATTTCATCCTTCTAAACTTCTGAATTTTACAGTGTGGGAGAGTTGTCTCCCTCTTCTGGAGGGAGGGAGGAAGCACTGGAAAGAAAGTACTAAAACAAGAGATGACAACATTATTATATTTTTCTTCTGAGCTAGCTTTGAGATTCAAAGACGCACCAGGGGTTTCTACACTACCAGAAGAGAATCACAGTTGTTTGCATACACTTTGAGTGGCACCACTATCTTTGTATCCCCATCATACACCTCCTGTGCTGGCATCAGCCAGGGCTCTTTCCATGGCAGACATTGCTCACAGCTTGATGCAACAAACTGCCCACAACTATATTGAGAAACAGCTTGTTTGGTTTTTCTAATTTGGAAAACAAAGGCGCACTGCAAGCTGCGCTGACTGGGAAGTCATACATCTTTAACACAAAGCAAAAAGGAAAGAAAAGAAGAAAACATCCTTTAGATATTGCAAATGCCTTCCTCTTCCCTTGCAAAGTGCCTTGTCAGCATGGCTGACCCCATACCACTTCTCAACATCAGCCAAAAAAGAATGAACTCTTTATTCTCTTTGTGTTCAAAAGTTGATATTAGGGAACTTACCAGTAAAGAGAGGGCTTCAAGCTACTAGAAAAGACTCTTGATCAGCTATGAAACCAATGCAGACTACAAACAAATCACTGGCTACTTAAGCCAGCAGTTGCTCTGGAAGGTAAATCACCCACTGGGCCAACAGTGCATGTGCTACATGAAGTGTAGGACAGAACTAAGTGCGCAAGGGTTGGGAGACCTGCTGGGCTTTGAGATCTGACTGCTCAAGCTGAGTGTGCTCACATACTCTGTGGGCACAGCCCCAGTGCTCTGTCAAAGATAGCCAAAATGGTTGAAGATCAATCAGGAATCCCCAGGACAGGCTTATCAGACTGACATGGAGTTTGATGAACATTATTTGCATCATTTGCATCTGCAGCCAACACTGAAGACTGTGATATCCTAGTTTACCTAGTTATTTATATGACAGAATCATCTTGACACCTTAGATGTAACAGAGATCTATTCAGTCTTAGCTTTTAAACTGAATTCCATTTAACTATGCAGCCCCAGCTTTTGACTTTCCCTTTAATCAGTGATGGGAAATAAAAGGCAATTCCAATCATAGCTGGACTCTGCTGATTATAGAGCTCAGCCAACTACACTCCTATCACAGATGATTTAGTTAAGTGTCTGTACAGCTAAGTTTGGGGTGGATAATGTCACTTTTCTAATCAGTGGGCTCATGTTTCACTGGAGGGTAAGGGTGCAGGAAACTGTGAGCCAGACTTTCAAAGCCCTGGGAAAAGCCAGAGCCAGTCTTACGGGCTGAGATCCTGGAAACCATGGATCTGCCACTGCCCGCTCCTCCAGTGTCCCATGCAACAAGAGCTGGGGTAAAGTTTCTGTAAATGAGCAGGACTGAACCCAAGAAATAACATGTATGTACCATTTACCTTCTCAGGAAATGATCCAACAAATCCCTGAGCATCTGCTGATCTGTCAGGTATTTAGCATGAGGGAATGCACCCTGATGGTTCCCTGTACCTGCTACATCAAGGTAATTAATAATAAGCATTTAAAGAGACCTGGCATGAAGCAAGGAAAGGATCTTCCTCTAAAATCTGTACATGCTCTGCACAGCTGAGCAGGAATACTGAATTCAAATCCTGCAAATAAACCATTTCACTACAGAGGAGTGATGTGGTTCCTGTTCTCCAGACCCAGAAAAGCCACAGTTGACACAATTTTTCATTCTGCTCTCCTGACCTGTGGTCTGATGGCAGATGTTTTAGACTATGTTCTAAATTAAAGGCAGGTGCCAATACAATATATTGCTGTGACATACAGCTATATTAAAGATGGCTTCCTTCTTCTGTTTCTTTTGGCTATTTGCTATTTCTTAATCAGAGACAGAATTTGGCTGAGAATCTGGAAGTCCCATGGATGAAGCAGAAAATTCAGCAAAAATTTAATTGCTCAAAATGTATCAAGTTACCATATTTTGTTTATTTCCTGAGATTCAATTACAAAAATTACCAGTCTGCAACTCCAAATTGCATGACAACTGTTGAACTTACAGTCTCACAAGGATATCCACCCCAGAGCACAACACCACACACATTGCTCCACTACCATGAATTAATATAAGCTACCAGTAATTGGAAAAAGCAGAATAAACCCCACACTTCCTTTATTCCCTGACTGGTATAATGAGGATGCCATTCTATTGTCTCCTGGGTGGAATCTTTTGGTACCTCTGTTGTTACTGTTTTTTCTAAGGCACAGAGTACAAACATGTTTCACTTCACAAAATGTCTCAGTGCCCTCACCAGTCTGTTCATCCTTGTCAAATCAGAATTTCACACATTGTTTTCTGCACAGTCCCTAATCTTAGCAAAAGTTTCATTTCCCCAGTCCATTGCCACCGGCTATTAGTCTGGCACAAAACTCAAGCTCAAAATGAAAAAGATAAAACAGAGAAAAGACAGCAGACACAGCCACTATTGCTCTGTTTTGTCTTGTCAGACCTAACAAAATATGGTTAATAGCACTGTTGTGTTATTGGGGAGCCAGAGGGACAAGCAGGTGTGTCTTGTCGTGTCCTGTGAACATTACCTATTCCTGAAATATTCTGTATCTGCCCATTAGAGTTTCCAAAGTTCAACATGTCAATAGACAGAGGAACATTTCATTGTCAAATGGGTAAAAACCAGCAATAACAACATGGTATTAGCCACTGTGGACAGTACTGACCAACAGGGTCACAAACAACACCTGGATCTACTCCAAGCTTTGACTGTTGAAACCAAAATAGTAAAGTATTAAAATGCCAATTTAAAATTTCACACAATTATATTTTTTTAATATTATGGCATCCTGATTTGATCTTATCTGACAGACTTTTCGGACTTTTGCCTACTTGGTACCAGCAAAGTAGAGAAATGGAACTTGTTTAGAAAGGAGACACAATTATTTTATATATTTATTATATATTTAAAGATGTAATGAAACACCATCAGTATGTTCAAAAAATTATCTGCAGATTCTGGCTTATCTGAGTGAAAAACTCTCTTCTCTGGTTTAGAAAAGAATGATTTTCTTTCAGCATTCAAATTTGCATGCCAATATACTTTGCATATAATTTACATAACATAGAGTATCACAACCACTTTGCTTCTTATTGTAAAATCCAAGATCAGCTCCTAGCATTTCATAGCTAGGATTATTAAAACATTTAGTTAAGTCAAGTCTGAAGATAAGCTTCCATCCTGATGATTCTGGAATTGCACATTCATGGGCAGGAAAAGTGAGTGTCTGGTTCTGACACTGGATAGGACTTTGGGTTCTAAAAATTTCTCATGGGCTTGTTTTTAAATCTGGGTAATTTCATTTAGTATCTTTATAGCTTATATACTTAATTTTAATATGAGAAAGGTGATAATTTTTATTCCCTTTCTTTCCTAATCTTGTATTTTTCAGTGATTATCTTAATCACTCAAAGACACAGCTTTCCTGTCACTTTATGTGTGGGCAGGTACCCAGTGAGATTCCAATCCTGTCTAGAAAGCATTACTGTAATTCTCCTGTTAATCAAAACTACTCAGCCTTTTTTCAATTAAATGATTTATGCAAAGAAATACCAATTTGCTGCAGAATTATTTTTTAATAGGTCCACATAATTTTTAGGGAAACTTTGAATAGGGAATTTCTTTCTATGTGAAAAGCGTGATTTTTTATTAATGTTCAGTTGACAGAAAGCTTTACCACCATCTATAGTTTAGTGTCAAAGCACTCCTATGGTAACCCAAAGTCCAAGCCTTCACCCATCTAACTCCAAACAAGAATCTTGATATAAACCAGGAGCTATGTTGAACAAATACCTGTCCCCAGGTCTCAAAAGCAATCTGGAATATTAAAATAGCTTAAAAAGAGAAACAATTCCAGGAGGCTAATACTCAGTGTAGCTAATGAGGTTCAGGTCACAGAAAAGAGCCAAGCAGAAAATCAGGGTGTCCGTCCTTCTGCATGAGGGCCTACACCTCCCCTCAAGTCTGAGACCCAAATCTGGGTCTCTCTTGTGTTTCTGTCATGAAAAAATTCATCCAAATGGGAAAGCAGTAATGCTCCACACTATCAACAAGCTCTGCAGCACACAGAACTGTCTCCTGCTGAGCACTGCCAAGTGTGCACGTGGGTCCTTTTGTGGGGAAGATCAGAGTGCACATCCAGAAGCTGCCTGTGATACTTCAGCAATGTGCAGTAGCAGCTCCCTGCATGAAGGTGACTGGAAATGGGACCCAGGACCACAGCTGAGGTCCATGAAGAACCTTAATACACAGGCACCTTAAAAAGTTAAAATTGGCTGCACGGTGGTGTGAGTACTCAAATGATGTTGGATATATTGCTTACAGGTAGCACTGCACTGCTTCTCTCCAGACACTACTTTGAGATTGATTATGCCTTAATATAGATCTGTGGCTTAAATATATAAGACCAGGCTGGATGAGGCTTTCAGCCACCTGGTCTAGTGGAAGGTCCCATCCATGGCAGGAGGGTTGGAACTGGAGGATCTTCAAGGTTCCTTCCAACCCAAACCATTCCATGATTCCCTGATTCTATGATTGATGCTTCTCCAATCCATGTAAGAAGGCAAAGAGAATAAAGAAGAACTTGGTTCAAATGATGCTGCCTAACCTCAATGCAGGCTGCTGCTGTTCTGATGCAGAAACTGATGAACTTCAGAGTCAATTCAGGGTCTTAAGAAAAGGCAAAGACCAAAGGCAGCTCTCTAAGAACCCCTCTGATCAAATGGGAAAGAGTTAAGAGGGGTCATTCATACTCCCAGGCATGCATGTTGCTGCAGCAGGTAGCACTAGAAGAATGGATGACTGTCTCTTTTTGGAGCAAGTAATGGAATTTCTCAGAAAATATCTAACTACCTTGCATTATCTGGCATCTGCACACCAGACACCTGTACAGCTGAACACCCATCTGCTATATATGCTTCATGCATTTCCTTTCTCTTTTTTTAGCTTGGCAAAGGAGTTGATTAGGAAGATAAGGTCTCTGAAAAACATTTTGGACAAAGATGCCAGCACAGATTGTACAGTTAAAGATATCAGGTCTGCCAATACATGCACACTACACTCTGCAGGCTGCTTATACTTGCTTCACAACAATTTACTGCACAAATTACTGGAATTCTGAATATGCCATATCTCCATATTCCTATTTAGTATAGAGTTCATAAAGAAAGGATGCAATCCCTGTAACAAGTAATATTTCTATTCTGACTATTCTCTTTTTTTGGTCAGTAGGAATATCCTTTCTTTCAAAGTAGGCTCCGCTTACCTTTCTGCTCTCCTCTGCTACAGGCAATATAGCTGAATGCTGCTGATATATTTTTGCTCAGTTCCAAATCTAAAAAAATATGCTTTTTGTATGGCAATTTCTCCAGGAATTCAATAAACTCAGTGCAGGTATTTCGAATTTTAAGAGGACTGAGTCACACATTCCTGGTGTCTGCACAACAATCAGGAGCTGAATGGAACATCCCTGCATGTGTTTAAAAAAAGCCTGGATGTGGCACTGGGTGCCAGGGTTTAGTCGAGGTGTTGGGGCTGGGTTGGACTCGATGATCTTGAAGGTCTCTTCCAACCCAGTGACTGTGAATTCTGTGTGTGGGATTCTGTGAATTCTGTGTATGTGATTCTGTTTATTCTGTGTGTGTGGTTCTGTGTGATTCTGTGGGTGTGAATTGCCCAGTGTCCAGTAGCACCCACAGGTCTGCCAGGTAAATGTCAGAAATGTCAAAAAAGGATGTCCTTCTTTATACACACACGTATATATATGTGTGTATGTGTATATATGGGTATATATGGGGTTATTTGTAGCATCTTAATGATGTGTCTATTTTTTTAAAAAGGTCATAAAACCCCTGAGAAGTGCAATGAAGAACAAGATACTGTGTGCAACTAATGACTATACTACTACTACTACTAATAGTAATAGTAAATGCTAAAGTATCTTAAGACAAATATGTCTTTTAGGACAAACCAGATTTTCATACTAGTAAAGATAAAAAAGAAGTATGAAGAAATTTTTTAAACTGAGTATTTTAACATGCAAGTCTATTAGTTGAACAAATTATCTGATATAGCAAATACCCCACTCTCACTTTTGGAAAAATTATAATTTTTTTTTCACATTATATGCTTTATATTGGCCGGTCAGTAACTGCCTGACTATTCAGTTCAGTGCACAGCACACAAAATACAAGTCACCTCTTCAGGCTGTTCATGTGCACACACAGATACACAGATACACACACACAAAATCCTGAAGCAGCAAACTGCACTTATCTTCTTCACATTTTTATATCATACATATTTCATTAAGCTTCATGCAGAGTATCTTCTGATTTATGGTAATTGTCAACAAAAGCCAAAAATGCCGACAATTTTAACCCTGCAGTACTGAGGATTTAACTGGGATAAAATTAAAATGTTTAGGGGGGAAAAAACCCCCCACGACACCCTAAACCACTGGGAGCTTGACCCTTGAGATGTTGTCAATTTTTTATTTAATTTTATTGTGTTTGTTGTCTGTGGAAGCAGATGCCAGCAGCAACATCTGATGTACCGGACACCTCCAGTGTTATCCCAGCATGCTCATGGCCTGGAGGACTTGGAGTAAGACTAATTTCCATATCAAACCCAATTTAGATGAAACATCTTGGTTAAAAAAAAAAAAAGCGAAAAAGAAAAAAAAAAAAAAAGCCAGTGCATCAATAGCCCCTTGATTAGATTTTCATCTCCTGAGCAGACAAATATGAATATTTATTACCATGAATGCAGATTTCCCTCTTTCCATTGCTCTGATCTTGAATATTACCCACTGCTAATTTTTATGAAAATTTGGGCAACATAATGTTTTCACATAAACTGACAGTTCTTGAGATAATCCCATTATTGTTTGGTGGGAAATGACAGTTTCCGCTTATTCATGTGTTAACGAGGGATTAAATATTGTTTTTCATCACCATAATCTAAGATGGACTGGAAATTAAAATTCAAACATTGTGCATTAGCAGAGCTTTGAGGACCAGAATTTGTTTGCATTCACTTAGTAAAGATCTGTAAATTAACAGTTTAACCATCAAGTGAAATCCATATCATAAAAGCAGCATTGACATTTTTAAAATGAAGTCATTACTCTACCTGCTAAAGGTAAAGAACCAGACAGACAGACAGTTTGCAGAATGCCATCCCTTTGGGAGAGCAGAGTGCACAGAGAGCTGTTGTGGTTCCTGGGCATTCCTGGACTGGGTCACTTTTCTCTGGCACAGGGACTTGATGCAGTTCAGGAGCCACTATATTGTTTCTACAGAAACTTTGATTTAGTAATTCAGTGAAGTATGTTTGCATTCTTATTACAAAAAAAATACCCCCAACATTTCCTTTTGATACCACTAAAAGTGCACACAAATATAAAACTATGCTTAGTCAAAACAACTCCAACACTTTTCTTAAAACTATCTCATCAGGATAAATCTGCTGATTAATGGAAAAAGAAACAAAAGCAAGCACCAGCAAGCTTATTTCATATGAATCATCATGTTTAAATTTAGAAACTTGCTAAAAGTTTTCTGACAAAAATTTGCTTTAATATGTATAACAGATAAAACCTTGCATTCTGAAGGAGTCTGAAGTGATAGACACTACAGCCATGTTGCCTTTGAGGGTGGAAACTTAGTGATGTACAAGTGCAAAGCAGTTCTGGGAAGGATGAATCAGAATGTGCTATCAGGCTTTCCCAGACAGCAAAGACCTTAAGTTTTACTTAAGTACTTAAAGCTTAGTACTAAAAAACCTATAATAAATGACACAAATATTTTAATAGAATTAAAACTTCAGCTGTGGGTTATTTTTAAATTTTAACATGCCTTTACACCCATGCTCCAAAGGTGACCACACTGAAACTGCCTGCTGTGAATGGTCCCTGGCCAGGATCTTGCTTGGGTGGAGAAGCAAACCGCCCAAGAGCCCTCACTGGCACAGGACACAATGTGACTGACTGACAACCACTTGGAAGTGCAGACAAATGCGGGACCATGACAGGCTCTGGGTCCTGCTCCTGTTCATTTTACCAGCCCTGGGCCCCTGGTGTCAAGGATTCCTATAAGAAAGTTGGATGTCTCAAGAGCTTGAATCTTAGAACAAGACCCTTATTCTCCCATGCTTTCAGACCCAGAGCAAAGGTCCTGATAAAGGTGTTTTCATGTTGACCTATGTAGGAACATTTCCAGCCCAGAGTCTGCTAGAGAGAGGGCTGAGAGACTGGGATCAGCCACTTCTGCTCTCCTTAAATAGTTAAATGTGTTTGAGATTGCTTGAAATCATGTGTTCCTGCCAGGATCAAGCTCCTATATGTGGATATGGAAGAATCTCCCTTTTCTACAATTCCTGACCATCTAGGTCCCTCAAACGTCAGACACTTTAAGAGAATTTAATCTGCAGCCTCCCCAGCTGACCCATTACACCACTCAAGATTTTCTTTTCCTTTGAGTCATAATAACCTGGCTGCTTGTAGAAGGAGGCTGCTGAATTTCATGAATCAGTAAGATATCTAGTACAAACAATCATGTTCTCCTATTTAAAGATTCTCTATTAATATATTGAGTGCAGGCTGCCAAATCACAGTTAAGGTGAATAATAACATGGATTCTTAAACAGAATTACCCTGCAATTTGTTCTATGTAGCCAGTACTAGTGTCTAAATCTCCTCTCTGCAGATTTATAATGGTTTGTAAGGGAAACTCTGCTTTAAAAACAATGGCATGACACAACCTAAACCCAAGATAAATCCTTAAAACAAACACATGCTTCTTTTCAACCAGTACAATGTTAAAAAAGACAAAAAGGAACAACACTGGTAGATGCATAAGTTCCTGAAGCCACAAGGCAAACTGTATCTTGTTTCATTTTACATGATACTGAATAAAAATTGAATTGCTGTAGTTGCCATGGCAACTGCCACATCACTTGGCACTTCTGCTCCTTTAAATCACACAGTGCTACTGTAAAGGAACTCATGAACCAATGTGACACTTGAATACTTGTGCTTTATATACTGTTTCAGGAGGAAAACATAAATCAATATAGACTGATAGGTGTCTCTGAAAATCAGGTTTGCTGTATTTTTCTTTACATTATAATCTCCTCATTTCCTTGTCGTGTTCTTTAAAAATTTGTAAAGAAGATGGAGGGCGTTGTCACAATCAGAGCACAAGAAAAGAAATTACTACTGACACATGATTTCCAAACTGAAGCTGTGACCTGTCATTCAGATGTCAAAATACCTCCGCTATGCAATATTCAAATCAAATACAGGGGATAAACATTGGAACTTTGCCCCTCCACAACCAGAGACGGTGTGATATGTGACAGAAGACAGTCTCAGGAGCATCCAGGCATCTCTTTAACTCTAAACTTAGCAGCAGCTTAAAAGGAATAACAATATACTTAAAGCTAAGCATATTCTAATTGTTTATAGAATTGGGGCCATGATTTATATTGTCTTAGTATGCTCTGTATATAACATGCAGTAGCTAAAATTAATTGACAAAATAATGTGGTAAAATGATACACATATTTCTGCTGTATATTTTTTGCTTTTAAACATTTAACACTTTTATTAACACTCTGGATGCAATTTACTTGAAAAGTAGCCCTCTAGTGGGCTATGTACTGTAATGAATAGTTAATAAACAGCATTAACATTATATCTAAATATTAGCTAGAATGCATTTTTTAAAAGCATACAAGGTCTTAAATAAATGAGCCATAGATCTTCATCATTCTCTTTGGAGAAATTTAATGTTCTGTTTAGCTTTATTCCTAAAATTTCTTGAAGTGTTACTTCTAAATGCTACTGTGTGACTAAGTTCTGATTAGCATAACTTTACTATTCATGTGTACTTACAAACTGTAATAGTGAGATATTATTCACTGTTAGTAAAATTTCACATAAGTAGTATATTTCTAGTAGAATTCTATGGAAAATATAATCTACTATTTTTTAAAGGTTACACAGCTTTAGAATCTGTAATTTGTGTATGTGGGACAAGGTAAGTCTTTCTCATTATGCCTTCACCCAGAATATTTCAAGGATTGTACTCCTAAAAGCTTTGTATCTAATATCATTGCTCTTATTTCTATATATAAATTTGCGTGCCTTAAGGCAAAGAACCCCTCTGTAACTTGATCCATGCCTTGCCCACAACAATTCATGTGGCTCCAAACATTGCCCCTCCTGGAAATGTTTGTCTGCTGATCAACACAGCCCCAGTGATCAGCAACAGCCAACAGCAAGAGCTGTCTGTGGGAACTCCAATCTCACATAACAGGAAAAAATAAACTTGTTGATCTCTAAGCCATGGGGTTTGTAAGAAAAAATGCTGAAGGCAGGCATGGAGACAAAGCCCTGGTCTAAGAACAGTTCCCCTGCAGTGCAGAGGTGTCTGCCCTCACATGTCCCTGTGCCTGGCTTCAGCCTAATCAGTTCTGGTAAAAGAAGGGTGGGTTTCAGTGAAAGATGAAAAACTTAGCTGTGTTTTGGGCTAAAACTTGAGTATTTGTACATGCACAGCTGCTGTTCATACACCATGGTCAGTCTCAGACCTACTTCATCCTAGTGATCTTGGGTACAGATGATCTTCCAGTCCTGGGTACCCCTGGGCAGTGCCTGCTCCAGGTCAGGAGCTTGGTTTGCCAAGGTGTTGCTGTAACAGAGACAGCTGGAGCAGATCCCAGGCTGATTTGGTCTTTATAACTCAAAAGCCAACACTTAGCACTTTACCTAGTACTCAAAGATCAGAAATTCTTATTCTGATCAACAACTGAAAATGATTTGTCAAGTTCTGTACTCCAATTTTTTATGGATTTCCAATCCACTATCATTCTAGGTTAAATCTGGATGTATAGGGACAAAATCTGGCAACATTAAGGAAGGTAAGAAGCTACAAACCGGCCTCAGAAGCCTGTACATCTCTGGAAACTCTATCTTATCATGTCCTCTAGCTTCACTAGAATTTTTAAACACAGATTTCTTTATTGTAGTAACATCACTTTATGCAACATCAACATAATTCTACACCTATCAAAATATCTATAAATGAGAATATCCTGAAACATGTCAAAATATCACTGCTCTATTTTAGGATATCTAGAGGTATGGTGAAGCATTCATTTTGCATACATTTTGGGTTATTTCCATTTGCTTTAGAAAACTGTTCTAATTTATATGTCTGCCATATGAGAGCCATGATTCAAATCCTACAAATGAAGTTATGATTCCAATGATTAGTTTCTTCTGTGCATTCTTACTGGGAAATTGAAAGAGGTAATTTAATATAACTTATTCTGAAGTGGGTGCTGTTTTGTCACTTCAAGACAGGAACAGTGCCATTCCCTGGGTTTGTTTCAGGCCTCATTAATTGATTATTCAAATCACAGACTCTTATACCCCAAAACTGGATTACACTTTCTTGAGCCACTGGAGAGCCTGACTTGTTATTCTGAAACTGTGGTTGAAAACAAATTGCAGCCAAAAGCTGAATAAACATTTATTCATGTCACAGTAATTCTGGTCACAGCCAACCTGTGCATGGAATTGAACTTAAAAATACTGTGTTCCTGTAATAACTCAATGGTGCTTATGTGAAGAGATAGAAGTAGTTCCTAAAGTTCATCCTAGGTTCCTAAATGATGCTGAAGGGATACCTGACACGGTGCAGGGCTGTGGCTGGTGGTGTCTGCTGAGCTCCTTGAGCTGGAGAGAAACTCCTGGGAACAAATCCGGTTGCAATAATTTTGGTGTGGGACTGGGGCTTGTGCAGATTCCTGAACTCAGGAGGAGTCAGGTGGAGCTGTGCAGCTGCTAAGGAGGCTTTCCCTTCATGTGAGACAAAGAGATCCCCAAGATCTTGCAGGAGTGCTCAGCCATTCAAAGCAGCAAGTTCAACTCAAGTAGTGGTTCACATCAAGTTGGGGCAGAGGAGAAAAGTTATGGGTCCTGCTTAAATGCTGTTTAGCTCTCCAGTTTTTACCAGTATTGTGTCTTTCATGGTATTATGCAAATAGACATCTAAATAACACAGCTCATGCAGTCATACCCTCAAAGACACAGCAGAACAGCTGAAGATGACCTCAGGACTTCAGAGATTTATTTCATGTGTAGGAGATCAAAAGAAAATACCTCAAAGCTTCATTGTATCTGAATAAACAAGAAGGTGTGAAATGCTCATGAAGGATTTGTCTGGCACAAACATGCATGACAATGAGTCCAACAAATCTCACATGGATACTGTAGAGGAGTTTTACTGGTTTTTTAGTTTTAGTTTTTTTCCAGCTCCTGTTATAGGTGCTGGAAAACTGCAAATAAAAAAACACATCTTGGCAAATATAATTCCAGAGATAGTACTACAGCAACGCACAGATCCTCAAGATTACAAGCTCAGCACTCGTTTTCTCTACAGCAGAGTTATTCTGGTTTTCTGGAATAATTGCCTTCTTGCAAACAAGATAAAATGAGATAAAATAATTCTCATTTTAAGAGTGTTGCACATCATATCAAACTCTAATCTAACTCTCTGGATCCCCGTACTGTTGAATATTCTGTTACAAATGTTCAATGCTGAGGTGGATGTATGGTGGAAATACTGGTGAAATCTGTTCTGTAATGGCCTGAAAGAAACTCTGCTTGCCCAGAGTCCAGACAGTGCTTTGCATTTTACAATTCACATTTGCCCTGAAATGTACAAAATTTTTAAGTCAACATCCTGAAACATGAGCAGCTGCTGAAGTGGCAGCCTAGGAACTCATTTTACTCTAGCTAAAGCAGAGCCTACCCTATGCTGACACAACACAGCTAACTCAGGCCTAGCTGGGAGAATCACAAGCTGTGGAAATCTTTCACATGACATAAAGATGATGAACTGGATTGCAGCTGTGGTAGACTCCAGACCCATGTTGTTAATGACTATATAGCACATGTTTATGCAGCGACATAAAAGCAATTCATCAGCTCTCCCTGGACTTGACTGAATGGCTCAGTAAGCTTGGTGTGAATTTCATAGTCTGTTGTTGCTTTTGAAATGTTTTTTCTTGAGATAGGGGAAAGAAAGTGGTAGATTGAGGAACTCTGAGAAGCATTCCTCATCTGCTCACAGGAAGACACAGTTTCCTTCCAGCACAGCCAAGACCTGGGAAGTCACCAGTGTCCACACATTCCTTACTGAGACACAAATCCTGTTATCACAGATCGACACCTAAAACAGATTCCACCATCCAGAGCCACACAAGAATTACTGCTGAGCTTCGGAGAGCTCCTGCATTTGTTTGGACAGTGGCTCCCTTTGCCCCAGCCATCTGGGCTATATTCTCTTGAGGTATTTCAGATATGAAAATTGCCTTGCAAAATCAATCCTTTTTATTTTACAGGCCTGCATATGAAGATTATATGTCCATTAAGTTTGTCATGCATATCACCTGGTGTCCAAACAAAAAGGCCATTTCTCATTCTCTACTAAAGTTTTCATAAGTACTTTTGATTAGAGCATCTTGACTTTGATTTACTGTCACCATTACATATAATTGCATTCCTAATTCCAGTATGAAGTAAAAAGAAACCTTATTCAACATGAAGCACTTCCATTATCTTTAAATACATACTTTCTATTATTTCAATAATAATTATTCACCAGGGTGAATAAAACACAAACTGCAAAACTGGATTACCATAGTTGAATTTGACCTGAAATAGCCTGAATCTGATACTGTATCAACAGAAAAAATGCTTGGTCACAGCACTCCTCTATTTTTCATTTATGTGAGACCACAGAAATGTATTAATTATGTACACAATCATATCTGATAAGACTTAGAAAGGGGAATGTATACAGCTGGGAGAATTCACACCCAACAAAATACATAAGCAGCTGAATAAATGTTCTTCTATCACGTTACTTGGTCCAAACCACTTGGTTCTTTCTCTGCTGATCATCCTCTTTCAGATATAACTTGGATTATATTTAGGCCAAAATGTCTGCTTCACTTGGGTTAATCAATTTTCACTTTTTGCCTCCTACTAATACATATTTGGTGGAGTGTAAAGCACAAAATTCTGTCAAAATCTTCATTAATCCAAGTTGTATCAGTGTTTTTTTATAAAAAAGTTATGACAGCCTAAATATATGGAAGGTGAGTTCTACAGTGACTTTTTCTGAACCAAACACAAGAATCAGGCTGGTGAGGTCTCTGGCCTAAGAACTCTTCAATTTTTCATGCTCTAGGAAATCCTTAAAGCTATAGCTCCAGCACATCCCTTATCTAACCATGGTTACAGCAAGGCTATTGCTACAATGGACATTAATCATTTAGCAGGTGAAAACTTCCTGCATTCCAACTATCCAAATAGGGAATTTTACCTCCATTGACCACATATAATACAAAAACTGATTTAACAGTAAGCATCTGAAGTGGGCTTTCATTCTCCAACTGATTTTGCAGCAAACTGGAATCCATTCAATGACTGGAATTGGACAAAATACATGGAGGTATTTTATTAGCATGGATGAGTCCCATTGGGTAAAATTATACTGAGTGGCTTCCACTGCCTGTACCCCAATCCTGGTTCTCCTGCTATTAAACAGAAACCAGAGGCTGCAGACAGCACAGCCACAAACTTCAGCCTGGCCTGAAGCCAGGACACAGCCTGAGGTGCACAGCCATGCCCCAGGATGTTCTTCACAGTTCCTAAGGTTATTCACCCATAAGAAACATTCCTAGATAAATCAGTTAAGGAGAGATGATGGCTTTCATCTTCTGATGATTTCACCTGTCTTTGTTTCCAGTTCCAATTCTTTCGGCTTTGGCCCTCAGCATCATAGCAGGTCTCAGTGTTATTACCCCTCCAAGACCAAGTCTTTCAGTAATGTGAATGAACTTGCACTGTGAACCTCACAAATCTCACCAAGTTCTTAGGCATGAACTGATAAAAATCAGAAATACAACCCTCAAAAATTGGTAAAGAAAGAAAACAACCTATTCCTTGAGTATATTAGAAGTTAGTAATTCATTATTTTTAATACTGAGAATAATGCAATCATGAGAAAAAGACATTTGCCTAGCCCTGTGAGCATTCACCACTAGCAAAATTACTTAAATGAAAAAAAAAGGAGATAACTGTGTACACAAAATTAGCACGAGAATTAGCAATCAACTGTAGTTCATACAAGGTTCTTAGCAGATAGCATCATGTTTATTAATAAATGATGAACTGCTTAGTGGAGTTTTTGCTTAGTGATATCACTATAATAACAGACACATGTTTTATTTATGTTTCAAGTTACATCCAAAATAAGCGAGACATTCAGATGTCAGATTCTCTCTAATATCTAAAGATTCTTTATCCCAAATTTAAACTTCCACTGTTCTAGATGAGATAGCACTCCATCAAAACCAAGGGGAATAATATGACGACTTCAGTCACTGTGCTCATCTTTGGGGATTTTTATCCTGTGATACAACAAAGCAAAAACTGCATTTCTTAAAGCTGGCTGCACTTTTCTCATAAGGATGGTATTTTTTTTCTCTGTGGGATACAGTGCTATTTGTGCAGCAGATTGTATTTTGACAGATGCAACTGTATCATAAAAAGGCCCTTAGCACCATGAGACTGGTAGCTCACAAACATTCATGAGCTCCAGAATTTCTTTAAAAATCCCAATAACGAAAATATTTTTTAGAATGTAAAATGCCTGAAAGCCACTTACCTCCCCCACACCAGTCTGCAGAATTTTCAGTCCAGTGGTTTTTTCAAGCCTCTCTTTGTTTATGGCTGTAAGGAAAAATGAAGATTGAGAGAGTTAAAGGACAGCTGGAATATGTATGATTTCACAGCATTTCCCACCAACCTTCTTTCCTTCATCAATATATTCACGACAGTTCATACCTATTCTATCTATGGAATATCTTTCCCTGAGAGAAGCTCTGCTATTCAGTTTTGTTGAATGCATATTTATGCTATTAATTGCTCATTATTATGTGAAAAAGAAAGCCAAGCTAATTCTATTTTCCACAATATTACACACATTTAACACAGATACAGAATTTGTTTGGCAAGTTCTTTTCTGAGGATATTTCCCACTTGCTTGCATTGAAGAGCAGAGCAGTAATTTACCATGAGAACAGCACTGTCATTGTGTAGGACTTTTCACAACAGATACAGACTCTTATCTCACAGGTAAAATAAAGAGCTTATTTCACACCACCAGGATGCAATGCACATTTTTTTTTAAATTTCATTTTTTCTCTTTATCAGCATCTATATCACTAAAAGCATTAAAAACTACAATAAAGCAACCCATAATAAAGCAGTTAAATAAAAGTGATAATCACTAAGACTACAATCATACTTGGAACCCAAACATGCTCAGGGCATGGGCTTGAGCACTGTTGTACAATTGCCCATTCCCTTAATCCCATGGTCTGATATGTTTTGGCCTGTGACTGTCAGCAGCCTCAAAAAACAGTGTTCAACCACATTTCTGGGAACAGGATGAGATTATTCCTAGCTGGGTGTATGGGTATTGCCATTTCATTTTGGATGGGGAGATATTAACCTTCTAGTTGCAAACTTTGTCAGTTGGACTCGTGGCCAAAACCCAGCCACCTGGCTTGATTTATTTATGCGTAGCAGTGAAGCCTTGCAGTCTTGTTAACCTCTCCTTCCTTTAGCTGTCTGTAATCCAAGTGAGTCCTCTGGGTTCTCTCTGCTGTCTTTGGAAAGGGATGCACATTTAATGTGGTGAGTCACCCCACACATCTTACACATATCTGCAGGCACCTACCTCTTCTTTGATTACGAACAAAATTTGATAGATGCAGCTTCTCAATTTGGGTTGCCTGAAGCAAACCTTCCAATCAGAAAGGTCAAGAAGTGCTAGGAACATACTGCACACTGTAAATTTACATGAAGATACTTAAGGGAATGAACTTTTTTTTTAAATTTGTGAAAAATTCCCTTTAATTGTTGCCATTTGAAACATTTAAAACAGCTCAGATTTCAGCAGATTTGAAGATTATTCTGAACTGATACGTTATTGAGTTTGTCCAAAGCGCAACACAAATGACTGACATTTATTCCAGAGGTAAGTCTGATTATTAGGCTCCATCTCACCACTTATGGTAAGATTTTTTAAAGAGTTTTTACATGCAAAGACTCAAGAAGTTACACCTCTAGCAATTCCAACACAGAAAAACTTTTCTGACCGCCTTCTGCAAGGGGTGAATATTGCCCTCAATGCAAACAAAGAAGAAATCTCTGCACACACTTTAGACCCAGACCCTTTTATTTTTGCATCTTTTTAATATGCTGATTAAGCAGAGAGGAAATTGGAGTCCAAAGCTAAGAAAGCTTAAATGCACGTTTTGCTGAATGACAACCTAAAACCTGCATGCAATACTCACATACTTAACACCTGTGCCATGCTTTATACGTTCACAAACATTTTTATTCCACACAGAGCCAAAGGGACCATGGGAAGGCAAGTTGACAGAAACACGAAATATGAGACCATGTTTTGCAGTGTTGTATATCTTGTGCAGTATGAATTTCCAAAAAAATAAGTAAATCTTTGAAAAGATATGCCATGCTACCACACTGACCATCCTTGCACCCAAAAAACACATTAAAGGCATTTTTCTACCAAGTGCAAAAATTGAAGATTTATAAAATGAGAAAGTTCCACAGCCTCCTTCAAAGAGACTGAATGGTCCAACAAAGGATTCTTTGGCAGCTTAGGATAAAGAAAACTGCACAGCAGAATGGCTGCAAAATAAATGGTTATAAGTAAACAACAAAGCTTAAATCCCACTGTGTAATTTCTTACCACATGAACAGTTAATAGAAAATATTGGGTCTGCTGAATCGCTGAATTTTATAATTACTATTACAGATTTGACCTCCTTTTCATAGGTTTCCTGCAGACATTAATTATTGAAGCTTTGATATTAAAAAACAACAACACAAAAGGTTTATTTAATAGCCCTGCTTTCCCCCTTGATATTGGCTGAAACACAAAGGACAGGTCTGACAGCCATGCTAACACAAGCCCTGCCAAAATTAGGAGGCATGGAAGGCACGAGGTGTTATTGATTAAATCATAACTGGAAAATGGTCAAGCCCAGGCTCTGTCAGACTGTGGAGAGAGACACGGCTCAGAGTGTCAGGCGTGTACAGCTGAGAATTTTAGCTAACCTTGAACTCCACAAGTTGCCCAGGAAGGTCAAGAAATTCTGTCAAAAATGGTGCTGAAGCTGAAGCAGTAACCACGTATCAAGCAGCTGCTTCAAGCTGTGGAATGGTGAATACAAGCACTTAACCTTTTCTACACAGGACTATAATGGAGAACTTAAAATAAGAAGACATAGTCAATAGAGATAGATGGAAGAACTGGTGGGAAAATGTATTCAGATATTAAGAACATGCTACTAATTCTCTGAAAATTGGCCCAAATGTTTGAAAATATCTTAATGTACTAACTGCTAACTTTTACTCAAATACCAGTATATAGCAGCTGATGTTTCAGTAGCAAATTTTATGAAAGTAGAAATTACAGTTCTGGGTAACACAGTATACTGGACATTTCATCAAAGTTATTTTTTTTCTGGTCACAGTTTAAAGTCCTATAATACTAATGGAAAACTGACAAACTCATCAGCAAAGAGGCACAAAAAAAAAAGCTATTCAAAATAGAAAAAAAAAAAAAGAAAAGAAAAAGAAAAATACCCCAAGCAAATCCCTCTCAAACCAGTTAGCAACACAAAAATCCATTTTTTAATCTTCCACTGAAACAAAAACGGCTTCCAAACACGCAAAAACGGAGGCCTTTAAATTAAATTCACTAGATGAAGGATATGCAAATTACCTGAAGAAGCGGAGCCCTATAATGTTCTCAAAATTCTGCAATAGCCTATTTAATTAGTATTTTAATTTATCAGAATAATTCTTTGCACTTGACAATTTATGCAGTATTCCATATAATTAAGCACGTAGCTACAGTGGAATAATTTTGCCTACTCTCTGTATACCAGTTATTTTAACCTGAAAGAATCTGTGGAAGTCTCTTCTGTGATCTAAATTACAATGGGGACAACTTAATGGCTTTGCTCTATTAGAGAGCATGATGAGGGTGTTACTGAGTGTTTAAGGGTAGGGATTGTCACTGCTCAGTCTCCACCAACCTGAGGGAGGTCTGATGTGTTTTCTGAGGGCAAACGTTTATTTCTTTAGCAGTTATCTGTCAGTGGCACAGGCAGGAATTGGAGTGCGTAGGTTTGGCAGGTTTAACCTCAGAGCCCATCAGTTATTAGAAGGAGCAAGTTATGGAGGGCTCTGAGCAGAGCTCCAGCCTCATTACTGCACTTCTGGAAGGAGGTTTTTTATCAAGCAGGCTGCCAAGCACAGCTGCACCCTCCAGCTGACTCATGGGAGCACAAACTGGCACGAGTGGGAGAAAGGGAACCAGGTTCAGCAGGGTTTCAGCAGGAAGCCTCCCCAGTTTGGCTCCCCAAAGAAGAAACCACCCATAAATATGAAAAATGTTTCTGGGAAGATGGCATCACTCACAAGGAAAACTTGATTGTTGGTGTGTATCTGACTTTGAGTGTGTGTTGTATTTAATTGAATGTAGGGAAAAAAGGACTTATGGGCATATGATTCCCTTGTCTGCTATTATCTGCCCATTTTAGGATGAGCCAATTCCTGCTCTAGACTCACTAACTATATTGATTGGACCTCCAGTCAATAAATTGAGGGCAACTAATTCAGATTTACTTTAGGCTGTCAGATGAATTCTACAATCACTGTTTTCTTCCCATGAGCTTGTTGCAAAGTTCTGTTCAAAGAGCCAGCCACATTTAGAAGAATTTCATTTATTTTCCTCTCTGAGGAAAAGAGGAAGAGATTTCCAGAGAGATGGTGCTTATTACAGTTTTTAGCTTTTTAACACGTATCTCTAAGACAAGCAAATGCTACATTTATTTACATGCAGTTGGACTTTTCTTTATCCTCCCCCCTACAAGGAACCCTTGAATATTTGGAAAGCTTCTTCATAGCATGGTTCAGAGAGAGTGGCTTTGTCTTTGGCAGGGCCACACACTGTGCCATGCATGTACACAGCAAGTCAAAAGCACAACATGGAATATTCAAAATGCATCAGCTCAGAACAAGAATGACCAAATCAAGTGGCCAGATAAAGTGAGAAGAAAGGTTCCTGTACTAAATTTTACAATGTCATTAGTGAGGAACAAATACACAAGCTGCAGGCAGAAGGTATTTTGTCCTCCAATCTTTACAGGGTGATGGCACGAGATAGTTGCTTCATGTGTAATTTCTATTTAACTGGCAGCCAGGCCTGGAGTGGAAATGGTTGCAGAAAAGTCAAAGCCACGTCTCTGTGCTAGCAACAGCCTGCTAAATACTATGTCATATTCAATTTTCAAGTCATTTTTCAAGTGATTTTAATTAGATATTGTTTCAATCTCATGTGCATTAATTTAATTTCTGATATCAACATTTCAGCTTTCAATCTGTTCAGATGCAGTACCTTGCTGCCTGGAGTAATTTAAAATATTGTTTGCATCTCCAGCAATTTTGAGAGCACACATCCTTTACAACCTGCTGTAGCCAATAAAACCAGCAGATGGAAATTCAGACCATGCTCACCACTCCCTGAGCACCTTTGCATTCTCACAGATTTTGGTATGAGACAGCTAAATCTCCATGCTCACAATCAAGGAGTTTTCTATCTCTGTTTGTATTTAATTCTGTACAAAAAATACACACAGAATCCCTTTCTCAGGGAAATAGCAACACTGCATGTTTTTCTAAGATGGAAATGGGGCCACACTTGAATATCTGTCAAGAGCTGTATATTTTTAAAACTTATTCACAGAAACAAGGTCACTTTCCCCACTCTAAACCATCTACCTCCTACATCCATGGCCAGGTAATATTCAAGGATAGAGTAGCAATGATTTTAGACAGCAGGACCTCAGGTACCTATGTCTTTGCATAGATTAGGGATGCATTTTAAACACATTTGTTCTGCATGACTGCTTGTATTGACTTATTTCCACTTCTTCAATAAATAACTGCTCAATTGTATGTCTTCCTTTAACTTTCCTTTAAAATGAGCACACCGCTATTCTAAAATCTGATATTTAAATTGCAATAAAGGAGTTTGGGATGTATGAAATGACAATTTTTTATTTTTCTGGAGTTTTTTCTGCTTCATGATGGGATCCATCTCTACAAACTTTGCTGTCTCAACTAGGAAGTCAGTCAAATTCCCTGCCTTGTCAAGAGAAGTAAATAGATATCACCTGAGATTTACTTATCCCATCCTGAGATCACTACAGTTTATTATTTTTTTACATATATATATATATATACATATGCCTGGAAATGCCTGCTGCATGAACCAATCCTATTTTTTTTTTTGTTTGTTTCCACAGGCATTTCCGTGTAAGAAATACATGTACACAACCTCCAAAATACTTCAGCAGTAAAACATTTCAACAGACAATGCCATGGCTACAGAGATTTTTAAGGTGTGGTGTAAGGATGATTCTGTTTCTGAAGTATGAAAAAACCCAGTTTAATTGAATTAGAACTGTGTAAATGAAAAACCTTTATCTAACCTAAATATATATTTTGGCAGAACTTCAGGAACCCATTATCAAAAATATTCTGTTAAATAATATCAGCAGATTGGTGTCCATCAAAAGAAGAGTTTTGAGTAATAACAAAAATAACCATCCTCTGGATATGTATTTTTTTGTTATATGTTGTATATATGCATATATGTGTGGACATATGTATGTATATATATATTGTTATATGTTGTATATGCTTTAGAAACACAAAATATAATTCAATGACTGCTTAACAGTGACAATTTTTAACACTACTGGCCATTTTAGCTGTGACAATCCAATGCTGCACATTACTTGACAGAGTGCAATGCATGTATGTATAACAACTCGCTTGCATACTTAAAACACTTATCCATTATTTATAGCAAAAGTTGTACCAGTTCAGCCAGTGTTAGCAGAAAATGAAAAAAAGAAGTGTCATTCCACTTTTCACATCAAAATTTGTTCACATAAATATTCCTTGACAAGTATCAGCTCTGAACAGAAAATTCAGATGAAACAATCTGCAGGGTGTTGAGCTGAAACTGGAGCTGGTTCAGGTAGATCAAGGTGTGACTACTGTGCAGTGCTTCTCTGCAGAGTTATTTCTGGGTGATTGCTAATGATAAATTATTAATAAATTATTAATTGTCATTTCAAAGTCTCCCTTAGCTTAATGTCAAAGTTCACCATCATATGTCCAACCTTAACATTTAAAAACCAGAAAGCAAGATCTGTGGTCGCAGGGGAAGGACAGGCAAAAAAACCACCTGGGCCTTTCTTGGCCTTTCCCATGCAGAGCACTCTTGGCCTCCAAGACAAGCTTAAGGCTACAGATTTTTTCCTTTTAAATAGAAAAGTTTTTGGAATAACAATATAAAGGAACATGTTTTCTGCCTTGTTTTATTTATAGTCAAGAATTCAACAGATTGCTTTAATTTTCTTGGGCTGTAAATACTACACAAAAAAATCAAGCAGAGAATAGCAGTAACTCAGCTTTTCAAGAGTAGCTAATATTCTGGTTTCGTATCTGCTTTTTCCTGCTATTTGAATAGCCTCTCTTTCCATATAACTCATTTTGATCTCTCAGGATATCCATTGCAGCTCCTCTTTGTGATTACTTATTTTTAAATAAGCAGAAAGAACCACTGAAGTCATCCAGATGTTGATCCTTATGGTTGCACCTTTGTAGAAATTCAGGAAACCCTGTTATCTGAAACTTAACTGGCCTTCTGTGATTTCTTTAGAATAGATGATGTGTTACTGGGGCAAAGGAAAGGACCAAACCATCTCTCCAGAAGTCTACAAGATACTTTTCCCAGAGTTTCCATTATTTCTTAACACAAAAGAAACAGGCAGACTCAGGAAAAGAAATCCAAGAATAGTTGCTGCATTTTTAAAGAAGCAATCCACACCTCCCCTAGGGTGTACCTGGAAAGTGCACTGACCCCCTTTCATATACAAAATATTTAAAATACTCATATTAGCATCTAACTATTAATCTTCATGTGCATTATGCTCTACCTTTTTATCATTCTCCAGCCTGCATCATTTTGAGTCTTATCCTGAAACAGTAAGAAATGTATGAATTATTCTTACACTTATTTAAAATTTGTCAAAACCTTTGGATGGACACTGCAGTGCATTTGCGCTGGTTTATGAAAAATTTAACGGACACTACCACTAATTCTCAGCATGTCAAATGTTGTTTTTAATAAATACACATTCAAGAACTGTCATTTTTTTCCCAGTCATTTCCTCAGTTAATAAACAGCACCCTGTAGGTTCATTTCTTTAATGATCCAAAACACAACTTCAAGACACGTTATTTGTTATTCATCTGCGACTACACTTAATGTCATCCTCGTGGCACAAATGTAACAAGACTGAGTCATAAAAACATTAGCAATATTTCAACTGACTGGCTCACTAAATCATGAATAGCACAGCTAATGCACAAGGTCATTCACTAACAAAATCTATTTGCTGTGCCTCAGAATAAAATGAAAATATTTATTACCAAGGATGCCACTAGTAACAAGAGTCACAATAAAGCTTTCAGATGAGAGTGAATAGGGACAATGTTAACTTGCCCATTGTTTCTCAGAACAGTTTTTCATAATTCTGCTTTCATGAAAATTCTGGAGGTTACTTCACTACATTTAAAAGGAATTCTTGAAAATCAGCAAGAATGGAAAAACCCTTATATTTCAGAAATATAAGCCAAATATTTTTTGAAGAATATAAATTTAATCATGCCATAAAAATCCATTATTTTTATCCTTGGGTGGGTGAAGTGCAAAATAAGGAAGATAAATGCTTGCCTACAGAGATAACTGTGTCCTAAATGCATTTACAGGATTTGAATGTGCCTGTGTCTGCAGGTATGCACATTTGAGAAGAATGAGAAGGATATAACAGGAAGGATCTGAGTCTGTGAAGGATGGCTGCTTTGCAGTACTCAAAATATTATGATTATTACAACCTTCCCTACAATGCTTTTCATGGCCAGAATCACTGTGCCAAAGGCACTGAGCAAACATGCTATTAAAAGGTGGTTCCTGTGCAAAAGAGCTTATATCCACCAAACAAGTGGAGACAGTAATTGGTGGCAGAGGGGTAGAGATAACAAGGAATGGATATTGGGCAAGAGAACAGCAGAATGCCAAGGCTGCCTCCATCCACACAACATTCTTTCTCTTTTTTTTGGCATGGGAAGTGATGTGTTCAGCTAAGCCTTATAAATCCTTTAAAAGCTGCAGCACTTTCACCATTTCACTGTTAGGGGCAGAAGAGACTTATTGGCAGGGTTTAAAATAAGGAGAAATGGCAGGAAAGGAGACTGATCAGCTCTCCCAGAAGTGTGGAAGCAAAGGCAAAGCTTTCCCATTCTGTAAATGGTATGAAGGAGAGGTGCCGCCTTTGTGGTAGGTTTAACCCAGTGCTCACTGGAGTGAGTTTCTGCTGGCATCATCCCTCTCCTTTCCTCCTTTATGGAAATATTTACTAGGACTTTCCTTCAATGTGTAGAAAAGGCTACCTGGGCTGTGCCACTCCCCCACAGTGCCAGTTCCATCTGAGCATGTTAAAAATCCAATTATAAACCTCTCATTGGGAAAAATGCTGTTCTGTGTCCCAGACCCGTGTGCTTTGTGTGAGAATCCTACATCCCAAAAGCAAAGCGTTTTTTCATGCTACATTTTAAAAAAGAAATCATAAGCAACTGCAGAAATATTCAAGTTAAAGAAGACAGGTGAATTGACAGTGAGAGGCTGTGGACTAATGCTGTGAATCAGGAGTCTGCCCTGCTGATGAAACTGTCCATCAAAATACCAGCTACACCCTCTTATGAGTAGCCCCTTATCCTTTGTATTTTCCAAATGTGCATCATTAGTAAAAACGCCATTATTTAAACTAGTTGAGCCTACTTGGTCAATTTTGACTGACATGGTTTAGAGAGTGACCACAGGAGCTGTTCCACCAGCCAACACACGACAGCAGTAACCTCTCTCAAGGGTATGATAACCCCTTTCATTGGCACTGACTCATTCAGAAGGAGACATTGGCCCACAGCCTTTATAAGGCTGTCAGACTTGTATGGATTAAGCAATTTAACACATAGGAATCATTACTGCATACAATTTTCGAGAAATGTAAATGAAATGCCTATCTGCTTTATGCATACATGGGCACAGGTCACTATTAGAGTGCAAGCCATTTCTGCATGCTATTTTCAGGAAAAAAATCAGCACAATAGCATTCTTATGGGGTGAAAATCTATAGGAGAGTTAAAATCTCAGTGAAACATTTTCTGACTTCTGTGACTGCTGTGTTTGTCAGGCAGACACTGTCCCACCAAGACAGGCAGTAAAGTATCCCTAAAACTGTGAATAAAGCCCTCCTTTCTCCTCCCTGACACTATGGCCATAGCACAGATTTGTTTCTAGGGTTTCCCCTTCGTGGAAATATATGGAAACTAGCCTTAAAAGAAATATTTGCCACTGAAAAAGAAAGGTGGCTATCGCAAGAGCAGTATAGATAATGACTTCCTCAGGAAATAATTTTGCAAGAAAGTGGTTTGCGTATTTCCTGACCCTCTTGCTTTTGTAGACTGCTGGATCCAGGTCTGATTTCTAAAGGAGAGCACGCAGTTTTGAAGGTATTTTAAAATGCCTTTACATATCTATATCCCTATAGATCTATATTACACACCAGAGCCCGATACTTTATAAATACCCACAATAATCTACACACACACAAAACATGTATGCCTCAATATAAGATGCATGCATATAGCTTATTCCACACTCTACTCTTCAAAAAGGAATGCAGAACTGTAGTATAAACATAAATTAAGTATGAGGTATACATCTCCACCCATCAAGATTAATGTATATTATTATCCCTTGACCCCTTCTTAATGTTCCATTTTACCACGTTTCTAAAATATTTATATCATACAGGGTGTTAAATTATAGCAATTAAGACCATAGTATGGTTTTATTAATATTTCATCAAGAATGTTTCATAATTTGAATTTCCTTGGTGCCCTTCTGTTGCTTTGCTGAACACTGGGAATGAAGGGCATTTCTGTCTTTTTCTTCTTCATCTTTGCAGAACTTTACCAGAATTTTGTGGTTTTTTAGCCAGATGCAGAGCTTTGCAGCTACTGCCTTTTTACCTGGTGACTGATTAATGGAACAGTTTCAGGTTTGTTACGGCCAGTTCTGTGTCTCCAACAAAATAAAGACATCAGCAAACCAGAGATGGTCCAGAGAAGGGCCAATAAAGGGACTGAAACATGAATTCAAGCAGAGGCTCAGCCTGGGGTTTGTCTAGCAAAGACTTCACAGAGATCTAAATGGTAATTTAACTGCTGCTGGCTGCTGCTTGGGCAGGATTATAAAAAGGAGCCAAAATTTTGCAGAGACTCACACCAAAAGGACTTGAGGCAAATTGCTACAAAGGAAATTCTGATTGGACAGTAGGAAAAAATTATTTTCTTAGTAAGTGATGACTAAGCACTGGGACAGGCTGCCACGAGAAGCTGTAGAATTCATTGATATTTTCACAACTCAAGTGGAGCAGGGACCCAAGAACAAAAATTTCAAATTTGGCACTGCTTTAGCATTGTTCTGTACCCAATGAACTCCAGAGGTCCCTTCTGATTTCAAATTTTCTGTGATTATAAATATATACATATAAAAAACCATTTAAGACAATGATCTTCACAAGAAACTAATATTTCATTCCAACATTTCTGAAGTGCTGACTAACCCTTCCTTGAAAAAGGTACTACATGTTTTTATGAGGAAAGGCTGCTGTTCTCAGAAGTACCATCATGTGTCAGATCCAGCAGTTTTATTTCTGGATCAGTTTGTTCTTATGCAGCCAAGCACTTTAGGACACGTTCAGCAGATGAATCACAACCCAAAAACACTGGAAAGAAGAAGTGAAAAATTTGGGAAATTCAAAACCAACTAACATTTGGGGCATACAAATCTTCATGGACATCACAGCAGAGCTGAACAAGGCTATGACAGCAAAACTGGAGATGCTGCAAGGACTAAAAACTGGAACATTATGTGAATAGTGAAAAAAATAAAAGGAAAGTTTTTTTGAGAAAAGAAAGGTCTCTTCTTGAAGCACGGTGATGTCACTGCATAAATGGCAGGTGGTTAAAGGACACTGAGTTTTATCTCAGCCAAAGCATGAGACAAACAGACACCAAGGGAGTGGAGAAAGAGAGAGGGAGCCATGGAAACACAGAGGGATGGGGGTAAGGAAAAAACTACTCAGGACTTAGGTTTGGACACTCCCTACACTTTCCAATCTGTAATTCAATGGCAGTTTCCAAATGTAGTTGTAGATACCTGAAAATCAGGCATGTAGTTAAAGTTGCTTTGCTACTTCTCTTATAGCTGATAGAGGCATTTCCAGAGAGTGCTTCATCCTCTCTAATTCACATACAAATACAACATCACCATCCATTTTACATGCAGCCATGATACCCCAAAAGCAGCTGGGGGTTGATGCAAAGACTCCAGGAACTGATTTTCATGATACAGAAGCAGGTAGGTGATCTTTCAAGGAAAGTGGATATCAAATTAATGGGTAGAAAAACAACATGGAAAAAAGGGGAAATCTCTCCTAACCACAGGCTGAGTCACCCAGACTACAACAAAAACCTCTAACATTTTAGAGTGGTGATTTCCTATGATTCTGAAAGTGCAATTTCAAATGTAAAAGTAATTTTGGATTTTCTCCTAAAAAACCCCCTAGTATTTTTTCTCCATTTATATATTTTTTAAATTTTATACGTCTAAAATATAACACAGTAGTGAGTAAAACTAACAGAGAACGATAAAATCAACCTAGAAAAATTCAAAGTGAGAGAATAAAAGACTTAAATTGACAGTTGCAAAATATTTAATTAATTTTAAAATATTGAGTATGGTTTTTACTAAGTACAGACTACAGCATCTTATTTTTGCTTTCTGAATAATTAAAATGCTTTTTTGTACTGCAACTATGCTACAAAATACTTTAATAGATGAATTGTTTCACTCAGTACTTGCAACCTCTTTCAAAACTAATTGAATGTTAAAGTTTTTTGTATTTCCACTGGGGGTCAAAAAAAAAGAAAAAAGCAGAATTATCTGTACTACAAGAATCAATTTTGATTGATAAGACATACAAAAAACTTCCTACCCCATAAAATTTGTTGAACAAAGTTGACAAATCATCAGGAGGAGCAAGTACCTCCAGGGTTATGCTGAAAGGATTTGGTTGTTGTGGGAATTCATATAAATGGGGGCCCCAGCAAAGGAGTAATCTCTATATTACATTGTCACATTGCAGGAAGGCTTGATGCTCCTTCAGGTAACTGGGTGCCAAATATAAAAAATGAGCAATTTCAAGCAATTAGTTGCACCAAAGGTTGGATGAGAAACTGGATGTCCTGCTGCCTTACTAGTGGGGATAGAAAGGAGGGTTCTTTATCAGGTGTAGGATGGGTGAGGAGATGAAGGCAAGATAATTTGCAGGATGGCCCTTCTCTTTTTGATGGCTTACTTAATTAGAAGTTCAGTAATTTTGTATCTGGATAATTCCTTGGGTCAAGTTAGAAATGCAAATCCTACAAAAATTCACCTTAAATGGATAAAAACACCAAGGTCCTGTAAAAATAGATAAATATAGGATGGAATTATATGCAAGGTGTATGTGTTTTGTGTGTATGATGTATGCTGCTGCAGTAGGACTTGCATATATTTGAATATTCATTAGATCTTCAATATTGTGAAACAAAATGCAATAAAGGCAGAAAGTGAAACACAGATAACAGGGAGAAGATGCATCTCTTTCATTTCCCTAATTTCACAGTGTATAATGATCTACCCATCTATTTTCTTATTTAAAAATACCAACAAGATGTTTGGTATTATAAATTACATTAAATAATAGACATTAATAATGCATTATACTCTTGAATCAATTACAATCTTTAAATTAAATCCAAATATATTAATACTTAAATAATAATTAATATAAAATTAACTTTTAAATATAGCACTGTATTACTTGGTGGGAATTCTATTAGTAGTTAAAATACTTTAAGGACATAAGCTTATCTAAATCAAATTACAGGCACTGCTGACAATTCATTAAAAGGAATTACAATATACCATCTATTAGATAACTGCAACACATAACTCCATTATTACATAGATCACAGTATGGCACCTACCTCATTCTTTTAAACTGCCACACTATTACTTGTGCATTTTTACTATGTACTATGCCACACTTTAAAATTATTTCAACAGCAGTAGTGCTAAAGGAAAACAGCAATTTTATAAAGCCTAATACATCTGAAGGGGAAAGCACTCAGAGTATCTAAATATGTTTTCTATGCACAGTTTGAACTGCAGTTGTTCAAAGTGAAGCCTTGCCTTTGGTGTGGAACATGAAGTACTTGGGAGAGAAGAGCAGAGCAGCATCAAAGGAGGCCCCACCATCTGATGCCACAGAACGCCTGTATTGATTTTGGATTTTGAAAGGCTTCCTTTACCTTGAATAGTTCGCGGATCCAACGAAAGTCTGAACAGACCCCAATGAATTTAAATGCTGCTCTAACTAAAATGTAGTATTTGAGAAGGACATACAAGTTATTCTATTATTAGGCTTGTTATCAGCAAGCATGGTGGTAATTCAGACACAAATATATGACACATTTGGACCAGAGAGATTAGAAAAACTAAAACTATTACTTGTATTTACAATTGGGAAGAAGAAGATACTTTGAAGTATGTTTCATAAGGTAGGCGGAGGTTGCTTTTTAACAACAATTAAGTTAAAATAGCCTATTTTAAATTACTTAAATAGCCTATTTTTCTGACAAGTTAATATTATACAACATGCTTTCAGCCTTCAACAAGTCACAAAGCAATTAAAGTGACTTTTGGATTTGACTTTGTCTTTTTCACACTTGCAGATTTTAACTTCATATACTGTTTAATTAATTAATATTGACTTTCAAAAGGACCATGATTATTATTTTTTTACTTGTAGCAGAACCAAGAGATTCTTGTCGTATTCAAGATGCTGATCCCATTTTAAACCTGAGTGCTAGATAATACCACATGTGAAGATGCTCCCAGTATTCACTCCCAAGGGGGGGAAACATAGCACATATGTTAAACAAAATTTTTTAGAGAACCAGGGAAAGTGGTTTTATGAAAAGTAAAAACAAAATAAGTAGATAACTGTCTTTTACTTCCATTATTAGATTTTGCTTCAGATTTAAAGTACCTGTTTCTAATGAACACAGTTCTTCTCACTGTGCATGTAATCAGCATCTGACCCAAATTCAAGCTCCCTGGCACAGTCTAGAGCACATACTTGGGGGAACCTAAGATGTTGCTAATAAAAGTTGCAGCTGGTACTCCTCTCACAGAAATTACTACTTTAGAGCAGAATCTGTGTTTGTGTCTGGGCTGCCAAGGTGGAATTCTGCATCTTGGCAGGCTCTGCCCTCCCTGGGCCTGGCAGTGACAAGGGACAGCTGGACACACGCCCCAGCCTGTTGAGCTGCCATGGCAATGATAGCCCTTGGCAAAATGAACAAGTAAGAGCCATATATAACATTTCCCATTTTGCAGCCAAAGCTATCAGAGCATGTCTGCCTCAGTCCCATGGCTGAAGTCATCCCTGTGCATCTCTGCATCTCAATACAGCCCAATTAATCTCAATTTATTAAGAATTCAACACTGAAAAAAAGTGTATTTTCCCTACTGAGCTTGCATTTTTTTTCCTGTTTTGCAGTTCTATTTGAGCACTCATGAACTAGGCAGTATTGGTTACTTGGCTGATGATAGCAATGGTGTCTGAACTATTTTTTGGCTCTAGCCATAGTATAAATCAGTCATAGTATAAAATACATAAATATGAATTCATACAAAATTCTTTTATGTGTTTGCAAGTTGTCTCCAACATCTTGATCCTATGGCTTTGTCAGAGTTAATTTGAAGAACATTTTTCTGTGCATAACTCTCAGGCCATAACTCAGAAATTCACCCAGGGCTGAAACTTGGAGTGAGCTCATAACCACCTCACTGATTTCACTGCCATTCTCCATATAGGTGCTGTCAAGGGGGAACCATGTCCTGTTGATTTTATAGGGTCACACTTTCATGGGCAGTTGGCTCAACTCTCTCAAAATATAACTGCTGTGCATCAATTTCAGCTAGACATAAAAGTCATATCATGCTGCTTCAGCTTTGTGATTGGAAAGAGATTGCATAATATAGACGCATCCCCTTTATACAGTAATACCTGCATCAGTAAAAGCCTTTGTCTTTCATAAAAGACAGGAAAGTTGTGAAAGAGTGAGATAAAAGTGATTTGTGTAAGTCACCAAGCAGCCTGCTGCCAAAACCAGAATGCCTCAGTGTCCTGTCAGCTGTGAAAAAATACAATATTTCTAAAAATACTCATTGTTTAACATGTCCACTCCAGCAGAGAACCTGTAATCAAACACTACCAGGAATGCAGGATAAAAATGATTAAGCAAAAGTAAAATGAAAGTATACAACTAAAGAAATCAGCCAGGCTAAATATTTTTTTCTCTTTTTTATGTTCAGCCTTTTCCCAAAGAAAAGTAAGGAAATTTTCTGTGGGAAAAAGAGAAACCACCACTGGGAAAACAGCAGCAATCAGTGCACAATAAAATAACATATTATGTGAAAGATTATTATAAATACATCTAAAAATTCATTGTACTTGATACTTTGGCCCATTTAAAAATGAGCTGATAAAGCAACATTGTTTCTTAGACTGATAACCAGCTTATTGGATTTCAGAGGGGTCAGAGGCTTCCTTGCTTATTTAGCTGAAGTAGTCTTTTAGCTCTCTGATCTACTCAGTCTGTCGTTATTATTAGTCTTCCCTGAGTTCTGCTTTTCAAATACCTTGTCTCCAGCTCACTTTGCATTTCCTATTCAGCAATTTAACCCTACAGACAGTTTATAAAACAAGATAAAAATCCATAAATTAGGCGTCCGTGGGTGCCTGTGCCCTATATCTTTGTCAAGGATGATCACAATCAAATGCTTGTTTCTCAAGACAGCCTGTCAGCAAGCACAATTACAGGTTTTCAACTTGTCCTGCCATAGCACAAGGCAGGAGTCTCATGTAGGGAAACAGCTTCATATCATTCTTCACCTGTGTCTTTTCTGTCTTTTTTCTTATTTCTACTTATTTTCTTTACAGATTGTCATTAATACTTTTTTGAGAAACCAAGACTTTATTAACAATGCAGTATTATTTATTTATATTCCTATATGGGCACAGTTATTTCAGAGACAGTGTAAGAAAATGGAGATTTTAACCCAGGGAGTTTGGCAGCTCTGCCATGTCACCACAACAATGAGAGGCAAGATCCAAGGTGCCACAGCTAAACTGTGAGCACCCCCCCCAGTAGTGTAAACCCTTTGAAACACTGACTTTGTCAGAATCCTTTATTTCTAGAGCTGAAGGGAAAATCCTCACACCATTGTGTAGAGCAGAAATTTTGCCATGGGCTTCACTGAAAGTGAATGGTGTAGGGGCTTTTTCTTTCTTTTATAGTTCAGGAAGATATGCTAAGGACTGAGAATGTGACTTGCAACCACGACTCCTAGCCCTCAGACAGTAGGAATAGTGTATTCAGAGACATCCTTCCTGTGAGTAGTAGCAATTTTTGGATTAATGCTGTGGACTACTCATCATCTGAAACAGCACCTATCACAACAGCCTGCAAATTGTGCTCTGTTGAGCAAGGAAAGACAACAATGATGTATTAAAAGCCTGTACACCTGCAATAGTTTTGGAACTCTCTGGTTTAGTGCTCCCACCAAAACTGTGCTGCCAGTTGCTTGCTTCCCCCTTCCTGTTGTCATTATATTACAAGAGTTCTATTGTCATTACATTGCAAGGGTTCCATATTGCTGGAGTTTCATACCTCCTTGATGTTTCTTGTAGGCGGCTCCTCCAGGCACTGACTCTTCCTTGTCCTCACAGCAGCCAACTGACTCCAGATCCCTCAACCAACCAATCCACTCTTTTATAACACTCTTCGTGTTTGTTACAGCTGTGGCCTGTTAACATCAGGCCTGTTCCCAATCTCTAATAACTAACCCGGCTCCAACTCCTTCATGGGGTAAGATTAATTTCTATACTACCTTTATTTTCTTATATTCTATCCCCTACACCTTCCCTTCTCTCTGCCCCCTGCAGTGGGATGGAGAGGAGAGTTGGAGGCACAAAAGATAAAGGTCATGGGTTGAATAAGGACAATTTACTGAAAACAGCAATGAGATAAGAAAAAACAAACAGCAACGACAGCAATACTAATAACAAAAGTCGAGAGAGTGGGTGTGTATGGGAGTGGGTTGGTGGGTGTGTGTGTACAAAAATTAAACCTGCCCTGGCCAGAACCAGGACAGCAGCACAGGTTGTTATGATGGACTTTAGTGTTGAGAGAGAAGATTTTTAGATTTAGGAGATAAAATGGATACGTATTTAAAGATTCATCCTGAAGTGAGCCTTGGTACATTGCTGTAAGGAGAAATAAGATGCTGTATTAGTTTAGTGCCTTTTTCTCTTAAATTCCTCTAGGAACCATGATATATTAGGAAATTCTGCCATGGTCTGAGGGCTTCCCTTTGCCTCAGAGCATCCTCCAGGATGGTTCTGTCTTGGAGCTCCACCAGGAGCACCCACATCACATCACATTATACTTTGCTCCCATCCCTGATTCATCTGTCTCATCACCCTCATCCTAACATGGTTGCTAATATGGTCCCCACTCACAGGCCAGGCTTGAGAGTCTCCCATCAGAGTCATCATGCCAAGAATCTCTAGGTACAGCTGCATATTTAAGACACCTTAACTTCTCTCTCTGCATGCTGCAAAGAACTCAATATTGCAGTAAGACTCCCACTGTAATTTTCTATTTCTTTCCTAGAGGAATCAGATCTATTATCCCAAATATGAGCAAGCCTCTGGACAGCCAGGCAGAGCACTGACACAGTGGTACATCTCAGCCAGTAATTCCAATGCTGTCTCCTGGCTGACACATTTTCTGCTTTTCTAGCAAATATTGCCACTTGCACAAATGTTATTCCACTCATAACAGGCCTCCAGGCAGATTACAAACAATTAATTATTTCCCTTTGATTCCAACAATTCAGGCAGCTTTTCACCTTTGTACTAATGCACTCATTGAGACTGAAATGTCTGAACTTAAATTCATGGAAGCTACAGGAGATCACATCAAAAGTATTGTTTAGGTCAAAGTAGATAACAGCTCCTCTTTTCTGGTTATCCACAGAGCTTGTCATTTCCTTGCAGAAGGCAATGAGGCTGGTCAGACATGGTTAGCCCATGATTAATTCATGCTATCTAGTCCCAGTCATCATCCTGTCCTTCATGTGCGCAGTAATAGCTTCCAAGGGAACACACTCCATAATTTTCTCAGGGTTCAAAGTGAAGCTGACCAGCTTCTGAATCCTGGAGTGTTCCTTCTTGCTTTTTCTGAAGATGTGTGCGATGCTGGCTTTCCTGCAGCCTTAAACTCCAGTTTTCACAATTTTCAAAGAATACAAAGTGACATCAGCCACCTTTTTGAGCATCATTGTATATATCTGTCCTGACCCATGGACTTTCTTGTGTCAAGATTTCATAAGAGCTCTTTGACTCAGCTGTCTTTTATTATTGCAGATTGCAGTTTCTCTCCTTAAAAACTCTGTCTGCATGTATTGACTTGGGAAAACTCATTTTTGCTGCAGGTCACAATGATGATACTGAGCAGTTCTGTCTATTCTGCATTTGCCTATTGGTACCACCTGCCCCGTTCAGAAGCCTTTTGTTGGTGTTTTTTTTTTTGGTGTTTTTTTTTTTTTTTTTTTTTTTTTTTTTGGTGGGGGGGGGTTAGGTTTTTTTCCTCCCTGTTATTTCTAACACAGTGGTAGAAGCTCTGCTTGTTAGCATGTGCTTCCTGTATACACCCTTTTTGCTCTGGAACTCAGTCCTTAACTCCCAGGCCACTTTCCTGGTACATCTCATTCTCCACAGTACCAGGGAAGATCATTCTTGAGCTCTCTGTCTTAGATACCCACTTGAGCTGTTTGTTTCTTTAGAGCTCCCTGTCACAGGATCTTGCCTACTAGTGTGCTGAGAAGCCAAAGCCTGACCTCTTGAATTCTAGGGCCTGGTACACATTTTCCTCATTCCCCTCAGTCTTGAACTCCCTTTTTTCTAGGTCACTAATTAGCATAAATTTAATACAATTCTATATGTTGAGATGAGTGCAGAAACATGATTTATTGCATTCTGTATGGATTTTCACTTTTACTTCTCAATTCAAATTGTGTTTGGACTGGATTCAGGGAACCTGTGCCTAGGAAGGACCATGAGGTTTAGCATGAGGTTCCCCATGTAGCTTATTTATATTGTACAACTTATTTACAATGTACAGGTCTGGGATAGCCTCCTTAAAACCACCCTGCTTGTGAACATATTCCATAATTCTGACTGCACTCCCTCTTTGGTTCAACATTCAATGTTTGGGCTCACTCATTGCAGTAGTCCACACCTTGGCACCCCATGGTGTCATTTACAGTTTCTGCAAGGTATTTGCCTTTAAATCATACCAGCTGCACAGCTATAAATTAATTAGATGTGAGGCAGGAGAGGAGCATATCAATGAAACACAATGCTATCATGACTGCTGGTGACTACATTTCAGAAAGTCTGTTTTTTCCTGGTGAGGCTGAATCTATCCAGAACTGCTCACTGTTTCACTGCTTTAGTGATTTTCCTTCTTGCCTTTCTAAAGAGCTTTAAATAAATTTCTGTAGTTCACCATAGTTGGGTTACTATGGACTTTATTCTCCCAAACTTAAAGTTATTCCTTGTGAGGATTTTAAGATTTTTAAGTTCATCATCCTCTAAATTAATCCAGGCCAATAACCCAAAGAAAGCAAAGGCAACAATGTCTGGGGTCTCAGAGCTCTTGTGGCCTTAAAGCATTGTATCATCTCACAGCATTTCAAAGTCTTCAAACAAGTATTCAGTCCAACTGAAAAATCACTTGGTTTTCAGGAGCCAAAGCTCTAGGGTTTTTCATCTCAACTCTTTAAATCCTTAATCTTAAAGGCTTTAGATTTGGCAACTCCTTCTCTTTTGATGGACCTTATTACTAGAACATGCAGGGTCAGAATCTAAGATGCTTTTTCCTCATTTTGAATAACTTTATCTGCTTATTTATTAATTACAATTACTTATGGTTTTTTGGTACTGAGGACATCAAGGAACTGCAGAAGTGTTACTCCTTTGGTCTTTCATTACATGAAGCTTGCCAAGAGTTCATTAAAGCATTTCTAATAAATAAATGTCTCATTAGAGTTATCAGCATGTGACCCTTGATGCTCTAGCAGTTGCTGTAGCCTTTTCATCAGATAGGAATAAATACTTTGAGAACTGTTGTATAAGGAGCTGCTCAAAAAAGCCAGATAAATGACCTTTAAGACAAGCTCAGTGGTTTGTTTTTGTTTTAATTAAAAAATTAAAATCGGTAAAACAGTTAGGAATTCAAATTTCCTGAATGTAAAGAATCAAAGAAGGAAAATATATGGACCCCTCCCTATAGATCAAGCAGGAATTATCCCATGTTCATCTTCTGCTTTGACTTGACTTTATTAACACCAATCCCCTTCAGAGCTTGCTCCCATCCCACAGTGCTCCTGACTAATGGATCTGTTCCTGACTGGATGAGCCAGAAGGGGAAGAAGCAAAAGGCACAATTTCAAGCTGCCAATGAAGAACCATGAGGTTGGTTTGGGAAAGAAGAACCTTTCCTAGTGATCTGAAAGATACAAGTAAGTATGAAGAGAAATTATCCAAAGAAATCCATAGAGATTTCTATACAGTCTTGGGGTGGAATTCAGATAAGAAGCATTAGTTAAAGAAAAAAAAAAGTCCTAAAGGTGAGATCTATCAGGTTGTGGAACAGTCTCCTGCTAAAAGTAGTGAGTGCAAAATGGTTTGAGTTACATCATTCAAATGCTTCACATGGTATCATATTCACACTGTCAACAGAAAGCATTTCCATTAAAAAAAATCGCTATTATATATGTGTGTCAAGCACTCTACACTTAGAAAAGCAAAAGACAATATTCACTTTTTCACTTGTTCTACGTTATTATTTTCTTACTATTGGGAACACTCGTATTGCTTTTTGTATGTTTATTTGTTTTGTTTTGTTTTTATGCAGGTGGCAGACAGAAGAATTCGAAAATGCAGAGTGTTCATAATGTGGAGTTTCACAGGTGGTTTTTTTCATCCTTCAGAGAGTAAAGATCAGAATGAAATTGTCTTCAGCAATTTGAATGTTTTATTTTTCCTGAATGGAAGAACACCTGAAGTGCTGAGGTGTAATTTGGTGCAGAATATGCACTGTTACAGTGCCAGGAATATATTTCTCCCGGAACTATTCTCCTCTTATGGCAGATAGAAGGACACTAATGACAACAGAAATTACACATCTGCCATAGGAAACTGACAATGCTTCTTGCCCTGACATGGCCATTTGGCTACACTGGTATTTCAAACACTCCCAATCCTGTACTAAACATGGGACATTTCATAAACACAATTTTTACTCACCAAAAATATACACATGTGGAAACACAGACATTTAACATTGTTGCATACTAATGCCTAGACTTTAGTAGCATAATTCCTAGGGGAAAAATGACTCTGTGTATGTATAAAAACATACTTAACATAAAATTGGACTGAAAATCAACGGGCCCTTCAAAGCACATATCTGTTTGAGCAGGGATGTGTCATTCCCAGTATGCAGCTCCTGGACAGCTGAGGCCTTTGGTGACCAGAAGGGTTCCAGAGAAACCAAGAAGAGAAAACCAAGTGTAGCTCAGCTCCCTCTGCCAGCTTGGCTTCCCGTGGCTGCTCAAGGGCGACGGCAGCACTTTGACGGTACCTGGTAGCCCAGAAGATTTCTCACAGTAAATTTGCCAGTAGAGATATGGTATCTTTTAACAGGCTACATTTTGTAGCCAAACCATTTAACCTGGCACTTTGCCTGGGCTAATTAGTCCTGCAGAGAAGATGGGCAAACCAGTTCATGAAACCATAATGCAACAAGCCTGCTCCTTGAACCTGAGCTGGCCATGAAATGCTACCTGAGGCTTCTGTTCAGGGTGCAGCAATCATGGGATATTGCTTAGTGATGCATCCAAAGTCATCAGCCCACAGATTAAGGGGCAAATGAAATGAGCTAATGGGAATGCACAAAAAGAAGTAAGAAACTAATTTTCTTTCCTTGTGTTTAGTCTCTTAAAAATACGACCCTCTTTAAGTGGATTCTCCTGACAGGACAACCCTATTTTCAGATCTTAAGGTTATGTGAAGGCAAAAGTTCTATGAATACATACCATGCTCATGTAAATTATTTGTCCCAGAAAATCACTAGAGCTATTTCAAAAATATCCATAGGTCATATATTTTCAGGTACATGAATCTTGCCTCAGCACCATTGCTAACTTCTCTTGGATTGTAATGCTGCATTTTTACAAATTCACACAGAAAGCTGGCCAGAAAATGGAGAAAAATATTGTAGAATTTGAAAAAAATTGGAAATCTCTTTTAGCTAATTCACTTTCTACCAATGGAATTCAATTCTACTATAAGAGAATAGGCAGGACATAAATTATTTTGAAGTCATAGTGAAGTCAATGATGAGCACAGAACAGAAAAGATATCACTTTAAAGTTAAAAAACACAGTTAGTACCATAAATACTAACTCTGGTTCTAAAACCATAGAAGGGAAGAGGCACAAAAAGCATACTTCTAGGATATTAACTTAGTTTTATAAAATATTAACTTAGTTTTATGAATCCTATGTGATACTGCCAGGAGAGAAACACGCAATTGGAGATGGCTGCAAATGGTAAAGTTGTCATGCTCCAATTTTATGCTAAGCTATCCCAGTAATTATTTACTTTCCTTCTGCATTTGCCATAATAAATTTACTTTCCTTCTGCATTTGCCATAATAACTATTAATTCCTTCAAAAATGCTGGAACTTGTAGGATTCTTTGATTTAACTTAATGTTTGATTCACAGAAAATATCAACTTAGAATGCAGGGTTGCTCAGACATTTGTAACAAGAAGATTACTTACCACATGACAAAATTATTATTTCCATTGGTTATTTTGGTATCTTTTCAGTATTTTAAAAATACAACTACTCTAGTAATTTGTCCACATTTTTTCAGTTGTATGGATGAAACTTGTCTTGCAGAGATTATCTAACACTTCCTAAATGCTTTAATGGTTTTAATGCTGCTACTCCCACTCAAAATGCAACAAACTGCTTGGAACAGTATTTAATCTGTTCACAGTCTTTAATTCTTTGCTCCAAAGAATGTTCTTGTATCAGAAGATAAATCCTATGGCTCTCTAAAGGATTGCCCTGAAACAAAGCTTTATACCTCAAACAACCAGGTCCCATAGTAGCACTTCCCTTACTAGCACAAGCATGCATGCACACTCATGAGTACCAATGTGTTGTGCTCTCCAAATAAAGAGAAGATGGAAATGCCAAGAAATCTTTGGCACATCAGAGATCAGGGCATTTCATGGACCACCTTTGACTCAAACTTTTGCATGAGTTTCGTTTTGGACTACCCAAAACTCAGCAGAGTAATTGTGGCATGGCAGAAGGAGAAACCTCACAGTGATCAAGGCAAGCACACTTAGATCCTGATGGCAAGTTTCCTGCCAAGGAGTGGGACATGAAGAGACCACATGTGGAAACTGTCTCTGAATAATAATTATAGCTAACTTTTTAAATTTAGTTGTTTCATCTCTTTCTTAAAAAAAACATACTGCCACCACCGTCTATTTCTACTGCACTCAGATCCAACAATCCGTTGTGCCAAGTTATGCAAAGACAAAAACCCCAAACCTATAACTTTAAAAGCTGGATCATGGATTCACAATAAACCAGAGTTCAAAAGATGGATATTCAAGCCCACACTTTATCATCTGTGTAAAGACATATGTAGATCTAGAAGGAAAAGCTCTGAAATATCCTGGATACCTATCAGAAAAGAAAACAAACAGAGGTATCTACCTCTCTGCCTCTCTGTACAGACTACAAGGGTCTATAAAGTGACTAACTCCAACTTACATGTCTAACTTTTGATGTGTAGATTAGGGCAGATAAATGCGCTACATACTGTGAAAGAAAAAAGTGACTTAGAAGAATGGAGCAGAGTACAATCAAATATATGCATCATTATTTTTTATTACTATATAAGAAGAATTGTAAACACCATCTATATTCATCTCTCTCCAACCTGCCCACTGGTAAGTGATTTATGTTGACACATATTATGAGACAAGATTTGTAAAAGAAGGCAACAGCTTTAATTCAATAGATCATATAGTTGGGGGTTTTGCAGCTACAAGAGTGAGCCCAAAAAAAGTATTTTCATCATTAGAATCCTTCCTCCTCTCACATCCCTAAGGATCAGAACTGTAGGAATATTACCACACAGAGAAGATGTATGATGGCAGAAAAATCATTTGAAGAAGAAAATACTAGCTAGCAGGTTAGTTCTAGGAGACCCATCTCAAGTTAGCTAAGGAAAGGAGTTATTTTTATAAAAAGTAGAAAATTATACAGTCAGAGTCACTACAAAATAACAGGCCAGTATAAATACTGATTATACAACCTTGTGAGAATGATTTGCATTCCAGCACATGCACACAGTAAATTAGAGATTGGGGTGCTATCAAACACAAACTCCTAAGAGGAATCATTGCATTTGCTGGTTCTCATCAAGTATTCAATCACTGCAGAGTTCAAACCAAGCCAGGTCTTGACACAAAAATATATTGTTAGTCCATTATCGAAACGGCTCAAGCGAAGGTTGACCTTCTGGGAGTTGCACCTCCAGTCATCATGGCAATCTCAGCTGGAATCAGAGTTAACCAGACAAATCATAACATCCACTCTGAATAGTCATGCACCACTTCCCTATCTCTGCAATCAACAGAGCAATCCCTTCTGTATTCCTTCCTACGGGACATGTGAAAAAATGCACTTCTGCATGCCCTTGTAACAACCTGCATTTGTTAGAACTGCAGAGTCCAATAAGCTTCACTGCAGACGAAAAAGCCAATAAAAATACTGATTAAAGTGAAAGAAATGGCTTTGCCAGTAAGGCACACAGGAGGACCAGCACTTCAGTCCTTGTGTGCTGATTGCCACATGTCTGATAGAATCGTGCTTCATCATTGGCTTCTTTATTGTAAAAACATAGAGAAAGGATAAGAGAAAACAGCTGGGACTTTGATAAGAAATCTAATATGTAAGAAAAATTGGAGCACAAAATCAAAAATAGTGACATTCAGAAAAAAACTCTCTGAACCTGCTTTAAAGGGGAATGTACCGGGTTGTGGGGTTTTTGGCTCCCAGTGTAAACTGAAAATAAGAGGATAAATTCATCTGCTTTAGAACAGAAAGATGTTTGTGAAAAATGGAGATGACAATAAAAAGGTTCTTCAGCATTTCCTGGAGACCGAGTGTATTGGGTTTGCAGGGCCAGGTTTTGGTAGAGGGGGGCTACCAGGGTGGCTTCTTGAGAACCTGCTGGGAGCTTCCTCCCCCCACACCCAGCAGGGTCAATCCCAGCCAGTTCCAGGATGGACACACCACTGGCAAAGGCTGGACCAATCAGAAATTGTGGTAATACCTCTGTGCCAACATATTTAAGAGGAAAAAATTAATTACTGCACAGATGCAACTGCAGACAGAGAAGAGCAGAGTGAGAACATGTGAGAGGATCAATTCTGCAGACACCAAGGTCACTGGAGGAGGAGGGGCAGGAGGTGCTCCAGATACCAGAGCCGAGGTTCCTCTGGAGCCTGTAGTGCAGACCATGGTAAGGCAGCTGTGCCCCTGAAGCCCATGGAGGTCCCTGGGGATGCAGAGATTCACCTGCAGCCCATCGAGGAGACCATGGAGAGGAGGCTGTGACCCTGTGGGAGGCCTGTGCTGGAGGAGGGTCTTGGCAGGGACTGCGGACCCATGGAGAGAGGAGCCCATGCCGGTTTAATGGTAGGACTTGTAACCCTGTGGAGGACCCATGCTGGAGCAGGCTGAGCCAGAAGGACTGCAACTCACGGAAGAGTTGGAACTGCACCCCATGGAAGAGTGACCCACATTGGAGCAGTTCATGGAGAGCTGTCTCCTGTGGGAGGCACACACACCAGAGCAGCAGCAGAAACAGCTTGTGATGAATTGGCTGTAACCCCCATTCCCCATTTCCTGAGGACTGGCACAGGGAATGGAGAGCCCAGGCTGGAGGGAGGGGTGGGGAGAAGGTGTTTGAAAGATTTATTTTACATCTCATTATTGCACTCTGATTTTGTTAGAAATAAATTCAACTAATATCCCCAAGCTGAGTCTGTTTTGCCTGTGATGGTACATGGTGAGTGACTTCTCCCAGTCCTTATCTCAACCCATGAGCCCTTTGTTGTATTATCTCTTTCCAGTCCAGCTGCAGAGGGGAGTGATAGAGCAGCTTTGGTCAGTCCCTGGCCAAGTCAGGAACCTGGAAAAGCAGAGCAGTGGTGGTGTGGAAATCACTTAGAGTGATCAGAAGCAGCAGTGGTGGCTGTGCTCTGCTGGCTGTTGGTGACCCATGGGACACCTCCACCACCATCACCTGGCTACCATGTACCTGTTTTTCAATGACTTGCACTAGTGGTGCTGAGGAACAGCACTTTCTGCACTCTCCAATAGGTTATACAATTTTATGCTTCATCCCCCAACCTCACATCCCAGGGATGACATTCCCCAGAGAACACAAAAGCAGATAGATGTGAAAAAAGTTACTGTGTGAGGTTTGGGAGAAGAGTTTTTTCCACTAGTGTCAAGTTAAAAGATGTTCCAGGTGAGAGGAAGCCAGCTGCGGCTGCCAGGATAAAAAGGCAGCTATTTGAACCTAATTTGATATTTTAATTCCAGCAGCCTAAAAAGCTTTCAGTTAACTAAAGGCCAAGTGATTCTCAGCAGAGGAAAATTAAAAAAAAATCTGTACAGAGAGAAGGGCGCTTTTTAGTCCCTCTAAAGTGAAATGCTGTGAACCATACAATTCCAATTTCAACCTCCCACTTAAGTATTCATGTGGATATCCTTTGCACTGCAGTGGGAGTAAAGGCACTCCCAAAGTCACAGTACTACAGCTCTTTTTCATGGCAATATACTTCAAAGGAATAGGTTTACAGATCTACTTACAGGTGCTTAGGATCTATTTGAAAATGTGTGAGGCATCAAGGCTCATCTGACCCCACAGATTAAACATGATATGTCATTTCTACAATAACTTGCAAAACCTTCCCATGGATGCTCTTGTCCCCATAAATCTTGGGGTTAGCTAGCTGGAGAGCGAGTAGGAACTTCTGTTTGCCAGTGTCTCTGTAGCATGTTTGAACATCAGGGGTCTGCAAAGTCTTTCACAAAACCATTATAACAACTGCCAGCAATAGAAAAGAAGAGAACAAATATGGAAACCTGAACTCAGGAAGCACTGTTTTTTGGGGGTTTTTTTGTTTGTTTGTTTTAAAATTTTATGCAATCAGATCTATTAAAAATATATATTTGTGATCTAAGAAAATGAGGTAGGGAAAGATGGATAGAATAGGAAAGAAAGGTTAAGAATTAACAACATTATACTGTTATGTTCTATAGTTTATGACATTCTTTCTCACAGGTAAGTAGAAGGTAAAAATGTTTACACAATCTAGAATTTAAAATTGCTTCAAATATTTACTTTAACAGTATGAAAAGTATTACTATTTAACTTTATTAGTCCTCTTGAAACATGTTTTTAGGCATATGAAGAAGAAGGATATGGATAAATCAAGAGGAATTCACCAAAATTATAACATGCCTCACCAACATCACTGCCTTCTACAATAAAATAAATGTATTTGTGTATGTGTTTCTCACCAATAAAGTGAATACGCTTAGAAATAATAGGTATCTTCAAATAAGTGGGCATAATTTATCTTCAGGTTTCAGCATCTGTGAGATATTGTAGCAAGAAGCTCTGCTTCAGGGCACCCATGTAGCAATCCAAAACTTTAATATATGTCACCAGCTATTTCTCAAAAGTACATTTTGTTCTGAAACACAAAACCTTGTTTATATTTTTCCTTTCATGAACAAAAATATTAAGGAACTGTGATGGTTGGACTGGATGATCCTGAAGGTCTCTTTCAAAATCAATAATTCTATGATTCATGACTCCATGAATGTGAGTGGCTCATCCCTCCACTAAAGGAAGGCCCTCCTTTTCCCTGGGCTGTGCAAAACTTTAGGTATTACCTCATCACTCTCCAAAATGTGATTTTGGATTGTATGAAACATATTATTCAATCATTTATAGCCTTCAAGGATTGTCATTTCATCCTAGACAAGGCATAAGTCATATATATGAGCCTATTGAGTTAGTCACCTCTTGGCTTGGCTGGTTTGATTTCCTGGGTCTGAAAGAGAACGTGCACATACAACACTGCTCTTTGAGAATTAGAAAGGTATTCCACCACACATCAGCTTGTAGAGTATTATTTTAAATACAGAGTATTTATAGGATAGAAAACGCCAGTAATTGAAGGAATAGAATGGAATCACCAAGAAATGCTGATTATTTTGCACTGTGAGGGTGAAGCAAAACATCCACCATTTAAACACCTTTGTCTTCTGCAGAACAATATGGTGCAGGAGCTCTGACAGAAAGACAAATGTTTAATTTACATAAATGTTAATTTACCCAGTGTAGATGATATTATTTTTTTAGAGATACACAAGATAACACAAATTAAGAAAAAAATTTTTATTCTACATTTGTCAAAATTCCTCACTATTATTGTAACACATGCTGACCTTGTAAAGACTAAAAACTGTAAAGAGCAGCTTTGCTGAAGTAACAAGAGCTACAATATTGTGAAAATTAACTGAATGGAAGGTAAAAAAATAGTCTCAAACTATCAGCATGAGAATATACTCTTTCTGGTGATAAGGAAAATAAAATTTAAAGGAAAAAATAACTCTGACTTCCTGTCACTATTAATGAAATTTCATTTACCTTTTCTATTTAGCAGCTATCAGTCTTCATATATCAAATTTAATTTTGCAGTTATACATTATTTTTCAGTTGTATCAAGAAATTAACCTCATGGATTGTAAAGCCAGATGGGACCACTGTGAGCATCTAATCTGACCTAATAAACCAAAGAACATTTTTCTTGATTAGGTTCAAGCTGCGAGTGTGTGTTCGCACACATACATATGTATGCATATTTTTTTTAATTGAGTGTCTGCAATTATAACAACTCAAGTCCTAATCTAAACCTAAATCTGCTTAAACCCACTGGATTATGGATAAGAGCCTTAAGACTGACACTTCCAAAAAATAAAAATGGGTTTCCTTTTCTTTTTTTTGGTTATTTGATTGCCAGATTGGAAAGACAGTGTCCCTTGCCTTTTAGCATTCAACAAATGCATTTCAGTGTGGGAAAATAATCAACGTTTTAAAATTAAAATTCATCGTTACCTTTTACTTACAGCACCTGAATAATTGTTAAAAACAACTAATTACCTGCATACCAGAAAGCACATTTAATTAGCTGCTCATAAACAGAATACATTTCGAAAGCCCTCCAGGGGGATAGGTGCAGAAATTCCATTAACCAAAGTTGTGCGTGAATTTGAGCACTTCGAAAATATACTCTGGAGACCACTTTTATGCATATTAGTTTTTCTGTTCAAAGTGCTTTCCCATCTTCCATGTGTGCATGAATGAGAAGTTCTGTCCACCTACAGGGGCATGGGGTTTTATGAATGAAGGAACAGTGGGGCTTTTGCCTTTTTTAACTGAGGGAAACAAAACCAATGTCGAGGGTCTTTTCTTTTATAGACTCAAGGAAAAGTTATGGAAATTGCATCAATAGAAAATGGGAAATTTATATGCAAGAAATGAGTTTCATTCAGAGAGGGGCAGAGTTGGCAGTCACTGGGTGTCTGGCTTTGCCAGGCAGCTCTGTCATGGAGCATGAGTCACTCAGAACCTTCTCTTCAGTTGTGCTATAATATTAAGACAATAGCAGCATAGTGGAAAAACACATCACCCCCCTCTTGCCCTAACAATATTACAGCCACTGGGAGACACACACAGACACACACCCCCGCACCAGCTCTCACATGCATTCACTCCATCCAATTTTCTCTTCTCTCCAGCCCAAAACAAAGCTGCAGCCAACTTATTGAAGCTAACAAATGCATGGTCTCTTTCTCTTTCAAAAGGAACAAGTTATCTGGGTTCCCTCTTGATGAGGTAATGTCAATCCTTGTCTAACTTATTTCTTTACTGCAGAAATTGCCACCTTCAAAATTAATGGTCCTTTCCAGAGAAGAGTGCCTATCGCAAAGCATTTATCTGATTGAGCTGGCAACATTTTCCCCAAGTACCATCCTCCATCAGGAAACACTTTTTCATTGAAATCGAAAGTTTTACATTAATATGTTGATTTTTATAGCATTTGACAAAAAAAAATAATGCCTCAAATAAAACTGGAACACTAAGCTTTCTTACTTGATTTTGTTGCAATGGTACAGTCTTGTCCTATTTCTATTTGCACTTGTTTTAGAACTTAACTTCTAAATAATGCAATATTGTTTCCTATAATTCAATATTATATTCTAATGTTCTGAGATTGCCAGGCTGAACTCTTTTGACACTGCTGAAATGGAAGTTCTAGTAAGTTACATAGATGTCTAGAAATATGTTTACTTCAAAGTTTCTTGGTTCTTCAGTTGCAGTGGTTTTATTCAGTGTTAAAATATTGATATTTCACTGAAGAAGGAATTTATTTTTTGATCAAATGTCTAATAATTATGTAAGTAGGTAAGTGCATGCAGACAGTTGTATACATAGTGGGATTTTTTTTCTCTTGGCACAGAGAGCTCAATGTCTTCTGAAATACATACAACACATGGAAAACTTTCACATACACATGTTCAGATATGAATTACCTGAAGGCTACACACATTATAAGTTTCCTTGCTTAAAGAAGAATTTCAAAGTGTATCTATTTGTACTGGTTGTAGCAAATTGTTAAAACCTATATTTTTGCATTTGTGTGTGAGTCTCTGTGTATGTATTCATACTCATCCAAACCCTTATAGTTAGGAATTTTCATTATACATTTATTTACTTTAGTAAATATTTAAATATTTCCCTCACAGTTTTATACATCATGTAATGATTTGTGAATTGTGATGACTTAGGAAAAAATTAGGCAAATCCCATATAGAAAGTCTTGCAGTTTGACTCTAAATGATATTTCAGAAGCTGAAGCCAAATTTCTTCCAGTATTATTGATTTGCTGGAGCCAAAGCAGCTGCACCTACAGGATCACGTAGGTAGTTTGTCTCTTGTGATTTCTGCATTAATACACAATTTTATGGTAGTCTTAGACACTGCTTATATTGCAATAACAGTGTCAAATAGCCTAATCATAAGGTGATTGATTCCCTGGTCAGAAGAGGTGAAAAAGATGTCGAGTAGGCAAGATGATGAAGGGATCAGACCTCACCATGTGCCTGGAAATACTAAATCCCTCAGCAGACTCCTGTTTTATCCTAGGTAGCAAATGGTGATAACATTTGGAGAAAGGAACGCATTTAAGGCACGATTTGGCCAAGTTTCAGACGCCCACTGATGGTGCTGTGGCCCAGTCTCCCAGTTGGTGCAATGTAAACAGAGACAGCTCTGTCTCCTCTTTTACTTTGCCTTTGAAACATTAAGCTCTACACATATGAAGCCAAACCTTCTCATCCTTCAGAGGAGAGATTTGTTTTTCTGTCTTTATCGTGCCAAAATTCATGTTCCTAATCCTTAGAAATAAAAAATAAATAAAAAAAAAAAAAACAAAAAAGAAGAAAAAAAGAAAAGAGGAAAAGAAAAAAAAGAAAAACAAAAAAAGGAAAAAAGATTAAAAAAAAAGATAATAACAGAAAAAAATAAAAAATAAAAGGATGAGTCAGCCCAAATAAGTCTCTGGCCACGAATTTAAGAAGTCATCTTTATATCACATTCTAGATAGAGCTGGTGAGCACTCACAGTCTCCAAACTGAGTAGAAATTTTATTTGAAAAGCTTTACTGTTTCTTTTGTATAAAAGACGAAATACTGTAGAACACAGAAAAAATGTTTCTTGGCATTTTTGAGCATATATACTAAAAATAATGAGCTTTACTTTTATATTTTTTAAAAGTGCTTTGAAATTAAGAAAATAATTTCTACTATTTAGTATTTCTTATAATATCATTAGTCATGATGAAATCATTTATGGCAAACATGGAGTTCCTTATGAATACCTTAATGGTATTTCCATCATTTCCACAGTATTTCAGTATTAAGTGACTGTAAAGTAGCAGAAGTTTAGCATCAGCTGAGAGACAGTACATTTCACATCTGCATTAAGATACATGGATTAAGTGTTGTGGTGTGTTGCAATATCCTGTTTTACCTTCTCCTTCCCCCTCGCCCCTCGCTGAGTGTGCCCTGTCAATCAGGCTAACATACCAGCAAGGCGTCGTGTGATAGGTGTCCCTAGTACCTTGAGACCCTGCCCCTTCACCTGGTTGGTGACTCACCTGTCCCCTCCCTTCCCCTGTCCTGAGCTTAAAATGTGAATGAGACCATGCGGATTCATTCTGTTACCAGCAGTGGCCCAGTGCAGACGTATCTGTACTCATGGAATAAACATCTGGCTACCTTCTAGCAGAATCCGCTCCCTTCTTTTCTTCACCATCGCCAGAAGCTCTCTCCTGAGGAGAACGGAGTCCTGTCTTGTGCCCCGCTGCACTTTGCCGCCAGCCAAGGTACCTCTGGGGTTAAACACCACAGTGCTGCCTCTGGCCAAGCAGCGAAGGTCAGAACTGGCCTAGGCACCATCTAACTGGTTATATTGGGATACATATTCCAATATAATTAAGAAAAAAAAAAGGAAAAGGTGTTTCATCGTTGTAAGAAAGCCTGTGGTAAAACAGCAAGGCTTTTCTTGCCTCAGGCTACAATAGCTACTAGTTTAACTCAATGGTCAGAGCACTCCCTGGAGAAACAAAAAGACTTAATTCTATTGCTGGCAGTAACTTTCCCTTTGTTAGTGGCACATGTACAAAATTATTTTTAAAATAACACCACATGTATTAAACACTCACTCCAAGATGACTTATAAAAACAATGTTCCATATGTGCAAATGAGATTTTGGCAAGCACAAAATTATATGCAGAAATTACATTTGGGCATGGAAAAGACTCTTTTCACTAACCCAGATAGATATTTAATTTCTGTGGGATAAATTGCATGCTACCTATTCACTAACATAATTTTCCCGCTGATGATTGACATTTAGATATCAAAGAGGAAAAAAGATAGCATAACATTAGATTGCACATCTCAGAGGAGTAAAAGGTATTCATTAGACTAGGTATGCCAGCAAATGGCATGCTAAAGTCTTGACAAAAATCATGTCAAAAGTCATGTCAATCTTTTTTTTTTCCTACTTCAAAAGCACATCTGTCTGCGGATGACAATCACTCATTCTGGCACCTGAAATATAACAAATAATATCCACAGTGGAAAAAATGAAAGCTGGAATCAATGTGCGATAGCCGGCATTGCTGACCAGTATTCAAGGACATGAAAATGCAAATAGAGAGGGCTTGCTGTTCCGAGGGGGAAGGTGTGCAGCTGAGGGGCAGCGTGGAAAGGAGAAAACCGTGGCAAAGGAACTTAGGCCTTCACAGGCTGTTTAAATCCCCAGAAGGGGTGTGATGCACAAACAGCAGCAAAGCCCAGGAGCAGGGGGCAATTGGCACACCCTCCTCCACAGGGCATCTTTCAGCCTGTTCAGAAATTGTGTATCCTGGCTCCAGAGAGAAGCCCAGCCAGTGCCTGGAGCTGAAAGAAAGATGGTGCCTCTGATGAAACACAGTATTTGTGGAAGGGTTAATGCAGAGGGGAAAATGAGGAATCATTTTTTAGACTTTTTTACACAGATGGAAAAAAAAAAAAGAAGTCAGACCTCCTAGTGGGAGAAAGCCAGGACCTGCATTGAGAAAAAAGAGAGCTGCATTGCAGAGTAACTGGACAAAAATTACTTTCTCCCATTAGATTAAACTATTTAGAAGAGATGCACTACATATGAGAATGTGTACCCTGCATTTGGGTCTAGTTTTGCTTCCCTTGAAAAGAATAATGCTAACAATATAACAATAGCAAAATAAGGGAAGGAGGAAGATTTGCATTATCTGTGTTCATTAACCTAAACTATAATGCTTCTCTTAAATATTAAATACCTTTCTATGATTAGAAATACATTGTGAAAGGCTAAAGAAATAGATGGCGGATTTTTTTTTAAAGAATATTTCTCCACAAGACAATGAGAAATGCAACACAGCTCCTTTAATCCTGTAATCTCTCTGGTAGCAATCAGCTTGGGGTACATTTCAGTTTGTTCACTTGTCATCTACATTAAGAGTCCTTCAATGAGCTTTTCTTTTAAAGTAAATACAGAATGACACATTTATAATTAGATCTCCCTGACCATTCCTTTCTAGGTTTGAAGGATATGAGGTGTGGACATGTCATGCAGACCCTGCTCCTGATCAGTGTGCTAAGGAGCTTAGACTTTCACTGTTGATTAGTGAATTGTAAAACAACCAACAAAATACACCATGGGTGCTGTTGGTTCAGATATTGCAACCTCAGTTATTCGCTGCATTCAGGAACAGTTAGACACTCAAGAAATGTTTTGAACCACACCAAAAAACAAAAGGAGTTCAAACAATTCCTGAATTTCAAGTAAAGATTATTCAATCATTTACGAACATAAGCCTCTGTGAACACAGCAGCAAGTAAACCCCCTGTTTCTGTTGAGCCTAAGAGCAATAAATATGTTTTAAAACTATTAAGAGTACAGTATAGTATTATAGGTTAGTGTTTTTAATTCCTCTTGATATTCAAAAAATTTATTTAAATTCCTGACCATTCAAAATGTCCATAACATTATTTCTTACTAAGGCATAAAATGAGATTGTCTTGTTTGTTCCCTCTAGTTTTTAATCATTCATGTCTTTGGTATCTATGTGAAAAATTTTCAACAAATGTGTTGTATAATTTTCTTTCTAGGAATAGCCTAATGAAGCTGAATTTTCATTAGCGTTTCAAAATAAGAACTGTGTTCCAATATAGGGATCTATGTTTGCATGCTTTCTTTCTTAATATATATATGATAAAGAGGTTTTTTTACAGCCTTAGAAGAAGAACCAGAGATAATTACCCCACATATGTTCCTTGGTTGCATGTATTCACTGATTAGAGGAAAAGACAAGAATCACTCCTCAGTATTTCATCTGTGCGACACTAACTTTACTAATGGAAGACAACTTTGGGGATTTAGTGAATCAGCAATGTTCTTGAGCTTTCTCATTTTTAACATGACTATTCAGCACGAACGTGGACCTCCTGGGGCTTCAACTCTTTCACTTCCATCATGATTATAATGTTAAAACAGACATTTGCCACTGTTCTAATCTCCCTCCCTGTACCAGGAAAACAGTAGATAACTTCTCACCTTTTTCTTCACAAAGTCAAGATTTCCATCCCAATTTTCTACAATTTTATTTTGTTCTGCTGTGTATACTTCATCACATTTACATTAAGTGAATCACTTCACTAAATCCCCACCCAGCATCACCTAGCATTTCAACATCTATGTTCTGTTTGTGACTCAAACTGAGTATTTACTACCTCTTTTTGAATAAACCTCTTTTCAAACAATAATATTCTTGCAAATTCTAAGAACTCTAATCCTTCTGTCACTATGGGTACTCCAACAGTACTAAATAAAACATGGCCAATGACCGAGTTTTAGCCTTGAGGCATCACCCAATCTCCTCCACACTTGGCCATGGGCCTCCTTTTGGCCATTGCACTACTCTGTGACCATAAGATGCAACTATTTAATATTTGTAGGGCAAGTTTTGAGATATCTGGAAAAAGGACTGTGTTGTAGCTCACCACAGCTGTAGCTGAAATATCTCAGTTGGCACCAATTCTCTCTCACACTAACTAAACCCTCGAAAGAATGATTACACCATCATTACATAGATTAGATGTTGTCTAATCCTTGGGCTTCTGAGAATGCTGCAGTCCAGTCACTGGCTACAACACATATTGTCAACTATTCTTAATCTACCATTATGCTACAAAATTAATTCTCAAGCAAGTAAATTTTACCACAATTAAATATTTTACTCCTAGTACACAAGAAGCAAGAGAAAATTATTCACCTGTCTTGTGTAGTATTGATTTCCTTGGCATTCTAAATGCACAGTTCCTCAAAAGAGAAAGATATTTTTAAGATGTGGATCTAAATATGGATTTGGAGCTTGATTTCAGACATTTAGCTTTACAATAGGGAGACTAAAATTCTTAGGAATATTGCGAAAGTTAAAAAAAGTAAGAACCATTGTCAGGAAAGTTGTCTAATATGACATAGAGAAAAAGACACAATCAGGTAAACAGGAAAGACAAGATCAAGAATTATAATTGTGTAATGGAACAAAGGAAGTCTGTAGAGTTACTTAAAGAGAAGAGTGAAATGGTCAAATCACAAGCTACAAAAAAAAACCTAACATACACTTGGTAAACATTGGAGCTATGGGGCTAGGTCTGAGAGAAGATGCAAAGAGAAAATGTTTGAGAGTTAGCAAAACTTCTGCACAGCCTATAGACAAAATAAAAAGAACAAGAGAAAATAAAGGAAAATGGGACCCAAGTCTGTGGGGAAGATGCCTCAGCTACCAAAACATATCAATTCCCTGGAAGCTATAGGCCATCATCAAAGAGAAGAGGTTCACTATATTTTAATTTTGCTGTTCAGTTTTTAACTCAACTCTGGGGTACAATCTGCATAAATTAACTACAATAACTGAGCCAGAAGATTTCCAGCAAATACTGAGGAGTCATTCCGTGCGAAAAGTATATTTAATAGTTCAAGTGAAATCTAGGACTGCAGCATTTGTCAGCAGGACATAGTCTGATTACACTAGGCAAGGCTCTGTGTTAGCAAATGTGATAGTTCTTTCAAAACCAAAACAGTAATTGATGTTATAATACAAGAATCAGAAAACAAAAAATGAGAGTCCAGTGACAATGCATGGCATTTTAAAAAAAGCAGCTATTTTCTCTTCAATGTCTTATTACTAGTAAAAACAATAATAAATTTCAAAGGACACTGATTTTCTAAATTAATGGAATTACAGATGAGAAAACATGGGATTTTATTTTACCTTCATAGCATTTAATATGAGATCAGAACATCTCATACTGTTATAGCTCCATTGATTTCAATTAATTTAACTTTCTGGCCAACTATAAATCAGAGACCAGAATCAGGACCAATTATCCTCAATGAGCATAAGTATTGCAAGGAGCCAGAAAAACTCTCAGGACTACTTGTAAGGAAAGAGCTTTCAATCTAGGGAATATTTCATGTGTCTCAGTGGAAGTCACCTAGCAGTGAGTGTAATCTTTGCATGGATTTTTATAAGACCATGTACTAGGAAAAAAAACCACCTTAATTGAGCTAATTTAGAAATGTTCTTTCTGATCAATGTATTGATTTAGTTATAATTTGATTCTCAGCCTCGTGATCATCTTCATGTAGCTCTCTAAGTGTATTATGAATTTGAAATGGAAACAAACATGTAATGAAATCCATTAACTAATAAAACAGTGATCAGTCAATTCATGAGAAATAGTGCAGATTTTTAAGATGACTGTCTAGCTTTACACAAACATTGCATAATCTGTTGCTACAGCATTGTCTTGTTTAATAATGAGAGCATGATGGTGCTGTAAAGGACATGAATTTTATATTTATCACTACTTTTGGAGAAAAATACAGTAGCAGGGGATTCCTGTCAAAGCCACAAGGAGAACTGAATTTGTTCTTTTGTACTGAACTCTAAGCACTCACCAAAATACTCTATTTCTAAATATATATTCTCTCTTCACTGGACCTCTAATCAAAAAAAAAGTGTTGCTTTGAAGCACTGATTCTATATTTTGACCCACTCATGATTGCTTACATGCCTGTGAATCTGGTTACAAATCTTAAAGCCTGGTCTTCTGCACAATATCTTTGTGAGATGTGCCACAGAAATCCTGTTCTTAGAATCCATAAAATCATAAAATCACTCAATGGATATGATGAAAACTAATGAATACTCTGTGGATGTATTCTCATCTCTTACATCACTGTAATTCAAATCCTTCACAGTCTCTGGAATTAATCCAATTTAAATTAGATGATATTGCTGTCCTGCTGTCCTGCTCAGTGTTCCTGATTTATTTCTGCATGGTGGACAACCAATGGCCTGAGAACACCACAGTGACTGCAGATCTGATACCAGTTCTTTCCTCTCTTGGGAAATTTACAAACAACCAGTTTTCTGTTACATACCAAAAGCAGAAATACTTACTTTTTTTTTTTTTTAAATAAACTTCACATTGTGTATATTCTATGTATACAAATATATTGCATATATTTATATAAAATATATATATTGTAACAAACAATGGAACTCACTAAAATTAGAGAACTTTTACCTTCCTGCACTGGTTTCCAAAATCTTAGTTCGGCTTGAGCTGGAGGCAAAGATTTTCATTCAGCCTCATCTTCAGGACTCTTATTATTTCCTTGCTGGCATGCGTTTGCCTATTGTCAGTTAGAAACTCCATTTTTTTATGTTTATAAAGGAAAGTTAAACAATTCAACCAAACCCATAAACTTTTTTTTCCTTTTTCCTAGGGACCAAAGTGGCAGCTTTCTCATTACATATCAATTTACAGCTCAAAATCAGGAAGAGATCAATGCAAACCATCTGCACCTTGCAAGTTTTAGCATATCTCCTTTTCGTCACTCTGAGTAAAACAGAGGAAGTTATGCAGAGCATGTGGTCTGCTTTCACAAATAATTTCTATGGAAAACAGCAGTCAGACAGTAATACAGGCCCAAGGTGACCTCATTACTGAAATTTGTTCTAGTTGTCATTAGACATATCACACTGTGTCACTCAAATCGGAAAAGGAATAAGAGATACTGACACGCAGCACCGGTGATTAGAGATGAAAAATACTGTTACGCCATAAGAATCCCTTGGTGGAAAAGAAATATGTACAGTGTTTAAGATTCATTCACCCCCCCTGATCTGTCACTACTACCTTCATGGCTTTATTCTTTTTCTGCTTGTTAGTTCTCCTTCACAAGGGACAACACCTTTTTTTGAAGGATATTTCAAAGGCCAATGTTCACTGGCTGGCAACCTTGCATAAAACATTGATGCATTTTGGTAGTGACACCCTCATCTTGAGTAAGGATATTTGCTGTTGCAGCAGGACAACTTGGACAGCTCCTTTTTGAATTCATCAGTGCAGATTCTTGTGCCTGCCTAACTGCAGTCATGGGCTCATTGCTCAAACCTGCAACTTCTGGTTAGATCAGGCTAAATTTTGCCATGATCCTCTGTAAATTGATAAGCTACAAGGAATGATACCAGAGACTCAGAGGATGATATCTCCCTGGCCACAAGCCAAGTATGGTTGCCAAAGACCCTCCTGCTCCTACACAGTTCTGATTTCCAGCTTTCCCAGCTGGTGATCAAAGATCTTGGTCAGTCTGGGTTTTGCGCCCTCCTGCCCATAGGATGCACTTCCACCGTGGAGAAATATATTCTGCTGCTGTGGGTCCCCACAGCGACAGCATCCCTTGGGAGTTTCAGGACACACATCCTGAAGCACAAGAGTCTGGATGAGATTAGTGCCACATGCTAAAGTTTAGTGAATCAGAGGAAGAAAAAATAAAATTTTCACCTAAGTTACTCGGTTTTAAAAGTCTAATCTTTCATGGCCCAAATATATATTTAATTATTTTGTATCATGCTTCCAATTTATGTCCTGTTAAATTCTTACTTTCTTTCCAATGCACTTTGCACTTTCTTAAATCTACAGTGAAGAAAAATGCTGAGCCTGAGTCAGCTATTTCCTTACAGAAATTAAAATATTTGCTTCTTCATTCTCTCTTGAAAATATTTATTTTGCAATTCAGACACTTTCCACAGGTGCATGTTTTCTTAAAACAATGGTTTATGGTTAACAACTTCTCTCTGAGGTCCAACATTTTAATTGCTGTTCAATCATAACTGTTTAATCCCTTAAAACTGAAGTTTTAATCACCGTCTTCACAAGGACCACAACTAGATTTTTAGTCAAATATAAATACAATCTCTCTCAAGCTTGTCATATTGCAGAATATGACATAATACAATATTGTCATACTCCCCTTTCACTAAAATTCCTTTCAGCGCTAACAGTACTTACTGCAGAGTGTGAAAATATGTAATTGCACTCAATCACAATGTTTATAGGTTCATTTTTTTCTCAAGATGTATACTTTTTACCCATATACTTTCAGTTTGTTGCCTCCTACATTTATTAGTCCTTTCTGGAATAGTGGCAGTCCTATTCTACTATTAACTTTACCGATAAAAGAAATAGGGCAATCTAAAAATGAGAAGTCCAGCCTGTGACAGCTCATCATACATTATAAACCAGCCTCAGCACATCTGTGGGTAAATTGTCTCTTGTGTACTGTTCTACAGCTGTTAGGGTTCATGTTGTTCCCTTATAAACCAGAAATAGGAATTTTTATTACCTCTGGCCATAATTTAAATTACATGAGCCCAACTCCATGATGTAGATTAGTGTACTGTCATGCAGTTCAGCTTTTATTTTGGCACACTACAATGCAGCTCACACATGAACTCTACCGTCAGTGGACATGTGATGGGAACAGAAAGGATAAACACACATCCAGAGTATTAAAAATGCTAGAACAAAACCTTAGGTCTATAAAGAATTATTACTGTACTTGCACTGATTCTCATAGGTTATATTCTTGGCAGCTTTACATCACCAGAGTGAATGGTTTGAGACTTCGCTTGTACTCGACAAACACACTAAAGGTCAGTGCTGTCACCCTTTCACTAAACATCACCAAAAATAGCTACATAGCTGTTCCAGGAGCTCTTACTTTATTTATTAAATAAAATTTGAGCTCTAAGGTTTTTTCCCAGGCCTTACATTGCAAAAAATAAACCTAGTTTTTTTAACAATGGTTATAATTTATTATTTTCGAGTAATCTGTCCAAAAAAGAAATGTATTCCGCTACAATATCTTAAAAAATAAATTTACTTTTCAAATTCAAAATACATCACATCAGAACTAAGAATTGCTTTGCTTGTTATAAAAAATGCCACACACTCTCCCTCCTCCCTATATAAATTTTTTAATTAGAAAAAGGGCTATTTTAAGAAATATGGAGATGTTGCAAAAGAAATAAAAAATTAACCACCCCAAAATGAAGAGTTGGAAGAGGGAAAAAGAAGAAAATAATCTCTCAAGTTCCAGCAAGAAGTTGAAGCTGCCCCTGACTAGATTTAACCAGAAACTTGTACTTTCCCAAAAATTTGCAAGCAGATAAATTCATTTGGCACATTATACTTAATGGAAGAAAAACATATGTTATGATCTGAATTTTTATGTAAAAAGTCATATTCATTCATTCTTCTGTGAAGCCCTACACTTCAATATACCTCAGAGTGAGCTGCAGTTTATAAATTGCCAGAATGCAAAAGAACATGAATGTTACTCTAAGCCTGTTCCTGCAACTTGCTTTAGAAAGTCATAAACATTATGGCTAATTAACAACCTAATGGAATGCTGAGAACAAAGGTCTTGCTTCTCTGTGCACTTCTGGGCTTGCCTTTAATTGGAAAGAAATTTCCAGGGCTATAAACAGAACATGATATCTAAGCAACACTCAAAATTTACTTCTGGCTTCTCATCTCAAATAAAAATAATAATTATCATTAGCTTTCTGATTAATTTTCATAAATCATCATGGCTTGAATAGAGACTTGCTCAAACCCAAGACAGATGAAGGATTTTTGCATGTCTCCTCTTTGATTTTATTCAGTTTGTCATTGTAGGAAACAGTCTCTAAATAAGTAATTAATCTTTCATTTTGATTGCAGCACAAAATGCATCAGACAATCATGGTATCATATCAAGGAGCTGTGATGGTTAAGATGTGGGCCTGTATTCAGGAGCTCTCAGAAGTCTCCTTTCCTGCTATGCCCCAGATTGAACCACATAACCTTGAGCTAACAGCTCAGTATCTCTACCTGCAAGAAGCATTTCCAGCCTTAGTTTCTAGACACTGTAAGCCCAAGAAAAGAGGTGGTGGTGGCATCAAGCCTGGATTTGCATAGAGCTCTGGACAGCCCAGCCAGCATATACTGATTTTACTAAACCATTCCTCACTCTCACCCGCTCTATGAATAGTGAATTAATTCAAAAACTTAGTCCATGAGAAATATCTCCCACAGTTTTTAATCTTTCAAGATGTGACATACAACAGAAATAAGCCATGATTATTTTTGGGACTGAATAAACAGGACTATAGCTCCAACCAATCAATTCCTCCAAGGATTGAAAATAAAATACAGTTTTCATTTTGGTTTGGGGTTTTTGTTGGACCTATTTGTTTATTTTTCCCCCACAAAGAGGAACACAACTAGCTACTCCAGTTGTGAGCATCCCCAGTATTTGTTTATTAAGTGTGAGGCCTTGCTCCAGCAATTAAAACCTCTGGGACTGTATGCAAACCAGAACATTTGCATTTGGCCTTGAGCAATATACCTCCTGCACGACAGCGTGCTCCCCACAGTTTTGAACATGCTGACAGACTGAAGAAACCAAACCACCAGAGAGCCGAGGACTGGAACCTGCAATAATAATCCAATGGGAAGGGTTACAGGCTTTATAAATAATAACATGGTAAACTAGCACAAAGTTTGTAAAAGAATCAGGCTGTGAGGTGACCATTACTGTAAAGTTGGAAAGGTTTTGCCATGGATACCAGCCAGCCAAAGGCAGAATATTTAAAACAGGGGAAAACTCATTATTTTGAAGCTGATGAATATGAGTTCTGTGATTGACCTTTCAGGGCCAGATTCTGATCTTGAGGGAATAGGCTGAGTGTTATCAACAGTATGGGCTCATGGAGATCTAATGACAACATGCCCCCATGACCTGTCTGGCCAGCTGCTGTCCCTAGTCTTGTACTTTATAGTCTCTTGAAATTAGAATACAATTAAACATCTTTAGAAAAAATCTAAATAATTTCTAAACAAAGTAGCTTGCATCACCCTGTGCAGAATCATGACAATAGTTTGCATTTAAATACAAATAAAAAGTAGGCAAAACTCTGAATCTGCAGTTATTGTAATTTCTACTTATTTACATGTCAGAAAAATTGCTTTATTTTCTTTTCTTTTTTTCAATCTGTGGACCTCAAATTGATATATTCTGTTCCTAGATAAGACTAATTTTATTCCTGCAAAATCAATCAGAACATCATCTTCCTCTTTTCACAGAATCTTCAAAATAGGACTTGAGTGGACACAAGTGCTGGGGGCTGTGCCAGAGGCTTATTCTCATATCCGTGTAAACCACGTCTCTGGGGGACAGAATTAATTTCTATGCAAACCATTCACTTTCCTCATGATTTATCAAGAATTTTATAGTACATATCCTAAAGTGAAATTTAAAAAAAGAAAAGGAAAAAAGAAAGAAAAACCCAAAATTTAAAAAAAAATATTATTGGACCAGAATAAATCTGTAAAAGAGGTTTGAATCTAGAATATTTTTTAAATGATACAATAAATTTTTGCTTATTTCTAAAAATTATATAACTGGATTACAGACAAAGAAACAGGTGTCAAAAGCAGAAATCAAGATCAATTTGGTTTTTATCCCTGAGCACAAAACAGAAGAAACTCTGTTTAAAAAGGCCAGTAAGGTTATTAAGAGTTACCAGAAAACACAAAAGACATCCTCTTTGCATGTGAGCTACAGCTGCAGTAGTCAAATGGAGAATCTTGGCTAAGTTTGAGGGGAAATATGCAATATGCAAACAAGCCATAGCTTCTTTTCCATCTGACATGCACTAATAGCTAACAAATGAGAGGCTCTTTCAAATGAGCTGGTCCTGCACGGCTGAATTATGATAGGCAAATGGGATAGGAATGAATTAAAGAGCAACACTCCCTGTCACAATATGCCTTTGCAAAAGCTACTTCCCTTCAGAAGTTATCGGCACCTGCCAAAGCGACAGGGATTACCCTTCCAGGATACAACAGGAGAGGAAATTTTGGCTCCTGACCAAGAAGCCAGAAACTGAAAAATGTCCTAACGAGTGAAGTGAGAAAGCTAAGCAAAAATTCTTTAAGGAAAGTAATAGATTTATCCCCGCCCAACCCTGACTCCTCATTGACATTTAGCCTCTGCACTGCAGCGTTAGAACTGCTCACAGAGGACTAAAGAAAATGGCAAGCAAATCCAGGCCTAACAGGGCATGCTTCCTCACCCAGCCATGGTTCACTGAAAAACAGCAAATGCATAGGGAAATCTGACCCACCAGTATACTCTGTCCCACTGGTAAAAATTGTCAATGTATATGTATACGTCAAGTGGCCCAGAAAGCCAAGAGCCAAACCCAGAAAGAAACTCCATGCCATGGGGAGTACAGGGTTGCAGTGGGCTGCTGCAGATTGCACCTGAACTGCTGCCTTGAGTTGAACAAAATACCCTGACACAGCCTGGGACATGTGTCCAAGGAATAACTCTGATTTGCTGGTCAAGAAATTGAGACTTTGGCTCCCTTTGGCAAGAATAACAGTGAGAATCCCCACCTGGTTGCCCAATTCCATTTACACTTCCCTATGTTTCAGCCTCCTGAAGGTCCTGAAAAGCCTTAAAGCTCTTCAGATCCATCCAGTGCTTTTCCTAATGTCCAAATATGGTTATTACTTGCATTGTCTATATAGAGCACTCTTTTTACCCTCTATCTTCACCAGCTCTTTTAACTTGCTCACAAATAAATACACACAGCCACAGAAAAATATTCTGTTTCTGAAGTGTGTGATGGCAAAAAACAGTGAATAAGGGGCTGAACATGCACAGGACGAAGGGGCAAACATATACAAAAAGAGAGCCTGGACATACAAGAATTGATGGGTCTGATCTATATAAATACACCAAGGTCCTCCCTAGGCATGTATTTGATAGTAGAGATTTAGTACTTTATGGGGTTTTTTTGGTGAAAATAAGGTGAACTTTGTTTTTACTCTAGTGATTGATTCTCATAAAAGTTAAGTAGCCACCTATGAATAATGTTTACTTTAAGACCTCAGGTGCTAGTTGTCTCTACTATAAAGATGAAGATATAAATTCTGATCATCTAAGCTCAAGGTCAGTATTGTTCATCACAGTAGAAATTCTGTTTTACTATTTATTTTCAAAGTCTTGGAAATAATAACTGAAGTCACATTCAAATTCACATATTCAAGAGGTGGGAAATGCCAGATTAAAACTGCTTATGGAATTCAGTTTGGACCTCTTGAACATACAGACTACTTTTCCATGGTAGCTGCAGTGCTTTTTATGTGCACTGTGCATGGTATTCTGAGAAATGGTATTTGGGGAATGAATCAGGTTTATCTAGTGAATGAGGCTTTCATTTCTCTCTGCCTCATTTGTTTCAGGAACTGGAAGGTATATAATGAACCAACAAGGGACTACAGAATGGGAAAATAAGATTTAATGGTTAAGGCAGCTGCCACCGAAGAAGTGAATTCCATTTCTGGATCTGCCACAGAGCTCCTATGTGATGTTGGACAAATTACTTCACATTTCCCAGAGATGACCATTAATTTGATGTTCCTCGTTTTCTGGTCTTTATACAAGGCAACTGAGCTGAGCTATGGAACACTTATAGCTGCAACAGATACAGATTAAACTGCATTCACATACACATACAGACTGATTAAAATTATACAGACTATGAAAAAAATGCTATTTAGAAATTAGCTGATACACTGTTAACTATTTTCCTCTGCCACCTGTAGGGATTACAAACCCATGAATGGCCAGGGTATTATGCAGGTAATTTCATTACTGTGTGTGAAGCATTCAGGTATGATAGCTGTGAGAACAATGAAGCAAACAATAATTTTATATTCAGTGCAGGTCTTGAATGATGTGGTGGTGAGGAAAGCCCTGGGGCCACATCCTACATGAAGAGGATGGAAGCTAACTGCTGATGAAGCAGGGTCATATGGAAACAAAAGGTATTAATTTTTAAAAGTGTGTCAGAGTTCCTGCACTCCAAGGGGCTAAGTTCAGTTTCACAAGAGCAACCTTAGACCTGGTAGCATGTAGTTTCTGTATGGACTTGATTTTGCTCGTTTCATGTAGATATAGAGTTGTGTTGCTCAATATATATTATAGGTTTTATGTGAGAAGAGAAGAATCCAGGCACCTGCCCCCTCTCCCATATCTAACCTAGGCCATAGACAAATGGCAGCTTGAATCTAAATCCATATCTCAAAGAGGTGTAGAAAAGGTGACAAATGTGATAAAGATTAATGTCTTAGATTTGGGAATGAACCTCCAGATTGACATGGCTTGAAATGAGCATGCAGATGGATGTGGCCCCACTGTCTGAAAAGGCTGCATTCAAGCTTGTCCTCAGAAACTGACTGCAAAAACAGATATTCCAGCAGGGAGAGAACCACCACTTGTTATCTGGGGAGGACCCACTGTCTCAGCCCTTTCATTCAGGAAGAGCACTCAGGCTGAGCAGCAATGCCTGAGGCCACCAGTGGACATTCCCTGCTCAGTTCATGAGGATGTTAAACCTTAGCTGGTCCATGGGAGATGGGACGGGCTGGGCAGGCTGAGGTGTGCCCTGGAGCTTGGCTTTTACCTCACTGCTCTGCTGACCTGGGCAACTCCACCACCCTGTGTGCCCACTCTGGGACAGGACCTGTGGCCAGGTGACCTGAGGTGTGACCTGGCTCATCTCTGTACATGCACTGAGGCAGTACTTGTGCACACTGAAAACATGGGGAGAATTGTTCTTTCCTCTTAATACAAACAGATTCTGCTGGAGGAAAAAAAGAACTGGAGATACTTTGGCAATTCACTAAAACTTGCAGTTATGATAAGGAAATCAGAGTGCAGGGAAGTTCTATCTTGTTACCACCTTCCCTATTATATGAAAGGCATGAAAGAAATGAATATTGTGACAGGGTCATGGCTTTGCTTATAAAACCTGCATATTAAGTGGTGGAAAAGATTACTGCCAAATGCCTTGTTTTACTGTTCACTCTCTCTTGCAATCTCCTATTTTCTAATACTTGCTATAGCTGACACTCACTTTGCCAAAATATATTACAGGCCACATGGAAGATCATATATCAGCAAATAATGGAATCAAGTTAAAATGCAAGTTTCCTATAATGAGCTGAGCCAGCCCATTTCAGCATTATGTTCAGGTGTTACACTGGGAGAGAAGATAGGCTTTGAGGTACATTTTAAATTTGATTGCCTGCGAGAAAAAAATATGCAACTTCAAAATTTCATGACAACATGCCTGCTTTTTAAAGCTTAAAGCAGTTTCATTCACGAGGTTTATAATTTGTCAAAGTATTTTCACTAGATTTGCATGCAAATTATGAAATACAAAACCAATTTAGTACAGCAAAGAAAATGATTTCAATCACTAAGGGAAATAAAAGTAACTTTTACTTAGAGCATGAAAAGAAAAGAAAAGCAAACAAGAGATTAAAAGTATAGTCTCCTGATGAACTCCATTGTTTGGCCTAGAGAAGATCAGCCAGAAGAGTAAAAAAAAATTAAGAATCTATTCATAAATATTATCCACATGCTGAATTAATTAAACATTCCTAATATTTCATATCTTCATTCTAAGCTTTCCTGATCAGAGCAGACTAGAAGTTATGACCTGGACCTTAGGACAAAGCAGGGGCGAAATTTCCCCATTCCAAGCTGCAGATGGCATAAATTTTCATGGACTCATTGAAGTTATTTCAGTTCTGGTAGTTTCCATAGTGTTAAGATTGAGTTCCACATTAATTGCGTCTATAAAGTGGTTTATGAATGCTTTATATTTTGGATCTCACCAAACCAATACATATAAGTTTAAAAAGCAGTGAGTAAACACAGCCATGATACTCCTAGATTATCAGGAAGCCATCACATACATCAATTCAATATTGAGGGCAAAAAAAACCATTAAGCAGATCTACATCTGGTCCCCTGTATCTAAGCCAATGAAGCCCTTTGGTGTTCATGCCTCAATCAGAACAGCATTTCAATACCAAGGGTGTAGGAGAACTCACTGTGGTGATCAGTGTAACATTCCACTGAAATTCTTCACCCAAGCATGCATCTCCACATGCAATGTAAGTTTCTCACCTGGTATCTTATTGATATGATGAAGAAAACACAATTCCCACTTTAAAAGTAGGTCTAGAATCATAGAATAACCTGAGTTGGAGGGGACCCACAAGGATCCTTGAGTCCAATTTCTGGCCCTTTTTGTGACACCCCAAAAATCACACCATGTGCCTGAGAGCACTGTCCAAATGCTTCTTGAATTCTTGTCAGGCTGGGTGCTGTGACCACTGCCCTGTTCAGTGCCCAGCCAACCTCTGGGTGTTTCCAATGCACAAAAACCTACATGAGAGCACTGAACACAGCAGAACCCAGTGAGGGAACTGAAAAACAGCAAAGAGGCACATCCTGTCTTAGAACTCTAGTGAGATACTTCAGAAACAAGTATTTTTAGATATTTAATAGAATCTGTCCTTCTTAAGAAAGACATACTGTGACCCACTCCTTAAGGCAGTACCCAGTGAAATGGTGCAGAGTTACTTGCAGGCACAGCAAACCATCACCCCATCTCAGAAAAATAATTAATTCTTGTTTCACCAAAGCAGTTTCTTAAGATATGCTCCCCAGAACAGTCCTATCATCTGATAAATGTCTGGAGTGATAAACAGAAAGTCATGATGTGCAAGTGTCCAAGCTCCTTAACACAAACTGTCAAATTGTTTTGGATCCATGTGAAAACACTGCACTGGGGACATTTGACTTCATTTGATAGAGCCATGACATTCACCAGCTCACAAGGATGTCTTCATGTCTAGGTGGAAAACTCATAAAATTGTTTCAGAGAACAGCTGTCATACATTCAGGCTACAACTCAGATCGAAAAACCTACCCTTGCACTACCTACTTTGAAGTTTAGACCAAGCCTCTGTATAACTCTGCTTTCCAGAAGCAGAGTACAGATGTTTTTTGTTGTGTTTGTCTGCCAACTTCTTTTTTTCTTTTCTGGTTAAGAAACAAAAGCTCCTGAATTCAAGGACTAGCATCATCCCATATAGCTGCAGCTCTCAGCTCCACCATGCTGCAGCCTTGGACTGCTGGCATACAAAAATCAATGTTTGCAGTGGAGGGGTAGACAGCATCACAAGGATCTCAATATGCATCTAGTCCTACAACACAAACATGCACAGTTATTTCATGCATTAATTAAGCCTGCATGACAATAAGGAAGTTCAGTTGTTCACTGCTTTTAATACTAATGCTGATACTCAGTGCAAAATGACCACAGTTTTCTTTTTTCATGTGAAATTTACATGGGAATGTTTAGCAGCAATTCATAATGTGGTGTATAGTGTGGATGTATTGAAACATTTTTAAATGCTCATTACTGCAAAGTGGAATCAAAGGGAGAATTTTGTATTCATTGTTTTGCACTAACTTTTGTGTACTTTTCATTGTTAATATTTAACCAATCTGTTGACAAATGGGGCTATATTTCCCTGAGATGTATTAGGCCAAGCCTTTTAACTACAGCTCAAGTGGTAAAATATTAGGAAAAAAATAGCAATTCTTACTATGGAACTTTAATATAACTGAAGAGTGATTCAATTTGCAATTTGTTTTAAATGTACAGCAACTTCTAGACCTACAAAATTAATACCAAGGTGAGCAGTTTACTTCCTTCTAAGTAGAAACTGAAAATAGATGTCTTCAGATAAGGAGGCGCTGAAGTGGGACTTGAGTGGTATAACTTAAAGAAAACCATAAAATGTTGCCAGAAATAACAGATAACTGTCCCTTAAGTCGATGCCTCAGGAAAGTACTAATGAAGAATTCATCAATGGAAGTGCCATTTTTCATACAAGGTATAAAATCTTCTGATCATTGTGTAGACATGAAAGACCTTGGGTATTTTGCTAATGCTGGAGACCTTGGCCCCTGAATTTGTGCCAAACTAATTTGATTTAATTGCACTCTGTGCACCCAATTCTTCCACAAACTTCTAAATTATTCTAGAGTGCTACCTTTTTCTTCCCAAATTCCACTTACCCTCCACTCTAAAAAATTCTAAATTTCTCTGCCTGTATTTCTTGGTTTGATTAAGTAGATTGCCTATGTTTTGAGGGAGGGGGGAGGAAGGGTTCTTTTGAAACAACAGTTTTTCAAAATGTAAGATTTTAAGAAAAGAACTGTGAGACTATCAAACTAAATACAAACAGAATACAAAATACTCATAACACAATATGTGTGCAAGGATTTTAAATTCAAATTTGTTTAACATTCTCCTTTTGTGTTGGCTGTTTCTTCAAAAGTAAACGGTACCATCTGTATAGACCATCTGAACTGAACTGACCCTGAACAGGAACATGAACAGAATGAACCCACAGATAATCCACAGCACTTTGTTAAGCCCAAGGATAGCTAATTTACTTCCATAAAATATGGACAGCAATTATTACCAGAAAACTTCAATAAAAAAATCTGAGAAGAATTATTTTAATTTTGCAAGCATTACTTTCCACAGGAGTTTGTTCTGTGGCATAGTTTTCAGGCAGTTCCAAATTATAAAGAAACAAGTCATTGGGGCTGGTTCTGAAACCAGCATCTGTTTTCCTACTCCTGTCAAAACCATTTACCTTTATTTAGTGTGAAGTTTGGCTTCTACATGAGCAGAGCCTCCAACACAGGATATCAGTACATGCCTGTGAGAATTGTGTGTGCTGCTCAGCATCTCTGGTGAGCTGCCTGTCCAGTCCCACATATGCTGCTGCTTCCACATATGCTACCAACAGCAGCAAATAACAATCAAAGAGTGGAGATGAAGAATAATTAAGTTCAAGGAACAAGGCAAGAGACTGAAGAAAATCAGAACACATCAGGATGTCCTTGAGGAGATATTGGCTTCCCAACCTTGCTTTCGTGCCTGCTTGGTCCTCAACAGCTCCATCCCCACCTCCCCTCTCCCAGCATCCTGCCCTTGGGCACTGGTCCCAGCAGCACTGGAGACACCATGGAAATCACTGGTACAACTCGACATCCTCATCTGCTCCAAGGGCTCAGCTGCTCTGCAAGACCAGCCCCTGCTCTTCTGGAGCTTGTCTCCCCCGCAGGGAAGGCAGGATAACTCGATTTGCTGCTGTCAAGGAAAGGGGTGCCAAGCCAAGAGATCTGCTTCTGCTGAGCCCTTGGCACTGAAATCAAGCCTGTGGTTCTATCATGCCCTTTTTGTTGCTTGGATTCATGAGGAACTGCTTCCTCTCCCTGCACAGCTAAACTGTACCACCGTGGGAGGCTTGAACTGTGTTTTTAAACAGGCTCCCTGCTGTTCTGTGTCACATTCTTTCTTCTTCTCTTTCCACAGCAATTTCATATATATTACATTCTAAAACAGAGGGCAAACTCCAGAAACGAGCATCCTGCACACAATTTTCCAACGTTCATGGCCAATTTGCTGCATTCTGCTGTGAATTTCATGACAAGGAATTCAGAAACTATTAATATTGCATTTGATCCTTCCTCCTTTTTCCCTTGTATCCACTGATGCTTGTCTATTCACAGTATGTGAAACAAAGGGGGGGATGGAAATCTTCAAATTCCAAAATCTTCATACTTACTCAGTTTTACATCAATTAGACTAACCCTGACTTCCTGAAAATGCTGACTTCAAGAAAGAAATTACAATTTGAGGGTATAACTGACAGCACTACAATGGAAACACCAATTAATGTATTTAGTCATGTCCAAGGGTTGATCTAATGAAGAATTCAGATTATTTATGTTACATTCCCATTTTCACTTTTCAGTCATTTGGGTAATGCAAAATAAATGATGTTTTAGATTAGCTTATTGGCTTGCATTTTCTTATAGTGAAGTGTTCTGAAAGAAGCACTAATGATAATCATTAAAGGTAGGAAAAAGTTAAAATTCAAAGGAATCTCTCTGTCTTTAAGTCCCTCATTCTTTGCCAAATGCACACATACCTTTATATATATATATATATATATATATTTATATCAAAATCAGAGGCAGTGAAATAAAGAATGTCTTTGATTTCATTTCAAGAAAAATGTCAAATGCAGAGATGCATCCACTATCCTTTCCTAGATATCAAAGCTATTTTCAACAGAAGGGTCTCTGCTCAGCCAAAAATATAGTCTGTTTCCATACTGCAGATGAAGTCTGCAAAAGCTCAGAGAAAAGAGGGGGAAAAAAAATCAGTTTTCATGGCCGTGTACCAATTTCTACAGGATGAAAGATGAAAGCATTTTTTGTTGAATCAGTCGGTATCTTTTAATTAGAAGAAGCATTTCCAAAAGTGTCTAGTTGTCTCTAGGAACACAAGTCTCGGTCACTGACTTCAATTTTGCTACAAAAATTATACTACGGCTTAGTGACATCTTTCACAAAAATGGATCGATTTTTCTTTCATAAAAAATGCAAGAAAACCTGACTTTCAAGTCATTTGGCCTTTTATTATAATATATTACATCCCATGCACTGTCTTGATGACATTTACTGTTTCCTATGCAGGATCCCACAGTATGTATGAGTAGTCCGAAGTTCAAAGAGGGCAATCATTAAAATTTGACATTTATGTCAATGTGTGCACAGAGAGTTTACCTTTTCATTAGCTGCACATATATATTTTTTTTTTCTGATGGAAAAAGCTGATTATGAAGTCATGAAAGACTTGGAGTGATTTTGTGTGATCCCAGTTGAGACTAATGGGCATTTCTTTATGATCACAACTGAGATTACTGGGTAAAGGAATTGATTGAGGATAGGTTTTTTTGTTGTTATTTGCTGAGTTGTCAGGAGGTGTTGAGTCATGCTGTGAGAAGTTCGAGTGCTGAATCTTCCGCTGTCATATACAGAAATGTCACGTTATATTACACAGCATGCTGAACTAAGTCAAAAAAATTCTTTGTACATCATATGGTAGTTTGGTAAACAAAACTTATCAACTTCACAAATCTGGTTCTCTATCCAATTGTATCTTATTTTTCATGCCTGATAGGCTCAGATTTTTTCAGTGCACAAGTCCCAACATTTGTCTTTTTCCAGATGAACAAATTGATTTAAATGCTATAAGGATAGGACTGTTGACAGCCAAACTGTAATAGGTCATTCTTTTGGTGCAGAAGTGTTTATCAGACTCGTCCTGATAACAAATTTCATCTGTTTCATCTTTTCCTTGTTTAACCAAGGTACAACAGTCCAGCAAATTGTGCCTCTCAACTCATCCCAAAATACTTTCTGTAATTGCATTGTGAAATTACTGAGAAGACAGAAAGATGATGTGATAGCCAAAGCCAGTTTACAGATTCAAGGGGAGTTTTATGCCTGGTCATGGCATGAAGTCAACATGAGGAGGCAAGAATGGATTTTTGTGCTCAGTTTTAATTTTAATCAGTTTAGCTGTGTTGTAGTGCAGCCAAAATCCCCATGCACGTGGGTCTTGGCTGGCATACAGCTGTGGTCCTGAACACTTGGGAGAGAAAAGGAGAGACACTCCAAGGGATAAAACTGCCTCGGAAAAAAAAGCATCTTCACCACTTCCCTTCCAAAGCCTGGCTTGAAGGAAACCAAGGAAAAAAAAGACAAGGCCATCAACATTCCACTTACAAACTCTTCCTGAAGGGTTCCAGAAGGAAGAGGCAGTAAGACCATCACCCAGCAATATCAAGCCAAAATTTTGGCTTAAGTTCTTATTTGATTTCACTATGATCTTGTTGCTCTTTAATCCTGTGATTAAGAGACAGGCTAGACTCTCCAGGCCTTCAGGAGAAGTTTGCTACAATTATCTCTACACTCAGTGGAGGCAGTGAGCATTAAACTCATGTGGTATTTTCTCAGCACTGCAGGTACCACCAGCTATCTCATATTCTGTTAAAAGACAGACCACACCATGACAGAAGTGGCCACACATTTATGAGGAGTAGGACAGACAGAGGTCTCAGCCTTGTTCTTCAGGAGTCTGCATTTAGTTACTCTTATTCAGGCTCTTTTAAGTTGAATTTGCATTGGAAAAATGGATCTAAAGGTCTTTGCAGACAACATGAGAAGGAAAAGCCTACTCAGGTCGAAATAAAGAGGAAATTCCTACCTTCTAAAATCTTCAAAAAAGATTTTCCCCAATTACAGCTGTACAAGTGTCTTCTAGATTTCCATTCTGAACTTGAACATATGCTAATCATTTGGGTGCTTAGTTAAAACAAAAAACTTATTTTTCTCTTAATTTTTATTGATCTAATTTACCTCAGGAATGACAGGCCCTTGATAAGACTATTTCATTCCACAATGCAATGTCATTAAGGTATAAACTGGGCCAGCCCATAACACCCTTATGTGTTTTCCCATCTGTCTCTTTAGCAATATACAATGTAATGTTAGTTATGATATTTACCTAAAGACTTCTATTTCATCTCTGTTGAAAAAAATATTCTGAAAGTTCTTTTATACAGCATTTACACATAATTATTCCTGCAAATATTTTAAAAGCTGCCCAAAACAGGGAGGAGTTTTAAAAGGTTTGTGTCTGCAGGAAAAGGTTTTGCTTTGTTCAGCTTCCCACTGCCCTTTTTACTAACCAGCCTGCAGCCTCTAATGCGCTGCTGACAGCCACCTTTCAGATTTCTATATGTCTTGTAAAGACAATTACTGAATTTACCCAATGAGCCAGACTAGGAACATCCTAATAGGTGTGTGAAAGGCTAACAAGCTGGAAGCCTTTGAGGTGGTGTCAGTGTCTCACATCCCTTGATGTCAGTGAGTTGATAAAATTGTTACTAGCTCAGGAAGGCACGCACCCATGGTTTCTCCTTTCAGTCATTCCCTTCAGCCAAGGCTACATAGTTAGGGGTTTGTATCTCAGAAGTGGTAAGTGGGCTGAAATGCCAGAATTCACTCCTCAGGAACTTCACAAGCAAGGGAGTTTGTGTTACAAGGAGGACTGAGCTGTTAACAGGGGGAGAAACTGTCTCGATTCCAACTCACCTATTTAATATTATTATTTTTAATAAAGGGAATTCCATCTTTAGCCCTCTTTTTACCTATAACCTGAGCAAGATGTTAATGAAAAGATAAGGCTTCTTTATTCTTTCTTGGAAGCACCAAGCACGATGCAGCTGTTACTGCATCACATATGGTCTGACAAAGTTCATCTGCGGGCAGAGATATCCCCATTCCTGTTCAGCCCAGCAAACTGCTCAAGCCTGGGGGAAAAGTTTAGGATTTAACTTCTCAGAGCTGACAGCCTCCTAGCACTGAATGGAATCAGCCATTCTCATTTCCCATCAGGTTGAACCATACCTAGGCTGAATGGGATGATTTCAGCTACAGGTTGCACCTGGTGCGAGCCCAAACAGCAGAATTCACCCAGAGCTCCCATCAGTAATCATTACAGCAGCAGTAATAAACTCACCAACTTTTATGTTCATAAAGCTGTGTGTGTGTACTCATTATCACAAAAGAAATAATGCAGCAATGAATATCACCACCACTACAAGCCATTAAGAGTTCAGGAGAACACAGCACTACAGAGTAGTAACCCAGGACAGCATGTAGAGATTAAACAGTTGAGTCTAAAAGTATCATTTGCATAGAGGCTGCCTACTGAAATTGAGTGTAAACAAAGATACCAGTTCTGGTATCTGTATAGAAAACCACTTGCACAGTGTAAAGGCCTGGGCTCAGACAGATGCAGAGCAAAGAGTGCCACCTACAGAACTGCTGGGAGCAGTCACTTCAATGTGTTAGGTGCCCTTTCCATCTGCAGACCATCTACGATGATGTTTAGTTAGCAGTGCTAACTAATCCAAGCTGCAGTGCTCTCAGAGCCAATAAATTAAATGTAAAGTGAAGCAACATAAGAGCAAAGCTGCTAAACAAAAGAGATGTTTGAAAAACTTTCTAATACTGCAGCTATAAGAAATCATCTTGCCAGCTCAGAACAAGCCTGTTTTGAATGTGCACTTCCCCCATGTGTTTGACTCCTAGTACAGCTCATTTAATACTTGCACAGAATCCATAACACACAAGAAAACCTCAGAAATGCTACTGCTGCCATATTGCTTTCATAAGGGTGCCCTCAATGAAAAGAAGCACAGAAGTTAAAATCTGTGCATTTCTTCCTGCTTTGCCTCCATCAGGCGAAGTCCAGGAACGTGCTGCTCGCTGGGGTTAATGGGATGGCAGCTTTTTTGTAACTAGGGGCTAGTTGGCAGCTCAGAAACAGATGGCAGGTTAAATAGTCTCAGCTGGAAGGAATTTTTGCTTTGGCCTTTTCCACCTCCCTTTAGACTAACACGTGACCATATTGTGACAGGAAGATTTTAGGTGGGGGTCAAAAAGTACAACAGACTTTCCTTATCCACATGCAAATATTTCCCTGTCCAGCCTATAAACTGCTGTCATGCATTTAATGATGACCATACAGTTGAATATAAAAATACGGCTGGACTGTGAACTCCCATTTCTATTAAGAAATATGCTTGTTCTGGGAGTGTTAGTACTCAGGTACGGAGTGTACAATAAAAAATTAAAAGAGGCTGCTGTGGCAGTGAAGAGAGTAAAAACATTTTTTTCCTTTCACACCTGATATTTGTAAAAAGTTTTAAAACCCTTGGGTTTTGTGTGTCAGATGGCTTGCATATCCTGAAAATCAGACTATTTGGGGCTGAACCTGGTCAGTCTGCTCAGCTCCAATATGTCTGCCAAGGTTTGAGCCAATAACATATTGCAAGAGCCAATGCAGTAATTATACAATCTGACGTCTGCATGCTACCAAAATAAACTCATAGCTAATGATGGCAGTGCTGCCATCATTTAGCAGGTTGAAGAAGTGTGCCATATTTAATGCTTTATCATGAGATTGCCCTCCTAATCTGAAAGAGATTTAAGACATTTAGAAATGTGCAGCTTCTCCTTTCTGCTGTTTTCCTGGTCACATTGGGCCTTTCTGCTCCATCCCTCAAATAAACAGAAAAGCTGCTTTCACAGCTCATCTCCAGATATGAAATTACTTTCACGGTGGCTGAGTGCTCTCTGCTATCCAAATTTCTCACAAAAAACATTGCTTTCATTTTCTGGTGCTACTGAGCTGAACAAAGATAAAAGAAGTCAAATAAAGATTATTGATTTATTGTTATCATTTCTCATCCCTTCTCCTCCTTAGGAGCATCACTGTGTATTTTACACCAACATATGCAGCAGCAGCAGCAATGCCACAAACGAGTCAGCTTTGTGACTCTCTGCAAGCTTGAGTTATCAGCAGCCACCTGTGCCATACGCTGTACTGAAGAATTAGTGATTTGGAAAATTATCCAATCCATACTATCAAATCTAGGGAAAGATCTCTTGTTTGCAATTACTCCCCCAGAGCTTGCTGCTGCTCCTTCCTGCATTTGATAAAATTCAGGTAGTGGAACTACAGAGCCGGACCTTTACAGTGACAGTTCACTGGGCTTTATAAGTATATTCTCAATGCCACAAAAGATGATAGAATTATTACCAGAGGGTAATTTTATTGATTTTTTTTCCTCTCAGGTTGAAGGTAGGTTGTATAACTGGGAACTTACAGTTAAATTCCCATTCCTACCATGCATACAGCCCAAAAGCAAGGGATGTTTGTAGCAGAAGCTAACACTCCTTGCCATGGCAAAAAGTACAAAATAGCAGATTTCTCACATCTTCTGTAGATGTATCATGAGGCAACTTCTCCAGAACCAGAAAGGGAACAGACATGAGGCCTTACAGGTGCCTTTTCAAAAGACTTATTAACATAGATCCATTAAATATTTCTGTGAAGGGCAGCAAAATTAGGCCCCATCCCCATCTCAAATTTCTTTTTCTTCTCTTTTTAGACAAAGAAACTTGAAAAAGTCCCTGGAATAGCTGATGGGTCAGCATCTAAAATCTATGCAATCCAAAAGAAAGCCAACCAATCAAACAAAAAATGCCGCAAAATTATCACATAGTAACAAGACTTTGAGAGAAACCCAACCAATAAAAGGCACCATCCATACTTCATAAATGCAGAAATGAACATCAACATCTTGGAAACAACTGGATGCACTTGTTTTCAGAACAACGGAGTTTACATTGCAGTAACTAAGTACACAACTTATCCTGCAGGATGTCTTTTATGACAGACTGGGAATAGAAACAGGCTAACACAGCTCCCCGGTTAGGACAGACACCTCAGGCTGTGGTAAAACATGACCTTTATAGATATCTAGCAAAAAAACATTTAAGAAACAGATATAACATCATGACCTTTTTAGATACGTAGCATAAAACATCTAAGGGAAAGTCCTGCCCCTCTTCCCTCCTGCCACTGAAGCCACGGACACAGCAGGGGCTGCCCAGGGGCCAGTGGTGGCACTGGGAGCTGCAGGTTTTACTGAAGCCTGAGATGACAGCAATGGTGGCACTAATTACACTGAACTCTGCCACCTATGTGCCTGTTACTCTGGCTGTCCCTACAGCTGCTGGAGGGCAGGCAGGCAGCTCCAGAAGTGGGGTTTAAAATAAATGTCTCAGGCAGAATACAGGAATTCTAAAATGTACTTTATGAATTCTTCTTTGGGGACACTTCCATTGCTTTGACTACAAAGGGGCTGCTAATTACTAATGAGAGTTCACTTGGATAAATAGCACCTCAAGGGATGACACTTACACACCCTCTGGGGTGACAAGGGACTGCTTCTGTGGCTCCAGCACACAGAAAAGATCACATTTTAGTGGAATTAGTGCAGGATGTGGGATTTCCTCTATCAAACAGAAGCCAAGGCTTAACGCTATTGCCCTGCACTTTTGCTTCTAAATGAAAAATTATCTTGTAAAACTGGAATTACTTCTCTGACAGACTTATGTTTTTTCTCACATGAAAATAAACCAACATAAAAAGCAAAGACTTGTTTTCATTAAGACTGAGCAATTGAAGACTTAGCACTGCCAATGACAGTGTTTTGCTCCTTCTACAGTCCTACCACAGTCAATCCCATTCCAGATACAGTGTGTAGAGTATTTTTAACAAAACAATGCCATGTTAGTGAACTTTCAAAGGAGAAATTTTGAAGAAATGATAGCCCAAAGGCTAATCAGAACTGGAAAAACAGAAGTTACATAAAATCTCCAGGAAGGAACCAGTGCATTGAAGAAATAAGGAAGAAAATAATTGTTTTGTAATGGCAAGATTCAAGATGCTAGTTAAGTCAGATAAAAGTTAATTAAACTCTGGGAAAAAAGTGTAGAGCCCCAATGGAAGTCAAGAGCCATGGCAAATACCCTAAAAGAGGAAAATCTGAGAGTCTAAAACTCTTATCTTTCAGCGAAAACCAAGTAAGAAATACTCAGAGGACACTGGAATGAGGAGAATGAGAACAATTTGCTGAAGACTATCACAGGTTAATGAAGCAGTTAAGGAAGAGAAAGGTCCATCTGAGAAGGCAAATGATCCTTTGCCTCAGTGAAACAGGAGACCCTTGATCCTTTCCACTAATTAAGAATAAATTCTATCAAAAGAGAGGTGTCAGAAATTCTGGAACAAATCTCAAGCTTCTGAAAAAGCACCTAAAAGTCATCTGAAGTGTATAAAATACACTCTCTGTGCTTCTCTGATGTGTGCAGCACAGTGCAGCTGTATTTAAAATCAGTGCAGAGATACAGAATCACTCCAGGGGATTACTGACCAATGAATGTAAATGGCATCCCAAATCAGAAAAACAAAACACTTGGAAGATGATGATGATGATAAAGGGGCTAATCAGTGCTGGTTTTCTGAAGAAACACCATATCTTTTCTCAACACTGTATCTTTATGTATTATTTTCTAGAAAAACCATCTGAAATGCCCCAAACCACTGTTTCCACTCCCCTCACATAGATTGTAATGTCCTTACCAACAATTGTGCCATTGTAATTGCTGGAGGACCTCAAATAGATTACAAGTACAATAAATTTTCCTTAAAAATATATTTCTATTTAATAACAAAAACTGTATAGCCCAGCTGCCATAATGTTTACTATGGAGGAGGCAGCAATAAGGGCACAACAGAAAAAACAAGATTTTCAAGTTTAGTTTAATGCCAAAGAAAACATGTCTTAGAGTTACAATCTTAGAAACCTTGTGATATGTTGATAAAATAATGAAGAAAGAAAAACCTTTTGACAAACCTTATCTGGATTGCCAAAATTATTTTTCAAGGTATGTTATAATAGATGAGTAAGAAACTAGAAAGTAAAGAAGAAAACTCTGCCCCAGAGAACAAATGACCAGAGGAGGAAAAAGCCTAAAGATATGATTAAATGGTGCATTTTTATCATGGTGAAAGGCTAATGACAGGCCATCCTGTGGTTACTTTCTAGGTCACTGGCTATTTAATAGATTCATTAATAATCTAGGAAGGGATGGTGTGTAGGTAGCCAGAAAAACAGGCACAATGTAATTTTTCAGGTTATCATGACACAGAGGACTGAGAAGCAAGTTCAGGGTTTTGCCAGAATATAGGTTTGCATTTTTTGGACAATTTTGTCTTCAGTTGTCACCAACTAATACAGTATTAAAACCACAGGCCTGCTCCATATAGAATACAACAGTTTTATCATCACTTTATTCTTCATGAGTTAGATGTTATTTTTATTTTACCAGATAAGGCCACAAATTACACATATTTTTTATTTCCTTTTCTTGTTTTTTTTCTTTTAGAAAATCTCACAGAAAAGAATGTCGAGTTTAGCAGTAAGACTAATAAAATAACAAGATACTCCAGAAATCAAGCTTAATCCAATAATGTAAATTCATCAATGCTGAGATTAGACTTATTTGTCTGAGCTCATCTTCTGTCATATCCTCATCTATCATATCCTTCTCTCAATGGAAGGGAAAGAAAATAATAAATTTTTAAATTTTTATTATTTCAAAAAATAAAAATCAACAATCCTATTTTTAATTAAATTAAACACGAAAATGAAGCTTTTATGCTTATTATCACCTAGAAGTTGATTTTGTAAAGAAATACTCACACAAAGTTATTTTTACAATATAAGATTTGAGAGATTCACCATCATTCCATTTTGTGCAAATGCACAGGTACTAAAGTATACCTAATTTTTTTGTCGCTCAAAGCCCTAAGAAGAGAAAAATTGTCAAGGTCTTGAAATCTGCACAGCAGCCGTACCCTGTATACAAGTGTGGAATCATAAGACTGCTTCTTAAGGTCAGTGCAGCTTATGGTAATGAATATGGAAAGGTTACTATTGTTGTCTTTTGTTGATTTCTCCTCAAAAAATGCAAAGAACAAAAAGGTCACTAAGCAATGTTTCTAAGCTACTTTGGAATTTACTAATCTATCACTGAAGAAAATACAAAAAAAAAGGGTTAATAAAATATACTCTAGACACAGAAAAGCAGATTAGAAGTGGCATTTAACTGTGAAACCGTCTTTAGACAGAGAAAAAATAACCCCAAAATCAGAAAGGAAAGCTACTTTCAGACTTTGATCACTAAATAAATATTTACAAATTGAATAAAGCTTTTTAAAGTAAAAGGCTGGAGCCCCATAACACGTCACTGAGGAATACATCTGTGACAGTGGAGCTGACATCTCTCACTGTAATGAGTGCTAGATGGAACAGTCCTATGGAAACTATGCTCGTCCAGACCAGTGACAGAAATTACTGTGCTTGAGTTTTGCAGCCAAGCCTGTACTGGAAGTGATTGAAAAAGCCAACAGGGTGACACTGCAATGGTGAGAAGAGACCCCAGCATGGTGCACTGAATTACCAAATTGTGAGATATCCAGCAGGGATACAAACCTGCATTTTTGAGCTTGGATAGCGAAGTGTTTGAATTAGGGGAGCTTAGAGGAGAAGCCCTGTCAAAGGCAGCCTGGATTGGCAAAGGGATAAAGGAACCACGACTGCAAAATGCGTCCAAAGGCACTGCTCAGTCTTGGGTCCAAGCTGGGAAAACTTCGATGTAAATTTAAAACAATATCTCTGCCGTCTGACATATTTCAGTTCTAAACAAATTATAAATGAGTTAGAAGCCATTTTTTGGGCCACCAGTGTCTCCAAGTGGAGGGTTTGCAAGGCAGATCCACTGTGGAAACCCCTGGTGATGACTAGGAGCTGTAGGGTCAGGAGATTACCTGAGAGAGGGATAAACTTGTAATTTGATCCCAATATATGGAGCTAGGTATAGAGAAGCAGAAGTGTACTCTGAGACATACATCTGAAACAGCATGAATAAAAGAATAAAAAAATTTTTTTCTAAAAATTAGTAAGAAATTAATGGTGGTTTTATATGGATATTCCAATATACCTGTCAACAGGATACACACATCATAGATTCTGAATTATTGCACATAATTGTATTTCTGTGGTTTTCACGTATTGTGTGGCCCTTTAGCTTGGCAGTAACTTGTCTGCAGTGTTTGTGCAGTGTGATGACAGAGTGGAAGAAGCAGCATAATCTTGACATTTTGGCATTACTCTTCATCTATCTTACCTTTTGTGGAGGTTACTATATTATTTAAAATGCCAAATGCTCAGAACAATATAGATAAGCCAAATTCTATGAATTTTAATGGGAATATTTTATACTTCAAATTCAAAATAGGCTTCTTGTTTGAGAGGAGGATCAGCTTTGAAGGTAACTGTGCAAACAGTGACATCGCCACACTGAGCCGTTGGTAGAGTAAGTTTTGAACGAACAAGAACATGTAAGAAATATTTTCATGAAACAGCCCTTTCACTGATAGGGGATAGGTTAATCTATTTTAGAAATTCAGAAGTCACATAGCAATGGATGCTTCCTATGTAATGGATTATGCTGCTGGACTTGTGTGATCATTTATTTGTACTTTTATAAAAATAGAGATTACAGAATTAATGGACATAATTACACATTACAGAGGAAATAAGCACAACTAATATATCTGTTTTCTGTTACAGAGAATGACATCTTTAACAAAAGGAGATTTAAATAGAATTTTAAAACTGTAGGGCCATTTTCTCATGATGAGTATATTCTTTTGTGTGGGCACATATATAGGCAAAGGTTTGAGTATGAATTTGCTTCTCAAGCCAATTTTACATTGAAACCACACATGCTGTTATGTTCAAATGGAATGCAGAGAGAAGAAAAAAATTTCAGATTTCATCTGCATTTTCATTTCAGTATATATGTCAAATGCTTTGCCTTCTTTAAATAAAGGTCATGAAAACACAGAGATTTTCTTTTTATCCTAAGAGATTCTGTTAAACCAGGAAGATGTGGGTGGAATGATTTGGAAATTAATTCTTTTTGAAATTCTCTACTGCAGTCAATTCAGGACTGATGTCCTGAAAAGACAGTTTAACTCTCGGAAAGTTAAGCACACAATTAAGAATGAGATTTTGGAGAAAGTCAGCCCTGTATATCATTAAAGAGTATCCAAAAATATGGGAATTATTTATTTAATAATTCACAAGGCATTGTTTTCGGCAAAATAAAAGGTATCTTAAAATTTTTTTGATAAGTTATTGGAGGACAAATGTGTAAGAACACAGCTGAAGGTCAGCCACATTCTGAAGACAAATTCTCTTCATTTTAACTTCTTCATCTCTCTGAAATTACAAGAGTTCCTTTCATTTTTTCCTAAAACAAATATAAGGTTGATACCTGTGGTTGTGGTTGCTCTGAGGGTGCTGTAATGATTGGCTATCTCAGCCTTGCACAGAAAGGCAGAGAACATGCAAGAGCTGGACAAAATCAGTAAAGCACTGCAAAACTGATGATGGCAATGACTCAGCAGTGATTCACCACCACAGCAGCCATCAAGGTAGCAAGGAATGAACAAACTACTCCAGTACTCATGAATGTTTTCACTCAATATGGGTAAAACAAAATTAAAAAAAAAAAAAGTTGTTTGGGGTCTTTGTAAAGAAAAAGCCCCACAGTGTATAAAATATAGAAAAACACCTAAACTTCTTTTACAGAATTTTTTTTGTCTCTATAGATAAACTGGATTGAAAGCTTATGTAGAAAGGTTTAACTAAAGAGTAACTAGTAAGATTTCTAGAAATAATTATCCCCAAACAAAGCGAACATCAAATCAAACAGATGACTCAATTTCCATGACAGCTAACATAAAAAAAAAATTTGTTCAAATTCTTTCCACACTTTAAATAGGAGAGGCAACGTCCAGAACAGACTATTCAAGTGGACTAGAAACAGATTTTTTTCTTTCCCTTCCCAGATATTAGAGAATCTATAAAAAACCTCAACTACTAGAAGAGCTAAATCAGTTGTATCAACAAGTACATGTTCAAGAATAAGAATACATGACAAATTCAATATAAATTCTTCCACAGTAATGTTTATTTCTTATATTAGACATTAAAAAAGGAAAAAATTTTGAAAAATGGCACTTTTTTTCTTATCAGCCTGAAAACTGAAAATGCTTGGAATGCTTTGTGAAAGTGACCTTAATAAAATATTTTATATCAAATGAAAGAGGTAATTATGTTTTCATTCCAATCAAGTTTATGAATTTTCTATTAAAACACAAGACTATAACTTTCATTGCATCTTGATGCAAGTATACCTATATTTGAAAAATGGTTAAATTGTGGTCTGTTCAATTAATATCAGCAAAAATATTTACAGCAATAGAGACGTGGAACACATATATTTTAGAATCAGATATGTAGGAAAGATTTTTTTACTGAAACATAATACACACTTTTGCAAACTGTAAAAAGCAGTAGTACTCACATATATCCTTTTTTCATTCAGGGGAAAAAACTCAGTTTTCCATTTCTGGTCCCTTATGGCTTTTAAAGTGCAAATACATTTCCTGCAACCATGCTTTTCAAGCAGAAAACAGCCAATGGATTGTTTTTTTTTAAAAGGAGCTTTTTCAGAGAGAACCCTAACTGAAAGAAATGGGACAATTTAGAACTTTGTCCTTCTGCACTGAAGATTTGCAATTGACTTCACTTGCATTGGGATTGGGGCTCTAAAGGAGATGTAGAAATTAGCTTTGAACAGCTTACTAAGTAAGGAGCCCTAACTGCACTCCTTACTGAGATACAAAGCTGATCATTAATAACTTGGTAATTTAGGGGAATAAATCAGGGTTCTCAAGCACCTTTCAGAAGCAGACTGGAGGACTGCATTCAAGGAATAATGACAGAAATGAAAGAAAAAAATTGCAACCATCTTTCTTCCACTTAAAAAAAAAAAAGAAAAAAAGAAAATCAATTTCTGGATAAGCCCAGATACTCTTCACACAGCAGAACAGAAAGCAGTGTCATTATTTTTCTAAACATACATGAAGATAAATGCCTTAATCGGTGAAAAAGAAGCACATGATGGTGATTTGAAGATTTTTGGTTTTGTGAACATAAGTAAGCTCTTGTAAAAAAATTCAGCAAAACTTCAAAGAGATAAAAAAACCCCAAACCAGTCTAGCCTTTACTTTATGCATTTTTCTATCTCATCAAGAGAAGAATCAAACTCCTGCATGAAAATACCTGCTTTGTTCCAATAACAGGTAGCAGCTCCCTTCCTGAAGCCCTGGCACAAACAAACAGTTCAGAATTGCCTCCACGGCTAAGTTAGCTCACGGCTCTGCTCGACTGGAGCAGCTGCAGCCAGCAGCTCAAATCAAATTCATAAAATGCAGGGACTGATATTTTCAAAAGAAAATAACAGCTAATATAGATGAAAATAAAAGAAGGCTTGATATTAATCTCCAAGTTATTTAATTTTTAAAGATCAAAGCTTGGAATGGGGAGAGGATCAAGCCTAGAAATGAAGCTTTCTGAGGACAAGGAGATTTGATGCCATACTCAACAACCAAATTTTGTCAGAGACAAGCAGGAGGGGAATGACCAGGAGGGATGGAAAGCTCCTTTCTGAAAATGTCTAAAAAGAAATCTTTGCACTACCTCAGTTTGAAGATCTGACATAAACATGATTGCAGCTCAGCTAAAAAAACACCTGGAATCCTAGCATAGAGATCATTTTTACCCCTTTTTCCCAAAAAGGTGCTGTTTTGGGAGTGGTACAGCAGAAGCCTGATGTCTGCAGGATCATAGGTTCAGGCTGGTGCTGCTTGGTGAGATTTGCAGATGTCAAGACCTCACCACTAGGAAGGTTTGCAGGTCTGTGGTATTTCCACTGTCCTAAGCTCTTGACAAAAGGACAGATGAGATCACAATAACAGAGATGTAGTGCCAGTAAGCTAATTATCTTATGTCTTCATTAATGAATAGGATCAAAACTTTGGAACCAAAGATTTTAAAGTGAGGAAATCAAACTTCAAACATCCTAGTAGGCAAAACAATTCAGACAGTTCCCTCATTTAATTGCAGTTATCTTTGAGCCTCTTCTATAAATTTTCCTCTGCTTCAAGAACTTTCCTTCTTTCTTTTCGGTAGTCTTCACCATTCACACTCATTGAATGTAGGTGGATGAAGGTAGCTAAATAATTTCTGAATTTTTGACATTTCTTGCCTATTTTCATCTACTGTGTCCCTTAAATTTCCTTTTTATTTATGCCTTAAATCCTCAGATGTTGCTCTTTTGGATCTCTCTACCTTTGGAGTCTTCATCTTCCCCTTGGGAAGTCTGGGATTGGCCTGCAGGCCACTCACAGAGAAGGAGAAGCATGGCAATAGATTTATCTCTTCTTGTCTGGGCAAAAAGCAAAAACCTCAAGGGCTGGCAGTAGCCCAGAGCAGCAGCCAGCCCCTCTCCTGTATCTCCAGCTCTCCCAAAAGCTCCATGCCATGCATCCCCCCCATCCAGGAGGGAAGAGATGCACACCTTGACAAAGCTCCTCTGGCACCTTCCCATTCACCACAAAGCTGAGGACTTTTACTAGGTTAATGCTTAATTCCTAAAGGTCAAAATTATACCTGGTGGAGGTTGAGCTGAACAATGTGCACAAGGCCAAGGTGTCATTTTGGCTGCAGGATTTGAAAACAAACCCACAATCCTTCTCTGTATGACAGCTCCTCTATTAATTGGCTATCGTACAGCACCCATGCATGCAGTGCTGGTAATTAAGGCAGAGTCAACACCCCCAGATTTAAAGAAAGATTGCTTGGTTAATTAGGATACAATTTGTTTTTGTATGCTTCTAGAAATTGCTCCAATAATAAGTTTGTGTACTATTACTTCAAAATTAAAAACTGTCAGGAAAGCTGCTATAATTAATGTCTCTGACTTAAAGGCATAACTCTTGAATTTTAAGACTTACCTTTTCTAATACTGGGAGAAAAAAAATTGCTTAGGTTTAAAATATTGAATTTAAATCTGTTTGTTTATCAGGAAGATGAATATCACGTTTCTCCCTATTCTCCCAGGATAACACATCCTATTAAATTTATCTTTTTCTAACTTTTTTTTTTTTTTTAGAATCACTGCTATTTTGAAGTAACCCATTATTTAGAGACAAAAAAGTGACAAATTCCCTCAGCTCAGCAATACAAGAATTTCCAGCTTAAAGACCTCACCCTAAAAACTTTACATCCTCTGTCTGACACACGGTATCTGCTACCAAAGCTGTGTATCTAAGCACTGGAAATTGTCATTTTTGGGGCAATGCATAGCAGGGAACAACAATAACGAAGGGGAAAAAAAACCCCAACCCACCTGACAACAGTAGAAGCCACAATAATAGAGTTTAGGATGTAATCACTTAGCTGCTGTCTCTGACCACAGTGGTAGAATACTACTTTCCAGCTGAGTTTAGGCTCTGAAGGTCATTAGAGATGTGTACCAATAAACATACACTCTGCTATCAGATTAGCAGACAAAACAGTTTCCATGGCAACCCTTGGACCAGAGAGCTTGCCTGCATTCAGCATTCATTTAAAATATTTTTTTTTCCTCCCTCAGTCTCCTTGGAGTCAGTCCTGTGAAACACAAGTGCTTGCAAGCTCTCTAATCTGCGGCTGCCTTTGAAAACCCATCCAACGGGTGTTGAAGCTGAGCCAATTAACAGGACGAGAATTGGGTGAATTGCAGAGAATCTGGCAAGGCTGTGTTTACCAATTAGGGTTTTTTTTATGATGCAAATGTTGCACACCATGCAGCAGGAATAAAAGCCAGCTATGCTGAATATGAAACTGTTAATTGCATTTTTCAGAGACACGGCTACAAGGTGAAACTAATCATACAAATGATAACTGGGTTTTACCACCTACAGTGCTTTGGTATTGCACTTGCAGTAATCTGTATTAAAATAGCCCATAAATTTTTACAGCAAAAGAAAAAGCAGGCCTTAGTATACCCTCCTGAATTTTGGGGGACATAAGGAATAAGGGAAATTAGAAACAGGTAACAACGAAAGCAAAAAAATTATTGCTAACAAAAAATAAAGCAAGCAACTTTTTTAAATTTTTAAGAAAATATGCCTTTGTTACAAAACAAAGAGAAGTATAATCTAATCAGCTCAAATGAAAATCCTCCTGGTAAAAGAGACTGGTAAAGATGTCAATGAATAGGAAGTTTTCTGAGGGAATCAGTCCAACGGAAAATTTGGGATGAGATTGGAAAATACTCGAATCAAAAGTCCTGAAGAAAAATAGATAGAGTATATTTGTGGAAAGATACTTTAAAAACAGCAGGAGAGTCCAATATATAAAAACCAGGACTGCTGACAGGATTTGGAAACATCCTAGTCTGAATAGGGACTTATGAGGAGGACATCATATTTAACTGGCTCAAGTTTAAATGCAATAATTCAGTATAGGAAACGGCAAATGAAATTTTTCATCTAGACTTCCCTATAAGTTAAACCTTATTTCTCCAAGGGTAAAACCCACCCCAGTTATGGGAGCCCTCAATGTGAAATACTTAGAAAAAGTAGTTAAATTAAATCCTTTAATAAAATATTTGATGAAACAATGAAATTTGATTTTATCCTCAGGGATTGATTTCTCAGGATGGAAAAATAAACCTAACAAATTTTCTACCATTTTCTCCAGTAAATGGGATGCTGAAGTTTTATCATTAGACAAAATTATGAGATTACATTTCTGATATGCACCTGGTGAATATTTAGACAGTAAATCTTGCCATTAATAACACTAAACCACAAACACTGCTACTACGATTACCTCATCCCATTGGAAGTTCAAGGTACTTTGAGCTTACTTGGCTGATTTTTTCCTGTGACAAATTAAATTTAAACAGTGATGAGAAATAAAATGAGGTCTTAACAACATCTGAATAAGTATGTGCAGTTGTCTTCAGGTAGGATAAAAACCACAATAATTTTGGGATCCATATTCCCACAATACTCTAGAAAATTTAATCAGTTCATTGAATCCTTATGAGAAAACAAAAATTATGATCTTTCTCATTACTCAGATAATTTCTGTCAGTCACAGAGAGTCAGAGACACAAAACCTCCTCTCATCAATTAGTTTGTCATAAAATTATCTCTATGCCTGTACCTTTGTCTCTTAGAACACAAAGCATGCAGCACAGCAAACAATTGG